>NC_044347.1:29953878-30568878 GCF_007364275.1 Archocentrus centrarchus
GGATTGGAAACTGCACCAAGCAGGACTTCATGGCCCTAAAAGGGTGGTTCGTTCAGCTGAACGGACCATGCAGAACCACCCTCGCCCAACCTGCAGGACATTTACACCAAGCAGTGCGGCTGAGGCCATGAAGATCCTAACAACAGCCCAGCCACCCCCGGACACTCTCTCTTCTCCCTGCTCCCATCAGGCCGGCGTACCGTCTGCCTGAGGACTAAGACTGAAAGGTTGAAGAAGAGTTTTTACCCAACAAGCCATCCGTCTGCTCACTCTGAGCCCTAACTGGACCATTATTGCACAATGTAAAATATTATAATTTATAAAAGTGTGTATAGTGTATAGTAGATAGAGTATAGTGTATAGTGTGAATTACTTTTTTTTTTTTTTTATTCTTCTTATTTATATGTGTGTGTATATATGGTTGCAGGTACAAAATACATTTCACTGTGCATTGTACTGTGTATAACTGTGCATGTGACAAATAAACACTATCCTAATCTTAATCTTAATCTTACAGCAGTTGTTGGCAGTAACCTGTGAATGTCGGGACATTTGAAATACATTGTGGTGGCAGCAACAGGGTCAGTGTTAAAGGGTTAAGACATTTCTGCAGTTTAACTAATTGGTGTTCATGAATAGATAAAGCTGGGTAGCAATGAAAATTTATGCTATACCTTCTAATATATTGCCTAGGGGAAACATGTAAATAGAATTGGTTCTAGCACAGAACCTGGTGGAACTCCATAATTAACCTTAGTATGTGATGAAGACTCCCCATTTAGAGATAGATATGATTCAAACCTCTCCAACACAGCACCTTTAACACCTACAGTATGTGGCAATCTCTGTAAAAAAAATATTATAGTCAACAGTATCAAAAGCTGCACTGTTTAGCAGGACAAGCACAGAGATGAGTCCACTGTCAGAGGCTGTAAGAAGATCATTTGTAACCTTCACTAATGCTGTTTCTGTACTGTGATGAATTCTGAAACCTGACTGAAACTCTTCAAATAAACTATTCCTCTGTCTACAAAATACTAGAAAGTGTTTCATACAGTTGTCTGTCCAGTCTTGGATAAGCCAGGGTTTCTGCAGACACTGTATGCTTCACAATGGTCCAGCTCCACAGGGATTGAGCTGTACCATATGAAGGCAGGTGATGACTTCATTTTTCTGACCATTTGTGAAGAAAAAGAGTGTAACTGAAAAATTTAGGTCAAACCCATATCCCCTTACCCTTGGAAAACATATATCTTGACGTAAGGACTGATTCTTTATACAGTGGACAGACTGGAGAGCAGCGCATATTCAATGAGATTGAATTGGTCATTGGTCAAGAAAGACAAGCTCAAAACTGCTAATGAGAATATTAGAAACATCTTGCTTTTGACGATCTCCCCATTGAAGATTACTATACCTCCTGCCTTGTGCTGACCAGAAATCATCACACACTAAGACCTAATGAAAAAAAAAAGTGGCAGGTTCCGTCCATGTGTGTGTGTGTGTGTGTGTGTGTGTGTGTGTATATTATAGACTGTCAGGTCATTGTGGGGTCCTTATCTTCCCCAGAGTCCCCTGCACATCCAATCCAGACTCGACCTCCATCTCCACACAATATGGCAAATGCACCCAGGCTCTCAAGCATGAAGTCTCAGAAGGCAGTAAAACAACATTAAAAGCATCACCCTCTACCTGCTGAGATACGGTCTGAACAGTGAAAATAACTATTCTTGCTGTATGGCAAACCACTCTAGTCAGACACAACACAGATGTTTGACATTCCTGAGTTCTACAATAACAACTATGACATCTCTTCCTGCTCTTGATGGAGACGGTCACATTCTCTCTCTCTCCCTGCCCTCCCTATCTTTCCTGCTTGCTGCTTGCTGTGAGAGCGTCTCTTACACACTGTCCGAATAAGAATAAGATGGAGAGCAACATGGATCTGGCAAACTGGGCCTTCACCACCATTGATCAAATTTTTTCCACAATGAGATCGGGGAAAGGGGAGCCTGCGTGTCCGAGTGGAACAGACCCGGTTGGATACGTCATCGATTCTTGGAGCTCGTGGAGACCTGTGTGCTTCTCGGCCCTCAAGGTTGAAGACATGGAAGACGCCTACATATTTGGCCATTTGGCAGCGGTATCTTTTCTGTTTGGGCTCGGAGGATACCTGATTTACCGGGAAATCAAGAAAATCTGGGCGGCAGTTCGACATCTGCAGAGGCTGCCGACCCAGGTGGACGGGCTGTCCAGAGCCGAACAAACTCAGACTCAAAGCCTGATGGACCTGAGCCGTAGAGTTGGTGAGTAGAACGTGCTCGCAGGC
Source organism: Archocentrus centrarchus (assembly GCF_007364275.1). Classification (NCBI taxonomy): domain Eukaryota; kingdom Metazoa; phylum Chordata; class Actinopteri; order Cichliformes; family Cichlidae; genus Archocentrus; species Archocentrus centrarchus. The sequence goes on from NC_044347.1 coordinate 29,956,208, forward strand.
GAGAGGGTTTCGATCTGGAGATAAGGTTCGGTTCTGCACGGTGAGGACGGTAACTAATGAATTTGGAATATTGGATTTACTAAATGGGTTCCCCAGTGAGACTGAAGGCTGTTGGAAAAAAAACAAGCAGCCTGTTCCAAAACAACATCTGCATTATCAGGAATTCAGCTCCCTAGCCGGCGTTGGGCTGGTAATCATATCTCTCCAGGCCTATGTGTAACGGTCGCTCTCCCCCTCAGCCCTCTCTGTGATTTGTGAAGCTGGATCTGGTGTACCACGGCCGCTGATGAATTTCCACCACTATCAGCGAACTGTTTTGGCTAGGAGCTGGCATCTGGGCTCCACAATGCCCCCACCCTCTCGTCTCCATCTGCATCTTCTCCTGACCTGACCTTACCCACCATATTGCTATCCTGGCTTTAAATGTGCAAATATGCTTTTGCTGAGGTGTTTTTTGGAACCTCGTACGGTGTTTTTAATGAATACAGTACGAGATGATTTTTTTGAACCTAACTATCCCAGTGTATCTCTTTCTGTACCTCCTGCTAAAGGTAGCGCTGCAAGTCGGCTGCATGACCTCAGGACACGTGTCCCCCCGTGTTTGTGTTTGTGTTTGTTATATTCTTGGATGGGTGCTCTGTTAACTGCAATTTCCAATGTGTGAACTGGTTCACCCACATGGCAATAAAACCTTCATTCATTCATTCATTCATTCATTCATTCACATAGTGATTATAAGACCTTGTGCTGTGTTCATCCCAGTGATCTGCCTTTTTCTGTTGTTGCACAGCATTTGGGATGATAACTCTGCACTCATTGGTGTTGCAGTGTCCTCCATCAACTGAAGCCCACAATCAATACATCAGGTGGCCTCTGTATGGACTTTGATAATTATCCATAACCTTTTTGTATACTATTCAGTATTTTTAAATAAAGAAAATGTGTTAATGCTTACACAGTGGTCATTCATTCATTGGTGTCTCACCATTGTAATCCTGCTCAGCTCTGCACAGATGTCAGGGAGTAGGTGTAACCCTGTCACTCCTGGAGGTGACATGGGTGGCTGATTAGATATTTGCCTTAACAAGCAATTGAACAGGCATAACAATTCAATTATTATTGGACTGGTTCTTATTTAGCGCTTTTCTACTCTACTTGAGCACAAAGCGCTTTATACAACATGGCTGCTGTCTCTGTGTGTCTGTTTATACAGCGGGCCTCATTCACTCATTTACACCCATACAAGCACTTCCTTCTACACCTAAGTGCTTTCTAACATTCACACACATCGAAGAGCAACTTGTGTTCAGTATCTTACCCAAGGTTACTTTGGCATGCAGACTGGTGCCCCCGAGATTGAGCCACCAACCTTTGGATTAGTAGATGACCTGCCCTACTTCCTGAGTTACAGCCACCCAACCCCAAGATCAGATGAGATTGGATGTGCACAGGGTGGTATGGCCATAAGCCAAGCTTACAGCACCTGGTATTCCCAAGCAGTCTACCATCCAAGTACTAATCAGGCTGGACCCTGTAGAGTCCAAAGGTAGTTTTGTAGAGCTTAAGAGTTAAAATACAGAAAGCTGCATCATGCTAGGTCACATCGGAGAGCAACTTGGGTTCAATCCAAGGATACTTTGGCACACAGACTGGACCAGCCACGAATCGAAACACCAACCATGTGCTTAGTAATTGAACTGCTCTAAGTCCTGAGTGTGTTGGGGATGTTACAACCACCAGGACTGTGACGTGCTACCCAAACCAGAATCTGGCTGGGTGCAGAGATTCATGCTCTGCTGAAAGCAAGGGATGCTGCCTTCAGGTTTGGCGACTCACACTCAGGACAGCCAGGGCACAATGCCCTTAGGACCGCTCTCTGCCTGACACTTTAGACACAAAGATTCCAACACCTCCTCTACCATCAGACCACGTGGAGAAGAGTCCCTTAGCATGACTCCAGCAGAGGTGAGGAGGATCCTACAGAGGATTAACCCTCGCAAAGCAGCTAGTGCAAACAACATCCCCAGGTGGGGGTGAGGGACTGTGCAAACTCTCCAGGTTGTTGGCATATATTTAATATTCCTCCTTCATACAGGCAGCTATTTGCACCTACCTGAAGACCACATTATCCTGGTCCCCAAGAGCTCCATAGTGACAGGCTTGAATGACTATCGCCCAGAGCAACTTGTTATGGCCCGCATAAAGGATACCACAGATGTCACTGTGGACCCACACCTTTATGTGTACCAGATGAACCAGTCCACAGAGGAAACCATCTCCTCCGTGGTTAACACTGCCCTCACCCACCTGGAGTGTAAGGACTCGTATGTCCGTATGCTCTTTGTGGACTTCAGATCTGCCTAAAACACCATAAGTCCACAGAATCTGGTGCACAAACTAGTCACACTTAGACTGTGCTCTGCTGTCTACAACTAGGTCCTGGATTTCCTGACAAACAGGCCACAGTCTGTGAGGATCCATGACATCTCCTCTGCCCCATCATCCTCAGCACAGGCTAAACCCAGGGCTGTGTGCTGAGCCCTCTTCTGTTCACCCTGCTCACATATGACTGCTCAGATGACACAGCATGCATCACTAACAATGATGGGTCCAGCTACAGGGAGGAGGTGGAACACCTGGAGGGTTGGTGCAGAGAGCATCTCTGTAACATCTCGTTGTGACGAAGACAAAGGAGATAACTGCAGACTTCAGAAGGGTCAGACACCTCCCCCTCCCCCTGCACATCGGAGGATCTGATGGAAGTGGTCTCCAGCTACAGATACTTTGATGTGCACCAAAGTAACAACCTCACCTGGAACAATAACAATTCCAGTCTGGTCAGGAAAGCACACCAGTGCCTCTATTTCTTAAGGAGGCTGAGATGTGCTGGACTTGGAAGCCCAATCCTCATCTTATTCTACAGATGTGTGATGAAGAGTGTCTAGTGCTCCTGTATCACTGTGTGGAATGGAAGCGTGGTGAAAGCTGCAAAGAGGACTGTTTGAGCTAGCGTCTCCACCACCATGGACATATACAACTTCAGATGCAGGAAAAAGGCCACCTGCATCATGAAGGACCCCACACACCCAGCACACACACTTTTTGCTCCCCTCCCCTCAGGCAGGAGGCTGAGGAGCATTAAGAGCAGGAACACCAGATTTAGGAACAGCTTCTTCCCAGAAGCTATGAAACTGTTGAGCTCTGGTGTGGCTGTGTAGCTGCACTGCTCTCCCTCTGTCAGTCTCAATATTGCACATGCTCGTGCTACTGTTGCTTCTGTTTTTGCAGATGCCCATTCATGCTGCTGACTTGCACAAGTTATTGTTGTGGCATTAGGTGTCACAATTTTTATTCCACATTTTAAAGTTGTTTATTTTTATATTCATTTTGTATATTTTTAAATATTCATTTAATTTTACACTGGGACAACACTGGGACCTGAGGACAGAATTTCACTCCACCGCATGTAAATGTGAGGCAAGACTTAAGCCCTGAAGTTGGAAACCTAACAAAGTTAATTATGGGAAAATCAAAGGTACAGAAAACATGACATCTCTAAATCATTAGTAAATGGAAGTTTGAACTTCTCCCTTCCTGGTGGTTTTCAATGATTGACCATATCTAACAACAAGCTGAAGTCAAGTAAAGCCATATCAATAACACAGCACAAACTGGCATTTGGGTTTGAAGGTGTCTGATGGCAAGAGGACAAGGTGAAGTTGACACTAAGCCTGACAGAAAAAGCCCTGTTCCACCTTGTACAAAGTAGTGCAGATGACTGACAGAGAGCCCCCTGCTGTAGCAAGATAAGCTCATCTCAGTGTCAGAATTAGGACACTGAGCACTGTTAACGTGACGCATCAAATTACAGCTACTGAGTGGAAATACTATTGAAGAGGCTGTCTTTTAAACTGAACACTGGAACGGTACATTAGCAAAGTGTTGTACAATACAACATAAATTGGATATGATATTAGATTATAACTCTCACTAAGACTTCTTTACTGCTACTTTTACTACCACGAATGTTTTCTTTATGGAGTTTCATTCTTGACCTTTAGAATTAGAAAGTGTAACAAAATCTAAGCTGAAAGGTCAGACCTGTCAGCCTCATCACACAGTATTATTTCTTTGTTGAATATTGAGCTGAAGCCACGATGTCATATCCAGGAAGGCCCCTTTTCTGAACTACATTTAAAAACAGTGTTCTCACAACTCACCCTCACTGAATTTTTGGATCAGCTGAAGGCTTTTCAGCAGCTCTCAGAACAGCCTGAAAATAATGAATAGCAATAGTCAAGCCTATAAGTAATAAATACATGAGCGAGTATTTCAGCATCACTCTGAGACAAGGTGGCTCTAATTTTGGAGTTATTGAGCAAATGCAAGAAAGCAGTCCTGCATGTGTTTAATATGTGCATTGGACGACATATCCTAGCGAAAAAAAAAAAAAAAAATTCTCCAGGATTCCTCATGGCGTTACTGGATGCCAAAGTAATACCATCCAGAGTAAGTATGTAGTATTTCTAAGATTTGTTGGGCCGAGTACTGCCTAAGGGAAGCATGTATAATGTAAACAGAATTGGTCCCAGCAGGAAACCCTGTGGAACTTCATAATGAACCTCAGAGTGTGAAGAAGACTCCTATTTACATCAACAAATTGGAGATAGAGTTGATTCAAACCACAGTACCTTTAAGACCTATGGCATACAGCAATCTCTGTAATAAAATAAAGCAGAACAAGCACAAATATGAGTAAGCTATGAGTGAACGTCAGAGGGCATAAACTTTTCTTAAAGTTCCTCAATTATCTCTAAAGGCCACATTACTGTTTGGGCATCACTCAGGCAGCCAGCAATTCAAGGAGAACATGTGGCTAAACATGTCACACCTGGCCAAATATAAAGCTGAACTTTTAGCAATGTCAGAATGTCAATAGACTCTCGAATGACACATTCTTAAAAAACTGTGAGGTTTCTGTTTCATTTGGCCTCAGTACAGACATTTCTCAAGTGTTATGTAACTCTCACATAGACTACAACAAACTTTGTCATTGCTTTGACTGCAGCTGTACCTTGTGTTAAACAATGTATTAGTTTTACTAGTTTGAAAGTCTTTCAACCATGTTTCTGGTTGGAAAACTGCTTGCCTGGCTGCACCTGATAATTTAGACCAAGGACTGATGAGCTATAAGGCCGTGCTGATTTATGTCACTTCTCATGACATGCAGGCAGGGTTAGCCCTCACTTGGGAGGCAGTTGTGGAGGAGTGTGTGTAAATGTCTTTGTCTTGTGGCAAAATGGATATAGTGGGCTAGAGGTTTGACCTTGGCTGCTTGGCTCTTGACAGTTAGTCACTTTTGCTTTGCTGCTGGAAAAAGACCATGGAATCTGCTGGAGTAAGAGGATGGAATTCATTAACTGTATTAATGGCATCTCCATTGTTTGCAAAGTATTATACAAAACTTAGATATTGTTGAACATAACACTGAAAGTATATTTTTAGGAAGATACTTTTAGTGCAGTTATTGCCAAAAAATAAACACTTTTTTCCAGCTTTTTGCAATGCTTTATACTGGTAGCTACATATCACCATTCCAAAGTTTGGGAACACCTATTTAAACAATGTTTTTTTCTTTATTGACACTCTTTTCTGCACTGAACAAACTTCAAGAAACTGAACCAACATAAGCAAAAGAAATTGCATATAAACGAAATACAGTCTACATTTAAATTCCTCAAGTAAAAGTTTGGAGACAGCTTTATACACTTGTAATGTCTTAAGATGTGGTTGTCACCCTGTGTGGTTTTTAGCTAACAATTTCTCTGCTAATTGGTGGACTCTCTTGCTTTCTTACAATCAGTTATCAGTTGTCTTGTTCCTAGCTGCGGTTAGCATGTCACATTATGGCCAAATCACTGAATTAAGTAAAGAGAAATATTAGTCTCTCTTTCTTATTGTGACAGCTTAATGACCAATAAGATTCAAAAGACCCATAGTTAAATGCAAAGGTTCTACATATAGAAGTAATTAGCAAAGTGAAGACAGCTGGCAAGGGGCAGGCATAAAGTCAAGGACCAAAACCAGGCTGAGACTTACAAGAAAACACAATGAATCGAAACTGAGAAAGAGTAGCACAAAGAATTCACCGGAAAACATGACATGCAGCGTGTCTACTGGAAAACAATGACAAATTGACGAAGGAGTATTATGGCTCCACTGAGAAGAAAAATTAATCATGCATTTTGAGACTAAGTCAAAATAAAGTTGTATTATATATGCACAAACCTAAGATTAATATTAGCTGTGTTACATGCACAAGATAGTCCCTTGTTCTTTGCACTTTATATTTAGTTTTGCTTCTGCTTATCTCGGTTTTTATTAAGATCAGCTGTGCCCCTCACCTGTTACCTGTTCCCCGATTACCTTATGTGTGTATTTAAGTCCTCAGTCTGTGTCTGTTCTGTCACATTGTCATCGCTGTATCCCTGCTGTGTGCCTCCCTGCCTGTTAGTTTGTTTATATTTAGTTTTGTCCAGCCCTGTATAGCCTTGGTTATTGCTCCTGTCCTTCCTTTAGTGAAACGCCTTTAAGTTCAATTCTTCCTCTGAGTCCAGCATTCTGGGTCCACCTTCATCAGCCACACAGCGACACCATGACACATGTAGCCAAATTCCAATTTTATTTGGTTGTTTCATCTGCATCTTGATTGTACCTCTCTCCTGGTCAAGACTTATGAAGTCACTGCTAGTCCTAATTTGGGTTTGGGTGTAAATTCAGGGGGTTCATGTTGTTACACTGTTTCCATCTGAAGAGCATAATTTCAAAAGATAATGTTATCCATACATGTTGGAGAACATTTTACTATCTTTCAACAGGCTCAACTGTTATTTGGCAGCCTATTAATGCTGGAAAGCTAATGTTAGGTCTATAGCTACCAACCAGACACTTTCCAATCAGTATCTGTCATCATAGTCAGGGTGATATTGTAAAATGGAATAAAACGCAGACTTCACTTATTCAGTGGGAACATACTACGTGAAACACAGACATGGACAGGGGTTTATAAATTATGTGATCCTTTGTTATGCTACTCCTGTGAGCACAAGGATTCATAATGTAAGACTCCTGTTAATGTATAAAATTGTACCTTTGTTTTTCCAAAGTTCATGAATAGATGGAGTTTAGCTTTTAGTATCTTTTGCAAAATGTACTTTGTGTCTGATGTTAAAAGCAGTTTAGCTGTGAATCCATTATTGGATTATTGCTGAATGTTGAGCTGAAGTGCTGGAGATCCTGGTATGTTTGCAACTATTTCTGCTCATGTTTATTATCTTGCATTACCATGACCTGACAGCCTTTCGCCATTTCCTTATAGTTGCACAATAGATGTGTGATAATTTGTGCAAATAAAAACAAAACAAACAAGAAATAAACAGAATACTTCTTCTAGGCTACTGACTCACATTTAAACCTCTCATTATAAGCAAGCATACATATTCCTAAAAGGCATGGCCTGTACTTAATGCAGTTACTGGAGAGCTGTTTGTGGAGAGATCTATTTACCACTTCCATATCAAGCAATGTTAAGTTAGTAATATCTGCAGCATGGAAGAACTGAATGGATGACTGCATAGTGTAAGAAAGAGAGAATTTTTAAAAATGATAGCTGGGGTACCACTCAAAAATACTGCAATACAGTATTTGTCATGATTATGATAAAGTTGGGCTTGTTATGTTAAGTTAATATTTGCAGATGTAAAAACATTTAAGTTTCCTATAAATTCTACCATGCTATTCCCTTTATTATTATTTCTTCAGATTAAATGAATTGGACATGTGCAAATGATGAAGGCTTTCACTGGTACTGTGTTTTCCATTTACAGGACCTGCAATCATGATGTCAAACAAAGAATACCTAATCTAACATGAAGTCATGAACAAAATGGAAAAAAGAACATACTACGACACAACATTTTAGCTAACTTCTATACACTGCTACTGCAATCCTGGACTACTATACACACGCAAAACTTCATACACTTGGCCAGTAAAATCAGGTCATGATTTGACCCAGAGTTTTATCATACTCCATCTGACCAGCAATCAGATTATAACGAGCAGCTTGGAAAATTATTACCTTATGGCTTTTCGGCACCATCAATTTTCTGTCCTGTGAAAGAGCCACGACTCACTCAAGATAGCCTATCCCTAACTAATGAAAAATATGGGTATGTTTAAGCTGTGTCACAGTGCACCATTTGACCATCAGGTTTTATTACTTGATCAAAGACAAAGTGTAGAGTTCCATCATAAGACTGCTCCATTGGGAAACCTTCCATGAAGTGTATCACAGGAACTAAAAAGCCTCCTGAGGAGGCTCCATTGGTTGCCCCTCTCCAGCAGTTGTGTTGGACAATCTTGTTTAACAGCTGAGCATAGCACAAACACCCCTAGCTGTCGTGATTGCACCCCAAAAATTATCCACTTATTGAGCTTATTAAACTCTGAGCAATTAGTCCCTAGAATCAGAGGATGTGCACAGTTGCAGCTAACAGCAGCCTTGATTCTGTGTATTTTCCTCTTGCATTTAATTTCACTGGTACCATGGGATATATGTGAATGTCACCATGCACACATTTGATAGGATAAGTCACTGGTATCTAATCTTGCTCCCCTCACTAGTTTACACTGGTGGGGAGGGTGTTGTGTCCCCCTGCAGGACTAAAAACAATACCTGTAAAAAGGGCAGAAAAGCTTCTAGTGAGGCAACGCCCAACATGCAATGGTGATACTGACAGTCCTGATGGTCAGCTGGACTTTTGTTCCAGCAGCAAGCAATGAGCTGCTCTGCGACCATCTAAGCAAATCTGTGTTCTCAATCAACAGGGTACCTCCGGAGTCTTAATGGAAGTGCAGATAAGAAGTGAAGCTATGGCTAATGCATACAGCGGAACCAATGCAGCATTTGATATGGCAGTGGCAACAAGTGGAAAAAAAATCCTTATGAACAGTGTCTCTATCTCTGTGCTTGAAATGTTCACACAATGAACAACAATTACTCTTCAATAAGACTAGAACAAGCAACAGCTATCATTTGGTGTGATGGGGTGGCTGTAGCTCAGGAGGTAGAGCAGGTCACCTACTAATTGTAAGTGATTGTAATTGTTAGAGATGTTCTTCAAAATGATGCTACCAATGTGTTTGTAAGAGGAAAAGGGTATAGAATGACTGGTTTGATGATAAGAATGAATAAATTCAAAAAATGTTTCAAGACAAGAGCCTGGATAGACAAGTTTTGAGAAGGTGTATTAGCGTGCTCAAGAACAATTGGTTTCAACAAAGAGGTGAAGAATCAGAGAGGTACTTTCAGGAGAAGCACTATAGAGAGTTCACTCTAAATGCTGTCTATGGTCCAAGATCTAGAAGCTCTCATCCAGTGAAATCTAAAGATCGTTAGCTGCTGCATGTATCAAGGACAGATGGGTTGAACAATACAGTGATTATTAAACCAACCAATTAATGCTGATCTTAGTATGATCAGTGACATAAACCTACTGGTCATCAAAGCTATGGACTGCCCAACTGAAGAAGGTGAGCTAGCTTTAGCTCTCAGTAACATCTGACTGGAAAGAGTCCAGGTGCTGATGGAATTCTTCCTGATGTACTGGTGTATGGTGGATGCCACCTGAGAGCTTTCCTATTTGCCCTTTTTAATATCTCCTGGACAATAGAAATCTTACTGCTGGACTGGATTGATGCAATAATCACTATACTATTCCAAAAAGGTGATAGAAGCCAATGTGGAAACTACAGATACACATTGCTACTCAGTGCTGTTGGTAAAGTCTTTGTACATGTTGTCTTACAAAGGCTATGTCTGCTAGATGAATCCATATATTCCCAGGATATCATAATGGAAGACGCACAGTAGATATTTTCAAGGAAGTCAAGCGCACTTGCAGTGTTCGGATCAGGCTTCATTCCAGTGGGGATCTTTTTAACATACACAGACTTAAAGCTAAATCTAAAGTTCTCACAGAGTTTGTCAATAAACTTCAGGATGTTGATGACATTGCAATATTCAGTGATACACCAGAGGGCTTGCAGTTACTTTTGATGTCCTGCAGTGATCTTGCAAACAGAATGGGCCTGTTAATCAATACTGCTAAAATAGAGACCATGCAACACTGCTGAGTTTTTCATTGATGGTATCAAGTTAGCCAGTGTCACTTGTGTTAAGTACCTCGACAGCTATGTCACCAGTGACTGCTCAGTGAAGGAGGAACTGAACTCACATTCTGTATTCAAACAAAATCTTGTGCATTTGGTCATTTGCAGAAGAGAGTGACTCCTATGATCTCTCAGTTTCAATCAAAATTGCTGTGGATGCCTCTTCTGATGTATGGCATCGAAACATGTATTTTATATCAGTATGAAGTCAGAGAGCTCCTTACAATACAACAGCATCATCTACACCTCATCCTGAATATCAAATAGGATAACTTCATTAGCAATGAACAAACATCAAATACATAGAAGTAAAACTAGTGAGAAATCATCTTCGCTGGCTAGGGCAAGTTGTTGTATGGACAATGACAGACCGGCTCATGGTTCCTATCAAGCAGGTCAACCCAAGCTAAGCTTCAAGGACACTTGTAAAAACCTTAATAATTGACTGTGCACAACAGAACGGAGTGGAGAGGGTTGATTAGTGTGGTCAGTGCCAAAAAAAAACATGAAGAGGTTTAAGAGTGTGTGTGTGTGTGTGTGTGTGTGTGTGTGTGTGTGTGTGTGTGTGTATGCATATGCATACGCACAATTGATATCAACCCACACAGCCTTCGACAATGCCCTGGCGTGAGCTAGGCTCTGGTGAATCAGGGACAGCATGCAGCACAAATTCACCATAGCTTGGTGCATATCCCAATAGAACCTTACCAAAACGTTGCACATCCCTCCTGGACTAGGTGAAGGAAAGTTAGCAACACAGATCACCTGCCCCACCTCGAAGAATGTACACTCCTTGTAGAAATGCACACGCTGTTTACAGCTACAACATTTCCTTTTGTGTGGCTCTATTTGGGCCCATGACCATTGCACGTAACTGCTGAGGCCTTGGCAGAGAGGCACAGATGACACCATCTCCCTCAGGAACCTTTCCACCAGCTGCTCCAATACTACCAATTCCAGCCACATGGTAGCTGCTTCCTTCAATTGTTGGGCAAAGCTGAAGGGCCAATCCATAGCTCCCAACCTGGAGTTTTAGAACAGGTGATTGTGGTGGTCCTCTGGGTAGTGGCCCAATTAGTCCAGCAGATCCTTCTCGACATCCTTTAAGCTCCCCCAAGATGAAGCTGATTGGCTGAGCACCAGTATTTGAACTTCCCCAGACAGCAAGGGAAGCAGGCACACTGGCCATTCCACCACTTACACACCTACACTGTTGCTTTAAACATCTCCAGAAAGGACTATGGATCATCCCCCTCTGCCATTTTTGAACAAGAGGGCTGCAGTTCCTGACCGAGCCAGCAGATTCTCCAGTATTCTATGGGTGTGTCACTGTGCCTGGAGGTGAAGCACCTCCAGTTGTCACCGAATGACAAGTGCTCACTCCTAATGGATGGACTGGTACCTATATAGCACCCTTCTACTCAATCTTGAGCACTCAAAGTGTTTCTCCTACAATTCTCACACACACATTCATACAAATACTTTTATCTATAACTAAGCACTTCTATCTAACACTCACACGCCACATGAATATGCAGACATTGTTGTGCACCAGGAGGAACCTGGGATCCACTGCACCAGTGTAGGGTCTGACAGTGGGTCCAACGGTTTCATCCCGATACCTAATGACAGTCACGGTACCTTTGCCTACCCTGTAGAGGTCTGTGCATCCCTCTATTGATATGCCTTCCCAGACCATCACTGACCCACCTCCCATGCAACCTCTGTAAGGTCCAGGTATCACCTCATGCTACCAGTAGCAAGACTGACCCTAGCCAAATGTAAAACTAGCTAAAAAAACCAGTCAGAAACAATGAGGAGGGAATACATATCAGTGGCCTCCATCTGTAAACCATTCTTGCTTTGGGGGTTGTCGCATCTTTGCAGCCTCTAGTGTACCTGTTATTAATTTCATTAACTCCAAAACTGCTGAAGTTGATTAACAACCCCATCTGTTACTTAACTGACTAAATCAGAATCCCAGAAGTTTAATCTGATGTTAAAGTTCAGTTTTTAATTTTACAGGCAATGATGAGGTTATTATTAAAGAACAAATTGCCTTTTTTTTCAAAAATGTAGATATAGTAATTTCCCTGTTTCTTAACAAATATTTTTGTTTTGCGACAAATTGAAAATGATGAAATAACACAAAATAAATTAGAAATTAATATCCATGGTTATGTGCCATACATTTTCAGATAAAACATGCAGTCATTCTCTTCAGTCTGTCCTCTGCCCAGTGTGAATGAAAGGCAAAAGGATGGCAAATATTAGACTATGAGAAAAAAGATTTCTAAATAGATGCACACAGTAAAACCACAATGGCTGCTCATTAATTTTATTGATAACAGAAGAGTAGATAGGACACCGTGGGGTTCATGACGATGGAGGGGCGAAGACAGGGCACAGCGCCACTGACCATGGAACAGACCCTCGGCAGCAAGAGATGAGAGCGCCGCTGGCCCCTCATAGGTCAGCGGGCACGCCAGCCAACAGTGATCCTTTTGCAGGTTCACAAATGGTAACCTAGTTACGACTTTTACTTCCTCTATATAGTCAAATATGATTGTGATCACCACCAACAAAAGTGGTGTGCCACAGTGTTGAAAATGCTTGAATAAGACTCAATCTTGCTTTCTGATTGGTTCTAAGGACACAAAGGCTTTTGCTGGCAAATGTAACCACTACTATGGCCTGGTGCTGTCCAACTCTTCATATTTGAGACTCTTTCTTGAATGTGTGCCACTGTGATGGTTACTGGAGCCTATTTAGAGAGATTGCTGTTTGCTCTTAGATCCACTAGCCACTGAGCATTGGTGTGTTGTATCCTTCTCCCATATCCTTTTCCAGTATTGCTCTGTCTCCAGTCTTGGTGGTGGGGCTGTTCTCATATTGTTCCCCTGCCATTAAGAGTACACTTTGGATGGTTCAGTGGAAAACATCTGGTTTATTCTCATGGCTTCTATGTCTCTGGTAATCTCTTCAAGTGGTTCCAATTACCACAGGAGATGTGAGTCTTTGCTTGGCAGTTTCTAAGGCCTCGGGTATGGAGGTATCAGCTTGCTGTATTTTTTAGGCACACCTTTTTTTCATCACTCCTTTCTGTAGCTCTGATAGCTGGCTAACTTCCCACCATGCTGCCTTGATCTTAGCCTCTAGTTGTCATTTCCATGGAAGCTCCTTGTGGCTCTTCATCTTATAAGCCAAGCACCTCAAGGATCACTGCTGCCGTGTTATACACATTCTTGGGGCTTGGTAACCAATCTCGGAGTGTGGGGATGATGACCCCCCCCCGACCTGACACCCTGGCTCCCCCTTGCCGGAGCATTTGTACTGCTTCTTCTGGATGTTGGAACACTGAGCCACTAGTTGTTTCGATGTCAGTCTGGATGTTGGATGCACTACAGAGCTAGAGGGGAGGCGGAAGGTGAAAACAACAGTGGTAATTTGAACACTCGGGGCAGTGGCCCATAGACTGGGAGAGTGGCTCCAGTAGATTCCAGGAATGACACTTTTTGTTTGTTCCTTTCATAAATTACATTTTTCTGTCAGTGGCTGGAGTTGCAACTGGGAAAATTCCAACATGTGAGTTCCAGCAATTATTCTTTTAAATGAATAAATGTTACCACAGAGGTTCCATTAGAAATGAATGAAGGCTAAATTATAAACATGACGGGCCTGAATTGCAATTCTTTCTTGCTGTTTTTTTACATCATGAAAAACACAGGAAGTCACAAGGAAGGGGTGAGTGAGCCTTTGTTTGGTGCACTCAAAAACAGTGACAGCATTAGTAGACAAGCAAAATAAAAATGCAAATTTCATTATATGTTTACATATAATGACAAATAAAGTCTTCTCCTTCTAAAATCACTTATTTGTGATGCTTCCTATGTTTTTTTTTTCACCCATGTATGTGAAGCAGCCTCATTTTTCACTGTCATCTTCTCCTTATTTGGCTCTGAGCAGCTAACTTTCCAGGACAAACTCCTTGCTGGCCATTCACAGGGTAATTATCGACAGCCGTGAAACCTCCAATGATTTATTGTCATTATTTTAGCAGAAGATAAAGTGTAAATCTGTATAATAGCTGTCATTTTCAGGATCAGTACAGGGAAACTTACCATACAGATTGATTTTCATGCATCCGCTGGTCAGAGTCAGGAAATTAAGTTGAGTCATTTGCACAGTGTGGCAGAAGATGCTTTGTGACAGTCCACACTGAGAGGACTTCACAATTCCATCACTTTAATCCAGTTTCTCACAGGATTATACCACTCACATTATTATCAGGAAGGAAGAAATGCTTTATGCTGCCGAATAAATTTTGAAAATACAGCACATCTCAATGTGGAAAAAAATCATGCTGGATATCTATACTGACACGGACTGTGTAATGTTGCTGACTACTGCCACGTTACCACCGTGCCATCGTAAACCAACATTCCTGTGTATGTTCTGCATTGTCTCTCTATACTCTTCTTTTTCTTGTTTCTTGCTATCACCCATCCATGGCTGTTTCTACCTGAGCCTTGTTCTGCCGGAGTTTTCTTTCTGATTAAAGGGAGTGTTTCCTTCCCACCATACTCAAGACTGTCTGATTGTTTTCTCCTGAATACTGTATGGTCTTTATAGTATAAAATGCATTGAGGAAACTGTTACCATGATTTGGCATTCTATTTAAAAAAAAATGAATTGACCTAAAATGAAAATGTTCACGCAAGTAAAAATGTCAGAATTTATCATTCGTCCATCCATCCATCCATCCATCCATTTTCTTCCGCTTATCCGGGGCCGGGTCGCGGGGGCAGAAGCCTAAGCAGAGAAGCCCAGGCTTCCCTCTCCCCAGCCACCTCCTCCAGCTCATCCGGAGAGACCCCAAGGCGTTCCCAGGCCAGCCGAGATACATAATCTCTCCAGCGTGTCCTGGGTCTACCACGGGGCCTCTTCCCGGTGGGACATGCCCGGAACACCTCACCCAGGAGGCGGCCAGGAGGCATCCTAATCAGATGCCTGAGCCACCTCAACTGGCTCCTTTCGATGTGGAGGAGCAGCGGCTCTACTCTGAGCCCCTCCCGGATGGCCGCACTCCTCACCTTATCTCTAAGGGAGAGGCCAGCCACCCTTCGAAGGAAACTCATTTCTGCCGCTTGTATTCGCGATCTTATTCTTTCGGTCACTACCCAAAGCTCGTGACCATAGGTGAGGGTAGGAACGTAGATCGACCGGTAAATCGAGAGCTTCGCTTTTACGCTAAGCTTCCTCTTCACCACGACGGACCGGTGCAGCGTCCGCATCACTGCAGAAGCAGCCCCGATCCGCCTGTCGATCTCCCGTTCCCTTCTCCCATGACTCGTGAACAAGACCCCGAGATACTTAAACTCCTCCACTTGAGGCAAGAACTCGTTCCTGAGCCGGAGATGGCACTCCACCCTTTTCCGGCTGAGGACCATGGCCTCATGCTTAGAGGTGCTGATTCTCATGCCAGCCGCTTCACACTCGGCTGCGAACCGTTCCACTGCGAGCTGGAGGCCCCCCCCCTGATGAAGCCAACAGAACCGCATCATCTGCAAAAAGCAGAGATGAGACTCTGAGGCCACCAAGGAAGAAGCCTTCCGCCACCTGGCTACGCCTAGAAATTCTGTCCATAAAAATTATGAACAGAATCGGTGACAAAGGGCAGCCCTGACGGAGTCCAACACCCACAGGAAACAAATCCGACTTATTACCGGCTATACGGACCAAGCTCTCACTGTGGTTGTACAAGGACTGAATGGCCCGCAACAATGGGCCAGACACCCCATACTCCCGCAGAACCTCCCAAAGAACACCCCGAGGAACACGGTCGAATGCCTTCTCCAAGTCCACAAAGCACATGTAGACTGGTTGGGCAAACTCCCACGCACACTCGAATATCCTTGAGAGGATAAAGAGCTGGTCCAGCGTTCCACGACCAGGACGAAAACCGCATTGTTCCTCCTGAATCCGAGGTTCGACTAACGGACGCACCCTCCTTTCCAGCACCCTGGCATAGACCTTACCAGGGAGGCTGAGTAGTGTGATACCCCGAAAGTTGGAGCACACCCTCCGGTCTCCCTTCTTAAAGATGGGGACCACCACCCCGGTCTGCCAATCCAATGGCACTGCCCCAGATCTCCACGCGATGTTGCAGAGGCGTGTCAACCAAGACAGCCCTACAACATCCAGAGCCTTCAGGAACTCAGGGCGAATCTCGTCCACCCCAGGGGCTCTGCCACCAAGGAGTTGTTTAACTACCTCAGTGACCTCACCCCCAGTGATGGTCAAGTCATCCCCCTCATCCCCAGACTCTGCTTCCACTACAGAAGGCGTGTCAGTGGGATTCAGAAGGTCCTCGAAGTATTCCTTCCACCGTCCGACTATAGCCTCAGTTGAAGTCAGCCGCACCCCCCCCCCGCACTATAAGCAGTGTGAGTGAAGCACTGCTTTCCCCTCCTGAGTCGCCTGACGGTTTGCCAGAATCGCTTCGATGCCGTCCGAAAGTCTTTTTCCATAGCCTCACCGAACTCCTCCCACACCCGAGTTTTTGCTTTGGCCACTACCCGAGCTGCATTCTGCTTGGCCTGTCGATAGCTGTCAGCTGCCTCCAGAGTCCCACAGGCTAACCAAGCCCGATAGGACTCTTTCTTCAGCTTGATGGCTCCCTTCACCTCCGGTGACCACCATCTGGTTCGGGGGTTACCACCACGACAGGCACCAACCACCTTGCAGCCACAGCTCTGAGCAGCAGCCTCAACAATGGAGGTGCGGAACATGGTCCATTCGGACTCAATGTCCTCAGCCTCCCTCGGAATGCTGTCGAAATTCTGCCGGAGGTGGGAGTTGAAGATCTCCCGGACTGGGGCTTCTGCCAGGCATTCCCAGCGCACCCTCACAATACGTTTAGGTGTGCCAGGTCTGTCCAGCATCTTCCCCCGCCACCTGATCCAACTCACCACCAGGTGGTGATCAGTTGACAGCTCAGCTCCTCTCTTCACCTGAGTGTCCAGAACATACGGCCGCAGATCTGATGATACGATTACAAAATCGATCATCGACCTGCGACCTAGGGTGTCCTGGTGCCATGTGCACTTATGGACATCCTTATGTTCGAACATGGTGTTTGTTATGGACAAACTGTGGTTTGCACAGAAGTCCAATAACAAAACACCATTCGGGTTCAGATCGGGCAGGCCGTTCCTCCCAATCACGCCCCTCCAGGTCTCACTGTCATTGCCCACGTGAGCGTTGAAGTCTCCCAGCAAGACTATGGAGTCACCAGATGGAGCACTCTCCAGCACCCCACCCAGCAACTCCAAAAAGGGTGGGTACCCTGAACTGTCATTCGGCGCATAAGCGCAAACAACAGTCAGGACCCGTTCCCCAGCCCGAAGGCGCAGGGAAACTACCTTCTCGTCCACCGGTGAAAACTCCGACGTACAGGCAGCAAGCCGGGGGGATACAAGAATACCCACCCCAGCTCGCCGCCTCTCACCGAGGGCAACTCCAAACTGGAACAGAGTCCAACCCTTCTCCAGGAGACTGGTTCCAGAGCCCAGGCCATGCGTTGAGGTGAGCCCAACTATATCTAGCTGGTATCTCTCAACCTCACGCACTAGCTCAGGCTCCTTCCCTACCAGAGAGGTGACATTCCATGTCCCAATAGCCAGTTTCGATAGCCGGGGATCGGTCCGCCAGGGCCTCCGCCCTCAGCTACCGCCCGACACACACTGCACCCGACCCCTACGACACCTCCTGCGGGTGGTGGGCCTGCAGGAGGGCGGGCCCATGCAACCTCTTCGGGCTGCGCCCGGCCAAGCACCACGGGCTAATGCCTGGCCACCAGATGCTCTCCCTCGAGCTCCCTCCCCAGGCCTGGCTCCAGGGTGGGGCCCCGGTAACCCTATCCCGGGCAGGGTAAACTGTTCCCTTGTTTTTTCACTCATAAGGGTCTTCTGACCCTTATCTGCAGTGCAACAATAAAAGTTAAGGAAAATAAATCAAAGATCTGTATCTGTTTTTATGACAGTTAATAAGTGCTGCATTGTCTGTGAAGAGAGTGGAAAATTGAGAATTCTGCATATCTACTTGAATTCTTCATCTTGTGGTGATGGCTGTTTGCCTTCATGTTTTTTAAAATACTCTTGCATGACATTAAGGCATGGAGTCCATTTCTACATTCAGACACACACACACACACGAAGAGAGAGAGATTTGATTTTTCAAAGCCCTTTCTTTCATTTAATAGACGAGTAGAAATTTCTACAAATTAAAAGAGATAATCCACAAAAAAAAGTATTAAACAAAAGATGCAGTGTCCTTCTTTTATAGAACACAGGATATGATTGCAACACCATACATTTTCAAACTTTTCCAGATCATTCATCATGTGATAATATTGATGTGACGGTCTCAGCTGAGTGATCACAGGGGGGCTGGTAATCACACAATACTCACAATACTTTTACTGAATACTGCACAGGAAAATGTTTGCCTCCAAACTTTGCCCAGGTTTGGAACGTAAGGTCTCTGTGCTGCCACAACTCATCTGCCTCCTCATCTCCTGCTCCGCATCTACTATGATGGGGAGAGGTGTACCCTCTGCCCAGTGGCAATTCAATTCAATTCAATTCAATTCAATTCAATTCAATTCAATTCAATTCAATTCAATTCAATTCAATTCAAATAGCACCAAATCCCAACAGTCACCTCAGGTGCTTTATATTGCAAGGTAAAGACCCTACAATAATTAGAGAAAACCCAACAGTAAAAACGACCCCCTATGAGCAGCACTTGGTGACAGTGGGAAGGAAAAACTCCCTTTAACAGGAAGAAACCTCCAGCAGAACCAGGCTCAGGGAGGGGGGGTCATCTGCTGTGACCGTTTGGGCTGAGGGGAGAGAAAAGACATGCTGTGGAAGAGAGACAGAGATTAAGGGACTATGTAAAAAATACATTAATCACACATGGCGAAAAGATGCTTTGTACCAGATTTAGTGACATACACATACACACATACACATACACACACACACACACACACACACACATACACAGGGAAACACGACAACAAATGGAAAACAAATTGATGACAGTGGGAAGGAAAAATTCCCTTTTAACAGAAAGAAACCTCTGGCAGAACCAGACTTAGGGAGGAGCAGCCATCTGTGGGGGTGAGGGGAGGGAGATAGGACAAAGGACACACTGTGGAAGAGAGCTATAGATTAATGGTAAGTAATTAATCTGATACTGAAGGTCTGTGCGGCTCAGCTGGCTGGTATTTTTACCAGCATTTTTAACCAGTCCCTGAGCCAGGCTGCTGTCCCTTCCTGCCTGAAGTCCTCCATTATCGTCCCCATCCCCAAGAAGAACACTATCAGAGGTTTGAATGACTACAGGCCAGTAGCACTCACACCAATTGTTATGAAGTGCTTTGAAAAGCTTGTCCGGGCTCACGTCATCTCCAGTCTCTCCCCCAGACTAGACCCCCACCAGTTTGCCTACAGAGCCAACCGGTCCACAGAGGACGCCATTGCCACGGCCCTCCACTCTGCCTTCTCTCACCTGGAGCAGGGGGGGAACTACGCTCGGCTGCTCTTTGTGGACTTCAGCTCGGCGTTTAACACCATCCTTCCTGGCAGACTGGTGACTAAACTGTCAGATCTGGGGATACCACGCTCCACCTGTCTTTGGATCAAGGACTTCCTGACAGACCGTTCCCAGAGGGTAAGAGTAGGTCCCCACCTCTCTTCAGCCATCAGCCTCAGCACCGGCTCTCCACAGGGCTGTGTGCTGAGTCCCCTACTCTTCACCCTCTACACACATGACTGCACCTCCATACATGCCAGTAACTGCATCATTAAGTTTGCGGATGACACCACTGTGGTGGGGCTCATATCAGGCGGGGATGAGTCAGCATACCGGGACGAGGTGCAGCGGCTGTCAAGATGGTGCAGTGAGAATAACTTGATCCTGAACACCACTAAGACAAAGGAGATGGTAGTAGACTTTAGGAGGACAACACATGTCATTCAACCTCTGTTCATCGAGGGGGATGAAGTGGAGCTGGTTTCAGATTTTAGGTTCCTGGGAGTACATCTGCAGGATGATTTGACCTGGAGTATCAATACGACCAGCATTGTCAGGAAGGCCCAACAGAGACTGCATTTCCTGAGGGTTCTTAGGAGCAACCATCTGACCCAGAATCTGCTGGTGTCCTTCTACCGTTGCTCTGTAGAGAGCATTCTGACCTACTGTCTGTGCGTGTGGTTCAACAGCTGCACAGCAGCAGACAGGAAAACACTCCAGCGAATCATCAACACGGCTCAAAAGATCATAGGCTGTCCCCTGCCCTCCCTCCAGGAACTGTTCAATGCCCGCTGCCAGAGGAGGGCACAGAACATCCTCCAGGACCCCTCACACCCTGGACACTCCTTGTTTCAGCTACTGCCATCAGGCAGACGTTTCAGGACAATGAAGGCCAGAACAAACAGACTGAGGAACAGCTTTTATGCCAGGGCTATCATTGAACTGAACTCTGTGTGGTTAAATGGACAGTGATGTGGGGTGGTAGTGCTGACTGTGTGCGTGCGTTGGTGTGTATTGGGGCTAGATTCGTCTGTTAATTTACTATTGTGCACTGTATTTTAGTAATCATTTTTATCACTCATATTTTTATTATTTTATTATTTATTGTCTGAGGCACCTAGAAAGGAATGCATTTTAAATTTCGTTGTGCAACTTCTGTGTACAATGACAATAAAGATTCTGATTCTGAATTAGTAAATGCATAGTGGTGTATAAACAGAGTGAAAAGAGGTGAATGAAGAAGAAACACTCAGTGCATCAGCAGCCTAGGCCAATAACAGCATAACTAAGGGAGGGTTGAGGGTCACCTGATCCAGCTCTAACTATAAGCTTGATCAAAAAGTAAAGTTTTAAGCCTAATCTTAAAAATAGAGAGGGTGTCTGTCTCCTGAATCCAAGCTGTCCAACGCATCCCTAATCATATATACACCGATGAAGCATATTTAGGAGCATGTGAACATTTTGTCCTAAAAAATAATGTGTTAGAAACAGGAAAAATGGACAAGGATTTGAACATGGCCAAACTGAGATGGCTAGATGACTGTGTCAGAGCATCCCCAAAAATGCAGGTCCTGTTGGGTGTTTCCAGTCTACAGTGGTCGGTATCTATCAAAAGTGGCCCAAGAAGGTCATGGGCGACCAAGGCTT
The DNA here is from genome assembly GCF_007364275.1 of Archocentrus centrarchus. Lineage (NCBI taxonomy): Eukaryota > Metazoa > Chordata > Actinopteri > Cichliformes > Cichlidae > Archocentrus > Archocentrus centrarchus. Next base: position 29,977,691 of record NC_044347.1, read on the forward strand.
ACTGATGCGTGGGGGGAGTGAAGGCTGGCCCATGTGGGCCAATCCAACAGATGAGCTACTGCAGCTGAAATTCCCAAGAACGTTAATCCTGGTTCTGATAGAAAGTTGTCAGAATACACAGTGCATTGCAGTTTGGTTCATATGGAGCTGCATAGCTGACCCATAGCAGACCAGTCAGGGTGCCCATGCTGACCCCTGTCACCCACCGAATGCGCCAACAATGGCCAAGTGAGCGTCGAAACTGAAACATGGAACAATGGAAGTGAAGAAGGTGACTTGGTCTGATGAATCATGTTTTGATTTACATCATGTGCATGGCTGGGTGCATGTGTGTCACTTAACTGGGGATCACATGGAATCAGGATGCACTATGGGAAGAAGGCAAGCCGGTGGAGGCAGTGCACTGCTGGGAAACCTTGGGTCCTCCCATCCATGTGGATGTTACTTTGACGCATATCACCTACCTAAGCATTGTTGCAGATCACGTACACCCTTTGATGGAAATGGTATTCTCTGATGGCCACAAAGCAAAAATGGTTCTGGAATCATTTGAGGACCACAGCAATGAGTTTGAGGTGCTGACTTGGCCACCAAATTCCCCAGCTCTCAATCCAATCGAGGATCTGAGTTATGTGCTAGACAAAGACGTCTGATCCATGGAGGCCCCACCTCGCAGCTTAAAGACTTAAAGCTATGTCGCTAACATCTTGGTGCCAGATACTAGTGTTGTAGTCAAGACCACCTAACCCGAGACCGAGACAAGACCAAGACCAGAGGGTATCGAGACCGAGACAAGACCAAGACTTTTAGGGTCCGAGAACAGTCAAGACCAAGACCGAGGGGGGGGCGAGACCGAGACAAGACCAAGACCAGTGCCTGACACTACATGACACAATAAAATGTGAAAAATGATCAAAATCACTTCTCAAATTCATCTGAAAGATCCGCATTCCCATAAAATTACCCTGATATTAAAAACTCACAGCTCAAATAAATATAACCATCTTTATTTAATACTCCTGGGTATTAAATAAAGATCATTTATCACAGAATGTAAAACAATTATTCATAGTTCATCACAATAGTCTTAACTATTCTCTGCCTTTCATAAACTATGCATAAAGTTGTGTTGTTTTTAAACCAACAACCTTTGTAAAAATGGGTGCTTTTTCAAAACCACATAGCTAAATGTGTAAAACTGAAAAAATGGCAAACACTCATCGACAGTAAGAACTAAAGCCTTTAATCTTATACAGATTAAAGCTGCAGGATGTAACTTTTATAAAAAATCTGGTTTTTACATATTTGTTAAAACTGTCACCATGTCAGACAGTATGAGACCGATAATCTGCGAAAAAAATGGAGCTCCTCCACCTCCTCCCTGAACCACTCCCAGTCAAAAACAACCAGTCAGAGCCAGGAGGAGGGTCTTAGCACTGTCAATCACTCCTGGTGTATGCTGCTCAATGTAGTTGTGTGCAACACTTCATAATTTGGTATCGATCCTATGCCACAGGGCCATTATCACCGATACTGATACCAATACTTTTTAATAATTATGAAGAATTTCCATGAAGTTTAACTGGTTTGAGATTTTTTTCCTTTGGATCATTAATTAGTTAAAACCCAGGATAGAATTGGGCAAAGTTTATATGTAAGTAGAAAATACTTTATCAAAATAAAAGTTATTGTTCTGAAACAATAGAATAAAACAATTTTCCCCATACATTGATGTCTGGAATTTTTTTTCATAAATTAAGTGTACAAAATCATCACTCAAGAACAAATGCAAACTTTTTTCCAGGTAGATTTTTCAGAAAGTATAATAAAAAAATTTTATAAAAAATGTTCCTTCATTCACTAATTTTCTACAAATTTACATTTAAATTTGATTTAAATGTTTCATAGCAAAATCCTTTTTTTTTCCCAAATAAAATATGTTATGCATCACATGACAGTATAACAAAACACTGTGGGGAGGGGAGGAGCAAAGTGCTCTGTGCTGTGACAGGAGCGACACTTAGACAGTCAGCTCGCATCTTTGATGAAACCGCAGCACTGCATACAGGAGAGAAACTGAAGCCAAAGTATCGATCTCATCACACTGATATTGATCAATACCAATACAACGTTGGCATCCATATTATCGATATCAGGATCAATCTGCCCACCACTAGCTCAATGTACTGATGGCAGAGAAACGACTTACTTACTTCTCTGCTGTTACCATTGGTGGTGGCCATGGTAACTTCCGGGTTCTAGCAAGAAATATTTCTCACCCCAGCACTAATGCTAATGCTAATTAGTAAGCTAATACTAACCACTAAATGCCGCTCCCACTTGTTAATTGAGTGATGGGGCCTAAGACATAACCAGAAAGCAGTAATCAGTTTTTTTGGACTTGTAGTTACATTTCTCGAGGTGCATGTCAGGTTTGCTTCAGAGAGGATTTTCAGTTATACACAAAGGATCAATGCAGAACTCTAAATCAGGCCTTATTAGATTGATAGAATGATCATTTTTACATATAATCCAGAAAAGTTACATTTATACATCACGCATTTAATGTGTCCCAGAGTGCCGTTTCCTTCCACTGTGTTTGCAGAAATCACATAAAAAAATACACAACAAAAACATAATCCAGATTCCTCGGCTGCTAATAGCATTTCCTACATTTGAATATCAGCCACCATGTTGTGAGCATAAACTATCATGTTTTTAATGCAACAATAGGAAGTGACATCATCTTGCTGGGAACTGTAGTATTTTATTCTTGAAGGCCTCTCATAGCTCTACTGGTGCTGAAAACTAATGTTTGACTATGGCTTTCTGAATACAAGTAGGGCTGCAACTATCAATTATTTTAGTAATCAAGTATTTAATTGATTACTCCGTCAATTAATCAAGTAATTGGATAAGAAATAATTTTTCATTTTAACAATTCATCAACATATTTTAACTTCCGTACTGCAGATGTTTCTCTGTGTGAAACAAACAGGGTGGATGGAGCAGCTACAAAGTTCTCTGTTCTTCATGTTGCTGATCAGATGGTTGATAAAAACATTTTGAAGGAGCCCCTCTGTACTGAAGGGGGTGGAGGGGGCACCGAACGATTGCTAGTGCTAATGGCAGCCCCCCCTTTCCCCAGTACACTGTGGTTATAGATCTGTTCTGGTGGCTACAGCTGACGTAAAGAAAAAAATAACAGCTGACATCCTCTGCACAACACGTGCGCACATTCAAACATGCGCACTCACAGCACAGAGAAGTAGGGGCGTGAAAAAACATCTCAGCGATCCACTCGTGTTAAAGGGTCGTTTTTGGTTTTTTTGGAAATGCTCCGCTTACACGGAGACACCTGAGCTGCAGAGCTGAAACCAAACATCAAAGCAACAAATTTGTGTCGAGGATTTTTAATAATCGAATTGCGTTATTCCAAGAATCGTTGCAGCCCTAAAACTTGCATTAAATTTTAGTTTGTGTATCAAAATACATGAAGGTTGGTATTTACCTTTCATGCTGGGATTTTTTTGTTGAATCGGAAGCCTGAAATTTTCCTTTGATCTTCATTTTCCCTCTTACTTCTCTTCGTGTTCATGCAGTTATTTCGATTTATGCAGCACACGCGTGACCATAGTGAGATCAAACATACACATTGTGAATGAAACTGTCCGTGCTCTGTGGTAGATTGCAAACTGCGGTGAAATGATACAGGCGTAAGCAGCGATAATAGCAGCGACCTAGCCAGGGCGGAGTCTGTGAGGTGCGCTCCTTTGAGAGGCAGAGGAGCACAATATTTGTGGGATTTGAATCAGTACGTTTTGCATCCAATAAAAGCAAAGATGTTAACAAATAAATTGGACAGTATTCTGGCAATTTAGTGATATTTCCACAGCTGTGGTCTTGACTGGTCTTGAAATAAAATCCCGAGTCCGCAAGGTCCGAGTCCATGACAAGACCGAGACCAAATGCGGTCGAGTCCATGACAAGACCGAGACCATCAAAAAGCGGTCTCGAGACCGGTCTCGAGACCAAGACCGATCTCGAGTACTACAACACTACCAGATACTACAGCACATGTTGATGGGTCAGGGCTGTTTTGGCAGCAAAAGGGGTCCTACATATATTATATTAGGCAGGTAGTCATAATGTTATGCTTGACCGGTGTATGTTGTCTGTAACTAACCTGCCAGAGACCCAGTAGGTTTGTTCCACATTTACAACCTGCTCTATCACTTACCTTAACTTCTTGTCAAAAACCCTTAGAGAAGAACTTGAGTCAGTGCAAAGGAGGGTGACTTGTTGCCAGTTCCTGATGTTGTGAAGTTCTCCCTTTTTAGAGAGGTGTGTGAGGACAGCTCTCGTGCAGCTCAGAGGCAGCTGACCCCTCCATAGACTGTTAGACAGAATATCCAGCAGGTCCTCACTAATATCTGTCCAGAACATCTTGTAGAAATCAGGCAGTAAACAATGAAAACCTGGAGCGTTTCCATTCTGCAGACATTATAGGGCAATAAACAGTTCATTCTGTGTGATCCCACTCTCCAGTTATGCAGTTATATCTGTCAACACTTTCAGTAGACCGGTTTGAAAAGAGCTCATTTGACTTTTCTCACTTTGACTGCAACAGGTCTTTATAGAGCCCAGCAGCATAGTCGTGGATCTCTGCAGATCTTGGATAAGCTGTCCATTGTCAGAGCACAGAGAATCATCTTCTCTGTCCATTCCTACTCTCCAAGTGAGAGAAACTTAACTTTTGTAATAAAAACACAACACTGAACAACACATAGTTATAGAATAACTTTTAAAAACACTAACATGATGTTTAAAACTATAAAATCTATTAAAGTTTCTCCATACACCACAGAGCTCGTAAGAATCCATAAGGTTCTTTAAGCTCTTTCTGGTGGCAGCATGTGGTTCTGGATGGTTTCTGTATGAAGGATTTTCGGTGCAATTAAAATCACCCTCAACAAACAGTTATTCTCCACCCCTACATCTCTGTATCGCCTCACTTAAGGCAGTTAAAACACCCAGTCCTTCTGTGCCTAAGGTTGGAGCACATTAGTAAAAAAACTTTTTCCATATTTTCAATTTCAGCGATGATTTATAAAATATAAGCTGCAATTACTTCATCAATATGAACAGAAAGAAGGAAAAAAAAACAGAAAAAAAAACACTCCATGACTGAGGAAAACGTCTCCATTAACCTCTCTCTTCCATTAAGCAATGTTATCCTCAGTGCTGTGTGTTTCCTGGACAAAAGCTACATTCACCATCTTAAGATCCACTGGACTAAAAAGGGGTGGCTTGTTTTGAAATATCTTTGGCTCCAGTAATATTAAGAATGCCAAGCCTAAAATTACTCATATTTGAAAAGTAGCTAAAACGAAGCACAAGTAACATCCATCCATCCATCCATCCATCCATCCATCCATCCATCCATCCATCCATCTTCTGCTTATCTGGGGCTGGGTTGTGGGGGCAGCAGCCTAAGCAGAGAGGCCTAGACATATATATATATATATATATATATATATAGATCTATAATATATATAGTATATAGTATATATATATATGTATATACATATATATATATATATATATGTATATATATATGATTATATATATAAGATATATATAGATTATATAGATGAGATAGAGAGATATATAGGGTATAGGGGAGATGGATAGATAGAGATAGTAGAGAAGATAGAGAGATGAGGAGATAGGGAGAGATGAGATATGGAGAGAGAGAGAGAGAGAGAAGAGATAGAGAGAGAGATTAGAGAGAGAGGAGAGAGAGGGAGAGAGAGAGAGAGATAGATATATAGGATATATAGTATAGATATATGATATATATAGATAATATGATATATATATATATATATATAGATGTAATAGATATATAGATATATAGATATATATATATATATATATATATATATATATATATATATATAATATATATATATATATGTATATGTAGCGGCCATTTGTCCACTTCTGGCTCAACAAATCAAAATGGCCACTGAGGCACCTCAGAACTGGATCTTACGCAGGTCAAAGAGGTTTTAAAAATAACATAATGTCCATACAGAAATGCATTTAGGTCAGTTTATTCTCCATTACGAAGCAAACTTACAGACATAAGCATTTTTAGTCTGCAGCCTCTCTGTCGCCTGGTAAAAAACCGTATGACCCGGTACCTGCTGGCTCCTCCCACTTGACCTACTTAAGTAAATTAAATTTACGCCTACTTAGCCATAAATGCAAAAAAGTAAACCCAAATTTACCAAAAAGAAAAATAAACCATAAACTTAACCTTAGCAAAAATAAACTCAACACTTTAATCCAAAAGCAAATAACCCACAAATAGCTCCAACAACCCACCCCCTAATTACTTTTAGCATAAGCATATAGGAGCTATTTTTGTGTCCTATAACCTACGCTATGGCTTCACTTCTTCTCCCATTCTTCTTGGATACCTGAAACAAAACACATTGATGAAAGAGAAAGAAGAAAAAGAATGTTCCATCAGGTGACCGCCTCCAAGAGGAGACAGAGCTTGGTTACAGGCCTCTCCAACACGCTGGTCTTAGTTTGGACTCTCACAGAGCGAACCAACCCTTTGGCGTCTGATGTAGTACTTATGACTCTGCCCATCATCCAGGATCCTCTTGGAGCTGTGGCATCAGCAATGACGACTATGTCTCCTGCACAAATGCTCCTCCTTGGTCTCATCCATTTCTGTCTTTCCTGCATTACAAGCAGATACTCTGACGTCCATCTCTTCCAAAAGAGCTCGGCAATATACTGCACTTGTCTCCATCTCCTTTTGATATATAAAACAGCTGACTCAAACAAACCTGGTGACACAATAGGCTTCCCTTTCAGCAGGAGAATATGGTTTGGAGTGAGCGCTTCCAAGTCACTGGGATCATCTGACACTTAAGTGAGTGGCCTGTCATTTAGAATTGCCTCCACTTCACAAAACAGCGTGTGGAGGCCCTCCTCATCCAAAACTTGCTGTCCAACAACAGATGTGAGTATACTTCTGACAGAACGTATAAGACGCTCCCAAACACCACCTTGGTGTGAGGCTGATGGTGTATTGAAGTTCCACTTTATTCCTTCCTGTGCAAAGGTACTCTCTAGCTTCTGTTGGTTAACAGCCGCTAGAGCCTGCTTAAGCTCCTTCTTGGCTCCAGTGAAATTTGTGCCATTGTCTGACCTTATGCTCGACACAGGACCTCGTCTACAGACAAATCTTCGCACAGCATTGATGCAGGAGTCTGTGTCGAGGGAGTATGCCACTTCCAAATGCACAGCATGGCTGCTTAAACAGGTAAAGATCACTCCATACCTCTTTAGAATCGTCCTTCCTCTTTTAACATCAAGTGGGCCAAAATAATCAACCCCCACATCAGTAAATATTGCTTTGTCTGGCAAAACTCTCTCTCCTCAGGTAGGTCTGACATTTTCTGCTCACCCAGCTTTCCTCTGTATCTTCTGCATATGGTACATTCCTTAATGATCTTCCTGGCTGCAGCATTAGCATTAATGATCCAATATTTCTGTCTTAACCTATGCAGCATGTGGTTCCTGCCAGCATGTCCAAGTTGTTGGTGAATATAACGCAGAATCAGCCGTGAGACAAACAGGTCCTTTGACAGTATAACAGGGTGTTTAACCTCTAGTGGCAGTGCAGATTTAGACAAACGGCCACCAACTCTGAGGATGCCATCATCCAGAAAGGGATCAAGACGGCACAGAGGACTGTCTCTGGGCATATTCTCAGAGTCTTGTTTCAACAGCGCTATTTCCCTATGGAATCTTTGATTCTGAACAAAATGAATGATTGCTCTTTCTGCTTAAGACCCTGTAGTCGTTGCTGGGCAATACAGTAGTTACTCCGGCAAAGCAGGATCTTCAACTCTGAACGGTAAGTCAATGCAATAGTGTCCATCTTTTAGCTCTGTCGTATTCTTCATTATATTCATGAATTTAATGTCCTCTCTCGACATCTCCAGCTGAGTTTCTGCTGCCTTCTCATTAAAATCATGATTGTACTGCTGTATTAACATACTTTCCAAGTATTCAACAGCTATGTGGTTTGCTGTTACAACAATGCAGCCTGCTTGGACAGAATTACCTCCAGAGTCTCCAGTGCGAAGAGGTTCGTTTATCACCCAGCCGACTCTTGTTCTCACGGCATAGGGTCCGTCACCTTGGCTATTGATCAGCTCCCATGGCTCCAGCACTTTGGGAGCATCCATCCCGATGAGCAAATCCACACCTGCATCCAAGTCATGCAATGCAACTCTGCTCAGATAGGGCCATTGAACAACATCCTCTTGCCTTGGAATGTTTCCTCGTGACACTGGCATTGTGGTTTGTGTCAGAACAGATGGCAGTTCAATGAAATCATCTCTATCAAACCCCGACACTTCCAATCCAGATATGATAGTGGTTTTAACATCTTTAATCTGCCCCATTGTCCTTAACAGAATGTTGCTTGGTTTGCCTGTTATTGCCAACCTTTTTGCCAAACTAGCAGTGCAAAATGTACCTGAACTCCCAGGGTTCAGAAAAGTGTACGTATGCACTGTCCTGTTACTCTTCTGGCTTTTCACCTTCACTGCAACAATGGAAAAGACAGCACTGTCCTCCTCACCAGCCCCTATATGGCCACATGTTTGCTGATGTTCCAGTAAAGCAGGGGTACTCACAGTTCCATTTGTCTCCTTGACAGATGCTGTTGTATCCTCCCTTTTAACATGCAGGACAGATGGGTGCTTCTGGTGACACACTCGGCAATCCAAACGACTCCTACAGTCTTTGCTTATGTGTCCAATCTTTAAGCAGCCAAAACAAATCCCCTTTTCCTTCAAGAAGTTTATTTTGTCCTGTCGTGTCCTTGACTGGAACTGTGTGCATTTATCCAGAGTATGGTTGGCGTGGTGGCAAACCAAACACTGAGTCTGGTTACTTTGACGAGGAGCAAAGTTTCTCCTGTTATTGTCTTTAACTCCATTCTTTATTGCAGTGACGCTGGTTGCAAAGGCACCTCCTTTTCACCTCTGCTGTGAGTGAGTGGATGCTTGTGCTTGGCCAGATGAAGATGTAGCCTGGATGTTGCCATACAGTGGGTCTGAAACAATTTTGGCCTGTTTTTCAATAAAGTTTACCACATCAATGAACACTGCTCTGCTTCCAGTCTCGTCATGAATGTCACATGCAACATCTCTCCACTTATCCCGCAGCTTGTAAGGGAGTTTCATCACGATGGTCCTGAGGTTTGCTGGCATATCCAACTCCTTCATGTACTTGATGTGCTGCACTAGATTGGAACAACCTCGAAGGAACAAAGAAAATGATTGCAGTGCGTTTACATCCTCAGATTTAATTGAGGGCCAGTTGCAGATTTTATCCATATAAGCAGAAGAGATTTTATGTTCGCTGCCAAAGTGTTCAGTAAGGAGTGATTTTGCTCTCTGGTATCCTTCTCCAGGGGGAAGATGCTGACAACTTCTAACCAGATCTCTAGGCTGCCCCCTTGTGTATTGTTCCAAGAAATACAAGCAGTCACTAAAGTTGTTAGTTTTATCCTCCACACAATTTTCAAAAGCTCCCAGAAAAGATTTGAACCGCAGAGGGTCACCGTCAAACACAGGAATATTCCTCATGGGCAAAGTAGATGCTACAATTTGCTGGACTAACAAAGCAGTGATCTCATTTTGACATTGCATGATTCTCAAAGTGTCCTGAGTGGGATGGGATTGCTGTTCTACACTAGGAGCATCATGTGTCATTTGTGTTACTGTTGTCCGGTTTTGCAGAGCATCTGCAACTGGTAGCTGTATTATTTCAGGATGTTTTGGCTTGACAGTGACAGCTCGACAGTCTAGTGGAGATTTAGATTGGCTTTGAGATGGTTCAAACTGGTCAGCATATGGATTTAGTCCAAATTTCTTTTGTAATTCTGCCCTCTCAATATATGAATTCATGCCATCTGAAATTTTAGAGCTGCATTTGGAGCTTAGCTTCAGAACCTTAAGCTTTGCATTAATCTCCTTTAATTCAGTTTCTAAGGCAGTTGTTCCTTTTCTTTCCTTAACTGCTCCTTTCCATTCTTAGTTTCTCCTCTTTTGCCTCTAAAAGATGTGTACTGTTTAAGGCAGCCATGCGCTCCATTAATGCTGCCTTTTCAGCTTGTGCTTTAATTTTGGCAGAGGTGGTGGATGATGTTTTAGATATTCGAGAGCTAGATTTACAAAGTCCTATTGAACATGCGATATTAGAAACACTGTCCTCTGGCTGGACATCATCAGAAACATTACTTTGATTTTCAACAGGAGGGTTATCATTGGACTGTTTAAATGAATGTCCAGCATTAGACAACCAGCTCTTTACATCCTGAATGAAGCTTGAAATTACAGTTACCTGTTGATCAAAGTATTTAGACTGTTTTTCCACCTCCTCCTCCGGCAAATCCACTGATAAAAAGGTTTCATGTAATTCTTTAGCCTCGTCCAGGCATTTTATTAGTCTATTCAATAAAGAATTCACAGCGGTAACATTGTCCGTGGATTGCATTAATTCACGCAGCTGGTTCATGTACTTTATAGCTTGCTTACACTTGCCGGCTCTTTTTTCCTGACATGATTGTATGAAAAACATTAATCCTTTTGCTGTGAAGCTGGTGCTCCGTTTAGACCTGGCTGCAGTCTGCGCGTCACTAGCAGCTTTTGATGGCGCCTTCGATGGGGCGGCTGACATGGTACCTTTTTATCTTAATACAAACTAACTTTAGAAAGGTTCATGCAATGTCAACGAGACACATACCGTGCAGCAGGTTGCTTGTGGAGGCCCGGTGCGCGCCGATGTGCGCCAGCAGAGTCTGTAGGCCGTATGGCGTCCAATATAGTCCAATACTATGCAAAAAAAGTCCGTGCAGTGAAACGTTCCTCCACTGCTCCAATAGCATCAGCGTTATACTATACGATGTCCAGGGAAAACTTTCCAGTGCAAACGGATTGGATCCTACTGAGTGCACTGAATACAGGCCGCAGATCCTTCACTCGTGGCTGCTGGGGTGCTTCCTTGCGCGTCCAAACTCACACAAAGCTGCTCTGATAAACGGTCAAGTCCACTTTCACAGGAATCCAATAAGTATCCAGTAAAGGGAAAAGGTTTTTTACTTAATGTAGCGGCCATTTGTCCACTTCTGGCTCAACAAATCAAAATGGCCACTGAGGCACCTCAGAACTGGATCTTACGCAGGTCAAAGAGGTCTTAAAAATAACATAATGTCCATACAGAAATGCCTTTAGGTCAGTTTATTCTCCATTACGAAGCAAACTTACAGACATAAGCAATTTTAGTCTGCAGCCTCTCTGTCGCCTGGTAAAAAACCGCATGACCCGGTACCTGCTGGCTCCTCCCACTTGACCTACTTAAGTAAATTAAATTTACGCCTACTTAGCCAAACGCAAAAAGTAAACCCAAATTTACCAAAAAGAAAAATAAACCATAAACGTAACCTTAGCAAAATAAACTCAACACTTTAATCCAAAAAGCAAATAACCCACAAATAGCTCCAACAATATATATATATATATATATGCAAGTCACTTTGCCAAAAACTGAGTGCAGCTTCTACCTTGTGATAGAAATGCTGTTTCTCACTCAAAAGGATTTGATATAATTAATTAGAGATATGTTTGACACGCGTTTCACAGATTATAGGTCAACAAGTCATTTATAACTGTTTAAATACAGACGATCAGTTTTTGGGACACCGGCAGCTCTTGAATGTAACTAATAAAGTAACTTGCAATCTAACTTAGTTACTTCTAAAATTAAGTAATCAGTAAAGTAATCAAGTGACTTTTTAAAGGAGTAATCAGTAATCAGATTACTTTTTCAAGGTAACTATACCATTACTGCTCAAAAGACCTCTGACTCCTTGTCAGCCTGGCTATAGTGCTTCATGCATTCCACTTAAAGCCTGTCCATTCCAGTCCTCCTATTTGTCAATTTTGAGAGTCCTGAAAGTTGCCCACAAATAAAATGTATTATTATTATTAAGTATTTACCTGATTTAATAGTATCGTGGAAATGTTCTTGTCTCAGTTGGTGTAAAATAAATGTATTTATTTTAGTAATTATTTGATTTAATTTATGTTTTCATTTCCCTAATTTCCTCATTTCTTATTTCTTGGGTTGTTTTCATTAATGTTTTCAAGTTGCTTGATTTTATTGTCAAAATCAACTTGTTTCTTTTGTTCTTTTGTTTCTGTCTTTTATTTTTTGTGCACAAAAAATCCGATTATTTTCTTTCATAATACTGCCTTTCCTGTTTACCATGAAAAAGGAAATAAGATGTGCTGAAAGTCTGATTGGCTAAGGATTGCTGGAAAGGCCTTGGGTTCCAGACACTAGAGGGTACCTAGTAGTATTATTTTTTGTTAATTTGAAACCAAATAGCACAAGTTTTGAGTGAAGTGCTCATTCGAAACACCAAGTTTAACCAATATTTAAGCAGAAGTGTTCAGATGTCAGGTGTGTTGTTTTACATCAGTGGTCCTCAGCTTTATTTAGGAGCACAATCCCGTTGTTTAGGATGAAAATGAGAGATGCTTAGCTCAATCTTTTCTTATCTTAAATGAGTAGACTAGACATGCTTCTTTTGGTGGACGGTAGGCAGGTTAAAACAACAATGTGTTACATGATCCCCAAAACCATGCAATGAGGAATTAATCAACACTTGCAGACAGAAATTATTATTTACAGGACAATTTCAGTTAGATGCTATGATATACCTGTTATTTGATAGCACATTATTATTTTTGCCTCTCTGCAGGGAGCTGATTGTCCTTCAGTACGATGCATATCCCATGTCCCTAAACTGCTTTGAAATAAAATGTTAATTAGCCTGTATTCCCTTTACATTACAATCAAGGTAGAGAATATAGAGATGAGCAAGAGCAAAGGGCACAGTGTCTACTTTTCTACCCAGCACAACCATAAAGTCTTTCATTATGGAAAATGACTTATTATGAGATGTGTTGTGTTGAGATAGAAGCAGGAAGCAGTTATTATGACTTGCTGGCTGTCTCAGGAATGCATTATTGTGAGCACCACCTCTCCTTCAGGTTCTTCTAACTCTTGACTGAGTTCCAGCATCCAGGTGATATTATGCTGCAGTTGGGGCAGATGTCACAGATACGATTTGTATCTGATGGTGATGATTCTGCCCGTGATTACCACCTTACCATGAGCCCATTAGTGATCTGGTGTGCCAGTTATTATTTGCCTGTAGCTGGTTGTTTACATCAGTAAGCTCTGTTTGCCAGAACAGGTGCTGCAACATTTTCTGCTGGCCTGTAGCCAAAAATGTGCTCACTTAAATTTAACCGAGCAGAATAAGTAAGTGTTGGTAAGCAGATGTCCCTCATTTCTGAAAATCCCACATATTCACTGTTGTTTTTGCAGTTTTATTATAGTGACTGAATATTTGTCACACATTATCTAAGACTTCCTTTGAACTAGTCATCACTGTTGTGCTGATTAATTAAGTAATATTAATTAATATCTCAGTTTTCTTTTTTGTGAGTTCTGAATATGAATTTATTGAAAAAGTTTCTGCTGTTCATTGTCTTTTATTAGGCAGTGGAATACAAAAGCATTTACCTGAGCTGATATGTTTAATTTTATTACTGCTGAGTGGAAAACCTACCACCCTCACTGGTATACTTATTGTCATATTATCTCACAGATGCTTTATTTTCTTTTTAATGACTTTGTTAATCACTTTGTTTCTTGTGACTTAACACTGTTTTCTTGCACTGTTTCAATGCTGCTTTTTAATTGATATCAGTGCATTGAAGTTCCAACTATCTATTAAGGTCGTGTTTGCTGAGAGGCACTGGTTTATCCCAATGCCTCACAACACTCATAATATTAATACTACAAATAATGCTACACATACACACACACACACACACACACACACACACACACACACACACACACACACACAGGAAGCTAAACTCAAGGCAAGACACTAGAGAAACCATTCATCAAAGAAATACAGAAAGCAAACAATAAAAGCACGAAACTAAACATATATAGAAGACTTGCACTAAAAATGAAAATGGAGACATGGGAACAAAGGTAAATGGACTGGTACTTAGATAACTCTAACTGAGCATTCAAAGCATTTTTGCTGCAAGCCTCATTCACCCAGTCACACAGACTGGTAGACCACCCGCTTGACCATCTGAGCCACAGCAGCCCCAAAGGCATAAACAAAGAAAATAACTCATAAACCAGAGACCAAAACTAAGAACTTTAGACTTTAGATTAGATTTGTTTTAACTTGAGTGTCTTTGTTGGTGGATGTGACTTTATCTTTTAGCTACATTTATAGGGCTTATTATGCCAACATGCAGTTCACTGTACTGTAAAAAATGTCTTACTGGTTAGAACAGCTGGGAGTAACAGAGTGCTTATGGTGTGATGCAGAGGAGGGGCATTCAAGGGCCTTAATCCAGGAAGGAGTTTCAGTGACCAGAGTAAGTTCAATAAGCTCTGAACTTACTCTTAGGCAGTAGATGTAAATCACGTCAGGGTCCGGTGCTGTCCAACTCTTCATATTTGTGATTCTTTCCTGGATGTCTGCCACTGTGACAGTTACTGGAGCCTGTTCAGGGAGATTGCTGTAGTCTGCTCTTAAATCCAGTAGCCACTGATCATTGCTGTTATGTGTTGCATGCTTCTCCCATATGCTCTCCCAGTATTGCTCCACCTTGGTTGGGGGGCTGTTCTTATATTGTTCCCCTGCCACTGAGAGTACACCTTGGTTTATTTTCCTGGCTTCTATGTCTGTGGTATACCTCTTCAGGCGGTTAGCCAAGGCCGTGAGTCTTTGCTTGGCAGTTTCTAAGGCCTCGGGTATGGACAGCTTATTGTACTTACGCACCCCTTTCTTCATCACACCTTTCTGCAGCTCTGATAGTTGTGTAACTTCCCTCTGTGCTGCCTCTGATCTGCTGCATATGGCTGTTCATTTTATAGCCAAGCACCTCAATGATCATTGCTGCTGTGGTATACATCAACTGGTTGGTGTCAGTGATAGTTGAAGTTGGGATCATCTATTATGCTGTATTCAAATCATCTAGTACACTTTAAGAGGGTTCGTCATGTAGTTTTGTAATCGGCCATGGGAAAGGGGGGGGGGGGGGGGGGGGGGGGGGGGGTCAGCTGCTCTGGCATTCAATGTACCAGCTGTTATTGGGGTAGGTACCTGTGTGTTGTCTACCTAAAGCTTTATACAGATAATTTTTATTTAAACACTTTGCTATGCACTTTGACAATGACTTTATGACTGAAGGAGTTAATCAGTGTCATTCAGCTGGTTCAGGTTCATCATAAATCAAAAGAATCTCTGTTTGCTGAAGAAAAACTTCCACAAACAAGTTAAGTTCACTGAGTGTGTTACCTCATTAACTGACTCAGAGTTGAAGGTAACTCTCTTTCTGGAACAGGAAACCCAGAGTTCCCCTCATCTCAGGGTTAGCAAACTTAGAGCTGTTAGCTAAACCTGCTACCTGGAATAGGCCTGAAGTTGGGCTAGGGAGCAACTTCAGGCCTATTCCTTATGTTGCAAGGCATACATCAGGTGTCTGCCTTGTGTAACAGTAAAAAGCTGAAGTAATTGAATAAACCTAAATTGTATAAAATCAACCGAGTCACATTCCGCTTGGCCTGCTGGTACCCGTCAGCTGCCTCTGATGTCCCACAGGCTAACCAAGCTTAATAGGACTCGTTCTTCAGCTTGATGGCTCCCTTCACCTTCCATGTCCACCATCTGGTTTGGAGATTACCACCACAACAGGCACCGACCACCTCCCAGCCACAGCTCTGCATGGCAACCTCAACAATTGAGATGTGGAACATGGGCCATTCATATGCAATGTCCTCAACCTCCCTTGGAATGCTGTTGACGGTCTGCTGGAGATGGGAGTTGAAGATCAGAGTTTTCACCAGTGGATGAGAGGTTCACGTCCCTGAGGGCCAAGACTGGGAGGAACAGCGTGCCTGGGTAGATCAGCGTGCCTGATGTCAACCCAAGTGGTTTTCTATTATTGTCTTGTAGATGGTCCTCTGCCAGGTGTTCCCAGCACCCTGTCACTATATGTTTAGATGCACCAGGTCTGTCCAGCATCTTTACCTGCCACATGTTCCAACTCACCACCATGGGCTGATCAGTTGACAGCTCAGCTCCTCTCTTCACCTGAGTATCCAGAACATACAGCCACATATCTGATGATACAATTACAAAATTTATCATCAACTTGTGACTTGGGGTGTCCTGGTGCCATGTGTATTTATGGCAATCTGGCTTGTGCCAGATTGCCGGCAATAAGTTGAACTTGTTTCTGGTGAGCACTGGATTCCACCAGGGCTGCCTCCAATTCTGTTCATAATTTTTATGGACAGAATTTCTAGGTGCAGCCAAGCAACAGAAGACTTCCACCTTGGTGGCCTCAGAAACTTGTGCTTTTTGCAGATGATGTGTTCCTGTGCATCATCGGGTTGCACCTCCCAGCACTCACTGGAGTGGTTTGCAGCCAAGTGTGAAGCAGAAGGTTGACAATTAGCACCTCTAAGGCCCCATTTACACGAGAGCATTTCCAGTGAAAATGGCGTCCTTTTGCCGTCGTTGTTTTCAAAAAGTAGTTCATTTACACTGAAACATTTCAGAAACAATCTCTGTTTACACAGAAATACAAAATATTGAAAACAGTGCAGTTCCTATTGCCAGGCCACAAGCTGGCAGTGTGGATATAGGAGCCGTAACCATAGTGCCAGTGCCCCCATTTCCAAAAAGCGGCGTGTTTGTATGCTTACATGGAAACAGAAGCTGGAGCATTTCAGAATCATTTTCACTCTGTTCTGGTTTAACAGGTGGCGAAATTGCATCAAAACTGTGCCATTTTCATCTGGAAATGCTCCTGTGTAAACGGGGCCTAAGTCTGAGACCATGGTTCTTAGCTAAAAAGGGTAGAGTGCCCACTGTGGGTCAGAGACGAGTTGCTGTCCCAAGTGGAGGAGTTTAAGCAACTCGAGTGAGGAAAGAGAGAAGCAGAAGATTGACAGATTGGGGCTGCCACCCCAGTGATGTAGAGAGAGACCTGAGCATAAAAGCAGAGCTGTTGATTTACCGTTTGATCTCCTCTATGGCCAAGAGCATTGTGTAGTGTCCAAAACAACAAGATCGTGGATGCAAGTGGCAGAAATGATCTTCCTCTGAAGGGTAGCCTCTCCCTTAGAGATGGGTGAGGAGTGCAGTCATTCAAATGGGGCTTCGAGTGGAGCCGTTACTCTTCTACACTGAAAGGAGCCAGTTGAGGTGGTTCGGGCATCAGACTAAGATTCCTCCTGGGTGCCTCTTGGTGAAGGGTTCTGGGTATGTCCTACCAGGAGGAGGCCCCGGATCAGACCCAGGACACATGTGAAAGCTTATATTTCTCCGCTGTCTTGGGAACACTTTGGTGTTTCCCTGGATGAGCTAGAGGATATGGCTGGCGAGAGGGAGGTCTGAGTTTCTCTCTTTGGGCTGCTACCCTCGACCCAGCCCTGGATAAGGAGAAGATAAATAATGGAAAAATGGATGTATAGAATAATGCCACACAGTGAATATAGTATTTATGGTAGTTGTCCTACCAAAACAATTTCACAGAAACAAAACAAAACAAACAAACAAAAAAGAACGTAATAAACAATAACTGCATTCTACTAAACAATCAAAATTAAATTAACATAGTTCAGTATGTTAATTTAAATTAACATATGTTCAGTCACCTTTGATATTTTCACACTTCCATTAACAAACTGAAAAAAAAATAAGGCCAGCTGACTATCATTTCATACTTAACAGGAGACAAAGTTGGATTTCTTCTCAGGTGCAATGTGCATCACACATTTCTTCAGAAAAGATATCAGGGTCTCCATTCCTCACTCAGACTTGAAGGTTTCTGTCATGAAGCGTGAAATTAGGATCCAAAGGCAGGACACAGGAAGAGGCAACAGTGAACTCAAACCACACCTTTAGTGTGGATGGATCAGAAGTCTAACAATACAAAAATTCATTAGAAAATCACAAAGAAGCCAATGATCATATTAACAGCCAGGAAACACACAAGAGTAGTTTGACAGACACTGAGACAAAGACTGACAGGAAGAGACTACAGGAAAATGAGATGCTGGTGATTATAAACAAAGACAATGTGATACAAGGCGAAGTGAAACTACTGTAAATGCAAAACACAGAGAACAAATGACTTCCAAAATAAAACAAGAAGTGAGAAGCGATAGTAATAGTTTTTTTCATCCCCCTGTGTAGGTTTTTTTTTTTGACATTTACTACATAATGTGAACTAAACAGAGAAATATTTACTATATCTGTGACATGAAGTGAAATAATCACTACTTTGGATGTTATAGGTAAAAGAAAAAGAAACTACTACTCAGATTGTAAATAAATCCATAGTGTTTACATAGGTTGTAAAGACATGATTGAGTATAATAAAAGTCTGTATCTTTTAAAATAAAGTTGATTTAAAAGATACAGACTTTTCTGTATCCATATCACACTATCCGGAGTATTTTCCTCCTTTACTGTATCATGAGCCTTCTCTGAGGTCTTCCTCTTTTTCTCCTGCCTGGCAGCTCCAACAAGTCCACATCTCTCCTCTGAGCATGTCCAAACCATCAGCGTTGCCTCTCAAAATTTGCCTCCAGACCGTTTGCCCTGTGCTGTCCCTCTGATATTCATATTTTTTTAAGGAAAGTCTGTTTGCATGGGAGAGAAGTCCTCCCTGCAACCTATGTGCTTTTTAACAACTGGTACTACAAAACACAATTAAGGTGACAAATTGTGCATTAGTTACCCTCATTCCAAAAGCATCAGAGCCTGGTGTTCCATGAGTATATTACTGCATATCATCCTAAAGAATTAAATTATAGGGTTGTTACAGTGAAATAAATAAAAAACATAACCCTATCTTATCTGAAAATGTAGAATTTTAGCAGCACTCATTTGCCACTTGACGCAGCACCCAGGACTTAAATGTGCATTTGAAATGCAACAAGTCTCTTTATCAAGTGGAAAAAAATAAAAATAAAAAATTTCTGTCTAATCAAAAAACTTTACTTTTGACAGCAGCTAAAAAAAAAGCCTTTGAACAAAGAAATTGTTGGGCCAGTTCCAAAATTTGATGCACATGAGGTGAATCACAATACAAACATGCATCTAACAATATAGGAAAGGCATGGTTCAGCAGGTTCTCAGGTAGCTGTTGAAGGGAGAAGTGTAAATAAGCTGCACACTAGACATATCATAAATATAACAATTTTAATAGAAATATAGCATCAAGTAGCATATCGCAGAATTAATCTTCACAACAAGGTGAAAGTGTTGAAATAACTCTGTACAGCAGACAGAAATAAGACTGCATAGCAGAGAAACAACAAAATCACATGCCGATGATTTCCTGGAAAAGAATGTGTGTTTTGGTCTGATGTTTTGTGTCTACAGGACCCAGATGAGGCCGTTAACAGGCGACAGTGAAGGGCACAGAAGGAGGAACTGATAAGCTGCTACATGCTTGCATATTTCAATAACTGTGTAACTGTGTCGAAGTCTGTGTATAAAAGCTGAACTAAGATAGAGAGCGGGGTCAGACTTGTGTGAAGCTGCACTGACTGCATCAGGCAGCTCCAACAATTCTGAACCAGATTAATCTGTAAACTGTTTGAAATGGCTTTATTAAATTTAATAATTAGACTCCTTATTCTGTTGTTTTGTGTAATTCCTGTTCGATAAATGAACACGCAGAAACCTAAAGGCTTAAGCAGCAGCACACACTTATTATTTAAATTCCTTCACTGGTTACAAAGTGCTGTATTGACTCCACATATTCTTTACAATTTTACACCCAAACATTTAAAAATTATTCATAAAATATTTGACCCAGATAAAATACCAAGGCCATCACAGGTCTTACACCTTATCCTTTTCAACTGTTTAAATAACACACCTTTGAAAATATGGTTATGTCTTAACTGCACCAGTCCATTGTGTTGAAGAGTGAGCTGAGTGTGAAAGCAAAGCTGTCACTGTACCACTCGATCTATGTCTCTGCCCTCATCCATGGTCAGGACCGAAAGAATGATATTGTGGATAGAAGTGACAGAAATGAATTTCCTCTGAAAGGTGGCAGCCAAGGAGCGCAGTCATTCAAATGGGGCTCAAAGTAGAACCACTACTCTTCCACGCTGAAAGGAGCCAGTTGAGGTGGTTCAGGCATCTGACTAGGATGCCACTTGGGTGCATTTTTGGTGAAGTGTTCTGGGCACATCCTACAAGGAGGAGACCCTGGAATTGGTGTAACAGAGCTAGTGTTGTGGTTACTCTAAGCAAAGTTGTATTTCAGGTTTGAGGGATCAATTTGTAAAATTGTTTCAACAAAGCAGTTAATATAGCTCGTTATGCTCCTTGTCTGTGAGTTCCAGGATTAAGAATTACAGTGGGTTACAAAACGGTTTGATGACATTTCTCAGATAGAACACATCCATAGATGAGAGTTAGAGATGATCTAGTTATTCAGATCAAAAGCATGCATTGGTGCACGCTTTAATGCTGCAGTAACATATAATAACAATAATAATATGTGTTGTCTGGGAAATTATCTCTACTGCCATAAGGCATTTTTTTTTTTTAACTGAGTCTGTTATTGCAACATTTTTCTGGTCTCATACACATTTTTCTTTCATTTAAACATGTATATCCTCCACTATTTTCATATGTTTTATGTTATTGTCAACCCCTTTTCTTGTGTTTTCAGGATGGAAACTGAGGCATCATGATTAAAACAACACTTCAATATCTAACAAATAATCCTGTGTAAAATGCAGTGGTTAAACACAACATTGGAAATCTGGACTTAACAAATACATTTTTTATTTAGTAATTAAAATGTATTAAATTAAACCCAAACCAACGTTGGAAGTCTAACAGGCAAAATGATGGCATCAAATTATAAAGAGAACTAAAATGGCACAAAATTCTCCCTTCAGATAGCAGTCTGAAACATGACACTTCACAATAAAATGAAGTGGTCTCATCTTCCAGCATTAAAACTGTAAGACATTCAAAATATATAATTACATCAACCTTTGTTCTTCATAGCCAAGGATGTAACACAAATTTAATAAGGGATATAACAAAAAAGGATATGACAAAAATTAAATATTATAATAAATACAGTATATATAATAAATAACCAAATTCTCCAGCTGCCCATATCAGCTGATGGAATTGAGATATATATATATATATTTATATTATCTATCCATTCATTCTCTTCCGCTTATCCGGGGCAGGGTTGCAGGGGCAGGAGCCTAAGTAGAGAAGCCCAGGCTCCCTCTCCCCAGCCACCTTCTCCAGCTCATGCGGAGGGACCCCAAGGCGTTCCCAGCCAGCCGAGAGATATAAGTCCTGGGTCTACCACGGGGCCTCCTCCTGGTGGGATCATCGACCTGCGAGCTAAGGTTCCTGATGCCATGTGCACTTATGGACATCCTTATGTTCGAAACATGGTGTTCAACAAACTGTGGTTTGCACAGAAGTCCAACAACAAAGCACCATTCGGGTTCAGATCGGGCAGGCCGTTCCTCCCAATCACGCCCCTCCAGGTCTCACTGTCATTGCCCACATGAGCGTTGAAGTCTCCCAGCAACTATGCAGTCACCAGACTCTCCAGCCCACCCAGCGACTCCAAAAAGGGTGGGTACACTGAACTGTCATTCGACGCATAAGCGCAAAAACAGTCAGACCCGTTCCCCAGCCCAAAGGCGCAGGGAAACTACCTTCGTCCACCGGTGAAAACTCCGACGTACAGGCAGCAAGCCGGGGGGATACAAGAATACCCACCCCGCTCGCCGCCTCTCACCGAGGGCAACTCCAGACTGGAGCAGAGTCCAGCCCTTCTCCAGGAGACTGGTTCCAGAGCCCAGGCCATGCGTTGAGGTGAGCCCAACTATATCTAGCTGTATCTCCCAACCTCACGCACTAGCTCAGGCTCCTTCCCCACCAGAGAGGTGACATTCCACGTCCCAATAGCCAGTCTCGATAGCCGGGGATCGGTCCGCCAGAGTCTCCGACCTTGGCCACTGCCCAACACACATTGCACCCCACCCCTACGACGCCTCCTGCGGGTGGTGGGCCTACAAGAGGGCGGGCCCATGTAACCTCTTCGGGCTGCGCCCGGCCAAGCACCATGGGCTAATGCCCGACCACCAACGCTCTCCCCGAGCTCCCTCTCCAGGCCTGGCTTCAGGGTGGGGCCCCGGTAACCCTATCCCGGGCAGGGTAAACTGTTCCCTTGCTGTTACAATCATAGGGGTCTTCTGAACCACTCTTTGTCTGGACCCTCACCCAGAACCATTTTGCCATGGGAGACCCTACCAGGGGGACAAGCCCCCGGGCAACATAGCTCCTGGGATCACTGGGACACACAAACCCCCACCATGATAGGTGGCGATTCACGGAGGAGATATATATTTTATATATTAAAAAAAAAGAAAAACTAATAGTACCAATGTTAGGTTCGGACCACCGTTAAATAAAAAAGACACAGAAACCCGTAGTTGATTTTTACCTGCAGGGAGAGTCTCAGTCAGCTAACATCACGTGCCTCTGAAAGAGAGTCTGACTTTCTTCTTCCTGGGTGCTTTTATTTTAGCATCACGTAAGTGTGTGTGGGGGGTGTGTGTATGTGCGTGTGACGTCAGGAAACAGGCGTTACCTGCTTTCCTCACCTGTAGGGTCCAGGTGTGTGTGAGTATGTTTTGTCTTACAATCTGATGGTCATGTGCATGTTTATGATGAACACATTGTGATACATAGAAAAACAGTTACATGTTTATCTATTCTAACAATTCCTCCCTGTTTATCATGAACATAGCACATACAATCCTGAATGAGGTTGAGGTGAAAACCTGTCATGCGGCTGTCTATCCTTCTTTTGACCAACAAGTCACTTTCTATTCTTTCAAGACAGGAAAATTCCTCAACGGCCCCGCCGCTCACGGCAGCCACTGTTAGTCAGTCTCACTCAGGGAAGCACCTACATACATTTGCAAATTTTAAACATTAGTTTGAAACCAGTTTACATCCACCCCCATTACTTGGTCTCCTCATTTTCAATGGGGGTTTCATATTTGGTCTTCTGTTTCACCCTCCTGCCCACCCTGCACAAGGATACACTGATAGAAGCTGAGAGGAAAAACATTCGTCATCATTTTCCTTAACATGGAACAATACAACTAAAAATAAACAAAACAGTAACAGATTGGACCCCTGGTGGCCCTAAGACTTTCAGCAGGGCTTGCCACCAAGCTCCAGTAGTCAGCCAAGAGAGCAGTCCTGACTCCCTCCAGGTGTCTGCTGTTCCATATACTGCTGCAGGGTGTATACTCCTCCTTGCGGGGCGGCCAGCAAGTCCAAAACCACTCTGTTCTGCATCACCATTGCACGAAAGGCGCTCAACTCTTGTGTTGCAGTCGCGATGGTCATCAGTGCGCCCAGGGTGCAGATCCAGTTCCACGTGGTCATTGCATGTGAACGAGCCATCCCTATTTAGTGGGGGATTCAGTTGTTTTCTTCACGGGTTTGAGACGAAGGTGGCCTAGGGCTCACTGCCCCCTTTGTACCCCGACTTCCATCCCCTACTCAGCGTTGGTTGGCTCAATCCTTTTGCACTGGCTGAGGTGGATCCACGTGGATCTCTCTGCTATTTTGACTGCAGTTGGCGTGGTCAGTGGTACTTTGTAGGGTCCGTCCCACTGGGGTTGGTTCCAGCACTTCTTCTTGATCACTCTGACCAGGACCCAGTCTCCCACCGCTACCGGATGTTCCTGTGGAGAAGCAGAAGAGCCTTCCGGCAGTTTATTTGTATCAACAACATTTTTGCTTTGGAACAACTTTCTCATCCGATCACTCAAGTCTGTCTCTTCCTCTGCTTGTTGTTATTCTGTGTACACCAGGAGTCTAAAAGGTTAGCCAAACAATGCCTCATAGGGGGTTATCCCTGTGTTGTTGGGGGGTCACATGCATGTATGTTTTTACTAAGTCTATGCATTCTACCCAGGGCCTTCCCGTTTCTGCCATACATTTCCTTAGTCTATTTTTTACTGTACCATTCGTTCTTTCAACGAGTCCTACACTCTTGCGGATGATAAAAACAGTGATTTTTTTAGCTGTACCCCTAGGTTTTACGACTAAGCAATACTTATAGGTCTTACTCGCTATCCCCCCTGTTGATACATGTGTTAAAGCATGTATCAATATGGCTGCTGTTTTGAATAGTGACCTAGGAAGTTGTTCCACTTCAATTTTGCTTGCTGCTGCATCTCATGGAGCACTTCAGGTCACAAGCGTTCCACAATTGTCGTGTAATTGCTGAGGTGCCATATTTACCACTTGCGGCCAGCTTTGCTGCTTTGTCAGCATAGCTGTTTTACAATACTATCAAGTCTGTGCCTGTTTTGTGTGCCGCGCATTTACAAATGGCCAGGGCTGATGGTAGTTTATGGCCGTTAATAGGTTTTTTTAAACAGTTCAGCATGTTTTACTGGCTTCCCTGTAGAGGTCAGCATTCCCCTTCTCGCCCACTGTGCTGCAAAACGAACATACGGCAGAAAAGGCATACTGGCTGTCAGTGTAAAACGTGACTTCTTACCTGCATGATGCTTGCATGCTTCGGTTAATGCGATTAACTCGGCTGCTTGAGCAAAGTGGTGTGAGAGCAGTTTCTCCGCTTTGATTATGGTGGTATTGGTGACTATAGCGTAGCCCGTTTCTGTTTTGCTTTATCATTTTTCCCGCTTGAGCCGTCCACAAACAACGTGGCCTTTCGCCAGTGGTTCATCTTGCAAGTCTAAGCTGGGCTTGCTGTTTTGTTCCGTCAGCACTTTGTAGTCATAAGGGTCGCCGTCATGTGGCGTGGTAGCAGAGTGGCTGGGTTTAGAGTGATGCAGCCCTCTATAGTTATGTGTGGTTGCGATAACAGGAGCGCTATGCAGCTCCGGTGTCTGGCTGGAGATAAGAATGTCATTTTACTCTGTACGAGCAGCACCTCAAGTGTAAGTGAGTGGAAAAGCACCAGTTCTCTGGAGGCCTACATAGCGAGTGCTGCTGCACATACTGCTTGCACGCAAAGGGATCCATGCTCTGCAATAATTACACAGGCCTAAAAAGGCCATCAGTTGCTTCTTTGTTTGTGGTTCAGGTGGTTGTGCTAGTGCTGTGTGTGTGTTAGATGCCAGTAATGAGTGAGTGTGTGTGTGTGTGTGTGTGTGTGGGTGTTATCTGACTTCCCTTCTCTGCTGATCAAGCAACTTGCCCTCATCTGACTTGTCTGAAGTCCTCCTCTCCGATCAGTGTGACACAGTCTGGTTAGTCCACGTTCCATTCACCAGTTGTGGACATTCAGTTCACCAATGACCCGTCAGGCTGCAGTTGTAACATCTGTCATCTCGATGCACCAACGATCATTCTGGTCCGACGATGTCTGATCGGAGGGCAGGAGTCCAGATCTGGGTCAGAGATTTTCAGCGCTTATAAATTTGCCTGAAAAAAGGGCATTGAGAGATGATTATCACAAGTAACAACACATGGAGGTGGCCCCAAAACCGCCACTCCATTAATTAGGGCATCAGCTGTTCTGCCGCTCAAAACTCCGCTAAGATTGCGCTCTACGCAGAGTTCTTTAACTGTTAATTTTCTACTCCTGCGTTCCCATCTCCATTTTTTCCCAGTGAGACGTCTCTCACAGGTAAGAAAACAGAAAAAAGGACACGTTCAAGGAGGCCTAATCACCTTAGGTTAAAGCCACCCATTCGCTGATGGGTGTTACCACGTGTCTTTATTGAGACCTAAACCCAAATCCGCCCTTCACTGTGTACTCCAACAGACCATGAAGTTGAAAACCGTTAGATTTTCTTCATGCTGCTGCTTCCACTTCAATGGCGGCTTTCACTCTCACTCACTTTCACACACACACATACGCGTATTTATGGCGCCTATTTTAATCTTTGTTTACGGTGAGAACACCAAAATTCCAAATTAAGGCCAAATTAAAATTTCTCCGTTGGGCGGGAGTTACCAATTTACTTTCTCCTTTCGGCGAGAACACCTACGGTACCGTTTTATGCTTTATTTGCTTTTCCCTGAAAAGCTAACTTTCCCTGAAAGTTACTTCGACCGGTGCCCCTCGTGAACCCTGTTCTGAGGGCGCTTTTCCCTGAAAAGCGAACTTTCCCTGAAAGTTACAACGGCCGGTTACCTCACGAACCCGGTTCGGAGGACGTATACTACAGTTTTCCCTGAAAAGCCAACTTTCCCTGAAAGTTATCCTGGCAATCGGACCCGGTCCGACTCAGTAGTGTACGATTTGTTTGTGCTTTTCCCTGAAAAGCTCCGGCCGGTTACCTCACGAACCCGGTTCGGAGGACGTAGACTAAAGTTTTCCCTGAAAAGCCAACTTTCCCTTAAAGTTATAATGGCAATCGGACCCGGTCCGACTCAGTAGTCCACGTTTTGTCCTACCTGGTTTCTGTCGTCTTCACTTGGTGGATCGGGTCTCGAGGAAAGCGTTCCCAGCGACCGCGGAGAAACCTATTAAGCCGGGCCTGGCGACAAATGTCATGCCCCAGGTCTTTTGTGCAGCGCCTCTATTGCAGCTGGCTGTCCGGACAGTCTGCCAGCGTCGCTCCGTAGTCGTTGGAAAACCTCCTCACTGCCCGCCCGGCTCTCGAAGGACCAAAAAATGTTAGGTTCGACCACCGTTAAATAAAGAAAGACACAGAAACCCGTAGTTGATTTTTTACCTGCAGGGAGAGTCTCAGTCAGCTAACACTCACGTGCCTCTGAAAGAGAGTCTGACTTTCTTCTTCCTGCCGGTGCTTTATTTTAGCATCACGTAAGTGTGTGTGGGGGGGTGTGTGTATGTGCGTGTGACGTCAGGAAACAGGCGTTACCTGCTTTCCTCACCTGGAGGGTCCAGGTGTGTGTGAGTATGTTTGTGCTTACAATCTGATGGTCATGTGCATGTTTATGATGAACACATTGTGATACATAGAAAAACAGTTACATGTTTATCTATTCTAACAACCATCCTCGTTCTCCATAATCCCAGGAGGAAAATGAAAGTACCTCAGGAAAGAAAAAGAAATTCTAAATTTTAACCAAGTTGAAACTGAAAAGCCAGTAGAATGCCATTTGGGTTCGCATGGTAAGTGTGAAGAAAATGGTATCAGGTAGAATCTCAGGCAGAGCCATTTTGGTGCCCTCGGTGAGTTGAATGTTGAATGTTAAAAAAGATGACACATACCTTTACATTTGTCTCTGTAGATTCTCAGTAATCCAGGTCATAGTAGTCTCTGGAGCTTGATCCAAAAGGCTTCTTCAATTCTCACCCAAATGGTGGAGAGACCCAGGAATTTAAACCCCTGTGGGCATAATCCACCTGGAGGTGGTTATGACCCTCTATTGTTCATGTGCATAAGCGCATGTGCCCAGGTGTGAAGGCAGGCATGGTCATTTCAATCAGTGGTTTCAGATGAAACCAATATAGGACTTTGCTCCATTGTATCATGTGGACCCATTGAGGTCACTGGAACAAAGGTGTGAATGGGGGTTGAGACATCTTGGATGGGTGTTCTGTTAACTGTAATTTCCCCATTGTGGGATCAATAAAGTATCATCATCATCATCTGTTTCCTGAGTCCTGCACTGGGGTTCACTTCCTGCCTTCATGCAATGCTCCAGCAGGTGATCAACACGATGATCCTGGACACTGTTGGCACACAAAGAAACTCCACTATGAAGTGTTTGGCATGGTTAGCCCGGTCGAAGAGTGGAATTTCTCCTCACTCCTACAGTCCACTGTCACATCGCCGCTACTTGAGCCTGACAGCTCTTCATTGCCATAGCCCTTCGCTCAGCCCAATGACTCATCACTGCCGTTTCATCTTGGTTCCTGCAGGATGAAGTGTGGTTCCTGACAGTGGAATTGACACCCCCCACCTTGTCTAGGCTGCAAACCAGTGCTGCCCCATCCATCGACACTGTGTGACCAGCACTGTCCCAGCTCTCTGAAGCTGTGAGCCCTGCCCAGCCCAACATTGTATGTGCTCATTGTATGCCGAACTACTCTTCTCTAAGACTGTTTCTTTTGTTTCCATTTTGGCAAATAAATAAGTCCATGTTGTCCAGACATAAAAAATCTGAATTTGTGTTTCAAAGCCAGCATGTCCTGAAACTGTGTTATGTGTTCTTGAGCCAGCAAATAAAATGTGTTTTGTGTTTATAATAAAAACATTTACTGCTGTGTTTCTCTGCTAGGTAACTCTGAGACTATGTTTTCTGTGGTTAAAGCCCCCAAATCTAGGTGAGACATGTCTGTGAACTGTTTCGTTTACCAGATCATTTTTATATTTCTGAATCTCCAAAGGAAAAGACTGTGATTTCTGTGTTTGAGCCTCCTAATTTTAAAGTTGAATTTTCTGTGTTTGACCAGGCTGAGTTAGGAACTGTTTTCTGTGCCAACACTCCATCTAGTGTATTAGCTGCCTCTAAGACTGTTGCTCCCCTGAGACTGTTGCTCCAGCCAGGGCCTCCTCAGAGACTGAGAACCCTGCGCCCTTTCCTGTTCCCAGAATGACGGTGCCAGAGTCCAGTTTGTTCCTGCACCTATTCTTGTTCTCAGGTTGAGGATGGCTAAGGCCCAGCTTGTCCCTGATTTATTCAGCATTAACCCACATTAACCAGCATTAACTCGGTGTATTGTCAGTTTTATTAAGCTATCTATCTATCCATCCATCCATCCATCCATCCATCCATCCAGGGAAAAGTCCCAGGGGACCCGGGTCATTTACAGCCCACCCGGAGGTCAGGGACCTGAGGCCACACATCTCGAAGATAACTGCTTGCGCATCCCAGAGGAGGAAGGAGGGACACCCTAGGACGGGAGGGGTCAAAGCTCAGTAAGTCACAGGCTCAGGCCCAACTGTACACATGCACACACGTCAAAACACACAGGCCACCTACTCATACACAAACACACACACATATATACCAGTCACACTCTCATGCACATACACACAAACCTTACATGGACATAGTGTGGACGAGTGGGTATCAGCGCAGAGCCAGTGGGAACCCGGGGAACAGCTGACCCAGCTCTGAACCACTAGTCAGACCCCACCCTAGACAGGGCACAGGAAACTGGGGTGTGGGAAGACCCGCCCATCCCCTCCTCCCACCCAACATCTTGCATGTATGTGCTGGTGTGTATGAGTGTATGTAGTGTGAAGATTGATTATGACTGTGTGAAATCTACAGTTCTGTTAAAATTGGAGGTACACAGACATGCGCAACCCTAACCCCACCCCCCCCCCCCCCCCCCCCCCCCCCCCTCCAAAAAAAAAAAGCCCTCAGTGTCTAAGATGTAAATAAAACTGAGGAGCAGGCAGCAGTGAAGAGACAAGTGGGGCCACCTCAGCAGCTCCACCCACTAACCACTGTGTGACCCCCCCAATGCTTATGTGTGCTTTGACGTGTCGTGAGCTGTAATGTCTATGATGTAATTAAAGAGGAGGGAGTTGTCAGTATTTCCACTGCTAAACAGCAAACAGTAATTGCTGATTGTTAACTCGGCAAAATTTATTTTCCAAATTGTAAACAAATATGGTTTAAAATAGCTTATGTTGCTGCCACAGTGTAAATTGGTTTTATGCAGTAACCTGAAGAGTCCATCAAACTGACCAATCACATTAGGCTTCACCCAAACAGTGAAAAGTCAGTTGATGTGACCGAGCAGGATTCACCTCTGTGTGCTTAGAATTACCCATGAGAGCGTGAAACTGCAGCAATGTGCGCAAAGCAGATGCTCACATGTGCAACGGCTTCTTTGTGTGCATGGTGGAATGAATGAAGAATGAAGACCTGTGTCTATGACATTATGATTGGATTCTGTTTTTAGCATATCACCAGATTTGTGGCTCCTGAAACTAACCTAACTAACCCCAACTGAACCCATGCTGGCAGCTCCAGACACTGCCTCTCTGCCCTGGCCATCCCAGAGACTGCTTCTTTTCCTGCATCTGTCAACACCAGCAACCCCCCCACCTGCCTTTGCTCTGGCCAGCCAAGAGGCTTTTGTTTGTTTCTAAACCTTGAGCTGGGAAGCCTGCTCAGGCCTACACAGCGGATGCTGAGCAGCCCGAGTCAGAGGAGTCTGTATGTCCTGCTGAACTGGGGACTGGAGATGGACAAGGTTATGATCAGACATGCCCATGGGTGTGAGAGAGTTGGAGCTGTATGCCTCAGTAGTGTTGGCATAAGTTCAGTGTTTTATTATTACTAGTTTTGCAGTTAACATATTGTTTAAAAGTGGGGAGTAGGACTGAGAGACTGATGTAATTTAAATCCCGTGACACTGCTGTCAGGGCATCAGAGTACCAGGTGATGTCATCAGTATGGTGACTGTGGACCGTCACCATGCTGATGACGTCACATGCCTCCACCACATTAGCATCGGGTGCTATGTTACCAAGAGAGTTCTCCATAGTCGTTATCATGATAGCGACTTGGTTCTTCCTCACTGTTAACACTGCTAGTTGGTCCATCTTATAGACCAGAGACCTCATTCAATTCAATTTTCAGTTCAATTCAATTTATTTATATAGCAGAGGATAACAACAGTCACCTCAAAGTGCTTTATCTTGTAAAGCTAAAGACCCTGGAATAATACAGAGAAAACCCCAGAATCAGATGACCCCTCATGAGCAAGAAGGAAAAACTCCCTTTTAACAGGAAGAAACCTCTGGCAGCACCAGGCTCAGGGAGCAATCTGCCACAGCCTGTTGGGGGTGAGTGGAGGTAGAGGACAAAACACATTGTGGACACATTGTGGAAAAGAGCCACACATGGAGACTCCACCACACACATGCTCTTTACAAATTTCCACTATTTTCCTGCTTTCATATATGCATATATAATTTTTGTTTAGTTAAAATGGACTAGTATAATATTAGCGCTTTGAGTGCTCTGATTGAGTAGAAAAGCGCTATATAAGAACTAGTCCATTTACCATTTACCATTTACTAGTTCTTATATAGCACTTTTCTACTCTATCTGAGCACTCATAGTGCTTATACAACACATTTACATTCACCCATTCATACAAGCACTTCCATGTGTAACTAAGCTAAGTGATTTTTACTGACTAGCATTCACACACATTCATACTCCAATGCTTGCATTGGAGAGCTACAGTACAAGGATACTTTGGTATGCAGCCAAGGAATGGAACTGCCAACCTTCCAATTAGTTTGGAAGGTTTTTTTTTTTTTTTTTTTTTAAGTTAATTCGACGGAGAAATGCCTCAAGTGAAATCTAAGCAAAAAAGAGAAAGGGAAGAGGAACACTTCCAGCAGGTGGCTTGCAGTCATCTTTCCTTGAAATTGTGTGAATCTGCTATCATCTGTGAAGAGAACGGGATACCAGTGGTAAACTAGCCAGTTTTGGTATTGGGAATGCCCATCGATTTGCATGGTGCTGACCTGTGAGAACGTCCCACAAAAGGATCGGCAGTGTTTGTTCTGTTCCTCCCTGCACAAAGAAGCACACATTGGTCCTGTGACTCGGTTGATGCCCTTCTACAGTCCTGTACTGCAATAGCTTTTTTCTTGTTGTGCAACACTTTTGAAACTGTACTTGGAGGCATAGCAAACCTTCTGTTGATTGCACCTATGAATGTGCCATCCTGGTTGAGCTGGACTACCTGTGCAGCCTGAATGGACTGCGTGTACTGTCTCATGCTACCAATATTGACAAGGACACTAGCAAAAAACAAAACTAGAAAAATTGTACCTGTTGTCAACTGCACCTAAAATTAAAGATAATTTGCAGTCTACAAGTGCCCAAACATCTTTAGGTATCTGCAGCAGCAGGAAATGTGCCATGTTCAGTGTGATTCTAAATTCTAAGTTCTTTTTTGTTTGAGTGGCTCATAAAAAGACATATGTGACATAGTACTTTTATATTTAATAAATAATTGTTAGAAGTTTTTTGTTGCAGTCTATTTGCGAAGAAAATTAAATGCTGAGGCTCAGGAGGCAAGTGTGTCCTAAGTGGTAAAGATTTCACTGTAAAACATTTTATGTGATGTAACCACAGCATAGTTTTAACTAACTGAAAAAAAAAGAAAAAAAAAGAAATGGTCTTACAGCAGCAATAGATTTTTTCTTTGACATTTTTAAATGTTTTTAAGCACAAATATAACAAAATGAAGTAATGCAGTGATGCTGTATTACAACAGTATTATGACATCATTATATAAAGCACATCTCTTTTACACATGATTTTATGTTGAATCATATTTAATCTGTAATTAAGTAACATTTTTGGATATTTAAAAAAAAATAATCAATTTACTTTAACTACCAGTAAAAAATCAATTTTGCCAGTGATAATATCAAAAATAAACAGGTAAATTTGTAGTATTTATTTTTTAAGCCTGGTTAATTTTACTACAACAGTGTTTGACCATATTAAGTAAATATCTTTTATTTAATATAAAAAGGATTTAATGTAAATTTAAAGGTAAAACCACTGTATTTTAATTTCCCATTATGTAAAATACAGAAATTTTCATATTTTTATGTGATGGTAAATTTCTGTTATTTTGCAGAATCTGTTATGTGCTACGTGCCAGAATATTAGTGTTTCTTTTAATTATTTTTTTCTTATTTATTGATTTTTTTATAGTGTAGTTGTGAAGTGGGGGTAACTTTTGAATAGTGTACCTGTGTAGGTTAATTATAGATGAACTGATTATGAACAAGGCCATACTTTAGAATGGGGAACCGAATTATTCTTGTGGTCCTAAGGTCTGCATTTACCAAAGCATCATAACCAATATACAATATCTTCCTTACTTTCTGTCAGTAATCACTAATTAGGAGGTTATTTTAACTCAGTTAATGGCCTAATAAGTGTACAATATGATCATATAGAGTCATTAAGAAATCCTTTCAAATGACCAGTAAGAGCAAATAGACTCCCACCAAACACGCTAATAAGCAGCTAATTATGTTTAATATGTTTAGGCTAAAGTATAACTTTCCAAGTGCAACTTACCATTATTATTTTTTCTTTAGATGACATTAGACACATAAGTAATGACACTGTGAAAGCACATAAGTTTTGCAATCATCATAATGCTGCCATTCTGATTGTTTTTTTTTTTGTTGTTTGTTTTTTAACAGTTTATTACTCTCTTGACCATAGTTAGTAGTCCATGGTGTCCATGGTCTGAACAAGATATTTCTCCCCTCTCATTATTACATTCATGATCTACTGGACTACAGTGACTTTGTTTTAACCAATGTCATGGATCCATCATTTCCTTCCTCTTGTGTCAGGGACACATCTTATGTTTGGCCTCTTAAGCACTCATAAAAGTGGCAACAGAGACATTATTTATGGTTCTGAATATTAAGTGTGAGGCTTTTCTATTCCTGTGAAACAATGGCTCAGCATTTTACTGTCAGATTTACAGCAGCGGATATAAAGGGGGCTGCTTCTGAGGGAAAATCTATTTGATACAGAGATGGCAGCAGTACAGTACAGAGCTAATACTGAATCCAATATTAGTAAAAATATAGGAAGCCCTACAGTCTTTGCCGAAATTACTTTTTCATATAGTTTGTGGCTTTGATTTTTATTTAGATTTTTTTTTTTACATTTTTCTATGATGTACTGAAGAACATAACATCTCTACATGTTGCATATGCATTTCTTAGTTTGAGTCTGCTTGAGATCATTTCCTGTGTGTCATTTCCCTCCCCACTCCTTCCTGTCTACTGTCTTATCCAATAAACACAAAAGGCCTCATGTTATGAACACCTTTCTCTCTAGTTTTAAATCACTGAGGTCCACTGAGAATATTTTCATCATCTTGATCAATAAGGAGCCATACAGACAAAGCTGTTTATTTGCTGTCCCACTCTCTATTTGCAGCTAGGATATAGTGTGAGAAAATATAGAGCGGCTCAAGCTTCCTGCAAGACAGAGGGTAAAATGTGCAGGAATGTGGGAGCAGACAGGTGTAGGTGTTTGAAATGTAACAATTTTAGCACCTTTAGAAAATCTTTGTAAATCTTAGAGATGGCAGCCATAACTTGTAAGAGTAAACACTGTACAAGCACTGGGAGCCTCTGATTGACTGACCTGAGTTTGTACCTACACCAGTGGCCGTCTTATGCCCTGTCTCTGCTGCAGCAGCAATAGGAGGCAGCTCCTCCTCCGCCTCACCTGTGCCTTCATCATTTTAAAAATAATTCTTATGTGACTGGTGTTCTGTTAATGGACTTCTGTGCAAACCACAGATTGTGCATAATGAACATAAGGATGTTCAAAAGTGCATGTTGTATTAGGACATCCTAGCTTGCAGATCAATGATCAATTTTGAAATCAAATCAGATATTCGGCTGTACGTTCTGGACACGGGTGAAGAGAGGAACTGAGATGTCAATTTACCACCACCTGGTGGTGGGTTGGATGCTGGACACACCTGGTGCACCTAAATGTATAGTCCGTGAGATTTTCCATTTGGACACAGAGTCCAAATGGAACATGTGCTGCTCTTCCATTGTTGAAGCTGCTGCATGGAGCCGTAAGATTGTTTGTGCCTCTCATGGTGATAATCCCCAAACCAGATGATGGGCACCAGAGCCACCAAGCTGAAGAGGAAATACTTTGAGGACCTCCGTAATCACACTGACACGGCTTCTGTTGGTGAAGCAGAGTCTGGTGATGAGGGCCACCACTGGGGGTGAGGTCACTGAGCTGGTTAAAAAACTCCTTGGTAGCAGGGTCCTTGGGGTGTATGAGATTCACCCAGAATTTGTCATGGTCCTGGGTCTTCTGTCCAGTGTGTTGTGTGTTGTTATCATTGATTATCCCTATGACTTTTGAGTCCTGTTCTTAGTTAGTGCCTTAGTTAGTTATTGTAAGTATTCCTGCTTCCTTTACTCTCCTTGTTTCCCCACATCCCTGTGCTCCAGTGCCTGTTGATCTCTCCCTCATACTACGTTTCCACTGCCGAGGTGCCGATGCTTGTGCCAGGGTTGGTGTCGGTTTCAGTGAACCGCGTAACAACGGGTCTACATTTCCACTGCACTTTGCGAGCTGATCCTTTATGTATGAATGTGGGCGGATCCTTGTCTGGAAACAGAAGCTGAGGGACACAAATGTGGCAGAACATGCTCCCTTTCTTGTGCTGTGAACATATTTTACAGTCGACACAAAACTACTGCAACATCTGTGTGCTGCACAAGGTATACTGTGATATGAACCAATACAAAGCAGCAAGTTTAGCCTTAGGGCCCAACCTAATTCACGGACATCAAAAGCACATCACTTTTCTTGTGTAATACACACCACGTGCTGTGAAATAGCGGTAGAAAACTTTACGTCAAGATGGCAGAGTCACGCTCTTCTGCTGCTTGCATCACACATTCTTGGTTCCAGACCAGCTAGCTTGCAGTGCTGGAGTTGAACCCGTTTATGGGCCAAGCACCGAGTGCCTGGAAAAAATGCTGAATGGTTCAAACACTGGCACCAGCAGTACCAGTGGAAAAAGGGCCTGGTTTTCACTTCCTGTTTTATTTTCCTAGCCTCCTGTTCCCTGTATGTCATGTTGACTTACACTTCCTCTGTTCCATTAGTGTGATTCTGTCCATCTGTTCTCTCCAGCTGTCTCATGTGTCCCTCATCATTCCCTGTCTATATATTGTCTGCATTTCCCTTTGCTCTCTGTTGCGTCCTCATCATTGATTTCCTTCCACTGTGTGGTCCATTTGGCCGAGTCCTGTTTCTAAGTGACTTTGTATTTTGTTCTGCTGGCTCGGTCAAGTTCCATTTAGCCCTGAGTTTTCCATCAATAAATGCTGATAAAAAGTCCAGTCCTGTCCTGTTTTTGAGTTGGGGTCCTAAACCTGCCACACATAACGAGTTACATGATAGAATTCCTGAATGCTCTGGATGTTGTACGGTTCTCTTGGTTGACATGTCTCTGCAATGTCACGTGGCGATCTGAGGTGATGCCTTTGGATTGGCAGACTGGGGTGGTGTTTCCCATCTTCAAGAAGGGGGACCAGAGGGTGTGCTCCAACTATTGGTGGATCACACTCCTCAGCCTCTCCGGGAAGGTCTATGCCAGGGTGCTGGAAAGGAGAATTGGCCCATTAGTCAAACCTCAGATTCAAGAGAAAGAATACAGTTTTCATCCTGGTTGTGGAATGCTGGACCAACTCTTTATCCTCTAAAGGATATTTGATTGTGTGAGGGATATAAATATAAAGGTGCTTTATACTGAAAGGTAAAGACCCTATAATAATACAGAGAAAACTCCAACAATCAGACAACCCCCTATGAGCAAGCAATTAGTGATAGTGGGAAGGAAAAACTCTGTTTTAACAGGAAGAAGCCTACAGTAGAACTCAGGGAGGGGCAGTCATCCGCCTGACAGGTTGGGAGTGAGGGGAGGGAGACAGGACAAAAGACACACTGTGGATAATAAAGAATTAAATACCTATAAGTAATAACTGCATGAACTAGTTTTTCTGTGGTAGTGTGTCTTTTAAGTTTTATATATTTTTTGTATTAAATAGAACTGGAAGAACAAAGAAATGTTTGCTGGGAATAGTTTTGGTGATTTGCAGTGCAAAATGTCTGAATGGTCAAGTTGACTTTCAAGTTTTATCCATCTATTTTACATTTTCAAAATATAACATCTATATATGTTAATATAAATAAATATAATATATATAAATATCCATATATACATTTTTATATTTCAGCAGGAGAAAATATTTAAGCATAAAACCTATTAAAACAATTTGAAACTACGCAAGTCAAAGTTTTTGTGAAGAAAGCGCCATCTCTTGGTGACACTCTGCAATTGACTCAAAGGGGCATGTTTGTAGTGGAAAGTAGATACGCTCCCAGAGAAAGAGGTGGGACTCCCAGTGGCTGGGAATGGTAATTTTAAGTGGCTGTATCTGTAAATTACTGCCACCTTAACCCTTTAACACTGGGCTATCGTTGTCAAGACGTCCTTTAACAACCTTTAAAACTGTGTGTATTGCCACCAACACATTAGCACAAGCGCACGTTGCATTATTGTAGTTACACATTTGTCCTGTTGGAAAAATCCAGATGGTTTCTGAAAGCTGAGAAACTGCACAGCCAGCATGTGGTTATTCCAGTAATTTCACTTGAGGTGTTGCATAAAGCCCATGAACACAGACATGTTTGAATTAGTTGTGTAGGTGATGGTACAGTTGGTGTTAAAAGGTTTGACTTGCAGAGTTTCAGTTGATCTTTCTAAGTTAATTTGAAAGTTAACTTAGAAAGATCAATTGAATAGAAAGTCTAAATAAATATCAGTGGTATTAAGCCTTTAGTTTTCCACAGTTCTCTGTCGTGTCCCCCCCTCATCCTGAGCTTTCTCTTTTGTATCAGTTTTTGTATTTCTGGCTTCCGTCCTGGGGTGTATCCGATTAAGCGAGTTCAGCATAACCAGGATATCTTTCTGTTATCTGGATTCACTTACCGTAAATTTGGCGAGCAGGAAAAACATCACATGAAGCTGGTTATCAACTCGTTTACTTTACCCTGGGTTTACCCAGCATGTTCACACGAAAGGGGCAGTGTTGGCAGCCTCTAACCAATCAAAAAGAGGCATTTCATGGATCATATGACTTTTCTTCCAGGGAAAATGATCCCTATGCCACCTACACATTATTTACCATTACACATTATCAAATGGTTAATAAAAATCTACAAAGAACATTAAACTAAATATAATTAAATATAAAAGCAGAATTAAAACAGGCTTAGTGTACGTACAAATTTGATTTAAGGTCTGCAAGTACAGTGTAGGTGTTCTGTTTTAGGATCATAAACTGCCTGGCCAAAAAAAAAAAGTCGCCACCAAAAAAAAGGTCACTCAATAATATTTTGTTGGACCGCCTTTAGCTTTGATTACAGCATGCATTCACTGTGGCATTGTTTTGATAAGCTTCTGCAATGTCACAAGATTTATTTCCATCCAGTGTTACATTAATTTTTCACCAAAAATGATGATGGCAGATTCTGACCACTGCACAAAGCCTTCTCCAACACATCCCAAAGATTCTCAGTGGGGTTGAGGTCTGGACTCTGTGGAGGCCAATCCATGTGTGAAAATGATATCTCATGCTCCCAGAACCACTCTTTCACAATTCGAGCCCGATAAATCCTGGCATTGTCAACTTGGAATATGCCCGTGCCATCAGGGAAGAAAAAATCCATTGATGGAATAACCTGGTCATTTAATATATTCAGGTAGTCAGCTGATCTCATTCTTTGAGCACATAATGTTGCTGAACCTAGACCTGATCAACTGCAGCAACCCCAGATCATACTACTGCCCCCACAGGCTTGTACAGTAGGCACTCGGCATGATGGGTGCATCACTTCGCCTGCCTCTCTTCTTACCCTGATGCCTTTTTTTCCGGTCAGCCTCACTGATTAGTGCTTTTCTTAAGGCTACACAGCTGTTCAGTCGCAATCCCTTGAGTTCCCTTCGCATTGTGCTTGTGGAAATGCTCTTACTTTCACTAGTAAACATAGCCCTGAGTGCTACTGTTGTTTTTCTTTATATGATTTCACCAAACGTTTAAGTGATCACCAGGGTTATTATAGTTAACGAAAACGAACGAAATAACGAAAACTGAAATTGAAAAAACATTGTCGTTAACTGAAATAAATAAAAACTAAAATTAAAAGGAAG
Organism: Archocentrus centrarchus; assembly: GCF_007364275.1. Taxonomy (NCBI): domain Eukaryota; kingdom Metazoa; phylum Chordata; class Actinopteri; order Cichliformes; family Cichlidae; genus Archocentrus; species Archocentrus centrarchus. Next base: position 30,016,672 of record NC_044347.1, read on the forward strand.
AAACGACAACTAACTAAAACTGAATTGTGAGTTTACAAAACTAACTAAAACTAACTGAAATTATATTGTTATTTTTTCAAAAGTCTTGTGGATTGATATGAAATCATTTTTTTCCTCTCTCCGAGTTTAAGCTCGGAACGCCGTCGGGCAAATGGGTGCGCATGTGCGTGCGTGCGCACACCGCGCTGCTCCTCAGAGAGTCCCATGTGGAGTGTTTTTTTTTGTTTTTTTTTACTATGATAGCATAGATAGCAGCGAGTGTCTTGTTGTGGATGATGTTGTGGATGATGTACGGAACACTTCTTAGTCAGGAAAAAAAACACCAACATCAAAGTAGACCTGAGAAGCGCACACAAGGCAGCTACGGAAACCGCTCTCATCCTACAAGGCAACCCGGCCTGCACCTCCAGAGAAACGTGACTACTCATCGGGTCAACGCAGCCACAACGTTGTGTTTAGTCCTTGTGCGTTTCCGGCTACTTTATCAGTCAGATAATAACAATCAGGACTAATAATCAAAGCATCAATATAAGGACTCACAAATGTCAGCAAATTCCTGGAGGGAGCTGCTGAAACGATGGGAATGGACGTGAAGAAATGAAGAAAGTGAAAAAACAGGGACAAATATGTTTGCACCCTAAAAACTGAGCACAAAGAGCAAGGACCAAAAAACCCCCAGCACACAACCACAAGGTAATTAACACACGCAATCCAGCTATACATGCATGAATGCGGACATGAGGTCGGACACTTCCGTAGGCTACAGAGGCCGCAAAGACCCTGCAAGTCTAATCAGCGAGCATCTAACCAAGCTAGCTCCAAACCAGAAGCAGCATCAGGTGGAGAGAACATCAGGATGCAGCTGGATTTGAGCTTTGACTCCTTCAAGGAGTTTGTTTTTGTCAAACACCACATGTAGCTGTTGTTAATCTGCTGCACTGAGGCTGAACTTTATTGGGAGTTTATTGTAGAATTTATCGAGTTTTGGAGTTCATATTGTTAGCAGTTTCTCCCTGTTGATGTTCATGTGTGTCCTTAATATTACACACATTTAGCATGTAGTTCTGCTGTCTGTGAACAGTTGGTTGCTGAATTTATTTCTTTAAAGGGTATCTTTAAAGCGTACCTGATTAAGTATGAAAATACTAAAACTAATACTGAAACTAACTAAAACTAAGCATAAAACCAAAAATAAAAACTAATAAAAACGAGCAAAACCACTCTGAAAACTAATTAAAACTAACTGAATTAGAGAAAAAAAAGTAAAAACTAACTAAAACTAAACTATAATGTAAAATCAAAACTATTATAACCCTGGTGATCACTAATTTTTCCCCACTATCCTTCCAGTTTTTAATAATGCATTGGACAGGTCTTAACCCAATTTTAGTAGTTTCTGCATCTCCTTAGATTTTTTTCCCTGCTTGATGCAGCCAATGATTTGACCCTTCTCAAACAGACTGATATCTTTTCCACAACCACGCGATGTGTCTTTTGACATGGTTGTGTAAGAAATGAGAAGCAACTCATTGCACCAGTTGGGGTTAAATAACTTGTTGCCAGCTGAAACATAATCGCCCATGCAGTAATTATCCAATAGGAGGCTCGCACCTATTTGCTTAGTTAAATCCAGGTGGCAACGTTTTTGGGGGGGGGCAGGCAGTGTATATATGAATGCTTTCAGAACAATAAAACTGTTGTAAAAAAAAAAAAATCAAGGAATAAAGTTTCATCTAAGAATCTATGATTCTCATTGATGCTCATCAGGGAAGCACAAAGACTTTAGACACTACAGAAAAACTTAAGACTCTACTACTCTCAACCGCAAAGTTCCAGAGGATCTTCCAAGAATGGTGACGCTCTGGAGATCTGATTGGTCAGTAGGCTGTTGCTCTCTAATCTGGAGCCTAGCCTGCTCCGGAGCAGGTTAGGTTCATAGTATATGTCCCTGCCTTGGTTTTGTATTTGGTGTTTTTGAAGAAACTTCAGCATCCTGCATTTGGGTTTTACTCTACCTGCTACACAGCCATTCCGTTACATGTATCTACATTTCAGCATACTACAATCATACTACTATTATGATGTGTTGTACAGCCTAACTGTACAACACATCATGATGTCATGAGTCACTTGGACACTTTACTGCCGTCAATTATGCACACAGTATACCTTTACATATAGTACATATACATTTTATTTATCTACACTCCCACCCATAATGCATACTGTGTATGCTGTGTACAAACTGCAGATTACCAGCTACAAATGTATAGTGTGTTTTTTGATATCTGTATATATGTAGTGATATATTTTTTTATGTATATAGTGTTTTTCTGTTTTATTCTATTTCATATTATTGCATCCTTCTCTGTAGTGGGGGTGGCTGTAGCTCAGGAGGTAGAGCAGATCACCCACTGACTGGAAGGTCAGCAGTTGGATTCCTGACTGCGTGCCAAAGTGAACCCCAAGTTGCTCTCCGGCACAAGCGTTAGAGTATGAATGTGTGAATGTTAGATAATAAAAAGCACACAGATTAGTTAATCATGGTAGTGCTTGTATGAATAGGTAAATGTAAACATGTTATATAAGCGCTTCGAGTGCTCAGACAGAGTAGAAAAGTGTTATATAAGAACTAGACCATTTACCATTTACTTGAGCTGTTGTAATGTGCAAATTTCCCCATCATGGGAGCATTAAATTTTATCTTATCTTATAATTTCCCTCTACACTAACACTATGACAGATGTGAAACAATCATGTGTTGCACTTCCAAAATGCAAATCCCAGCTATCACAGGGTGAGAGGCAGGGTACACCTGTACAGGTCGCCAGCCTGTCGCAGGGCCAACACAGAGCAACAGACAGCAATTCACACTCATATTCACACCTATGGGCAATTTAGAATCACCAACTAACATAACCCCAGTACCCAGAGAAAACCCACGCAGACACGGGGAGAACATGCAAACTCCACACAGAAAGGCGTGGAGTTTCCTAGGTGGAATCGAACCTAGGACCTTCTTGCTGTGAAGCAAGGTTAATTTGTGAATCAATTAAATTTTATAGATTCTGTAGGTGTGGCTGAAAGTGTGTGAAAGTGTATGCAACCATTTTTCTCCAGTAACACAAAAGCAAAAAATCAATAGTGGAACTATGAAGAAGCTACTCCAGGTAAAAGCTTAACTGCTAGTTTAAAAATTCATGTATCAGGTATAAAACAATCATTTTAATTTTCTCTCACCACTTTATTTCCTGTCTTTCTTTTTAAGAAGCAAATGTATGACATCATCAATAAAGTTATTGATCTAATCTTAGTTGTAGGAAAAATCCAACACAAAATTAGTTCTGTGCCTCTTTTTTTGAAAGTAGACAAAGGATGTAAGAGAAAGGAGAAGTAAAATACAACAAATCCTGACAATATAATCACTGTCAAAATGAATCCTATTACAAGGTCTGTTTCCATGCTGCTCTGGAGTTTCACTATCAAATAATATCATGTGGCTGAACAGGCTAACTATTGTTTTTTTCTGTGTTTCTAGAGTCACTGTGCTCCTCCTCTGCTCTGAACTGTGACTTATTCAGTGTCAGGCTGCTAAATCATTCTGCTTAAATGTCTTTTGTGATAGAGTTAATATTTGTTAAGCTATTGAAAAAATACAGCCTTAATAGGTAAAAATGTACAAAGCTTCTATGACATCACTGCTGAGTGCATACAGTAGATACAACATATGTATATAACTTGAGCATATATCTTACATCTAATGTATATTCATGATTTAATATATTAATCTGATTATTCTTGACAGCAAATGGGGAGAGAGGTTGTACCAGTGTCAGCACATTATTTTACCCCTCACAGAGAAACATGTCAGCAGTTAACATCATGCCATGCCAAGGTCACATGCAAGTGAAACACTCCCCATTAATTAAAGGCTTGTGCATTAACATATGCTAAATAGAGTCTAACTTAGAGCAGTCGAGAGTCTACAGAAATTGCTCCAAAATTTATTCCCTGTGTAGGTCAAATTTTATAGATGCTATTAATCTTCTTTTTAAAGTATAATTGTTTGATAGCAGATCAGATGCACAAATTTATCATCTTTTTTTTTTTTTTTTGCTTTACTGTATATATCTGCTGGCAGGTGAGGAGAGGAGAAAGTCGAAATCCTGCTATGGAATACCGGCCTCTGGAGGGCCATGAAAGGAGCTCAACCCAGCAGCGTCACCAGTATGCGGTTCTTTTTTGTGGGGAGGAACAGGAGGAGTACTGCCAGAGACCTACAAAATTATATATAAATTTCAATTCAATTTTATTTATATGTTAATAAATAACAGCCACAGTCACCTCAATGGGCTTTATATTATAAGACAAAGACCCTACAATAATACAATACAATACAGAGACAACCCCAGCAATCAAACAACCCCCTATGAGCACTTGGCAAGAGTGGGAAGGGAAAAACTTCATCCAAATCACTCAGTCTGACCTCGAATTCTCCATCTTCATCCTCACCACCACCAGCGTCTATACTCCAGGGGGTCCTGCCCTAATTCCTATCATCGCTGGGATTCCATTCTGCTTTGATGGGCCATTGGAGTCTAACTGCCAAATAGATTAATTGAATTTTGTATACCAATAAAAAATGTAAAATTTTTCCTAATGATCCCTCCTTATTGAGCTAAGTTTAAGAATATAATTCCACCATTATTATCTTCTTCAGTGCCATTTTCCAACAAACTGCAGAGCACTCGAGTAACCACTAGCTAAACTCTACTCCCACAGAGGTTGATTATCTCATCAGTAGTTTTATGTCTTCACTGACTCTGGGTACTGTGGCTGCTCTGAAAAAGAGAACCTCAAATCAGAATTGTCTGACTGCCTGGTGCATTTGCACTTCGCTCTCTGACTGCTGGCTTACTTGTGCTTCCTAGAATACCTAAGAGTAAAATGGGAGGCAGAGCCTTCAGCTTTCAGGAAACTCTTCTGTGGAACCAGCTCCAAATTTTGGAAACAGACACTCTCTCTGTTTTTAAAATTAGGTTTAAAACTTTTCTTTTTGATCAAGCTTATACTTACGGCTAGATCAGGTGAGCCTGAAGCATCCCTTGTTTAAGCTGCATTAGGCCTAGGCTGCTGGGAGGCTTCCCATGATGCATGAGTGTTTCTCATTTGCTCACCTCTTTTCACTCTTTATGTACAGAAACACACAAACAGAATAAGTGAAGGTCACAAATGATCTTCTTACAGCCTCTGACAGTGGACTCATCTCTGTGCTTGTCCTGTTGGACCTCAGTGCAGCTTTTGATACTGTTGACCATAACATTTTATTACAGAGATTAGAGCATACTATAGGTATTAAAGGTACTGCACTGCAGTGGTTTGAATCATATTTATCTCATAGACTCCAATTTGTTCATGTAAATGGGGAGTCTTCTTCACACACTAAGGTTAATTATGCAGTTCCACAGGGTTCTGTGCTAGGACCAATTTTATTTACATTATACATGCTTCCCTTAGGCAGTATTATTAGAAAGCATTGCATCAATTTTCATTGTTATGCAGATGATACTCAGCTTTACCTATCAATGAAGCCAGATGACACACATCAATTAGTTAAACTGCAGGAATGTCTTAAAGACATTAAGGCCTGGATGACCTCTAATTTCCTGCCTCTAAATTCAGATCAAACTGAAGTTCTTGTACTCGGCCCCACAAATCCTAGAAACATGGTGTCTAACCAGATACTTACTCTGGATGGCATTACTTTGGCCTCCAGTAACACTGTGAGAAATCTTGGAGTCATTTTTGACCAGGATATGTCCTTCAATGCACATATTAAACAAATATGTAGGACTGCTTTTTTGCATTTGTGCAATATTTCTAAAATTAGAAACATCCTTTCTCAGAGTGATGCTGAAAAGCTCATTCATGCATTTATTACTTCTAGGCTGGACTATTGTAATTCATTATTATCAGGCTGCTCAGAGGTTTATCACTAGACTGCAAAGATTAAAAAGTCAGTGCCACACTTTGCTCAAAATATTATTATCTCTCTGAATGTGAAGGAAATCAGTGGTGAATTTTGTATTATATTGTCAGATAATGTCAATATTTTAACCATAATTTTAGGCTGTAGCTACCCAGAACAAAGAAAGTAACAACATTCACCAGTTTTTAAAGAAAAAAAGAAATCAACGATCTAGAAAACTGTCTCATGGCACTCATGAATGAGGAAAATTTTATGGGGTACGTAAACTGTCAATAAAAAATATATGTGTAGGAGTCTAAATTTGTAAATTTGTAAATGTGCATAAATTTAAGATTTGTATTTGTTCTGTGTTTTCCAGCTCATACTTACATGTGAAATCAGAGGTTCTGTCTCTGAGAATACAAGTTTACAAGTAACAAATACAGCTAGAAAATTACAACTTTGAACAATAGAAGTACAAATCACAAATTTACGAGTACAAATCTCTAACTATCAAACGTCATACTGCACATGCATTAAAAGACAACATTCCTGCCCAAAGATGGCAGCTGGAGAGAGTGAACTTTATCAGATAACATAACATTGGAGTTATTATAATCAGACAGATTAATATTGTGTTATGTTCTATGTTGTTGGCTCCAGTATGGCTGATGGAGCGAGTAAAGGGGATAGGGTAACAAAAGTTTTTTATTTGCTTATTCATTTAGTTTCTGTCCATCTTTTTTATTGTGTTGATTATTAAGTATGATTCTGAGTTCACTTGCTAGGTGCAGCTAATGGAGAATTTGAACACTGCTAACAGTCTGGTGTCAATGATAACAAGCAGGTTAGGTTTGTCAGGGAATGCCAGGCAAAGGGTTAGAGAGGGAAATTCATCACGGCCTGTCGAGGGGCAGCAGACAGACAACAGATAAGACAACCATTGGAATAACCACCGGAATAGTTCTGGACAGGGAGTGCATCAGGAAATTGCTCGGCTTGTTTAAGTTTTGGCTGAACTACAGTGCTACTAGGCCATTTTTCTTTCAAACCAGTGCTTTAAGTGGGCTGGTATGCACATAACTATAATAATTACAAATAAATAACATAATTGCAAAATAGCAAATTAGGGCCAAAGAAACACTTTTCCATATCATATCTATATAAAACATCTTAAACTAATGCAGAAGGTAATATATATGTGTGTTAGAACAGTCTAAAGTCTTTTTGACCTTAAATGTCTCAGCAGACAGAAGCTAAGATCAGATCAACAAAGCTTGTGCTCAAACCAGTGTTGCCAAGTCCGCTTATTATAACCGAGTTTGGGCTTGTTTTTTTCTAAAGTTGCTTGCAAATCTCGTGAGTAAATTTTTTCCAAAAAGTTACTCAAGTAAACGTAACTGAGTAAAAGTAATTAGAATAGAGTAGAATAGAATAGAACAGAATTGAATAGAACAGAAACAGCCTTTGTCCCACAAAGGGGAAATTCAGGTGTAACAGCATCATGTATAAAGATTCCTAAAGTGTTGAAAAAATGTATAAAAAAACAAGATTACAACAACAACAACAACAACAATAATAATAATAATAACAATATACTGTACAGAAAAATTCCCTGAGGTTATTAGAAATAATTCGAATTTGTGACTATGCACTCCAAGACACTGAATTTGACTCATGGATTTGATTTAGAACTGGCTTTGTTCTTTGTCATTTTTGTGTAATAAAACTACTGATCCCTAGATCAATAGACATATCTATATAAAAATATTATGTGCTTCTGTCCAATACTTTTATAACATCAAGGGGAGCACTGGCACTTTCTTCCACTTAAAGCACTGTTTCAAACTAAATTCCTTTGTGAATGCTCTCACATTTATCTCAAACTCAGATCAAATGAAGGTATTAATTAAGGCAAGTCTAGTTTGTGTGTTATTGATATTTAATCAAATTTCTATATTTCCAGAGCTTTTCCTGGACTGTTTCGTAAAGAGGCAAAGGGGAAACAACGTTTTGCTCCTTATCCAGGACACCAGCAAAGAAGCTTTTTAATAAACTTGTTTTTGCTTGACAAAATGCGTTCTACGACACCCACGGGGGAAGAAAAACTCGAGCTTGTACTGCCAGGTCTGGGAAAACGCTCTTTAATTGTTAACAAGAATATTACTCATTCAACAGTTTGTGTATGTTTATACATCAAAGTATGTTTCATCTTTTTGGATCAGATGAGTGAAAACATAAGACCTTGGAAATGTGAAAATTTCATATATTGTTTTTGATTAATTACAGATTTGTTTTATAAGTTGACAGGTTTCCTCCCTAATCCATACCGAAAACTTGGAAGTGTGTGTGGGGGTGGTTGCTTCACAAAGCTGCAGGTAAGTATTTTTAAGCATTTAAGAGTTTTTAAAAGGTTTTAATCAAGAACTTTTATGAACAGCTTATAGCTCATTTGCAGCATATTTATACACACACACACACACACACACACACACACACACACACACACACACACACACACACACACACACACACACACACAAACAAGTAGTTACATGTAGATTACACTGAATCATATGGCTGTTTTTTGTATGTTTGTTCAGTCATATTCAATAAATTAGAATATATGTTCAGATGAGGCTTGTTCGTCAGATAAAAAGTACCTTTTGAAAAAATCAACTTTAAACATACATTTCACTAAGCCCATATTTTTCACTGAAATATTCAAATTTTGAATGTCATGTTTTCATTATTTGTAAGGGGAAAATAATAATAATTTACAGAAATAAAAGCTTTCAAACTATGGAGGTCGGTTCCTGACATAATTGGCAATAAAAACAGAAATAAATCAATGTTGACCAATAGGAGAGAAACTGACCCTGTCCTTCCTCCTTTATCACTTTACAAAAACAAACCTGTTAATAAATGGACAGAGGAGAAAACAGGAGGGGAGAAAATGCAAAGCTTAAATATCAGAGTAGAAAATAAATCAATGTATGCTTAACAAAATTACAGTATGTAAAAAATATTAAATAAATTCTGAATATAGAAAAAAAATGAAAATAAAATGTGACATTAAGTTAAAAAACAGGAAATACACAATATGAAAAAAAAAGAAAAAATAATGAAACAAAAAAGGAAACTAATAAAACAATAAAATTGGAAACACAATGGGAAATTAAATAGTTATGTTAAATGAATACTGTTGCAAATAATAAACAGATATTAATTTCTGTTACACTGTATAATCAAATAAGTTGGAAAATTTCTTATTTTTATTTGTTGGATGCAATATTTGGCACATGAATTACTTCATCAAGCTATTTATTTATTTTTGTTTGTATTGACAATTATATCAGGACCTGTCCTCCATATTAAACATCCATCTTCTTCACTTAGTGATAAAGTTACTTAAATAAATGGGGTTTTCAGTAATATTTTAACATATTGAAATGGTCTGTATAATCTATTGATATATAATGCTTTTCTATGATCAAAATTTTTGATGCTGCAGCTCAACAAATTTCCCAATTTGGCATGAAGAAACTATTACCATACTATGTTGTGGGAAAAGATAGCATAAGGACAAGGTGAGAGAATGAATAAATTAAGTCAACAAACTTTTAAACAATATAGAATTATGGCCAGAAAAGATCAAAATTTTACACATCGAAAGACTGACTGGCCAAAAGTTATGATTTATAAGTTAGTTAGTCACAAGTATTTAGAGTTTAATAGATTAACTGATTGTCATTGGTGTTTATGTCGCTGTGTTACTAACAAATGTAAGCATATTTCTAGGGGATCTCTTTGTATAACAATGTTTTATTACGGACATGTGGTGCTTTCATATTTCCATTATTTTAGATTCTTCACAGTTGCAGCCAAAAGTGCTGTGGAATTTCTTTGTCAGGTTCTGAATGTTTGTATCATCTTTTTCTCCTTTTTAAGTTGTGCAAATTGGCAGTCATTCCCCCTGACTCAGATGGCTACACAGGGCAACAGCTTAAAGGTGTTATCGGAAATGGGAAGTCTACCCTTTACATTGCTCCTATACAGAAAAATATGGACACTGCTCCACTACCACCAGAAGCCAACGAATTTGAGCATATGCCCAAAGCTACTTTCACAACCTGCAGGAAGATGTTTCCATTGCAAGCTCCTCCTTTACACATTAAGAGCTGCAAGGAGGAGACAATTTATCTGCACAGTTCTACTGATGATGTCCTGCTGACAATACAACCAAGCTGCAATAAGCTCTCCAAAACTCCAGCAGCATCAACTCTGTGCACTGAATCCTTAATGCATTCCCATTGAACTCTGTGTCCTTCTGCTTGCAAGCAATCTTTAACCATTCTATAGCCAGCATTTGGTAGTCTGTTATTTACAGACAACACAGCACTGTCCAGTTCTGTGTCAGATAAGGTGCTGTAGGAAGATCTTGTTGACAACCCAAGTCCTCTCATGCATTGAAAGATGATAGATCCATTGACCCCCAGAAAATGAGCAACACATGACACAAGAAGGGACATGTCAATCAGATGAGCAAGCAGGTCCTCAGAGACTTCTAGTTTAGGTCGACCTCTTCCACTGCTAACTTCTGTGATAAGAGCTCAGGGTCCCTCTTGAGAAACAGCAAGGAAGATTTTATTCTTGCTGTTTCTCTTGTTTCTGTTTTATCTTCAAAAAGCTGATGCAAAAGAGTACCCACTGTTTGAAACCAGGTCTCGAGTAGAACTTTTTGATTAATAAGATTAAAGAAATATCTTTTAAGATCATCCATTGTTTTTATCCCTGCAAGCTTTTTCTTCAACGATACAAAAAGAGGCATTGACATGAACTGCTCACTGTGCAATCTCTATGAAGAAGATCTTTGTCATTTATTCTGGTCCTGTCTCGTGTATTTTCTGCCAGGATATATGTACTTTTATTTTCCAAAACATTCTTCATAACTTTTCAGTCACTTCCAATCTCATTGTACATCCTGTATAATGACAATAAAGGCATTCTATTCTATTCTATCTATGTTGTTTGGATCCTTCTCTTGTCCTAGACCAATTTTATATCATCAACCTAATTTTATTAGTTGCAAAATATTATATACATAAATCTAAATTTTCAAATCACAAACGTTCTTTCTTAATCTTTAAAGAGGAGTTCAAACAATATATTACAATACTTCAATATTCTAAAAAAAATAAAGCCATTAAGACAACTGACATGTGGACTCACTTTAACATGTTGGTGAATTAATTCATTCATTCATTTGACATTTCTATCTATTTATGTTTGCTATATAACCCCCTGGTGTTATATTTTTGTTTCTATGTTCTTTGTTTATGATATTGATTTTGCTGTTTGGGCAGCCCATTATTATTGATAAAAGAGTACCCTGGCATGACAACTACAGCGGATTCTAACGATGGAGAGCCGTCAAAACATGGAGCCTTTCCCCAATCAACTTCCCAACATACCGGCAGTTTCCAGACAGCGGTCTCGTGTAAACAAAGCTGAAAAACCTCTATCTCTCAGAGCACCGTTTCTGATAGGGTTTAATATTTTTCCCCAAAATGACATGAATCAATCAAAGACTAGCCATTTCCCGGGAATCCCGGAAAAAGTTTTTTTTGCTTTGTTTTTTTTAATTTTTTTTTTATTAGGCCTTCTGTAGCCTGTGTCGGGCTTAACCTATTTTGATATTGTAGAGGTAGCTTTCCAGCTATGTCCTGTTATGCCCAGTAGGGGGCAATGTTGGCTTGATTAACGCAATAAAACCTACATCTCGGCAGTCGAGTGCTCGAGCTATGCGGTGTTGTATCGTTCCTCAACACTCCCTCAACAAATATAATTTGAATATTCCTGCATTGTACATGGAATTATACCAAGATATTTTACAATTGCTGGTGCAAAACAATACGGTTCATGTCCACAGCATTGATAAAGGCTCAGTCACTTGCGCTGTCGTGCACACCGTTCCACCAGTGGAACGCTTTAATAGTCATTGAAAAGTTAACTACCGTACTACACTATAATATGACATAACACAGGGCCTTGAGTAATGCACTACGACTTGGTCATTGCCATTCTGGCAACAGCAAATTTATAACACCGTGTCTGAGGGTTAAAGTGGGTTCGTTGTGAATCGTCTTTTGAAAAACTGGCCGATCCTTATAGCCTAAAAAATATACATTTTACTCAACTCCATTTTAAAAGCGAAATATGTTAAAGCAATCTATTTCATGATACTTTCTTCACACATTAGGCCCGCATCCTAATTCATGATTGTTAGTAAGCGGCTGCAAACGAGTAAAAGAAACACTCGAAGTTAAACAGATATTTCTTTATTGTTCAGGGCAGGCATATTTTATAGGCTACATAATGCGACTTTTTTCCCAGTTTCCCGTCTTAACGTTTCCCGGGAAACTTGAAATGGTTCTGATTGCATTTTCCGGGAATCCCGGCTCCCAGGATTAAACCCTAGTTTCTAACTCAGCACCGTAAACAAACCCTGTTGCATGCAACATGGCAACCCCGGCCCACAATGCACTATGAGCAGCCTTTTGAGCCCTGGTACCTTTGCTTGACATACTCACCAACCTAAAATATATATAAAAAAATAGAAATGCTCTGGACGGCAGATACTCTACAGTGGTATAGAACATAACACAATATTAAACTGTCTGATTATAATAACTCCAACGTTAAATGATCTGTCACGTGATTACGTTCACTCTCTCCAGCCGCCATCTTTGGGCAGGAATGTTGTCTTTTAATGCGTGTGCAGTATGACGTTCGACAGTTAGAGATGTGTATTCGTAAATTTGTGATTTGTACTTCTATTGTTCAAAGCTGTAACTTTGTAGCTTGTATTCGTAACTTGTAAACTTGTATTCTCAGAGATAAAACCTCTGATTTCACAAGTATGTATGAGCTGGAAAACAGAACAAATACAAATCTTAAATTTATGCACGTTTATTGACTTACATTTACTAATTTAGGCTCCTATGCATACATTTTTTTATTGACAGTTATCTTACCCTATAAAATTTGTTCATTTAAACTGATTGCTTTAAGTTGATCAATCACTGTAGAAAAGATATTTAAATTCCTCTTTTAAAAACTGTGATAAAAAAAAAAAAAACAGCATCCCATACATCTTGCATGGTTCTGCTAGCATCTTCAGCACCATGTAAACTCCTGACTCACTGCTTGTTTTCCTCTCAATAAAACAACAAAAGAATGAAAGCAATGATAATTAGGAAACTCCAGCTCTTGCCCCCAGAGATGAAAGTGCACATTAATTGTGGTAAATGTGCTGAAAATGTTCTTTGTGAATTGCACTGCAGCAGAATGGAAGTGAGGGTGGTGAAACTGTTCCATGGTCAGTGCCGACATTACAGATACAGATGTCTTAAGTCTTTGATGTGCTTTTTGACAAAGAATAAGGCCAATTCTTCATTGACCTTAAGGAGAAAGAGCAAGATCTGCAAAATTTACCACAAACAGAAAGTGCATAAAGCTTTACTACTAAGGAAGTAATTAAACCAGGATTACATTTTATCAGAGTTTAATTAGGCCCCAAGGGTGACATCATTTGTGATCCAGTTTAAAACAGTGAGTAAAGTGACTATAAACAGCATTTCCTTTCCACTTAAAAAATGCAAATGTCATTCAGCTTTAATATGCTAAATGCTTACTTGTCTACACTTTAGCTGTGGAGTGTTTCCTGCTTACATGTTGTGTTGACCAAAAAAATTGGTCTAATGCAAAACAAAAGAAGGGAAAATAGACCTTAATCATGTTGTCATAAAAATGTTTTCCTTTGATACCATAGATCACCTGACTCCTTTGTGAACGTTTATTAATTCAAAAGTCACAGTCACAGCAGTGAAGCCTTTAATAGTTCTCTACAATATAAGTCCAAAAATGTTAGCAGAACTCTAAAAAATTAAGGCTACTGATTTCCTTAATTTGATGAATTTAAAAGCTAGAGCTTATCAGAACTTCAGTATTTTGATTATATTTAACATGCACCTTTTGACTACAATAAAACTAACTTATCCACCCATCCATTTACTCTCTTCCACTTATCCTGTTCAGGGTTGTGGGGGGTGGGGGTGGGTGGGGGCTGGAGCTTATCCCAGCTGTCATAGGGCGAAAGGCAGGGTACGCCCTGTACAGGTCACCAGCCTGTCACAGGGCTAACACAGAGAGACAGACAACCATTTGCATCTATGGGCAATTTAGAGTGACCCATTAACCTAACCCCACTAACTGCATGTCTTTGGACTGTGGGAGGAACCCACACAGACACGGGGAGAACATGCAAACTCCACCAACTAACTTATTTAATAATTAAATTAAAAAAAAAATTCAGTAACAATTGCTTGGGAATAACTTAATTGTCAGTACAACAGTTGCTTTTTCAGATTATTAATCTTTTTAAATAAAGTTAAACATCTGGACTTTGGAAACTCAAAACCATGTTCTGCTAAATTTAACAGCTTAAGTATATTTCTTCAATTCAACAGGATTTTCTTGGTTGGTTAACGAATTTACAGTTAACCAGCTTCCAGACCACTGTACTCTGAATACAGTGTTGATCAGTTCTCTGGGTTAACTGTAGGAGGTGCAGTGCATCGATCACTCCAAACATTACCAGGAATTTCATCAGCAATTCTTGGACGACCTCCACTTTGTTCTTGAGTGAATCTGAAGGACACATGAAGTTTGAAGGTCTGAAGCAATTGATTGTGCAGACAGTTGGTGACCTCTCCTTACTACGAGCCTCAGCATCAGCTGACCCTGCTCTGTGATTTTATATATTTTTATATATATATATATTTATATTTGGGGGTGGCTGTAGCTCAGTAGGTAGAGCAGGTTACATATTGATCGGAAGGTCAGCGGTTCGATTCCTGGCTACTCCAGGTTACATGCCAATGTATCCTTGGGCAAGATACTTAACCCCAAGTTGCTCTCCGACCGTCCTGTCGGAGTATGAATGTGTGTGAATGTTAGCTAATTAAAAGCACTTAGCTTAGTAAACATGGAAGTGCTTGTATGAATGGGAGTGCATGGGTGAATGTAAAACATGTTGTATAAGCGCTTTGAGTGCTCTGACTGAGTAGAAAAGCGCTATATAAAAACTAGTCCATTTACCATTTATATGGTCTACCACTTTGTAGCTGAGTCGCGGTCATTCCCAATCATTTCCACTTTGTTATAATGCCACTAACAATTGATTATGGAATATATAGTAGTGAGGAAATTTCACAGCAGGACTTGTTGCACAGGTGGCATCCTGTCACGGTACCAAGTTGGAATTTACTGAACTCCTGAGAGCGACCCATTCTTTCACAAATGTTTGTAGAAGCATTTTGCCTGCCTAGGTGCTTGATTTTTATACATCTGTGGCCATTTTAGTCATGGGAACAAAAAAATTAAAAGATTTGGATGGGTGAATACTGTTGGCATTAAAGTATACTAATACCTCAACAGTGGAGTCCTGGACTATACTGAACAAGATTTATTCAAAACCACCTGGGCTCATCTAAATTAGCTGGACCACACTGGTCCAGCTATTAAACCTATTAAACATGGAATGGTCCCAGAAAAGTCTAAAATTGTTTGGAACTAAAGAGGCAAATCTAAGGGAAAAAAATGGCAGCAAACAAGAAACTGTGTAAAGGAAAAAAAAAATCAAGGCACCCCATTATTGAAGCTAAACACCACACAAAGAAGAGAGAAACATAGTTTTAGCAAATAGTGCTATATTTTCTCTTTGACCTTCAGATCAATCTCCTGACCTCGAAGTGATATATATTTTAAATCCTTATATGGTACTTTCTACAGTATATGTTATCAATACACACCACACTTATAAGAAAGAACCATAGTTTCTAGGTTATAAGGTTTTTTTTTTGTCAATTTTCGACCCATAAATCATTATTAAGTGGTCTGTTATTCATTCTTGAAAATCAGCTGGATCAAGCCAGGAGTGAAGAATGGACAATATAGTAAATGGACTAGTTCTTATATAGCACTTTTCTACTCTAGCTGAGCACTCAAAGCGCTTTATACAACCCGTTTGCATTTACCAATTCACACCCACTGATACAAGCACTTTCTTCTACAGCTGAGTGCTTACTATCTAACATTCACACACATTCATACTCTGGACGGTTGTGTCGGAGAGCAACTTGGGGTTCAGTATCTTCCCCAAGGATACTTTGGCATGCAGCCTGGAGCAGCCAGGATTTAAAAAAGGATGCAAGAAGAGTTCAAAAAAGGATAGCACATTGCAAATTCTTGATGTGGCATATCTCATATGCTCTGGCACCATACCAGTGGGTGCCTGAATGTAGCGCAGCATCTTGGCATAAGATAGAGACCAGACTTGCCCGTTCTTGGGATGGGCAGGACACCCAGTGTCCTCTCATTGGAGACACTCAAAGAAGTGAAGGACTTCAGTGAGCAGTCTGTGTCAGACTCTCCCTTGAAGCCCGTGTCTTCTTCACATGAGTTCTGCAGCTCGCTGACAGAAAAAGGCTGCATGGCCATTTCTAAAGCCTCTTCTGCACTGAAATGTCTCTTTTCTTTGCTCTAGCTCTTTCTCTTTCTCTGCTCACTAATGAAATGACCCCTCAGCCAAGCTGCATGTTTATCTTTGGCTGTGAAAGCAGCCAGGTGCATATACACTAACAGCTGTTTTTGATTTTGTTGTGGAGTACAGCAGAGGCAGGAGGCCACGATTTTACTCAAGCACCTCTTCAAAGACACATGAAACATATCCCTCAAAGATGACTTTTCTTACCCTTAAAATGATCAGTCGTGTTTACAGACTCTCACACGCATGCACGTGCACACAAACACACACACGTGTGCACACACACACACAGAGCTGTCTTCTCATCTCTGATTCGCAGCCACCACCACAGCAGTGAGTTACACCACCAACTCTGCCATTGCCACTGCTGCCACCAGCTTGACCAGAAGGAAAGGTGTGTGGAAACACACACACACACACACACACACACACACACACACACACACACACACACACACACACACACACACACACACACACACACACACATATTCTTAGGGTTTCCACATGACTTCATTGGTAGACAATGGGAAAATGGTTGAAAAAAGCCATTCTCTACTTTTCTAACACCACAGCAAAGCCCAGTGACAAACACAGTGCAGCTGGCAGTTGCTGGACCAGGGCATTACTGAGCTCCTAGAAAGTCTGAGGTGCAATCTGGCCCTATCAGATTGACTAAAACATAATGAGGTGTTCTCTTGGATTTAGGTCAGGCAAGCATGGAGGCCAGGCAGTGGTATAATTCCCTTCTCATGAGCACCAGGAGGAACTCAGGAACCACTGCACCAGCATAGGGTCTGACAGTGGGTTGAAGGATTTCATCCCCATACCTAATGGTACTCAGGGTGCCATTGCCCAGCCTGTAGAGGTCTGTGTGTCTCTCCATGGATATGCTTCCCAAGATCATTTCTGACCCACCCTCATGCTGAATGATGTTATAGGCAGCATAATGTTCTCCACGACTTCTCCAGACCCTTTCTTATCTGTCACATGTGCTCAGGGTGAACCTGCTCTCATCTATGAAAACCACAGGGCACCAGTGGTGGACCTGCCAATGTCAGTATTTTATGGCAAATGCCAATCAGGCTCCATGGGCAGTGAGCACTAGAGAACATCGGGTCCTCAGGCCACCCTCACAAAGTCTGTTGCTGACATTCACATCAGTGGCCTTTTAGTTGTCTAATGGTTTTAACTGTTCTTACAATTGATTAATATTTATGATTTTACAGAGGAGCATTATGGTTTTAAAAACATGCCTTTATATGTGAGAGTATACATTGATAGTGGAACTGTTTTTAATCTCTTTTAGGAGACCAGGGAGAGGAAATGTCCAGGTCATGATGACATAGGAGGCCATATTCTTAAAAGCTGTGCCCTGCAGCAGGCAGACATCTTTTGTTTCCTTTTTATGTCTATCAGACCCACAGGGTCCCTCAGCTTTGGAAAGCCTCTGTCAAAACCAGGCCATTCAGTCTCTGAATGACTTCAGGCCTGTTGCCCTTACTTCATTAGCTATGAAGTCATTAAAAAAGACCGTTAACCCTATGCTGCTGAATGTGTCGTAATTGACAGTGTATGTCAGAAGTGCCGCCGTTCAGGTATTTCTGGCAACAATTACCGTAATTACCCTATGCTGGGTGTGAAGTGCAGGTTCTCAGCTTTCAGAAACCATTTGCATTTTTTTCCAATAGGACAAACGGTCGTGTAATTACGATAATTTAAAGTTCCTTTGATCAGCTGCCTCAGCACTCGGTGTTAACCAGCTGTTCACGGGTAGTAGGGGCAGGTAATGGGTGCTTCTGCAGCGAGCAGTATAGGGTTATAATATGTATGCTGTGTGCTGTCGTGGCTGCTGCAGCCAAGGCAGGGAGGACCTCAGAGCAGGACGCAGGGCGAGAGCTAAATTGATGCTTAGTTTTATTTGAAAAATACGTTAACAAAAAGGGGTCGGGTGCAATGTGTGTCGGGCGGTGGCCGAGGGCGGAGGCCCTGGCGGACCGATCCCCGGCTATCGAAACTGGCTGTTGGGACATGGAATGTCACCTCTCTGGTGGGGAAGGAGCCTGAGCTAGTGCGTGAGGTTGAGAGATACCAGCTAGACATAGTTGGGCTCACCTCAACGCATGGCCTGGGCTCTGGAACCAGTCTCCTGGAGAAGGGCTGGACTCTGTTCCAGTCTGGAGTTGCCCTCGGTGAGAGGCGGCGAGCTGGGGTGGGTATTCTTGTATCCCCCCGGCTTGCTGCCTGTACGTCGGAGTTTTCACCGGTGGACGAGAGGGTAGTTTCCCTGCGCCTTCGGGCTGGGGAACGGGTCCTGACTGTTGTTTGCGCTTATGCGCCGAATGACAGTTCAGGGTACCCACCCTTTTTGGAGTTGCTGGGTGGGGTGCTGGAGAGTGCTCCATCTGGTGACTCCATAGTCTTGCTGGGAGACTTCAACGCTCACGTGGGCAATGACAGTGAGACCTGGAGGGGCGTGATTGGGAGGAACGGCCTGCCCGATCTGAACCCGAATGGTGTTTTGTTATTGGACTTCTGTGCAAACCACAGTTTGTCCATAACAAACACCGTGTTCGAACACAAGGATGTCCATAAGTGCACATGGCACCAGGACACCCTAGGTCGCAGGTCGATGATCGATTTTGTAATCGTATCATCAGATCTGCGGCCGTATGTTCTGGACACTCGGGTGAAGAGAGGAGCTGAGCTGTCAACTGATCACCACCTGGTGGTGAGTTGGATCAGGTGGCGGGGGAAGATGCTGGACAGACCTGGCACACCTAAACGTATTGTGAGGGTGCGCTGGGAACGCCTGGCAGAAGCCCCAGTCCGGGAGATCTTCAACTCCCACCTCCGGCAGAACTTCGACAGCATTCCGAGGGAGGCTGAGGACATTGAGTCTGAATGGACCATGTTCCGCACCTCCATTGTTGAGGCTGCTGCTCAGAGCTGTGGCTGCAAGGTGGTTGGTGCCTGTCGTGGTGGTAACCCCCGAACCAGATGGTGGTCACCGGAGGTGAAGGGAGCCATCAAGCTGAAGAAAGAGTCCTATCGGGCTTGGTTAGCCTGTGGGACTCCGGAGGCAGCTGACAGGTATCGACAGGCCAAGCGGAATGCAGCTCGGGTAGTGGCCAAAGCAAAAACTCGGGTGTGGGAGGAGTTTGGTGAGGCTATGGAAAAAGACTTTCGGACGGCATCGAAGCGATTCTGGCAAACCGTCAGGCGACTCAGGAGGGGAAAGCAGTGCTTCACTCACACTGTTTATAGTGCGGGGGGGGTGCTGCTGACTTCAACTGAGGCTATAGTCGGACGGTGGAAGGAATACTTCGAGGACCTTCTGAATCCCACTGACACGCCTTCTGTAGTGGAAGCAGAGTCTGGGGATGAGGGGGATGACTTGACCATCACTGGGGGTGAGGTCACTGAGGTAGTTAAACAACTCCTTGGTGGCAGAGCCCCTGGGGTGGACGAGATTCGCCCTGAGTTCCTGAAGGCTCTGGATGTTGTAGGGCTGTCTTGGTTGACACGCCTCTGCAACATCGCGTGGAGATCTGGGGCAGTGCCATTGGATTGGCAGACCGGGGTGGTGGTCCCCATCTTTAAGAAGGGAGACCGGAGGGTGTGCTCCAACTTTCGGGGGATCACACTCCTCAGCCTCCCCGGTAAGGTCTATGCCAGGGTGCTGGAAAGGAGGGTGCGTCCGTTAGTCGAACCTCGGATTCAGGAGGAACAATGCGGTTTTCGTCCTGGTCGTGGAACGCTGGACCAGCTCTTTATCCTCTCAAGGATATTCGAGTGTGCGTGGGAGTTTGCCCAACCAGTCTACATGTGCTTTGTGGACTTGGAGAAGGCATTCGACCGTGTTCCTCGGGGTGTTCTTTGGGAGGTTCTGCGGGAGTATGGGGTGTCTGGCCCATTGTTGCGGGCCATTCAGTCCCTGTACAACCACAGTGAGAGCTTGGTCCGTATAGCCGGTAATAAGTCGGATTTGTTTCCTGTGGGTGTTGGACTCCGTCAGGGCTGCCCTTTGTCACCGATTCTGTTCATAATTTTTATGGACAGAATTTCTAGGCGTAGCCAGGTGGCGGAAGGCTTCTTCCTTGGTGGCCTCAGAGTCTCATCTCTGCTTTTTGCAGATGATGCGGTTCTGTTGGCTTCATCAGGGGGGGGCCTCCAGCTCGCAGTGGAACGGTTCGCAGCCGAGTGTGAAGCGGCTGGCATGAGAATCAGCACCTCTAAGTCTGAGGCCATGGTCCTCAGCCGGAAAAGGGTGGAGTGCCATCTCCGGCTCAGGAACGAGTTCTTGCCTCAAGTGGAGGAGTTTAAGTATCTCGGGGTCTTGTTCACGAGTGATGGGCGAAGGGAACGGGAGATCGACAGGCGGATCGGGGCTGCTTCTGCAGTGATGCGGACGCTGCACCGGTCCGTCGTGGTGAAGAGGGAGCTTAGCGTAAAAGCGAAGCTCTCGATTTACCGGTCGATCTACGTTCCTACCCTCACCTATGGTCACGAGCTTTGGGTAGTGACCGAAAGAATAAGATCGCGAATACAAGCGGCAGAAATGAGTTTCCTTCGAAGGGTGGCTGGCCTCTCCCTTAGAGATAAGGTGAGGAGTGCGGCCATCCGGGAGGGACTCAGAGTAGAGCCGCTGCTCCTCCACATCGAAAGGAGCCAGTTGAGGTGGCTCGGGCATCTGATTAGGTTGCCTCCTGGCCGCCTCCTGGGTGAGGTGTTCCGGGCATGTCCCACCGGGAAGAGGCCCCGTGGTAGACCCAGGACACGCTGGAGAGATTATGTATCTCGGCTGGCCTGGGAACGCCTTGGGGTCCCTCCGGATGAGCTGGAGGAGGTGGCTGGGGAGAGGGAAGCTTGGGCTTCTCTGCTTAGGCTTCTGCCCCCGCGACCCGGCCCCGGATAAGCGGAAGAAAATGGATGGATGGACGTTAACAAAAAATTGGCTGCTTGGGGGCCAGCTACATACAAAAACTCAAAACATAAAACTCGAAACTTCAAACCCAAAACTTGAAGACACAAACACACAGCAGACGTCAACGTAGATGTTAAAATAACGAGGACCTGAACAAAGAACAGAGGAAAACGGATGGCTTAAATACAGACAAGGAAATCAGGGACAGTGGAAACAACAGGTGAACTAAATGAACCTAATGACAAAGGAGAAGCAAAATGATCACAACACACAAGGAGCACCAGACTACCAAAATAAAACAGGAAGTGACCAACAAAACACACGCAGACCTAACACAGAAAACTTGACAAAGGGGATCATACATTACACAAAGAACAAATCTGAGACAACTAAACTATAAGAGCACAGCCCAAAACTACAACAAAACAAAACAAAAAGGAACTCAAAACAGTGGGCCACGGCCCAGGACCATGACATGTGCACATTTCAGATGGCTCTCTTGTTGCAAAACTACAGCTGCAAACCCCTGGTCTGGGCATTCAACCAAGCCTCTTTGCGTGCCTCCATTTTCTTGCTGTCGGGTTTTAAAAATGAGGCAATTGATTCTGGTAAAGGAGTCTCTCTCAAGCTGGTGATGACACTCCCTGGCCAATCAGTGGCATGCTGTTCTTCCGCGTCACATTTTCGGGTCACCTCAAATCGCTTGGAACCCCAGCTGAGTGGGTACTAATAAAAGTACCTGGTACCTGGTACTAATAGAAATGCCTTCAAACCATGTTGAGTCAAGTCGAGCCGCACTGAGTGGGTACTCAGGGTCATGTTGATCTGAATATCCCGCTGAGCTGAGCTGAGCAGAGCTTTGAATGAAAGTCAGAGGTGTGACCTGAAGTGACAAAGTAACAAAAAGGAAAGCATGGTCCTAGCTTCAACCAACAAGAAACTGATGATGCTGACTGTACATTTTTACCACCTTCTGATGACAATTTTAGGATGGAAGGATATGGTAAATAAATTTGAATTACAATTTAAGAGTTGTCTAAGAAAATAGCTAATAACAAAAAACTTTCACCACCATGGCTAAGAGATAATGCCAAGTTTCACTACTCAGCCATACAGCTGTTACTGATAAATTAAAGCAAGCCTGTGAGAGGTGCAACAGTGGGGTGGGGAGCAACAAATGACATGATTTGTGAACCTGTTTGTTTTGATTTTTATAAAAAAAACCTTTACTAGTGCACAGCAAAATCACCAGGGTTAACACTGAGTATTAAATTTAACACTTGCCCAAGGCTAAGGGACTGCTCAGAGAGGGGAGAGAGGCAAACGCCACTTGTACCTACTCACTCAACACCAAGTAACAGGTACTTTTTTAGTACCCTGGGTTCCAAGCAGTCTGAGGCAATCCAAAAATATGACGTTGAGGAACAGCATGCACTGATTGGCCAGGGAATATGGTCTCTAGCTGAGTCATGAGAGGAACTCCCTCACCAGAATCAAAGGTGTCATTTTTAAAACGCGACAGTGAGAGAAATGGAGACACCAAAGCAACATCGTGGCCCAACGACGAGATGCAGATGTTTCTGTTCTTGGTGGCAGACAAGAAATGAGATATTATCAGGAGCTCTCTGAGCTACTGGACATGTTTGACTCACATACATTCCCACATTTTAGACCTGTAAACTCTCTCATAAAACTGTGCAACACCCACATCTCTGTGCAATATTATATTATTCATACTGAACAATATCTATCACTCCTATATTGTGTAATATCCAGTATTCATTCACTAGTGCAATATTCATTCACCAAGTGCAATATTCATCATCTTCATTATTATATGTATACACATATTTACTTTCTTACAATGTACAGATGCACCAATGTATGTATGTATGTATATATTTTTATACATTCTATTTTTTGTATATTTTACACATTGTTTATTTTCTGTATATCTCTTGAGCATATTGATTATACTAGATTATATTATTTTTATAATATTTTTATTTTCATTTTAGAGAGTTTGATTTTCTGTTACATGGCACTGAACAGGAGTGGCCCTCCAATCTCATTGTACATCCTGTATAATGACAATAAAGGCATTCTATTCTATTCTATTCTATTCTAAAAACAAAAATTATGTTAGTTTCAGATTTATATCTTACTACCAATCACAGGCGGGTAACGGTCTCCCCAGTTTCATGGGAGCACAGGTAATGTATGGTCACAGGTGAGCACCTATTTCACTAATTTATTCAGATTTGTAACCCCCTTTGTGAAAAAATGGGATTTGCTTCTTATACCGACACTCTGTAATCAGTATTTTTCCATTCAAATGATTAATGAAACGCTCACCTAAACTTTGGAGAATGAGGGAGAAACAAACTCATCTTTCACATAATCAGGCAGGCCTCCAATGAATCAGCATAAAAATATTGAAATAGTGAATCCATACAATGTTTTCAATAATTTTGTTCACAATTTTTCTAAACAGTTTTTACAAAATATGTCTTCCCGGTACCATTCAGGCTCATTAACTACTTTGTGTGTCACAGATTTTTTCTCTGACCAAATTTCCCCCCAAAATTATTTAAAGTCTGTTTAAATATTTGCCTTTTATGGCATCAGTCTGTCTATCAAAGTGCCATACCTCTGTGATTTTAGCCATCTTGTACCCCCTTTCTAGAGCTATATTAAATTTAGGCGTGGTCCACACCCCTATCAAGGCTCTCTCCTTGTTGCGATGGTTACATACCCCATCCTGAAAATTAACGTCAGCGCATGTTCTCCAGAGAGTAAACACTAACTTTCCATTTTTGGTTCTGTGCTGTAAGACAGGAAAATGAAGCCCCATAGGTTTAGATTAGATTCAACTCACTGTCATTGTGCATACAAAGCACACAACGAAATGATCGTTCCAGATCACTCATTCATCTGCGGTCATGCAGCCAGAGACCGGAGCTACCGTTAGGCAATGTGGTTTAAGTGTCTTGCCCAAGGACACACAGGGACAGGGGCTCAAACCGGCAACCCTCTGGCTACAAGATGAACACCTACCCACTGCACCACTGCCACTAATCAGGTAGGTAGACCACCTAGCTTTGAGGTTTCTGAAAATCTCTAAAATTAGTTCTGGAATGCCCCAGTGGATAAGAGCAGCTACTCTGTATATAAGAGTATATCTGCACTTGATGGTTATTGCTGATTAATGTTGCTGAACATGAAAGCATAAAACAATTTAATCACACTGCTAATGTTTTTAAACAAAAAGTAAAATCAGAGTTTAAATGTGAATTGATCATTGCTGGTTTCTGTCAGTGAAGGGTGCATTTTAGATATGATATGACAAAGATCACTGGGATTGTGTAACAACACCGTATGTGCATGTGTATTCAGCTGCACATGCAGAAAGAAATATGCTAGAAATATGTGGTGCTCTGTTCTGAATATTTATGGAAATACTACTGTATGGGAGGGACCCGGAGATTTGGCCCAGTGCAAACAAAACAAAAAGTAAAATCAAACTTTAAACATGAATTCATTATTGCTGTGGTCTGTCAGAGAAGGGTACATTATAGATATGATAATAAAGGGCAAGTCAGACAGACTGGGAATGTGCAATAATACAGTATGTGCCCATGTCTTCAGTTCTAAAGAAATATGCCAGAAATATGTGAGGCTCTGCTCTAAACATCTAGGATGAGGACTCAGTGAAAAGTTACAGGAGGGACCCAAAGATTTGGCCTTTACCACTACAGGGAATAATCCTGCACCACTGACGCGCTGGCTTTCCAAATAAATTAACAGTCATAGCAGCAACAATCACAGTCATGCACTTTCAACATTACTCAATGCACTAAGTTGCAAATCTTAGTTTATCACCTCTGTGTGATTTTAATGCTGTGCTTCACTGTGAAAGCAAAAAGTGTCCAACCTAATACTGCAGTGGTTATTTGTTTATGTCTGGTGCAAAAACTGCCAGCAGGTAGGAGAGAATTAAAACAGCATTTAGCATTCAAGCCCCCACAGAACATGATTTTCAACCACAAACTACAAAATATTTTTTTCAATCACATTAAATTTGTTTCATTTCCTGTGAGACAATATAAAACAGTATTGTATTATATTATACACAGAACAAAATTTACTTTCTTACTTTCTTAAGACTGATGATTAATAAATAAATACAGGGATTTTTGTGGTATATACTGTAGATATTTACTGTAATTATTATTATTATTCATGACTACATTCATGACTCAGATGGAGAAATAAGTTATGCCTATGCCTTTAGCAGAGGGCAGTTTACAGGCAGGGCCACAAATGACTTTTTTGACATAAGGTGTTTATTATCTTTGTCTCATACTCTGGATGTTGTTGTGATGTATGTCATAGAAATGGGACATTTTACAGTATTCTCTGAAAAACTCTCTTTTGTCTGATTATTTCTTAATAACATTTAAAGGTACCATAATGGATTACACAGCAGTAGATAAAGCATTTCATTACAGTTCATGTCTTTCTGAAAGTGATGTAATTAAGTTCAGGGATGTAATTCCTCCACTGTTATCTTTAGTGCCATGTGCCAACACAAAGCAGAGCAGCTATGTAAACTCTTTCCCACAGAGGTCGATTATCCATTAATAGTGTTACAGCCTCACTGCATATGACCCTGGATACTGTGGCTCCTCGAATCAGAGGTGCTTGACTCCCTGGTATAACTCACTAACATGCACTGTAAAGTGGATAACCTGGAAAATGCATTTTGGTTTATTCTGTAAGATAAAGACCCTATACAGAGTTTGAAGTCAATAACCAACCCAAAGACATATCACTATGTAGAGCACCTTTCAGTCCAGTCTTTCTTTCTGATTGATATTCAATAATTATTTCCTCCAAACCTTCAACGTTTCGATTACTCCCCATTCCTAAAAGACTGCTCAAAGAAGTCCAATCATTAATTAATGCTTCAATTTTAAATATGATGGGCTCATTAAATATAATGGGCTATATACCACAGGCCTTTATGGTGGTGGTGATTAAACCTTTACTTTAAAAGCCATCACTTGACCCAGCTGTCTTAGCTAATTATAGGCCAATCTCCAACCTTCCTTTTCTCTCAAAGACTCTTGAAAGAGTAGTTGTAAAACAGCTCACTGATCATCTGCAGAGGAACGGTTTATTTGAAGAGTTTCAGTCAGGTTTCAGAATTCATCACAGTACAGAAACAGCATTAGTGAAGGTTACCAATGATCTTCTTACAACCTCTGACAGTGGACTCATCTCTGTGCTTGTCCTGTTGGACCTCAGTGTAACGCTAAATACTATAGACCACAATATTTTACTACAGATATTAGAACACAGTGTTGGTATTAAAGGCACTGTGTTGCAGTGGTTTGAATCATATTTATCTAATAGACTCAAATTTGCTCATGTAAATGGGGAGTCTTCTTCACACACTAAGGTTAATCATGGAGTTCCACAGGGTTCTGTGCATGTGCAATGAATGATCTGGAATCAGACTGAAGAGTCCACATAAAGGAGGAGGTCTGGTTCCTGGGATGCCTCCTGGCTGACCTGCCTTTTCTCCTCCCTTCTTCCACCCTTTTCTGTGTGAGTGTGTATGTGTGTGTGTGTGTACATAGGCTCCGTGCTGTTCCTCCAGCTGCGGGATCAAAGGAGTGGTCTCCACCCCTGTAATTAAGCACCTGTACTCCCTGCTCCAGCTTACTCACCTGTTGGCTATCATGCTGATTGAGACCCTGGCTTTAAAAAATGGAATCTTCTTGTCTCATCGCAAGCTGTAACACAAAGCTTGGCTTCTCATTCACAACCTTCGTATACTCAGATTATTGTCTCGTCCTCTGCTTACCTTTTCCTTCCTTTCTCCAGCCTGCCAGCAGTAGCCATAGAGTAAAGGACTGGAAAACTCTCTGACAGAGGAGTGGAGAGACTAAGAGAAGAGTGTGGGGGAAATCCAGCCTCAGCCGCCCAGGCGACTTTTTGTTTCTAATCTGAATAAACATTAATTCAACTTTACCACCATAATCTGTGCATGTGTACAGTTAACAACAAGAGCTTAACAGTAGGCCAGGTTCTTATGCGTTCTAGTTAATTTCTCCACTCCTCCAAAGCTAGCAGTTTTTGGTCTATCACACAATAATTTTGCTCTGCAGAAGAAAGTCAGCAAGAAAAATAATATTAAAGCAGTCTTTCAAGTACCTGGAGAAAATGCTGTTGATGGTCCAAAAGTGTCTTGAAAACGACGATGTTCTCAAGGTAAACAAAAACAAGGTGGAAAATCCTGGTGCACATTGTTCACCAAAGCCTTTAAGTCTGAAAGGCATGGCCAAATACTGAAAGTGTGGGCCATGCTGAAGACTGTCTTCCATTCATCTTCCTCTATTATGTGGACCAAATGACAAGCGTTGGTGGATCTTGCAGTTTGTCACATCTTTGGATTTTGTTTTGATTGTTCCTGGACATGCTCGGTAGTTTTTTGTTACAAAACTGTGACATCACAGCAGTGCAGTGGTTCCTGGGTTTCTCCTGGTGCATGACAATGCCTGGCGTTATGTGCCAAGAGTATGCAGGCAGTTCCTGGAAGATGAAGGAACTGATACCACTGACTGCCCCCCATGCTCACCTGACCTATAGTACCAGTCAAAAGTTTGGACACTGGACAAAAGTTTGTCCAGTACTGTAAATCCAATAAAACACCTCTGAGACATTATCTTTCAGTCCATCCAATGCCACCAGGTTGCACCTCAGACTGTTAAGGAGCTCAGAGATGCCCTGGTCCAGATCTGGGTTGAAATCCCCCAGGACATCATCATTTCTTCGGGAGTACGTATTCAGGCATGCATACAAGTATGTGAGGGCCATACAAACTACTGAGTACTATTTTGAGCTGCTGCAATGCCATTTCAGCAAAATGGACTAACCTGCCACATCAGTTTTTTAACTTTCGGGGTGTCTTTTATCCACATCAAACAATGTGGTATCCTTTCATTCCTAACAGATTACCCAGCCTATATATACAGTATTATTCCCCCATTGAAATCTGATGTTTTCTAAATGTTCCTTTAAATTTTTTTGAGCAGTGTTCAATCTCTGTTGCATCACAAAGCTATATTTGACACTGTAGTAAGACCCAACAGGGTGAGCAGCAATCTTCAGCTTGACATACAATACTACAATGAGGCAGGTCTCACTTGATCAGTGTCAACACATCAATCATCTGCTAGTGATGCAAAATGCTTCAAGTACAAGCCAGCTATTGTCTCCAGTGCTCGACTAGGTTCCTCATGAGCATTTCATCATTTCCCAGCGTGCATCAAGAGGCCAGTGAGTAGCAATCTGGCCTTACCCCCCACAGATGCTTTGTGAGTCTGTTGTGCATAATACATCGCAGCAGCAGGACAGGGGTAATTAACACAATCAGAGGAGGGGAACATCAATCTTGGGTGAACCACAGGAAGGAAATGAAGCAGAGAGGAGGAATGAGAGA
The DNA here is from genome assembly GCF_007364275.1 of Archocentrus centrarchus. Lineage (NCBI taxonomy): Eukaryota > Metazoa > Chordata > Actinopteri > Cichliformes > Cichlidae > Archocentrus > Archocentrus centrarchus. The sequence goes on from NC_044347.1 coordinate 30,045,686, forward strand.
TGAATCTCTGCATGAGAAAGAGAGACATGAGGAGGGAGACGAATGAGCTCTGCATTTATTGGTTCCCTTAAAACTCCAAGGCTTTGTGTCAGAAAATTTCCCCTGCATAATTAATTACAGTGAGAAAATCTATGTATCTACACTGTCCCTTTCAGAGCAGCACGCTGCCATCCTAATCCTAACCACACAAATTCCACGAATCTCCTGGAATTAGAAAGACAGATACCAACTGACATGTTGGAGGCAGAAATGCTTAAAATTGTGGATTATCAGGATCATCTTAACCTCTGGAAAGGCAAAGCAACAAGAATTATTGGAAGAGATGGCTAGAGAGATGCAGTCAGTAAGCACACCAGAGGCTTGATCATGTTGCAGTGGGAGGCTGAATCCTGCATGCCTTATCATAAGAGGTAAAACAGCCTCAAAACTGAACAAAGTGGAGCTCTGGTGAGCTGTCTCCCAGTTTCTGAATACATCAAATACAGAGTCATTTTCTAGGGAGCTCTGTGAAGAAGAAATAAGAGCCGAGCTTAAAAAACCAAAAGTCACAGTCCACCCGAGTAATCCTGAAACCATACAACCAGATTCACTGTTGCAGCTGGAGAACTGCAGTAAACTAAAAACTGTGCTCACGCTCAGCCTGGACTGCAGTGTGATCATTCACAACGCTCGCTCCAGGGCAAATAGACAAAGAGCTCTTACTGCAGAGGAAATAGCAGAAGCTAAAAAACACTGGATTTTAGATGTACACGAGCAAACCTACCACAGAGAGTTAATGGAAACGAAGGCAGCAGCTCAAAGAGCAGAGATCTTAAGACAGTTCTTGATGGAAATGGTTTGCTTTGTGTAGGGGAAGGCTGCAACATTCAAACATTTTTAGGGAACAGTATCCACTGATGCTGCCTTCTACTCACAGACTGTCAGAGATGCTCATTCAACACAGTCATGAACAAGTTATGCATCAGGTCTGAGACACAAATTAGTGCAACTAAGAGAAAAGTACTGGATTCCTCGAGCCAGGTAAATGGCAAAAATTATTACTGCTGTTTGCCGCATATGCAAGAGATTAAGAGTAAAAGCCATACAGCAGTTAACAACACCAGTGCCAAGAGACTGACTCACTGAAACACCCCCATTTAAAACAGTAGGTTTGGACTTTGCAATTCCTCTTTATGTCAAAAAAGGATCACAGTGAAGAATAGGATTGTTCACCTGTGCTGTGACTCATGCTGTTCACCTGGAGTTAGTGTCAGACCAGTCAACAGAAAAATTTCTCCTTGCATTTAAAAGATTTATATCCAGAAGAGGCCTCTGCAGAGCCATCTATTCTAAAAATGCACAAACCTTGAAGTGAGCTGACCAATGATGATTTCATCAAGAGGAGATGGGTGGTGCTAATCCAAACTCAGATTGGCAATAATCAATATGATTTAAATATGCCCCCGATACTTAAATTTGTCTCTGTCCTGTAACCTAACCTAACCTCAATAATTTTATTACCTTATTTACTTGCTGTTGGCAAAGAATCTCTGTATGGCAACTACAGACTAAGACTCACTGCAGCGCTACTGCTGAGCAAATAACTCAGCATGACACTGATGCTGGGAAAACCATGAGTAAAGTTTAATCGGAAAAACCTGGGCAAAAACATATCCAGAAATGTATCGAGAGTTGACACCAAAAATACATTAAGGAAGCAGATTGACACATTATTTTAGGATTGTGAATTTGTTTGCAAAATCAGCAAGATATTGGTGGACTCTTTGATCAAGAATGCAATTACTGGGTCCATTGTGCAAAAAAACCTTAAGCGGTTGAGACCAAAGATGTACATCCTGGGAAGTTTAACTGCAAAAAAGGGTGAAACTTTAGGATGATCTATGCAAAAGATTTAAGGATGAGCTCGCAGCCAGCTCGACTCAGGATGGATGTATTTATTTGTTTAAAAATTCAAATCAGTGATATGTTTTCAATAAACCGTGTGATGCCAAGAAGCTGCATTTTCACTAAACTTGATTGTGATTGGCAAATACATGAAGACAGGACAAAAGCATCTATACCTCCTCGACAGTATATTCATAATTAATCTACTAGAAGTAGTGAATTGTTGTACTTATTGTTATTGTTGTTGTTGGTACGATCTTTCATTGGAGGTTGATCAGTTCTTTTCCCTAAAGCAGGTACTGAATTCTTCTGTTTGTGTTCCTTTTCTTGTTCTTTTTTTTTTTGTTTCTCTTTTGTTTTTCCAAATTGTATTAGCGTAGTTTTGATTTTAGATGTTTGGATTATTAGACATTGGGTACTCTATTTAAAATATTGAGATACTCTCTAGCTCAACCATATAATCTGTCAGAAAAACTGTGGAGTATTGGAAGAGCATTACTTTGATGACGGTGAGAAGTTAAAGTGTAAACGTTATACAGTGGATAAATTAAAACATAAACCAAAGATTAATAGCTACTCATATTATTTGCTTCATTTAAATATTTGAAGCCTGACCAACCATCATGATCATCTAATGTTTCTGTCTGATTTCTCAGACTTTTTATCTGATTTAGTGCTCAGTTCAGATAAAATCATTATAGTGGGTGATTTTAACATCCATGTAGATGCTGAGAATGACAGCCTCAACACTGCATTTAATCTATTGTTAGATTCAATTGGCTTCTCCCAAAATGTAAAGGAGCCCACCCACCACTTTAATCATACTCTGGATCTTGTCCTAACATATGGCATAGAAACTGAAGACTTAACAGTATTCCCTGAAAGCCCCCTCCTTTCTGATCATTTCTTAGTAACATTTACATTTACTTTAATGGATTACACAGCAGTGGTGAATAAGTTTTATTACAGTAGAAGTCTTTCTGAAAGTGCTGTAACTAAGTTTAAGGATCTAATTTCTTCATTGTTATGCTCTTCAGTGCCAACACAGTGCAGAGCAGCTACCTAAACTCTGCTCCCAGTGAGGTCGATTATCTCGTCAATAGTTTTACATCCTCACTGCGTACGACTTTGGATACTGTGGCTCCTCTGAAAAGGAAAGCTTCAAATCAGAAATGCCTGACTCCGTGGTATAATTCACAAACGCACAGCTTAAAGCAGATAACCCGAAAGCTGGAGAGGGAATGGCGTCTCACTAAATTAGAAGATGCTCATTTAGCCTGGAAAAAGAGTTTGTTGCTCTATAAAAAAGCCCTCCGTAAAGCTAGGACATCTTACTATTCATCATTAATTGAAGAAAATAAGAACAACCCCAGGTTTGTTTTCAGCACTGTAGCCAGGCTGACAAAGAGTCAGAGCTCTGTAGAGCCGAGTATTCCTTTCACTTTAACTAGTAGTGACTTCATGGATTTCTTTACGAATAAAATTTTAGACATTAGAGAAAAAATTATTCATAACCATCTCAAAGATTATTCTTCATATTTGGCTGCTTTCAGCACTGCTGGTATTTGTTTAGACTCTTTGGCTCCAGTTGATCTTTCAGAGTTAACTTCAATAGTTACTTCCTCCAAACCAGCAACATGTTTATTAGATCCCATTCCTACTAGACTGTTCAAAGAAGTCTTTCCAATTATTGATGCTTCAATCTTAAAAATGATCAATCAGTCTTTAGTAGTTGGCTATGTACCACAGACCTTCAAGGTGGCTGTAATTAAACCTCTACTTAATAAGCCATCACTTGACCCAGCTGTCTTAGCTAATTATAGGCCAATCTCCAACCTTCCTTTTCTCTCAAAGATTCTTGAAAGAGTAGTTGTAAAACAGCTAACTGATCATCTGCAGAGGAACGGTTTATTTGAAGAGTTTCAGTCAGGTTTCAGAATTCATCACAGTACAGAAACAGCATTAGTGAAGGTTACAAATGATCTTCTTAGAGCCTCTGACAGTGGACTCATCTCTGTTCTTGTCCTGTTGGACCTCAGTGCAGCTTTTGATACTGTTGATCATAACATCTTATTACAGAGATTAGAGCTTGCTATAGGTATTAAAGGTACTGCACTGCAGTGGTTTGAATCATATTTATCTCATAGACTCCAATTTGTTCATGTAAATGGGGAGTCTTCTTCACACACTAAGGTTAATTATGGAGTTCCACAGGGTTCTGTGCTAGGACCAATTTTATTTACATTATACATGCTTCCCTTAGGCAGTATTATTAGAAAGCACTGCATCAATTTTCATTGTTATGCAGATGATACTCAGCTTTACCTATCAATGAAGCCAGATGACACACATCAATTAGTTAAACTGCAGGAATGTCTTAAAGACATTAAGGCCTGGATGACCTCTAATTTCCTGCTTCTAAATTCAGATCAAACTGAAGTTCTTGTACTTGGCCCCACAAATCTTAGAAACATGGTGTCTAACCAGATACTTACTCTGGATGGCATTACTTTGGCCTCCAGTAACACTGTGAGAAATCTTGGAGTCATTTTTGACCAGGATATGTCCTTCAATGCACATATTAAACAAATATGTAGGACTGCTTTTTTGCATTTGTGCAATATTTCTAAAATTAGAAACATCCTTTCTCAGAGTGATGCTGAAAAGCTCATTCATGCATTTATTACTTCTAGGCTGGATTATTGTAATTCATTATTATCAGGCTGTCCTAAAAGCTCCCTGAAAAGCCTTCAGCTGATCCAAAATGCTGCAGCTAGAGTACTGACAGGGACTAGAAAGAGAGAGCAGATTTCTCCCATATTGGCTTCTCTTCATTGGCTCCCTGTTAAATCTAGAATAGAATTTAAAATTCTTCTCCTCACCTACAAGGTCTTGAATAATCAGGCCCCATCTTATCTCAAAGACCTCATAGTACCATATCACCCCAACAGAGCACTTCTCTCTCAGACTGCTGGCTTACTTGTGGTTCCTCGGATACTTAAGAGTAGAATGGGAGGCAGAGCCTTCAGCTTTCAGGCGCCTCTTCTGTGGAACCAGCTCCCAGCTTGGATTCAGGGGACAGACACCCTCTCTATTTTTAAGATTAGGCTTAAAACTTTCCTTTATGATCAAGCTTATAGTTAGGGCTGGATCAGGTGACCCTGAACCATCCCTTAGTTATGATGCTATAGGCCTAGGCTGCTGGGGGGTTCACATAATGCACTGTTTCTCATTCACCTTATTTACTTTGTTTATACTCCACTCTGCATTTAATCATTAATTGTTATTAATCTCTGGCTCTCTTCCACAGCATGTCTTTTCTCTCCCCTCAGCCCAACCAGTCACAGCAGATGACTGCCCCTCCCTGAGCCTGGTTCTGCTGGAGGTTTCTTCCTGTTAAAAGGGAGTTTTTCCTTCCCACTGTCACCAAGTGCTGCTCATAGGGGGTCATTTTTGACTGTTGGGTTTTCTCTGTATTATTGTAGGGTCTTTACCCACAATACAAAGAACCGTGAGGCGACTGTTTGTTGTGATTTGGCGCTATATAAATAAAATTGAATTGAATTGAATTGAATAGCCCATTGGCACTCTAGACCATATTTTTGTAAAATTGGCTGCAGTGCAACCTCATTTCATGATAGAACATATCTGAAAGTTTATACACTATATTATGGAAATGGATCATGTGGTGGAGTGTGCTTCAATGTGAGTACGTGGCATTCTGTGTTTGTGATGATTTTGTTGTTGATTTTATTAGATAATTAATTTTAGATACATGTAAAAAATGGCAAAGAAACATAATACTGGGAATGATTTATCAATCTCAAGACTGATCTCAACATTTTCAATATTAAACTGGAAGAACACATATATAAGTAAAATAAATAAAAATTGTTTTATACATTGATATTACAAATATTAAACAGTGGAAAAATATTTTCTGAATATTGTTTACGCTTCATCTTTTATTCATACAATAAATGGATTCAGTACAGAAATAAAATCTAGCAAGTCAATCACTGATAGTATCACAAATATTCATAGTAGAATAGAATAGAATGCCTTTATTGTCATTATACAGAATGTACAATAAGATTGGATTGGGCCACTCCTGTTCAGTGCCATGCTTGTGTTGACTCTGGTTTAATTCTGTCAGATATTACAGATCATTTTCCTACAGTACTATTTATTGCCCTCAATAAAAAGATCAATTTACATCTAGAAATGAAAGTGAAAATACTGAATGAAAAATGTTTGATAAAACCTATGAGGAACTCTACTAGTACCCAGCTTGTTGTATTCCTTGGAAACTGATTCCATAAACTCCACCATACCTGAAATGATTATAAAAAGTGATGTGGGAGGTCAGAAAAAATGGCTTATTAGAGACATTTCAAGATCAATTAAAAAACTATATTGTATTTTTTAAGTTTATATTAGAAGTTGTACAAACAAAGAATTATATATAAAAATAAACTGACACATTATAAGAGTGAGTAAGTGGAAATATAGTGAGTTTATTAAAGGTGATCTGAAGCAGTGCTGGAAGGTACTTGGTCAGGGTCATAAAATAACTGCGCTTCCTGATGCCATCATTTAAATCATTTATGCACACAATGACAGGTCTGTTAGAAGGTGATGGATAACTTTCTCTAATGATTAAGATTTTATTTGTAAAGAAATCCATGAAGTCACTACTAGTTAAAGTGAAGGGAATACTCGGCTCTACAGAGCTCTGACTCTTTGTCAGCCTGGCTCCAGTGCTGAAAACAAACCTGGGGTTGTTCTTATTTTCTTCAATCAGTGATGAATATTAAGATGTCCTAACTTTGTTAAATAGAGCAACCAATTATTTTTCCAGATTAAATGAAAATCTTCTAAATGACTGAGTCGCCATTTCCTCTGATGAATTAGAGCAGAGGCCTCTCATAAAGCATTCGCTGACTCAGCATTCTGACCTCACAAAAATTCCCATAAACACACTCCTAAACTTTGCGGAAAGCCTTCCCAGAAGAGTTGAAGCTGTTACAGTGGACCGACATCATATTTAACCCTATGGATTAAGAATGAGATCACTCACATTGTGTGTGAAGGCTGATGAGCAAATATTTTTGGCAAAATAGTGTATTCATCCTGCTGTAACTAGGTCTCTAGAAGGATGAATAAATCAATATATTGATCAATTATTAAATCACTTACTAACAGAGAGAGATGTTTTACTCTTTGGTGCAGTTGCGGATTCTATATTTTTGTTTCTTTGTGAATTTATATCCTTAAATAGTTTTTTACTGATTTTTGGTTTTTGGTGGTCTGGGAGCAGACACCTTCTCTACGGGGCATGACAGGATGCATGTAAGACAACAACTCTGCTTCCTGGTCTCACTCCTGGATAGTCACAATTGGTGACTTGAGTGGCTTGAGTTAAAGAAATGAGAGCTGCTCCATCCAAAGTGGGATGGATGCCGTCTCTCCTAACAAGACCAGGTTTTCCCAGAAACTTTGCCAATTATCTATGAAGCCCACGTCGTTTTTTGGACACCACTCAGACAGCCAGCGATTCAAGGAGAACATGCAGCTAAACATGTCGCTCCTGGTCTGATTGGGGAGGGTCCAGAGAAAACTACAGAGTCCGACATTGTTTTTGCAAAGTTACACACCGAGTCAATATTAACTTTAGTGACCTCCGATTGACATAACACGGTGTCATTACTCAGCCATGTAATGACCTTAGATCAGAGAGGATTATGGGGAAACAATCATTTTCCTGTTTGTTTGTTTTCGTTTTTTCCCTTATCCCCAGTTATAACAGTTTATTAAAGCTCGCTCCCTGTTCCTGTTCTCCCAGTGGAGATGGTCTGGGAGATGGTAGACTCTCTTCTCTCAACTATGTGAGTTTTGAGGCTAGAAAGACTTTCTTCCAGGATGATCATTCACCACCATGTCAACCCTAGAATGCACATCGTAAATACATCATTTGTCATTCACAGCCATTCATACAAGCACTTTTTTCTACATCTGAGTGTTTTCTGTTCACACACCAATGAACACATCGGAGAGCAACTCGGGGTTCAGTATCTTGCCCAGGGATACTTTGGCCCGCGGACTGGAGCAGCCAGGAATCAAACACCAACCTTTGGATTAGTAGATGACCTGTTGTACCTCCTGAGCTACAGCTACCCCACATCAGCCAAGAGATCCCACTTGACTGAAATCTGAAATAAATCAATTTTCACACAAATAGATTGTCATGTTCAGGTTTTCATTTGCTGTTGCAAAGGGATTAAATAACAATACAGAGTGTAACATCAGTCTGCATGGCATTTAACAAGGAATAATAACAAGCATAGAATAATTTGTAGGAACAATCAATACAAACAACCAAAACAAACAATATCTACTAGCCATGGTCACAGAATACAATCAGAACATTCTGTACAAAAGATAACCTGTACAGCTGAGTATATGAGTATATAAAAGATGATACAGAGATAAAACATGATACTATGGAGCCTTCCATTCATCCAGGTCATATTGGCACATAGAAGAGCAGAATGTTAAAATTTTCAGTTTCACAAGCCATTGTACAAGTGTCGCTCCAAAACCCAGAGAAATGAGGGGAGTCACATCAGGAAGTGCATCCGGCATAAATGGTTAATCAGGAAGTTCGGTTAGATCAGTTGGGGTCTGGGTTAACAGCAGTCATCAGTGCTGCTGACCAGCACCTGTGGAAACTGTGTTAGTGTTGGCCAAAGACAGAAATCCAGGAGGGAGGAGGCATTTTTGGAGGCAGCAAAAGAGAAGAAAAGCCAGTAGAGTGGAAGTAAGAACAGGGCCTTTAATGGTAGGGATGAGGACTCAATGTATACAGAGTTGGACTGACAGAAGAAGATGCAAGGGATATGGTGAGATGGAGGCAGATGGCTTTGGCGACCCCTAAAGGAAGCAGCCAAAATAAGAACAACAAGAAGTTAAGTTTTTGGTCTCTGTTTGGATATTTTTGTCAGTCATGAGTTAAATTTTGTAATATTTTGGGATTTTTATCTCTCATTTCATTTATGATTTTTTATGATCTCCTCAGGGACTGCCTCCCTCTTCCTTGTGTACTTTGGTAATTGGTTATGGTTTGGAAAATGTTGGTTGTTTGTGTTAAGGCATGCCACCTCATAAAAGCACTCCTGCTCAATGACCAATACAAACTGGGGGTGACCACTCAGTGTCACTTGTGCCATAGGCCTGTGCAATCAGGGTACACACACCAAAGACACCACACCAATGCTTTTGAAAAAACTGCACAAATTCACACCCCAGAGATGAGAACAGGCTGAGAAAGACACTTCAGAATCACTAATTAATCTAAGAGACATGAAATGGTGACATAAAATACTTCACCAGGAAGAAATGCATGTATTCACAGGAAGAACATGCAAACTGTGCACACAGAGCTGATCAGAAGACTGCAGCAGTAAGTCCAAACCACGTCATAACATTTACTTCTACTTGATCACTTGTTTCTACTACTTCACCCACCTTTGTGTACAGGCCTGGTGAACTGCAGTTTCAGTGCATGGGTTTGATTACAGTTTATAGAAGTAGGTGGACAGCACTTAAAAGTAATTATATTGGTGTCCATCTAGCTGGGTTGTATCTAAAACAACTTTGTTTGACATCTAACATATTTTCAGGAAGTAATGGAGTGGCTGCTCATCGTTTTGGGGGAGTGTTGGACAGATCTGTGTGTCTTCAGTGCTCTAAGCTCTGCTGTAGCCTGTGGTCAACAAATGTGCTGATAAACTAGCCAGGAAGTTACTGTGCTACTGATGTCCCCCACTAGCTCCAACTCCAAATACTCAACCTCACTCTCCAAACCCATCTACACCCATGTTCATTTGTTTTCAGTGATTCTTTTGTCAACTACATGTTCACCCCAGAAAGATGAAAAAATAATTGCAATTTGCAAACTGTTAAAAAAAGATAAGACATGAAAAAAACCCCTCTGCTTCAAAGTCAGCAGATATTTTTTCTGCAAGGCTGAAAAGACCTGTTTTTTCTGGTGTCTGCCTCCCAAATAGTTTAAAGTGAGCATCCACAGGGAGAAAAGTCCACAGAATACAGATTAGAAGCTAGGCTGAAAAAAACAAAAAAACAAAAAGTGGAAAGGCAGAAACCATCACCCAAAGCCTAATGCACCAGCCAGACCCCAGGGAGCTACAAGCAGGTTTATATGGGCCACTTACTCTATTATGGTGAGCAGGGGAGACTGAGGGCAGAAGACAGAAAATTAATGAAAGCAAAGGAACACAGTAGTGTAGTGGAAAAAGGGAGAGGAGGCAGGAAAGAAAAGAAGAAAGGAGGGAAAGTGGGTATGAGGTGAGAAAGAAAAAAGAGATGGACAGAAGGTATACAAAAACAAAAGACAGAAGCAGAAAAGGGAAAACAGAAGGAATCCAAATAAAAGTGGTGAGAGGAAATAAGAGGACAAGTAAGAGAAACAAAATAGTAAATAAAAGACGACTAATGCCAGAACAAAGGATATGAAACAAAAATAGTAATAACAGAGATATAGAACAGGTAATATTTAGTATAAGCAAAATTCTTCTTTCAACATCTGTGTTCTCACCTGTAAATTCTAAAGAGCTGGATGAAGTTAATTATCAGCTGAGTCTCATATCTCTTTACTTGACCCCATCCCCATTAAACTGGTCAAATCTGTATTCCATTATCTTATAAATCATTTGGGAAATATAATCAATTTCCTTTCCAGGTCTCTAAAGACTGGCATTTTCTCTGTTTCTTTCAGCTTTTAAGGGCCACCACAGTAGATCATCTGCCTCCTTCTCACCCTATCCCTCTCGTCTTCTTCTGTCAGCCCAACTCTACATTCCTCCTTGACTCAGTGTAGCTTCTCTGTGGTCTTCCTCTTCTGCTGTACTCCTCTTTTCCACATTCTTTGTCCAATTTATCCACTAACCTATAAGTCCTAGTCCCTACCATTAAAGCCCCTACTTCCACTTCCACTCTCCTGGATTTCCTTCTCTTTTGCTGCCTCCAAATATACTTCCCCGGTCTCCTAACTGGCATTTTCTCTGTTTTTCAGCTGCTCCCTTTAAGGTCAACCACAGCTGATTATCTACCTCCATCTCACAGTCTGATATATTAATTTCCAATCTGCTGGGAGCTTCCCATGATGCACTGAGTGTTTCTTCTTCATTCACCTCTTTTTACTCTGTTTATACCCCACTCTGCATTTAATCAGTAATTATTATTAATCTCTGGCTCTCTCCCACAGTGTGTCTTTTGTCCTGTCGCTCTCTCTCTCTCTGAATTGAATTGAATTGAATTGAATTGAATTGAATTGAATTGAATTGAATTGAATTGAATTGAATTGAATTGAATTGATTGGTATTTGTATTTGAGTTTCTGGAACACTTGAGCTTCTGCTGCACTGATACACACAAACAGTAACTAGAGGCGAGCTGAGTTAGAGAAAGAGCAAACTGACTGTAATTTTGAATGAAGGAACACTAAAAATTTGCAAAACCTAAAGATTGTTGAGTTTACAGGAAGTTGGCCAGTCCATGACAGCTTTCACCTTTTTGGGATCTGTCCATTCTAAGATACATCCCAGAAATATTGCAGAATTGGCATGCCACCCACATTTTTCTGCCTTTAAGCATTGGCCTGATGTGGCCCCTGTGTTCTTCTATGGTTTTTAAAAAGATCAGGCTGTCATCTAGATTGCACATCATTCACCAAGGCTTGAAAAAAACAGCAGGAATATTCATGAGTATGACTAAATATTCAATGTCAAGAAGCACGGTATTGAAAGGTGTTTTCCACTCATCGCCTTCTCATATTCTTACTAGATGATATGCATGTTGGAGATCCAGTTTAAGCCACACTGACACCACAGCTGACATGAACAATGACAGAGGTACTTTTTTTTGGTTTGTTTTTTTAACAGTGATTGGATTTAGTCCTCAATAAGTGATGCAGTCCTGAGAGTCTTATCACAGTCTTTCCACCTACACCTCCACCCCACCCCCGCCAACCTCGAGTGAGCCCTTGATGCATTTCTCCATGGCTTCTCACTCAGAGCAAAAGGGGTTGTAAAGTTGATAGGAGGGAAGAGATGCTCCCAGCATGAGATTGATGGCACAGTTGGGAGACACGATGCCTTTTCTTTAACAAATACTAGTCCCAGCTTGTTGTATTCCTTGGAAACAAGAAAGAGGTCAAGAGGGTTAAGTCCTACTGGTTTCTCTGTTTTGTGTGCAGGTGGAATTGCAGCAATGTGATAAACAAAGACTAATTTTCAAGTCTGTCTGCCCAGTTAACGTGTAACAAAGAATTACAAGAAGGTGTGGTGACTGAAACACAAAAAAACACAGCAAAAAAGATTCCTCTTAATTCTCTTTCCTCCCATTCAAGCTTTGCAGTCAGTACTCAAAACTTTGTGGAAAATTTAGCAATTATTACCCTGCTGGAGGCTGAATCAACAGCGAGTTGCTTAATCAGGTAAGGCCCATTAAAGAGCTGGGTCTTTTAACAGATCTATGAGATGAGAGCTCTTGGTATAGCCATTTCAGAAAGCCTAAGATGTTTGCTTGAACTGCAACCCAGCAACTCAGCTCTCCCCTGAATAGCCTGGGCGAGGGAGGAGCCAGATCGCGACCAGTTGGCTGTGGGTTAACTGTAGCACTGGGAGTGGGTGTGCTGATCTGGGCCAAGGATTCAGCAGCAGGAGTGGAGGAAAGCTTAGAATGATTAGACTGAATAATGCAATGCATTTGGTCTACTCACTGATGTGTATCAGTTGTTGAGCCAAAGAAGCTAAGACTAGTTTGTGCTCATCTATCACTGCCCTCAGACAGGAGATGGCAACTCTTATGGCAGTTGAGTCTGCTGGGTCCAGTAATATGCCAGATTGTTCTGTCATAATTTTGCAATTTCTGGACCCATGGAACAGAGTCAGATAGCCAGCAAAAGTTTGTTTTTTCTTTTTACAGAACGGATAAAATGAATGACAGGCAGGGGACTGGGAAACACACATGGAAATGGATTACTGAGAAAAAAGCACAAAGACAGTGCTGCACAACTAAAGTATGTGAGCCAATTTACCACCATGGTGCAAGCAACAATCTGGCGGATAATAACAGGAATGTACATTAAATACTCCTTGATGAAGAAATGTGCTACAGGTGCTTTAGGACACGTGCCTGCAGGTAGAGAAACAGGTAGGCCCACCTCTCCTGCGAGAGAACAGAGTGAAACAGAGAATAACAGAGAAAGAGAAATAAAAAATCATAGACTTCCCAGAGCCTGACAAAAAATATGCTAAATGTGTCAAGCAATTTGTCCAGTGCAAATGACAGAATGAGTATACAGCTTCTACAGTCCACACTCGTCCACAGGCATGAGTCTTATCGTCAATAGCTATCATGTGCTTAACTCATGAGCAGCACAGGTATCTGCTCCTTTGTGCAAGGAGGAAAAGGCTGAGTACTGCCAAACCCAGGGGGGAGGCCTGAGGGTGCAACATCCTCTAGTGGGCGCTGTCCTCACTGCCCGGTACCGTGGCGCCTTACTGGCATTTGCCATGGAACACCAGAATTGGCATGTCCACCACTGTGCTTTTCACACATGAAAGCAGGTTCACCTTGAGCACATGTGGCAGGCACGAAAGAATCATTGATTATGTTGCCTGTAACATTCAGTATGACCGCTTTGGTGTTGGGTCAGTGATGGTCTGGGGAGGCATATCCATGGAGGGACACACAGACCTCTACTGCTAGGCAACGGCACACTGACTGCCATTAGGCATTGGGATTAAATCCTTGGAAGTATTGTCAGACTCTATGCTGGTACAGTGGGTCCTGGGTTTGACCTCATGTAGTCAAAGTATGCTGGCAGTTCCTGAAGGATGAAGGAATTGATACCATTAACTGGTTACCACGCTCGCCTAACCTAAATGGTATAGAACACTTCTGGAACATTATGTTTTGTTCCATCAGATGCCACCAGGTTGCACCTCAGACTATCCAGGAGCTCATCGGTGCTCTGGTCCAGATGTGCGAGGATATCTCCAGGACACCATCCATCGTCTCAGTGGGAGCAGGCCCTGGTGTTGTCAGGCATGCATACAAGCATTTGGGGACCATAGAAAATACCATTTTGAGTTGCTGCAATGGAAATTTGGCAAAATGGATCATTTTTCACTTTGATTTTCATGGTGTCTTTGAATTCAGCCCTCTGTAGATTGATCATTTTTATTTCTATTGCCATGGAACACTGTGGCAGGCAGGATTGAGGACCCCAGTATGCAGGACACTCCAGACGCGGACTTGAACTTAAATACACAGCTTTATTGCCAGAACTCACAACTACGGACTTGAACAAGGACTAGAACACAGGCTAGAACACAGAGGCACACAGCAAGAAGACAAACGATGACGCCACAAGGAACAGACACAGACTGAGCACTTATTCCTGCTCTTGTCGGAGACGGTCGCACTATCTCTCTCTCCCTGCCCTCCCCATCTCTCCGCTTGCTGCTTGCTGTGAGAGCGTCTTTTACACACTGTCCGAATAAGAACAAGATTGAAACATGGATCTGGCAAACTGGGCATTCTCCATCATTGATCGAATTTTTTCCACTATGAGACCCGGGACAGGGGAGCCTGTGTGTCCGAGTGGAACAGACCCGGTTGGATACGTCATCGACTCTTGGAGCTCGTGGAGACTGGTGTGCTTCTCAGCCCTTGGAGTGGAAGACGTGGAAGACGCATATATATTCGGCTTTTTGGTAGCGGTATCTTCTCTGTTTGGGCTCGGTGGATACCTGCTTTACTGGCAAATTAAGAAAATCTGGACGGCGGTTCGACATCTGCAGAGGCTGCCGACCCAGGTGGAAGGGCTGAGCAGAGCCGTACAAACTCAGACTCAAAGCCTGGTGGACCTGAGCCGCAAGATTAGCAGGCTCGCAGGCGAGAGGGGTTAGATCAGGAGATATAGTTCGGTTCTGCACAGTGAGGACGGCAATCAACGAATTTGGAATATTGGATTTTCGAATGGTTTCCCAGTAAGACTGAAGGCTGTTGGATTTACAAGCAGCCTGTTCCAAAACAACATTTGTTATCAGGAATTCGGCTCCCCTGCCAGCCTTGGGTTGGCAACCATATCTCTCTCCAGGGCTCTGTGTGCGGCTGCTCTTCCCCCCACTCCGCGTTGTGATTTGTGAAGCTGGGTCTGGTGTATCACGGCCGCTGATGAAATTCCACCACTATCAGCGAACTGTTTTGGCTGGAAACTGGCATCTGGCTCCACAATGCCCCCACCTCTCGTCTCCGTCTGCATCCCCTCCTGACCTGACCTCACCTACCGCCGCTGTCCTAGCTTTACATGTGCAAATGCTTTGCTAAGGTGGTTTTTTTGGACCCTGGTATAGTGCTCTTTTTGAGCACTGTACCAGATGACTTTTTTTTTTAACCTAACTTCCCCATGATGTGTTGTTTTCTCCTCCTGCCAAAGGTAGCGCTGCAAGTCGGCTGCATGACCCGAGGACACATATCCCCCCATGTGTGTTGTGTTTTTGTGTATTCTTGGATGGTGTTCTGTAACTGCAATTTCCAATGTGTGAACTTGTTCACCCACATGGCAATAAAACTTCATTCAACTTCATTCATTCATTCATTCATTCATTCATTCTTAAATACACACACTAGGTAATCAGGGAACGGGCAACAGGTGAGGGGCAAAGCTGAATGTAATTAATTAGACGAGACAATGGGGAAGCAAAACTAAACACAAAGCACCAGGAACACAGCACTATCAAAGTAAAACAGGAAACACACAGACACAGGACAGAGATGCAGGAACAAAGGGAACTAAACCAAAACTGACCAGACAGGAAACTAAGATGAATAATCAAAACCAAAACAAGGAAGGATATAACAAAACACAGTGGAAACAGAATTAAACACAAAACACAGGACTGTGACATCTATGACATGATGGGGCACCTTTGTTCCTAACACATTATAAAGTCCATATCAAAATAGACATCCAACATGATTTTTTTCTTCCCATTGAGATCTGCTTTGATACATTATATTGTGACACCATTCTAATCTGACTTTCCCTTCTGTATAATATTATTCCATTCAGTGCTCAACTGAACTGTCAAATGTACAAATATATATGATTGTGGGATTTGTATAAAATATCTGTGTATGCCAAATGAACAGTGCCCTACACAATGTTTATGGAAATTTCATCAAGATTGTTCCAGATAGGAATATACAAACATACATATACATCAAATACAGGTGGTGTCATATTTACACACTGTTGTGATTGCTACACCATCATAACACATAATATCACCATCATAATACTACTGGACTATGTCTGACAGGAAGTAAATGTATCTATTGCTGGATATGTCAAATACCAAATTCTGCAACTTTATGCACCTGTGAACTGACAAATGTATCTCAAAGTATATGCAATCTGTCTGGCATGTTTTACCAAAATAATGTAAAACTCTTGGCCGGGCTATCCTGTGTGGAGTTTGCATGTTCTCCCCATGTTTGCATGGGTTCTCCAGGAACTCCGTTTTCCACCCACAGTCCACAGACATGTACTTAGTAGGGTTAGGTTAATTGGTGATTTTAAATTGCCCATATGTGTGAGTGTGAATGGTTGTCTGTCTCTCTGTGTCCCTGTGACAGGCTGGTGACCTGTACAGGGTGTCCCTTGTCTCTTGTCCTATGACAGCTGGGTTAGACTCCAGTCCCCCCGTGACCCTGAAAAGGATAAGAGGATGGATGTTCTTTAGAGGATGTGAGTTTAGAGATATATTCTAGCCAGTGCAATGCAGATCTAAGCACATTTGCAGCTAGAATAACAGCGTCATGGTCTCATAACATAGCCAAAAAGATCATATGTCAGAGTCAAGATTTAAGAAAATCAGTAATTTGGTATTAAAATAAAAACATTGCAGCAGTTGAATCACCATCCTCTAGACACCAGTCTCAATTAACATATCCATCAAGGCCTCATTATAACATTTTTGTCATGTCGCTGTCATTGTTTAAATAAAATCAATTTTTTAAACAAAATGATGAGCAGATTTGTTTTTTCCTGCAGAGCTGCTTTAGCCACTTAGCACATCATTTTTCACTGTGGCTGCACCATTGTTGGTCTCGGATGATGTTCAATAACAATTTCATCAGCTCTGCTTGTGTGTTTGCCTGATAAGATGCTCTGTTACACCCAATGCATTCAGATTGTGGTGCCAATAGATCAAGAAAATATTGACTGGCAGACAAGAGTGTTGGAGCTGATATGGTGGAGAAATGAGATGCTGTAAATGTGTTTCTGTGTTATGCAGCCAACAAACTGACTAAATATTGGGTTTATCCAAAATACTGCATTATTGTGTCAGACACTGGAAGCTAAAAGGGGCTGAAAAGCAAAATGCTTTTTTATTTATTAATCCCACATGCAGTAAAAATTCTGTCCCTAAATTTTTACTTTACTGTATTGTTTGAAAATGAAAGTCATGAAAAGAGAGAGACACACACAGAACACTTGAATGTTCTGATCATTCTTACTCCAAAGGTGTCAGAGACACTGTCAGGACCCATAAGGGTCACACTGTTATCAAACTGGGTGCTAATCCATCATTTTTCAAAATGCAGGGTCTGATATAGTTGGCAGGCACTCCTACAGGGACACACTTTTGGGTGTTTGTGAAGAATGTCCTGCCTGATCTAAACTGGAGTGCTATTTTGTGATTGAACTTCTATGCTAAGCAGTATCAAAAAAGGTTTATTCTATTTAATCTGCAGTAATGGAAGATATCTCTAAAAATGAGCGTTTAATGTATTCAGAAAACAGGTCTAGACCTTGATTAAGAAAGTATATTAAAGAGTATTAGTAAAAACAAATAATAATGAAACAAAAACAGCTGAATTAAATGGCATGAGCACTGTGTGACATGGTTAACTGCCAACTGCTTTCCATACAACGCACAGGTTGAACTGATCTCAGAACAGTAAGATCAGGGACCTGCACTGTAAAATAAGCGCTTTGAGTGCTCTGACTGAGTAGAAAAGCGCTATATAAGAGCTAGTCCATTTACCATTTACCATTTAAAATCCAATAGCTATCCTGACTTACATATATTAGTTAACTTTACAAGGTTATCAAAAATATGCTCTCATGAAGAAGTAACATTTACTTCCAATAGGAAAAGTGCAAAATAATTAATTTAGAGTTAAGTTCACTATCAACAATAAGTAGCCAGTGTCACTCCCACTTCGTATTCAAAGAAATGAGCATACGCAGTTTAGTCTCTCCCATTCAGCAACTGAACAGTCCAGCCCATAGGCCGGTGGCGTGTTGGTTAGCACTGCTGCCTCACAGTTAGAATAACATCTAGAAGGTCTGGGTTTGATTCCACCTTGGCCCAGGCTCTTTGTGGAGCTTGTATATTCTCCCCATGTCTGTGTGGGTTTCCTCCCACAGTCCAAAGACATGCAATTACTGGGGTTAGGTTAATTCGCTACTCTAAGGTGCCGTTTACACGAAGCCGTTTTCATTTTGAAACGGTGTCGTTTTGATGCGTTTCGGCCTTGCGTTTACACGACAACGGTGTCGTTTTGATGCGTTTCGCCCTTCTGTTTACACGACAACAGAGTGAAAACGCTGTGTTTTGGAAACGGGGTCCAGAGTGGAGCGTTTCAGAAACGCACCGGCTTGCGTTCTCGTGTAAACACTTGAAACCGGGGTGATTTGAAAACGCTCGACTCGCACATGCGCACTCTGGTTGCGACGGCCAAAGGTTTTCGCGCACGCGCAAATTGGTAAACAATACTCGCTATGGCGGATTCACGAGTGCTTCTTGTGCTGCTCAGTCTTTTAAACTTAGCAGCCCTTCTTCAACAAAATGTACATTTGCTACACCATCATGTGGATCAACGGAGACGCATTTCTATCATGCGTCAGGTTCTGAGCGGGCATGTTCGGCGACGAAGGGCAGCAAGAAGGCGCTTCTGGAAGCGGCCTGGGAGGACAAGCAAATGGTGGGATAACTTTGTGGCTGATGTGGTCGATGGCGATGAATGGAGGGAAAATTTTCGAATGTCCAAAACATCTCTTGTAGCCCTGTGCGAGGAACTTCGCCCTTACATCGATGGTGAAAATACAACCATGAGAGCGCCGGTGGATGCACTCACAAAGGTGGCGTGTACAATTTATTACTTAAGTGATGAGGGCAGACTGCGGAAAACGGCCAATGCTTTCGGTTTGTCACGGGCAACTGTGTCGATAATTATCAGGCAAACGTGCCACGCCATCTCTGTTCACCTCGGACCAAAATACATACAGCTGCCGTTCACCGAACCAGAGGCACAAAGGCTCGTAAACGGATTCCAAGATGCTCACGGTATGCCGCAGTGTTTGGGAGCCATCGACGGAACACACATCGGCATTAAACAACCATCAGCTAACTCCACAGACTACATTAACAGGAAAGGTAATTATTCCCTAAATGTTCAAGCAGTCTGTGATTATAAATACAGATTCATGGACGTTGTTATCAAGTGGCCTGGAAGTGTGCACGATGCCCGCGTCTTTGCGAACTCAAAAATAAACACTTATTTCAAGACTGGTAAAATCCCTGCCCTAGCAAAGCATATTGTTGATGATGAGGAACCGGTTCCAATTTTTCTTCTGGGGGACCCCGCTTACCCTTTATTGCCGTACCTCATGAAGGACTACTCAAACGGTGGTTCAACTGCACAGGAACAGTATTTTGGACTTTGTTTGTGTCGAGCGCGAATGGTTATAGAGTGTGCCTTTGGCAGACTCAAGGCCTGATTTGCAGCACTCAGGCGGCCAATGGACATTAACCTAAAGGACTTGCCCCATGTGATTTACGCATGTTTTGTCCTACACAATTACTGCGAGGCCGCACAAGAGACTGTGGATGCACAATGTGTGCGTAACGCCATAGAGATCGACCACGACTGGCAGCCTCGCACACAGAATAATAGATATGTGACTGACTGCAATGAAAGTGCTGGGAAACGTGTGAGAAGAATTGTCACAAAGTACCTCGATCTATGATTCTGTTTCTGTCATGTACAGTTTTACACTGCATGTAATTTGGAGCTGCCGTCCTGTGATTACTTGTGTAATAAATCTAAATGGAAAACTGCTTATGTAGGTACTGATAGTTTTAGACAGCAGTATGTTGATGTTGCTTTGGGGAAAAAAAAAAGTTGTGTGTAATTTTTGAGTGATGTTTGTAAACAAGTAACTGTTTGAAAGTGCCATTTTCATGCTTTTATTGAGGAAAATAAAATGTCAATACCAAAATCACTAATAGTGCTATACATGCATAAATAGTAAAAAGGTTATAAGAGCAAGTACAAAGTGGCTTTACAAAAGATGGTGTGCTTTTTACACACCATCTGCATGTCCCATTTATGTACATGAAGTGAACTCCAAAGTCTGTCACAAGTCCAGAAAGTCCCCGTGCTGAGAGTTGTGCTGAGAGTTGTGCTGAGAGTTGTGCTGTGTTGGAGCCCTATGTGCCTGTGCACTGGCAGGGCCGCTGAAAAAATGCTGTTGGGTGTGTGCAAATGGCCCTTGTGCATATCCTCCCATGTGCCCCTGTGCAAAACTGTATGGCTGTTGCTGCTGGGTCATTAGTTGCCCAAGAAGTGTAAAGCCATCTCTAATCGTTGAGGTTATATTGCAAATATTTTCTGAAATTTTATCCAGTCTCTCTGAGTTGCGTCTCTCTGACTCCTCTAGTAGGTCGATCATCCTCCTCTTTAGCTGGAGCTCTTCCAGAACTGCTGGGTCAGAGTGCATTTTCCGCTTCAGTCTGTCTTTCCTATGGTTGGACAGCTTTGCCTTAAAAAATAAAGCAGATGTTACATTATTTGTAAATACGGCACAGATGTACACATCTAAGCATTTTTTAAAACAAACAGCAATTACACCGTTTAGCACTGTTTACTTATACGTACTTCAAGCTCAGCCCGACGGGCTTGTGACACATCCAGCTGAACTGGGGAGGCACCTGGGTCATCCATGGGAGCGTAGCTCATGGCTGGCAAGGGCGTAGAGCTTCGTGAACTCGAAGCTGTGCTGTCCGCCCCACTGTCTTCTAAATCGGCGGTTTCGAGACCTACTTCCAGGGTGCTAGTGGCTGGCGATCCGCCCCATATTTGCTCACAGAGTTCAAAAAACAGGAGCACAACACGTCCATGACCACTACGACGCCCCGAATCCACTGCCTGCCTGTACTTCATCCTTACCGCTTTCAGCTTGCCGGTTACCTGGGCCTTCGTTATTGCGCTGCGGTCGTGCGGAAAGTCTTTGCCATCTGCCGTCCCATTAGCAGGATAATGCTCAAGGTATTCAGCGTGGATGTCAGCGTACCTTGAGTAGCACGATTCCCAGTCTACATTTTCTTGTGATTTTGAGGTTTTGTAATTTAGGGTTGTGTGGAGCAGCAACTCCACTTCATCATCTGTCCACACGAAACCTCTCACACCGGCCATTTTGTAAATAATGAACAATTTGCCGCGCTTCCTACTGAATCCCTCCACACATGCGCGTCATGCGTAAAAAAACTTTGCAAAAAGAAAACCAACGCCAACTTGTGGCCTGGCATGGGAACTACATCGTTTTCATCGTTTCACGTGTCCTCGTGTAAACGCGGATCGTTTCTGAAACGCTATTTTGTAAACGCAAGGCCGAAACGCATCAAAACGACACCGTTTCCAGTGGAAACGGCTTCGTGTAAACGGCACCTAAATTGCCCATAGGTGTGAATGGTTGTCTGTCTCTCTGTGTTGGCCCTGCAACAGCCTGGCAACCTGTACAGGGTGTACCCTGCCTCTTGCCCTATGTCAGCTGGGATAGGCTCCAACCCTCCCGTGACCCTGAACACGATAAGCAGAAGAGGATGGATACAACACTTGTTTGTTTGTTTTTATAAGTGCAATCGGTTTACTTCCTTTTTTTTAAGTAATTAAAACTAATTGGATTTTACAGTGTATACTACGAAGCAGGATTTTGGTTTATCCAGGCAACTACAAAGGTGGCTCACGTTTCACTGGGGTAAATCGAGTATCATAACTTATATTTTGAACCTAATCTCCTCCAGAGCAGGTTAGAGATCAACAGGTAAGAAATTACTGCCTACTGACTAATCAGTTCTTCCGAAAACGGCATCACCATTCCTGGAAAATCCCTTAGACTTGGACCCTTGGAGAGTAGGAGGGTCTAAAGTCTCATGTTTTCCCGATGAGCATCAGTGAGAATCATAGAATCTTAGATTCTTTTTCTTTTGGCAGCAAATAGAGTTTTGTTGTTCTGTAAGCATATGATCCTAAAACAGGACACCCACTGTGTATTTGGTACACCTCATATCAAATTTGTACGTACACTAAGCCTACGTTTTAAGTCTGTTTTTATATTTAATCTTTACTCTCGAACCCTTAAATAGCACTGAGTCTGCAGCTGAGAGAAAAAACCTAAAACTGTCAGGAGCAGGTTATGTTCAAAGTTTCTGTTTAAAATCAGCTGGAAGTGACACGTTTTTACTGAGTCTTTTATTTACTGCATGTTTTAAGTGCAATATAGGTTCTCTGCTGGGAGAATATGTTTTAAATGTGCAGCTTGTTAAGCTGTACCTTACTAAAACCACTGAATGAAGCACAAACTGTGTTACATTGTCACAGGAATAAAACTATTAACTGGAATTAAAATGTTTGTTTTACTGCTCTATGTGCTAAATAACCAGATTAATCATTTGAAGTATTCATCTATTGTTCTTGCATTTTACTGGTCTTTGTAGATTTTTAATCACCATTTGATAATGTCTCCAGTGTAGGTGGCATAGGGATCATTTTCTGTGGAACAAGTGTCATATGACCCATGAAACGCTCCATTTAGATTGGCCAGATGCTGCCAACACCACCACTTTCATGTGAACACAAACGGGAAACTGGGCTAAATTAACGGGTTAATAACCAGCTTTGCGTTTACCAATGTTAGGGTAAGTGAATCCAGATAATGGAAAGATACCCTGGGTATGTTGAACTCACTTCATAGTATAGGGTTCAGAGTCAGTGGCCTACCATGCTAGTCTCTCCTCAGTTTCTCGTCAAAGACCTCAGGTTTATCCACAGTGTGAAAACAACCAGAAAAAACTGACTTTGTTAATGAGAAACCCATTAGAATAACAGCAAGCAGAGTTAAGCCAGCTTCCAGAGACAATACACAACTGCAGCCACAAAATGGCATTAATTTAAGGGATGGACGCAGAACTCAGCTAGAGGAGGTGACTGGGGAGAGAGGGGTCTGAGCTTCTCTGTTTAGGCTGCTGTCTCCACGACCTGGCTCTGAGTGGAAGTAGATGGATGTAGACCACCACTGGGGAGATATTTTCCTTATGTCCTATTTACAACAATTAGCTGGACCCATAGAGATTCTGGGTTTACTGAGCAAAATGAAACAGTCCAAGAGCTGGATTACTAACCAGCTGGCAATCATAGAAGTCAGGAAGAATACTGTTAGTACAGCCACCCTTTCCCCTTCCATTACTCCTGTCATTTTTTTCTTTTTTTGAGCCGGTCATGTCTGCCAGTTTTCGCCATCAGAATCATGAGCCAAATGCACTGTTGTACCAAACATCTTTGCTTTAACCAGAAGAACTCTGTAAGTTCTCTATAGGCTATTCTTGTTAATATTTGTCCTTTTATTTTATTTATTCATTCATTTCTATTACTGCAGGGAGAAAAGTGTAAGAGGAAGAAAACAAAAGGTAGTGGGGAGAAAACAGAAGAAATAAGGGGACAGAGCACAGGTACACATAGATACACCCATTTAAATACAGTGGGGAAAATAAGTATTTGATATACTGCTGATTTTGCAAGTTTTGCCACCTACAACAAATGGAGAGGTTTGTAATTTTTATTGTAGGTGCACTGAGAGACAGAATCTAAAAAAAAAAATAATCCAGAAAATCACATTGTATGATTTTTAAACAATTAATCTGATTTTACAGGGGTGGCTGTAGCTCAGTAGGTAGAGCAGGTCACCTACTGATCGGAAGGTCAGGGGTTCGATTCCTGGCTACTCCAGGCTACATGCCAATGTATCCTTGGGCAAGATACTTAACCCCAAGTTGCTCTCCGACCGTTCCGTCGGAGTGTGAATGTGTGTGAATGTTATATAATTAAAAAGCACTTAGCTTAGCTGAGTAGAAAAGCGCTATATAAGAACTAGTCCATTTACCATTTTATTGCATGAAATAAGTATTTGATACAATAGAAAAACAGAACTTAATATTTGGTACAGAAACCTTTATTTGCAGTTACAGAAGTCAGACATTTCCTGTAGTTCTCGAGCAAGTTTGCAGCAGGATTTTGGCCCACTCCTCCATACAGATCTGCTCCAGATCTTTCAGGTTTCTGGCTGTCGCTGGGAAACATTGAGTTTCAGCTCCCTCCAAAGGTTTTCTATTGGGTTCAGGTCTGGAGACTGGCTAAAGTCAGAGTCTGACAGTTTGTTCACATTTCCTAGTGTTGTAGGCAAGACCACCTAACCCAAGACAGAGACAAGACCAAGACCAGACTGTATCGAGACCGAGACAAGACCAAGACTTTTAGGGTCCAAGACCAGTCGAGAACAAGACTGAGGGAGGGCGAGACCGAGACAAGACCAAGACCAGTGCCTGACGCTACATGACCCAATAAAATGTGAAACATGATCAAAATCACTTCTCAAATTGATCTGAAAGATCCACATTCCCATAAAATCATCCTGATATTAAACACTCACAGCTCAAATAAATATAACCATCTTTATTTAATCTTCCTGGGTGACTTCCATCATTTATCACAAAATGTAAAACAATTATTCATAGTTCATCACAATAGTCTTAACTTTTCTCTGTCTTTCATAAACAATGCATAAAGTTGTGTTGTTTTTAAACCAACAATCTTTGTAAAAATGGGTGCTTTTTCAAAACCACATAGCTAAATGTGTAAAACTGAAAAAATGGCAAACACTCATCGACAGTAAGAACTAAAGCCTTTAAACTTATACAGATTAAAGCTGCAGGATGTAACTTTTATAAAAATGGTTTTTACATATTTGTTAAAACTGTCACCATGTCACGACAGTATGAGACCGATAATCTGCGGAAAAAATGGAGCTCCTCCACCTCCTCCCTGAACTGCTCCCAGTCAAAAACAACCAATCAGAGCCAGGAGGAGGGTCTTAGCACTGTCAATCACTCCTCGTGTATGGGGCCAATGTAGTTGTAGAATAGAATAGAATAGAATAAAATGCCTTTTATTGTCATTATACAGGATGTACAATGAGATAGGAGGGCCACTCCTGTTCAGTGCCATGCAATAGAAAATCAAATTCTCTAAAATAAAAAATAAAAATATTATAGTCTAGTATAATCAAGAAATATACAGAAAATAAACAATGTATAAAATATACAAAAAATAGAATGTATAAAAATATATACATACATTGGTGCATCTGTACATTGTAAGAAAAGTAAATAAGTGCATACATATAAAAATGAAGATGATGAATATTGCACTAGTGAATGAATACTGGATATTACCAATATAGGAATGTTAGATATTGTTCAGTATGAATAATCTAATATTGCACAGAGATGTGGGTGTTGCACAGTTACGGTGGGTGAGTGTGTGAGTTCAGGGTGGTGATTGCTCTGGCGAAGAAACTGTTCTTGAGTCTGTTTGTTCTGGCTTTGATGCACCTGTAGCGCCTGCCAGAGGGCAGCAGGTCAAACAGGTCAAAGCCAGGGTGTGAGCTGTCCTTGATGATGTTCCTGGCTCTGCTGATGCAGCGGGAGGTGTAGATGTCCATCAGGGAGGGGAGAGGGCAGCCAACGATTCTTTGTGCTGTCTTGACTACCCTCTGAAGCCTGACCCTTTCTGCCTCAGTGCAGCTGCCGTACCATACTGTGATACAGTACATCAGCAGGCTCTCAATGGATGAGCGGTAGAAGGTCAGCAGCAGGTTTGAGTCCAAGTTGTTCTTCCTGAGGACCCTCAGGAAGTGAAGTCGCTGCTGAGCCTTCTTGATAACAGCTGTGATGTTATCTGACCAAGAGAGATCAGCAGAGATGAGGACACCGAGAAACCTGAAGGTGTGGACCCTCTCCACACGCTCACCGTTGATGTAGAGGGGAGCTGGGTCAGTCCTGTGCTTCCTGAAGTCGATGATGATCTCTTTGGTTTTCATGGTGTTCAGTACCAGGTTGTTCTCTGAACACCAGGCTGTCAACTTCAGGACCTCCTCTCTGTAAGCTGCCTCATCTCCCTTTGAGATGAGTCCGACCACTGTGGTGTCGTCAGCAAATTTGACGATGAGGTTGTTATTGTGGGCCGGACTGCAGTCATGGGTGTAGAGGCAGTACAGGAGGGGGCTCAGCACACAGCCCTGTGGGGAGCCAATGCTCAGTGTGTGGGTGGAGGAGAGATGGGGGCCAAGTCTCACAGTCTGGGGCCAGTTGGTTAAGAAGTCCTTGATCCAGGAACATGTGAGAGGGGGGAGGCCCAGGGTGTGCAGTTTGGTGGTGAGAATGTCCGGGATGATTGTGTTGAACGCTGAGCTGTAATCCACAAAGAGCATGCGAGCGTAGCTCTGCTGCTGCTCCAAGTGGCTCAACACAGAGTGGAGAGCTACAGTGATGGCGTCCTCTGTGGATCTGTTTGCACGATAAGCAAACTGATGGGTGTCGAAAGTGGGGGGCAGATGGTCTTTGATGTGCTGGAGAACCAGCCTCTCAAAGCACTTCATGATTACCGGTGTGAGGGCCACAGGGCGGTAATCATTTAGGCTGGTGACAGATGACCTTTTGGGCACGGGGATGATTGTGGCTGTTTTTAGGCAGGGAGAGATGACTGCTTGGGCCAGGGAGAGGTTGAAAATCCTGGTGAGAATCAGGGTGAGCTGGTGGGCACACGCTCTGATCACCTTGCCAGGTACTCCGTCTGGTCCGGCAGCCTTCCTGGGGTTCACTGCCAGGAGCACACGCCGTACCTCATGCTCCTGGACAGTGAGTGGGGTGCAGCCTGGTCTGGGGGGCAGGACTGGAGCAGATGGGTGGTCCTGAGGCATCTCAAAGCGAGCAAAGAAACAGTTAAGTTCCTCTGCTAGTGACACACTCAGTCACATCACAGCCTCTGAAGTTTGTGATGTTCTGAATGCCCTGCCACACCTCCCGTGTGTTATTGCTGGACAGATGGGACTCTATTCTCCTCCTGTAGTCCGTCTTGGCTTGTTTAATTCCTCTTTTCAGGTCAGCTCGAGCAGCACTGTACAAAGCTCTGTCGCCTGACCTGAAGGCAGCATCACGGGTTTTGAGGAGTGAACGGACCTGGCTGTTCATCCAGGGTTTCTGGTTAGGGAAAACCCGGATGTTTTTGCTAACAGTCACATTTCCGATACAGAACTTATTGTAGTCCAGTACCGTCCCTGTGAATGTTTCTAGGTCCTCGTGTTCGAATAAGTCCCTGTCTGTGTATGCAAAGCAGTCCTGTAGGTCGGAGAGTGCGTTTTCAGGCCAGGTTGTAATGGTTTTTACAGTAGGCCTGGCTCTCCGTCTGAGGGGGGTGTATGCTGGGGTGAGCAGCAGGGAAAGATGGTCGGACTGGCCGAGGTGGGGGAGGGGTTTGGCTCTGTAAGCATGCTTAATGTTGGAGTAAACATGGTCAAGAGTGTTCTCCCCTTTTGTAGAACATTTGACATGTTGGTGGAATTTCGGGAGTACAGTCTTTAAGTTGGCCTTGTTAAAGTCTCCCGCGATAATAAAAACACCATCGGGGTGGACCCGCTGCTGTTCGTTAATGGCGTTCAGCAGGAGAGAGAGCGCCATGCTAACGTTAGCATCGGGAGCTATATACACAGCTGTGACGATCACTACTGTTAGCTCTCTGGGTAGAAAAAAAGGCCGACATCTTACAGACATGTACTCGAGGTCTGGGGAACAATGTTTGTCTATAATTGTTCCGTTGTTACACCAGTCCTCATGCACGTAAATACAGAGACCCCCTCCCCTGCTCTTACCGGAGTCCTTGGCCCGATCTCCGCGTAGCAGGGTGCGGCCTGCTAGCTGCACGCTAGCATCGGGAATCTGCGGGTTTAACCAGGTCTCGGTGATAATCAT
Source organism: Archocentrus centrarchus (assembly GCF_007364275.1). NCBI lineage: Eukaryota > Metazoa > Chordata > Actinopteri > Cichliformes > Cichlidae > Archocentrus > Archocentrus centrarchus. Next base: position 30,073,815 of record NC_044347.1, read on the forward strand.
TACACAGCAGTCACGAACATAGCGATTTACAGCCAGCTCTAACTCTAGGTTGTCCGTTTTATTTACCATAGACCTGGCGTTGGAGAGATACAGGCTCGGCAGAGGAGGTCTGTGTGGTTGGCATTTCAGCTTCAGCATAAAGCCGGACCTGCAGCCTCGCTTCTGCTTCGTCTCCCTCCGCCGTCGGCGGCGCCTTCCAGACCCGATAACAATCCACGGAGCCCCCGGCGGTCTCGCTATGTTGTCTGGGATGTTATGAGTGTAGTGAAAATCACTTGATACTGATATCTTGTGCCGGTAGCCAATGTCCACAAGATCCTGGCGTGTGTAGCAGTTGTTTGCAGAGACAAATGCACCAAAACTAACAAATATGAAATACAAAAAGTAAAAAAAAGAGCACCGAAATGAAGAGCCGTGAGCCGCTGCGTCTGTGCGCGCCGCCATCAGAGTATTGTGTGCAATACTTCAAGATTTGGTATCGATCCTATGCCAAGTAAACACAGGGCAATTATCACCGATACTGATACCGATACTTTTTAATAATTATGAAGAATGTCCATGAAGTTTAACTGGTTTGAGATTTTTTTCCTTTGGATTATTAATTAGTTAAAACCCAGGATAGAATTGGGCAAAGTTTATATATAAGTAGAAAGTTATTGTTCTGAAACAATAGAACATTAACAAAACAATTTTCCCCATACACTGATGTCTGGAATATTTTTTTCATAAATTAAGTGTACAAAATCATCACTCAAGAACAAATGCAAACTTTTTTCCAGGTAGATCGTTCAGAAAGTATAATAAAAAAAATTAATAAAAAATGTTCCTTCATTCACTAATTTTCTACAAATTTAAATTTAAATTTGATTTAAATGTTTCATAGCAAAATCCTTTTTTTTCCCCAAATAAAATATATTATGCGTCACATGACAGTATAACAAAACACTGTGGGGAGGGGAGGAGCAAAGTGTGCCTGCTCTGTGCTGTGACAGGAGCCACACTTAGACAGTCAGCTCGCATCTTTGATGACACCGCAGCACTGCATACAGGAGAGAAACTGAAGCCAAAGTATCAATCTCATTACACTGATATTGATCAATACCAATACCAACGTTGGCATCCATATTATCGATATCAGGATCGATCTGCCCACCACTAGCTCAATGTACTAATGGCGGAGAAACAACTTACTTTCTTCTTTGCCGTTACCATTGGTGGTGGCCATGGTAACTTCAGGGTTGTAGCAAGAAATATTTCTCACCCCAGTGCTAACGCTAATGCTAATTAGTAAGCTAATGCTAACAGCTAAATGCCGCTCCCACTTGTTAATTGAGTAATGGGGCCTAAGATGTAACTGGAAAGCAGTAATCAGTTTTTTTGGACATGTAGTTACATTTCAGAGAGGATTTTCAGTTATACACAAAGGATCAATGCAGAACTCTAAATCAGGCCTTATTAGATCGATAGAATGATAATTTTTGCATATAATCCAGAAAAGTTACATTTATATATCAAGCATTTAATGTGTCCCAGAGTGCCGTTTCCTTCCACTGTGTTTGCAGAAATCACATAAAAAAACATACACAACAAAAACATAATCCAGATTCCTCAGCTGCTAAAAGCATTTCCTACATTTGAATATCAGCCACCATGTTGTGAGCATAAACTATCACGTTTTTAATGCAACAATAGGAAGGGACATCATCTTGCTGGGAACTGTAGTTATTTTATTCTTGAAGGCCTCTCATGCTGGTGCTGAAAACTAATGTTTGACTATGGCTTTCTGAATACAAGTAGGGCTGCAACTATCAATTATTTTAGTAATCAAGTATTCAATTGATTACTCCGTCAATTAATCAAGTAATTGGATAAGAAATCATTTTTCATTTTAACAATTCATCAGCATATTTTAACTTCCGTACTGCAGATGTTTCTCTGGGTGAAACAAACAGGGTGGATGGAGCAGCTACAAAGTTCTCTGTTCTTCATTTTGCTGATCAGGTGGTTGATAAAAAACATTTTGACAGATCCCCTCTGTACTGAAGGGGGTGGGGGGGGGGGGGGGGGGGGGGGGGGCAGGCACCGAACGTTTGCTAGTGCTAATGGCAGCCCCCCTTTCCCCAGTACACTGTGGTTATAGGTCTGTTCTGGTGGCTACAGCTGACATACAGTAAAAAATAACAGCTGACATCCTCTGCACAACATGCACTCACAGCACAGAGAAGTGGGGGCGTGGAAAACATCTCAGCGATCCACTCGTGTTAAAGGGTTGTTTTTGTTTTTTTTTTTCCAAATGACGGAAATCCGTTACAGCGATGAAGAACTAACGTGGAGGAAATGCTCCGCTTACACGGAGACACCTGAGCTGCAGAGTTGAAACGAAACATCAAAGCAACAAATTTGTGTCGAGGATTTTTAATAATCAAATTGCGTTACTCCAAGAATCGTTGCAGCCCTAAAACGTGCATTAAATTTTCAGTTTGTGTATCAAATACATGAAGGTTGGTATTTACCTTTCATGCTGGGATTTTTTTGTTGAATCGGAAGCCTGAAATTTTCCTTTGATCTTCATTTCCCTCTTACTTCTCTTCGTGTTCATGCCGGTTGTTATTTCTATTTATGCAGCACACGCGTGACCATAGTGAGATCAAACATGCACATTGTGAATGAAACTGTCCGTGCTCTGTGGTAGATTGCAAACTGTGGTGAAATGATACAGGCGTAGCAATAATAGCAGTGACCTAGCCGGGGCGGAGTCTGCGAGGTGCTCCTTTGAGAGGCAGAGGAGCACAATCTTTGTTGGATTTGAATCAGTACGATTTGCATCCAATAAAAGCAAAGATGTTAACAAATAAATTGGACAATATTCTGGCAATTTAGTGATATTTCCAGAGCTGTGGTCTTGACTGGTCTTGAAATAAAATCCCGAGTCCGCAAGGTCCGAGTCCATGACAAGACCGAGACCATCACAAAGTGGACTCGAGACCAAGACCGATCTCGAGTGCTACAACAATATCTCTTCCTCTGAAACAGTGAGCAAGTCAAACCTTGGCATTATTTTGGACAGTTAAAACGTTAAAAAATTCTTATCTTATTCAAATCATCAGTAGGATGACATCAATTCATTCAGAATGTAGTAGCCAGAATACTTTCATGTACATGCAAATTTGACTATATTACTCCAGCAATGAAGTCACTTCATTTGCATCCAGCTCAACACAGAATAATCTTTAATATCCTTTTATTAAATCATATTAAATCTGTAACCCAGCCAGACCTCTCAGGTCATCTGGTGGAGATGTTTTAACTAGTCCCAGAATTAGACCTAAGTGCGCTAGGGGTGCTTTCAGTTACTGTGGTGCTCTGCTTTGCAATCCTGTTTAGCTGCAGCTTTTCTGTGGAGTCTGTTCTCCCACAGTTTAACAAGATGAGCTTCTTCCATTAACTGAAAAATCTAAATTGGCCAAAGTTATGACTATGAGAGCAAAAACATTTTCTCTAGGCTCTAGACCAAAGCAGTTAAGAAAGCTGATTGATAGATTTTCAGAGATCACTCAGATAACAGATATCTGTAAAGTGCTGATCACAAACAGCTGTTGTGTTATGCTGACCCCAGCGGAGCCTAAGCACCAGGTATTTCCTAATAGACAAACCTGGAACCTTTAATATAAAACTATTTTTGAGCAAACATATTCATGAGCCTACTGTTGTCATTAGTTAAACATAGTAACAGCAACATATGTTGTTCCATATTTGCATTTTCACCAGCATTTCATCTTCTTGTCCTGTTGGGCTCACTGACTCAAAGCTGCATTGACTTGTTACATCATCTCATGGCACAAATTGGTATTACACAAAAGTCTGACCTGTGTTCTGAATATTAATAAAATCATTCCAAGACAATTAAAAAAATCAGTTCATGGGTGTTTTGGATAGAACATTATACCCATTTTTTTCATATTCTGTTGATAGCATTATTTAATTGCAATAATTGCAGTGTTATATTGTAGGGTCTTTACATACAATATAAAGTGCCTTGAGGTGACAGTTGTTGTGATTTGGTGCTATATAAATAAACAGAACTGAATTAATTCTTGAAGGCTGTAAACTAAATAATAATTTATAAACATAAATAATAATTTACTTTGCAATAAGAACCTTTTTGAAGGCATTCATTGCAAACTAATTTTGAAAGCCAACAGAAAACCTCTCGTCAGTAATCTGGCAAGTGACCTCCAGACAGTATTTGGATGGCTGGAGTGCAGTAACTAAATACTAGTCATGTGAAAGCAATGAAGACATACTGTAGGTGAGTTTCAAAGCATGTTCATAATTTGATTACAAGCAGTTTTTTTTTCCCTTTAAGCCATCAATTCAAATAATTTACAACAGTAACACTACAATCATTGAGTGAAAAAAGTGCTTGGTCACATTAAGAATGGTTTCTCGGGCTTATCTTGCTGTGCACGTATGTAAAACAGATATAAAGTCTATTTTACGGTGGTGCTACAAGGAATTCTGGAACAACATCATTCCCTTCCTTTACTTTCATAAAGGATGATCTAATGTATCTTAAGTCAAAGGAGATTATAAAGAAAAAACTAAAACACGCTCCCATCGCTGTCACTGACACAGCCTGAGACACTTGAGCTGCTCGGAACCACAAAACAAACTGTCCCTCTTTTATTTGTCCATTTGTTTGTTTTTCCATCTCTCTTTCTCTCTTTGTCTCGTTATGTCAAGATTTCAAAAAGGAGCAATCATTAGGAGGGATTGAACATGATTTATTGATATACAGAATTTAATTAAGCTATTGGTCAATTAGACTCTGATGATCCATCATGGCAGAATGGAATCTCAGCGGTGATAAGAATTAGGGCAGGACCACCCGGAGTCTAGATGCTTGGCAGTGATGAAGATAAAGATGGAGGCTTGGATAGAGGACTGAGTGACGTGGCTAAGGTGGAGATGGTGCAGAGGTGGGTTGCACAAATAAGTTTGCAAGAGAGACAGGTAAGTGGTGAGATTTAAAGTATGCAGAGAGGAGACTGATTGGCTTGAAGAAGGAGGGCAGAAAGATGTTTGGACTAAAGCAATGATGACAACTTTGAGTTTGACAGCGTGTGAAAAAGTGATGAGAAGAATAAACTTGCAGCCTAACACCTGGGAAAGTAGATGAGTGATTACCGAGCTTCCTCACTGAACTGACGCATAGGCTTGATGAGTTTTGGTCTTGTATCTAATCTGGTGTTTCGCTCTTCTGGAGCATCTTTCGTCAAACTTGAGCAAGTTTCATTAATGTTCATCTTTGTCTGCCCGATCTGCCAATCTCCTTGTTTGCAATTGGGTCAGCTTTTTTGAACACATAATGCTTCCTGCAGAGGACATACATGGATGCCTTCACTTACACAGTGATTTAAACAAGTGGTCTGAAAAAAGTTGTGTATAATTTTACTGAAATTTGCATAAAGTAAGCTTAAAAAGCTACACTTCTTTCACAACTGCGTGGTTAAAAAGGCACATAAGTGTGCATATAGGTTACAAAGGTGCACAGGAAGATATGCCTTATTCACTTATGGTTTATTTTTCAGAGACAAAAGGAAAACCGGCCAGTTAAGGGGTTAAAAAGGCAGAGCAAGTGACTGAATGTTGGTTCATATCTTAAGAAGAAGCAAAAACAGCAGCAGAAAGAAGGAAGGAAAAGCAATATAGAACAATTAAATGAAACATGATAAAGCATAGCAGTCTGAGGGGCTTCAGTTTCACTCTGAGACTTATTTTAAGTGGGTGAAAACTAATTAGTGATGTAGTAATGTAAGGTGCAGTCATTTTACGGCAACCTCATACAATTCCCAGCTGAACATCTATTATAATAAAGTTGGCTTGCACCTAAAATAGTATCTAAATTATTGGCCTCTCCCTGTGTCTGCAGCTCTCAAAACAGTATTGATGACACTGCACTAGTGTCTGATTCTGAAAGTCATCAGAACACCCATATGTGTAGGAGGTTAACCACCAAAGAGACAAGACAGTCTTAGAAAGTTCAGAGCTGCAAGTATAGTATAGAATGTGGCTCTAGAGGTTCACTAGCATCTACATCTGCCTTGTAAGAGGCTTTAATAATCAAAACTCAATAGGGATTTTGGGCCACTGAGCATCACTGAGATAAGCCTGCATAAGCCTATTCAGCCTCAGGCCTAAATGAGAAGACATTAAGCTTTTCAGTTTGGCCTGGGCTTAAAAATTCAAGGAATAAATTATACCCCCACTGCCTTGGGACTTGAATAAGAATACTTTCTTATGATTTTCCCAAAAATAGCCTCCTGACCTATTTTTGGACCCAACTAGCAGTTTAAACTAGATTTTTTGAAAGTGACTATGGTACATGGTGCCTTATCTGTTTCATTCCCACTGGTCTGAAAATCCACACTATCATCTTGACACCAACAAGAACATCTGTATTTTCCAGTTCATCTTGTTTTTGTCTTGCCCTTACCTACTTAAGGAGATGTGGTTCTGATTCAGTTCAATCAAATGTGCAAGTGAGCAAGGAAGGCTGCAGCAAGGGCAGCTCAGCAAACGACAAAGCTGCCTGTTGCAGCTGACTCAGAAGCAAAATGCCACGTTCTTATACATTTAAAACCTCAAGCAGGAAGACACAGTATGAGTCCAGTTATCGTAGGAAATGTATTCATCTCTCCACCACCAAAGCACAAAAAGGAAAGTAATCCAGATTTGCCCTGAAACAAAGTTTTTTTTTTAAGAATACACTGAATATTGATGCATGTGTGTACCTGTCAATGCACTATAGGAAGAAGGTCAGCTGGCTAAGGAAGTGTGATGGTGAGAGCAATTTTCTGGGAAATTTGGGCTCATAGTATTTATGTGGGTGACACTTTGCTATGCACCACCTAACTAAACCTAGCTTTAAAAAAAAAAGAAAAAAAAAAGAAAGCAATCATTATGTGACCGTAGTGGTATTCCCTGATGGAAGTGATCTTTTTTGTGAAGGAAAGTGCACCCTGCTTCACTGCAGCATTATCTGAGTTGATAACTTGACCGCTGTCTTTTTTTCTCTCCCCTCAGCCCCCCCTCAGCAGATGACCCCCCCTCCCTGAGCCTGGTTCTGCTGGAGGTTTCTTCCTGTTAAAGGGAGTTTTTCCTTCCCACTGTCACCAAGTGCTGCTCATAGGGGGTCGTTTTGACTGTTGGGTTTTCTCTGTATTATTGTAGGGTCTTTACCTACAGTACAAAGTGCCCTGAGGTGACTGTTTGTTGTGATTTGGCGCTATATAAATAAAATTGAATTGAATTGAACTGAATTCATTGCAATGTGTTGGAAACAATACTGAGTGATGGGTGCTTTGCTTCACACCTTCCAGAATTTAGAGGTCCCTCCCTAAATGCGGTGCCTGATACCACAGCGTGCCTTCAAAGGTTTTCGGATGTCCATGACTCATTGAGTCAGAGATGAATAAACTTTTCCTCCATAGAAACAAGAGACATGATCAGTATAAAGATGACAGAATACATTCCACCCATGTTTTGGCAGACAACAAGAAAAAACAGTTAAAATAACAATAGCACAGCACAGAAATGCAAATTGTGCCAAATGCATGTTTTCTCAAAGGCATGTAACACTTTTTTTTAACCTGATGAAGTAGTGCAATGCTTGCACAGTGCATAGTTGATCATTTACCTGCACAATGTAAGACTTTACAGTCCCAGACATTTTTTTCCTATATGACACCTTGATCTTATGCAACATGTATACTCAGAAATGTGACAGACAGGAACTTTTCCCACACAGTCTCCAGTTGTGATCTTTATTGTGGTTTTGTAAATCTTTAATTTTTTTTTTTTTTTTTTCGGTGGAGTTTACAGGTAAACAGGACGTTTATGAAGGAAGACACCTGAAACACTTTAATTAAAAAAGTAAGACATTTAACATATTAAAGAATCAGAAAAAAATACACATGCATGTGTGGGACTCAGAGGAAGAGTGTGCACTCTCTCTCTCTCTGAGCCTAAACTAAATATTTCTGGTGCTAACTTGCATGCAGACAGGACAGTGGCTTTCTGTATGTCATTATTCAAACTCTTCAGTTGACAGGGCTGTGCATACGTTTTGTGCTTTACCCACTGGTTTGCACTGAAGTGACAGAGACCACATACTCTTTGACCAATGTAGAGCACAGCAATGTGCTCAAATGCTGTGAAATGCTGTGAAATATGCATCTGCCTCAGATTCCCTAAAAGGTGGGACTAATTTGATGTGTCTACTCACCCACTCCACAGCTTTCACCTTAAAGTGCTTGGCTTCCACTTCCAACTGCTGCTGTTATACACAGTGTAAGCTATAGCTCCTCTGTAGAAGAGCCATTTTGTTGAGGGAGATTTTGCAATGGGGCAGAAATACCGGCAGTAGCACCCAAACTCCCTCTGCTGGAGATGGCTCACCAAACAAACCCCTTTCATCCAGCTTTGCACACAGGAGCTCCTTCAGCTCTTTTTTCATTCACTTTCAGTGGTGCAGACATATCAAAGAAACTTGCAGTGAGTAGGAGGTCATCTTTCTTACACTTTTCCAACTTTTCCTTTGTTGGCCTTAAAGTAAAGTTCAACTTAAGCTCCACCCCCACAAAGAAGAAAAAACTGCCAAACAAACATTTAGAGTAACTTTGTTTAACTCACCAAAGATGACGATGGCAATGAACAAAAGAAAAGGTGGACGAGCCCCCCGGTCCTTGTTACGTCCCCAGCCTAGGCATAACCTAGACATAACATGAGGTGTGACTCAGCAGCACAGAACAATTCAAGAAATTAAACAGGTTTTATTTGCTTTGGAGGTGAATAATGACAAAACAAACATCTCTAATGTTCCCTACTCTTTCCAAGCAGTAAATAAAAGGGAAAACAAAGACTATCCTCTAATCTAAGCTCCTAACCAATAAACAAGAATAAAAGGATTTAAATAAAAAGGCTTTCACACTCAACTGCTGCAGTGTTTGATACTAGTGATGGTTTGTATCATGCTCAAATTAACTTTAGTGTGTGAAGAAGACTCCTCATTTACACAAAAAAAATTGGTAGCACTTTCTATTACAGCTCGGTAATAATGTGGTAATAAGGGGGTAATAATGGGGTAACAAGCTGGAAACAAAAGGTAATAATGGGGTAATATACAGGACATTATCATCCAATTACCAAGGTAATTACCAGCTAATATCCAAGTAATACCACTAGTAACAACAGCGAAAAAGCTGGAAACAGAAGGTAATAATGAGGAAATTTAACGGTTATTGCCATCCAATTATCAAGGTAATTACCAGCTAATATCAAGTAATACTGCTGGTAACAACAGCGGTTACAATTGAGTAATATTCCACTGAAATTTATGTAAATGGATCGTAAGGCCCCCAAAACTGATGGTAATGCTGTGGAAACAGAGATATGCCCATGAGGCTAAACCCTTTAGTAATAGTAGCTTAAAAATGTGGTAAAAATATTGTATGGAGATAGCAATAAGGAAGTAATGTTTATGCATTTAACTTTTCATAATTTTTAATAAATTGTAATAAACGCAAAATTATGAAGTAATATTGGCTAATGTTTTAACATAATAGGATGGTATTACCATGTTATAAGGCTTGAATTAATTATACCTTAGGTTCTCAGCTTTCTGCTTTGCTTAATAGCCTAAATATTATGCTTAATGCTTTGGCTTATTAAATGGAAATATTTATGGTAATTTCTTTGTAATAAGCAGGAATCAGGGCTGCAAAATGCAAAACCGACTGTTTCTATGCAATAACCTATTTAAGTAAACTACAACAAGTGTGAGCATTATCTGGAAATGCTCATGGTAGTTTCTGTGTAATAAGCAGGAATCAGGGCTGCAAAATGCAAAACCGACTGTTTCTATGCAATAACCTATTAAAGCAAACTACAAGAAGTGTGAGCATTATCTGGAAATAATGGTGGTAGGTTCTGTGTAATAAGCAAGAATCAGGCTTGTAAACTGACTGTATTTATTGCCAAGTTAATCACTGAATAAAACAAAAGTCAAGAGTTCTGATGATGAACTGGAAACACATGGAAAATGCTAAACTACCTGTTTGAAAAACATTAAGTATTAGATTTAAAAAAATAAACATGCATAAAACACTCATTAAAAGCTCGCTGGAAAATAACTGCATTGTATTTGTTTGAGGATCACAATATTAAGCATAGCTAAGAGGTCTATTTAAAATAGTTTTTGAAATTGCATAGGAGTGTAGAAGATCCTCTGTCACAGCACATTTTATATCTGGATGACAATGGAATACATATTTTAAATGTCCAATACACAAAAACAAAATGCCATCCATCTATGCATTTTTTCCAGGGGAGCTGGACCCTGTCTCAGCTGTCATTTGCGGGAGATGGGCTACACATTGGACAGGTCACCAGTCTGTCATCGGGCTAATGCCGAGACGAACTATTCACATTTACAACTAGGGTCAATTTACACAGTCAGACCTAGAGCTAATTTAGAATCACCAATTTATCTAACCCCATGCATGACTGTGGGAGGAAGCCAGAGTAGCCAGAGAGAGCCCACACAGATCTGGACATAACATACAAACTCCATGCAAAAAGGCTCCAGCCACAGGGGTGATGTTATTGTACTGGATGTATGGCTCTTATATCCTTGAAAAGGCGACCAAGGGGTCCATTTCTGTGTTGTCTACCCAGCCAGTAGTTCCACTCAATAAAATGTAGGCTCTCTCTCAGTGACTTCTCAGTCATGTTGCCTCTGAAACAGTACACCTTTTGCTTAAAGGTTCTCCAGGACCTTTCTATATGCTGGGTATGTGCTCCTGTAGCAGGGTGAACAAAAACCTCTGGTGATTGACTTGGTAGTGTATATACCCATGTTGCCTCAGTCTGCAGTAGGAACGCCAAGAGTCACTCAAAATTGTACTTGCAGGTCTAACATATCGCTGTATAATAGGAAGTAGTCTTTCAGAATTTCGTCGGCGAACAAATTTCAACACAGGCCTCCTTCTCCATTGATTGACTTCCAACAATCCAAAATCCCAGCCTCTCCTGCGCCAAGTAGCACCAAATCGCCCGCGTGCATACTGAAAAATTAGAAGTTTTTGGAAAGAGGACAGTGTTAAGGCATGATTTATTTGCAGTTGTCTGAACAACAATTTCATAGATACAGATGTACCTATCACCATTATTCACCAATTAATATCTTAAATAAATTCATATCTTTACCTTTCTCTTGTGACAAAACTTGCTCTCATCAATGACAACAAAACCATGTCTTCCACCTATTCTCATTTTCCCCCTCCTCTTCAGGTGCTTAACTGCTTGCACACACACCCTCCTTAGTGTCTTGGACATCTTGGACAAAGTGCGGGTGCTTCCACAGACTCCCTCTTCAATTAAGTCCACTTGCCTCAGTCTTAGCCCTTGTGCAAACCTGCAGCAATGTAGTAAACCTATATGAATAATGTTAATGTGATATTAACACAGTTTATTACTGACTTCTTAATCATGTAAAAGGTGTTACTGTTATGTCACATGTATGAAATTATTATAAAATAATAATGTGGTAGAATAGAAGGGATATTACTAAAGGTGGTTCTACACACTACTTAATCATGGGGTGTACTTAGTTTTTCATATACTGCTTCTTCATTTTTGCGTAGCTTTTATTAAATAAATAATGAAATGTTGTTGCTGCTCATTCAAGGTTGCATTTACCTAATTTTACAACAGTTTGTGTTTAATATTATGCTATGAGTCAAAATAGTTTACTACATGCAGTACATATGTACTTACTGTTTATCATGACTATATGTATGTCTGTGTAACAAACCTATGCATGAACATCATCCAAGAAGTCAAGGAGGAGCGAGAGCCTGAGAAAATAGACCCATCTCTTATGGATTTGGACATGAATCTATTATGTCTTCGACACACCCTTTGAACAAAATATGCCATTTGGTAAAACATAATGAATACATGAATTAATACATTAAATATCAATAAACAACAATAATAATATTTTAAATTTTTGTGACTGTGCTGATTAGCTGATGGTATTTTACAAAATGTCTTACTAAAGTACTTTCAAAGTACTCTCCAAATGCAAATAACTAACCTAGAAATGTGTAATTCAGGCATATGGAAGACATAGGTCAAATTTAAGAAATTTATAGGAAATCAAGAACTTACCAGCGATATCCATCTCTTGTGTTGCCACCTTTTCTCATTTTCATTTTTCTTTCACACAGAGAGCATCTCTTCTTTTTTGAGAGTAATTTCAGTTTTTGAAGCCATTTTATAAGTACAAGCTTCTTCTTATTTCCCCTTTGTGTTATGTTTAATAATTTTTCAGCGGTGTTCATGTTGAATGGACTGCAAGTCGAGTATGAATCACATACTGGCGCCAGATAGTAAAGCAGCTGTCTGGTCCGTCAGTTAATGGTCCCCCATTCACTCTGCTTCCACGGCAGTAAGAAAAGTAAATAAAAAATAATAAATAACTTCATTCTTTAAGTGCAAAAAGCAAATTTATTTGGATTTATTGTCAATTTAGATTCAGTTAAGTGGGACAATGTACCCTGTTTTCGTTACAGCCGTAGGAGTGCCTGTGCATCACTTTAAATCTTCCCCCTCCAAACTAAGCTCTGCTGGAAAGAACCGGCTGCCAGTAGGTGGCAGACTGCGGTCTGGTGGGAATATGCGCATTTTCTTTATCTCTGGAGGAGAGAGAAAGAAGAAGTTGGCGCCAACAGCCACACTTTGCCTCCTTTTTTGGCGTACCTCACAGTTCCAAGCTGGCAAAAACCACTGGATTACAAGAGTGTCTTTGGAATAAAATCGCCATACTTTCTACTGTTGTAAGGTTGCAAGGTAAGAACATGAATTCTTAATATTACAGAAAATTATGCGCATTTTTGTCTTTTTTTGATAACATGCTGTGATGTTTCGGGGTTGGCACATTTTTATTATATATATATATATATACATACATACAACAAAGGAACTAGTTTGTGTCAGTCTGAATCACTGTGTGGTTTATTTTGATCCTGATAATTGATGTTTTGAGGTTTGTCAAAAAATACTTGATATTGGACCATTGTGTATATGTGTAGACCCAGAGGGTTATTGGTTTATAGTCAGGTGTATTTCCTGTATCCTTATTTAAAAAAAAAAAAAAAAAAGTTAAATTCTGCACTTTGTATTTGCTTAACTATATTACTGGCTCATTATTAACGATAGCCATTAAATATTCCAAAGTTACCAGTAAACCATTGAATGTTTCCAATACAATATTCTAACATTTCAGAGCTATGCCTTTAAGAAGAAGGTACAACACAGCCAACCAGGTACATCCATCTGTGAGTGCTGATGGCAGTGCTGGATCTGCACAGGTGGAACAACTTGACAATGTAGAGGGTAAAGGAGAAAGTAAGTATACAATCTTATCCACAAGCATTAACTGACTACACTCATGTAGGCTTTTTCAGTATGACACCTTTAATGCACCAGTATTTATAAATCACTACCCCCTAATTCTATACTCCTCTCAAACTTCCTACAGTTCACTATTAAGTCTTCAAAAATACAGGGGGAAAATACCTATCATTACTCATTTTTGTAAGCGCAAACTGTCATATATGTTAAAAAGCATTCTGTTGTAGAATTTGACTGTATTCACAAGTAAAGTTTGAAGCAAAAGTTAGTATTTATTGGCAGCCATAGATTGAAACGTAACATATATTTTAGAATCTGCTAATAACACAACAGTGAAGACACCGAAATAATTTAATTGTTGTAGAAGAAGAACATTATGGAAAAGAGAAACTCAAACAAAAAACCCAACAATGTTGCCATACATTGTATAATACAATTAAAACATCAAAATTGATTCCTTGGTTTTCATTGTATCTAAACATGTCCTTTTTCTTTTGTTTTGTGATGATATATATTTTTTTTACCATTATAGCGCCAGGAACTCCAGCTACATTGGCTCCAACTGCTACAGCAATAATTCAGCAGCTAAGAGACAAAATTACTGTCCTTGAAGATGAAAGAAATTTCCTCAGAGAACAGCTGAAAAAAGCACTGGATAACATCCCTACTACTTCAGGTGAAACACAGAAATTGTGATCTGCTTTGATTGATTGATAATTTAAAAATGCAATATGGCTTATATATATATATATATAAAAACAGAGGACACCTACAATCTAAAGCCTCATCCATTTTTTTAGAGTTTATAATCTAACCTGTTGAAGAACTTCAACTGTCAGTCATCTTCCATCAGTCCGGTCAATGAAAAAAATGGTTTGTTTTTAGAGTCGTGGCCAAAGGCTTCAGCAGTTGCAACACTAAGAAAGCAAAATTTATTTGCCAGTAACAGTTTTTGAAAAATATGAATTGCTTGCGAGTTAGCACTCTGTGTTGACCCTGCGACAGGCTAGCGACCTGTACAGGGTGTACCCTGCCTCTTGCCCTATGTCAGCTGGGAGAGGCTCCAGCCCCCCCGTGACCCTGAAAAGGATAAGCGGAAGAGAATGGATGGATGGATGGACGGACGAATTGTTTGTGATAGATTTTCACTGTGTCATAGACACATTTATAAATAATTTAATATAAACATGTAAAAGTAGATGGATAAAAAACTTTGTGCCATTGTCACAACTTTTGATCACAACTGTATACTCCACCTGTCTCTTTTTCACAGTACACTTTATTTTATTTTTTTATTTATTTATTTTTTACAATTCTCAGCAAAACGACATCATTCCCCCTCAAGTTCCAGTTCCTCAGATTCATCAGCCTCAGACTCTGAGTCGTCTTCTTCACCGAGTGACGGGAAAAAGAGCAAGAAGGCCAAGAAGAAGAAGAAGAAGAAAGTGTCACAGTTTGGCAAAAGAAGTATGTTATGTAGCAGTTAACATTCTTTTTTTACATTTTTTTTTAGAAAATGTCAGATTTGCTGACACAGTCATATAGCTATGTGTCACAGTGAGTTCTGTCTTGTATGACTGCTCAGTTGTGTGATTTTAACATTTTAGGTATTAAGAGTGTAAATATTGGAAACAATTCAACACATATATACTTACTTGTTCATGCCTCTGGATGTGTTGTGATTGTTTTGTTCTTGGCTTTTACAGTGAAACACCCAGAAGATGTCAAACACAGGTATATGTTTGTTCTTAAAACATTCAAGAAAACACACAGCCTGAACCGAAGTTGTGAAAAACTCAACGTGGATCGAAACACTATTGCCTACACAGCCGTCATTGCTGAAGTCCTTGTAGGGTTCCACCCTTTACTGGCGGCTCACTCCTTAAGTATGCAAAAGAGGTGAAGGTTTTCCTTGATGATGAGCCAGAGTTAAGAGCAAGAATAGACAAAAAGAAAAAAGAGAGAGAGTTGTTGCCCATCTCTTACAAAATCAAAGGGAATTAGGAAGTTCTTCTTGCTTTTTTCTATTTTTTTGTCACAACCTTTTGAGAAAATGTTTGCAGTTTTAACATGAATAGTTTAGTTAATGAGAAGTCTGTTTTTTCCAGCTATTTCCAGGATTGGATGATGTTTTATTAATTTCTTTGTGATAACTATTCATGTGTGATAAGTTTTTCTTTGAATATTACCCATAAGAAGTGAAACCATAGGGTTGTTTTATTGATTTACTTTGTTTTATTTTTTCGCATGTCTTTGTGTTGTTGATGTTGGTTGTTTGTTTGTATTTTCATTTTGTAAATCCTGATCTCATATCTTAGAATACAATATTTCTTTATTTACTTATGTTCAGGCATTGATCCAGTTATCATTTTTATAAGGTTGCTTCAAGTTTATCCATGTTGTGTTATACAGACATTGCTTTGTTCTTTAAGGAAAATGACAATAAAACTGCAAGTTCATGAAGGAATTTGGTCAGCATTTTTAGTTTAGTATATGTAAACAAGCAGAAATTTCTTCTTGTAATCTGATGGTTTTTGCAGTTATTGCTATAGAACCTACCACCATTATTTCCAGATAATGCTCACACTTAGGTTATTACATAGAAACAGTTGGTTTTGCATTTTGCAGCCCTGATTCCTGCTTATTACACAGAAACTACCACCATTATTTCCAGATAATGCTCACACTTCTTGTAGTTTGCTTTAATAGGTTATTACATAGAAACAGTCGGTTTTGCATTTTGCAGCCCTGATTCCTGCTTATTACACAGAAACTACCATGAGCATTTCCAGATAATGCTCACACTTGTTGCAGTTTACTTAAATAGGTTATTGCATAGAAACAGTCGGTTTTGCATTTTGCAGCTCTGATTCCTGCTTATTACAAAGAAATTACCATAAATATTTCCATTTAATAAGCCAAAGCATTAAGCATAATATTTAGGCTATTAAGCAAAGCAGAATGCTGAGAACCTAAGGTATAATTAATTCAAGCCTTATAACATGGTAATACCATCCTATTATGTTAAAACATTAGCCAATATTACTTCATAATTTTGCGTTTATTACAATTTATTAAAAATTATGAAAAGTTAAATGCATAAACATTACTTCCTTATTGCTATCTCCATACAATATTTTTACCACATTTTTAAGCTACTATTACTAAAGGGTTTAGCCTCATGGGCATATCTCTGTTTCCACAGCATTACCATCAGTTTTGGGGGCCTTACGATCCATTTACATAAATTTCAGTGGAATATTACTCAATTGTAACCGCTGTTGTTACCAGCAGTATTACTTGATATTAGCTGGTAATTACCTTGATAATTGGATGGCAATAACCGTTAAATTTCCTCATTATTACCTTCTGTTTCCAGCTTTTTCGCTGTTGTTACTAGTGGTATTACTTGGATATTAGCTGGTAATTACCTTGGTAATTGGATGATAATGTCCTGTATATTACCCCATTATTACCTTTTGTTTCCAGCTTGTTACCCCATTATTACCCCCTTATTACCACATTATTACCGAGCTGTAATAGAAAGTGCTACCAAAAAATTAGAATCTATTAAATAGATATGATTCAAACTACTGCAGCACAGTGCCTTTCATACCTACAGTATGGCATGCTCTAATCTCTTTAACAAAATATTATGATCAACAGTATCAAATGCTGTGCTGAGGTCGAGCAGGACAAGAACAGAGATGAGTCCACTGTCAGAGGCTGTAAGAAGATCATTTGTAACCTTCACTAATGCTGTTTCTGTACTGTGATGAATTCTGAAACCTGACTGAAACTCTTCAAATAAACCGTTCCTCTGCAGATGATCAGTGAGCCGTTTTACAACTACTCTTTCAAGGATCTTTGAGAGAAAAGGAAGGTTGGAGATTGGCCTGTAATTAGCTAAGATAATAAAGATAGATTGATCATATTTAAGACTGAAGCATCAATAATTGGAAAGACTTCTTTGAACAGTCTATTAGGAATGGGATATAATAAAAAATGTTGCTAGTTTGGAGGAAGTAACTATTTAAGTTATTTCTGAAAGATCAACTGGAGCGAAAGAGTCTAAAGTGATGACAGTGATGATAGTTTTCTGGCAGCTTTTCATTTCTTGGTAGGCTTGAGCCTTGGTGGTTCCTGGGTTGTACCTTAACATCCTAACCAATTTCCTTTCATCTGACAGTGACAATTTGACCTTTTGGCAATCCGGTGAGTGCTGTCAAATAAATGAGTTTTATACTGGCAAGGAGAAACTGCCAGTTGTGATCACTAACAAGACGTTAGTAGGCCCTGGCCTAGTCAAGATATGCAAGACATTGCAGAACCTTGTGTGAGGATTAAAGAATGCCTAAAATGAATCCAAACCTCTTCACCCAATTCTTCTTTTTTAGTCATTAAAGATGCATGCTGTACAATCATTCCACCCTGGAAAAAGAATCATTAAAAACCCAGAATTACTATAACATTCATACCCATGATGAGTGTATTTAATGTATACATCTGACAACAACTGATCATATAGTTCTGGCTTCAAAGTACCATGCAGAACACCATCATATTTCCAGGAAAAAAAAAAAGTCTCTGTCTAACCTCCCCACACACCTTTGTTCATGTCACACACAGACTTCAATTCAATTTTATTTATGTAGCACCAAATCCCAACAAACAGTCACCTCAAGGCACTTTATATTGTAAGGTAAAGACCCTACAGTAATACAGAGAAAACCCAACAATCAAAACGACCCCCTGTGAGCAGCACTTGGTGACAGTCGGAAGGAAAAACTCCCTTTTAACAGGAAGAAACCTCCAGCAGAACCAGGCTCAGGGAGGCTGACGGGCTGAGGGGAGAGCGACAGGACAAAGACACACTGTGGAAGAGAGCCAGAGATTAATAATAAATGATTAAATGCAGAGTGGAGTATAAACAAAGTAAAAAGAGATGAATCAACAGAAACACTTAGTGCATCATTGAAACCCCCCAGCAGCCTAGCCCTGTTGCAGCATAGCTAAAGAAGGGTTCAGGGTCACCTGATCCAGCCCTAACTATAAGCCTTATGAAAAAGGAAAGTTTTAAGCCTAAAAACAGAGAGGGTGTCTGTCTCCAAACTGGGAGCTGGTTCCGCAGAAGAGGGGCCTGAAAGCTGAAGGCTCTGCCTCCCATTCTACTCTGAAGTATCCTAGGAACCAAAGACCTGGATGATGTCTAATTTCCTGTTTCTAAATTCAGATAAAACTGAAGTTATTGTACACAGCAATACAAATCTTCGAAATATGGAGTCGAACCAGACACTTACTCTGGATGGTATTACATTGGCCTCTAGTGACATTGTGAGGAATCTTGTAGTTATTTTTGACCAGAACATGTCCTTCCATCTATATATTAAACAAATATGCAGGACTGCTTTATTGCATTTCCACAATATCTCTAAAATTAGAAACATAATCAGGTCCCATCTTATCTTAAAGACCTCATAGTACCATATCACCCCAAAAGAGCACTTCACTCTTACTGTTGGCTTAGTTGTGGTTTCTAGGGTATTTAAAAGTAGAATGATAGAGACTTCAGCTTTTGTTGATAGATGGTAGGGAAGTGAAAGGTTATACTGTCAGTTTGTAAACAATCATACTAATGTTTTTTTTTTTTTTAGCTACAGCAACAAGTACATGACTTGTTTTCCAGGAGGAGACAGAGTGTCAAACTGTCATTGTGTGGGTTTGTTTCCTCTTTGTCTGCACTCCCTTGTGTGTAAAAGGTAATTTGCCTTATATTTAATCATGTGTATAAAAATGCTCTGTGAGACTTCCTCAAGTGAGCATTTTGCAGACAGCTTCTTTGTGTGTGTAACTGCTCCTTTCTTTCAAGAAAAATAAACTCCTTATTATGAGAGCTGTTCAGTGCTCCTGATCTTTGATAAATGAAAAGTTTCTCCAACATCCTTCTAGTTTTTTTCGCTTCTTTGTTCATTCCCTCACGTCCTTTCGTTTCAGCAATGTCCCTCCAGGAATTTGCTGACATTTGTGAGTCCTTACACAGATACTATAATTATTATTCCTCATATTAATGCAATCTCTGTCCAGAAGAGTGCAGTCTTAGGAACAGCTAAGATACAGCACAGGACCTTTGAGCCACCAGGTCTCTGATACAGGACCTGAGCTTGAAGGGCAAAAACTACCCATAGGCTGAGTGGGGACTTTTTTTTTATGTATGTGTCATGGTCCTAGGTCTGTAACTTAGTGTTTTGGGTTTAACCCATAAAGCCGAACGTGTCATCAGGGGACAGAGCATACTTCAAATGTCCCACTGTTTGTGACTTCTGGCAACAATTACAATAATAACCCTATGTTGGCTGTGAAGCAAAATTTCTCAGCTTTCAGAAACTGTTTGAATTTTTCCAATATTACAACCGTTTGTGTAGTTATGGAAGAAGCCATGCAAGCCTAAGCCATGACATCACCTTCACTGTGTTTCACAGAGAAGCGCGTATGTTTGGGATCATGAGCAGATCCTTTCTTTCTCCAAACTTTAGCCTTTCCATCACCGTGGTAGAAGTTTATCTTTGTCTCATCAGTGCATAAAATATCCCAGAATTTCTGAGGCTTTTCTCTGTGCAAATTCCAGCCTGGCAATCCTGTTCTTCTTGCTAGTTGTTGGCTGGTGAAGCCCCTGTACTTCTGTTCATGAAGTCTTCTGCAAAGTGTAGATTGTGATACCTTCACTCTTGCCCTCTGGAGGTTGTTGCTGATGTCACTAACAGCTGTTTTATGGTCTTGCTTTATAGCACTTATAATCAGCTGCTGTTGCTTTCCTTGGCCTACCTGTTGAACATCTGTTACCACCAGTTACTGCCTTGTTCTTCAGGACAGTCCAAACGGCTGTACTGGCGATGGCCAGTGTTTGTGCAATGGCTCTGATTGATTTTCTCTCAGTTTCACAATTTTCCGTCCAGCTCTCTGGTTTTCATGTTACTCTTCTAACTATACTGTAAATGCACAGTCTACACAGGCAAAACCCAAATTTGAAAATGAGTGTAGACATTCAGCATTATTTGTTTGAATAATCTATGTAGCAGGACAAATCTGGTCAACAAAATACACCTGTCAGTCACATGTTCCAATACATTTGCTTACAAGAAAAATGAGTGGCTTTATTTAATTTATCAATATAAATTTATACTATCCAAATTATAGTAGATTACATTCTTAGGACTTAAAGATAAAACAGCAAAAACATCCCTTAAATTAATCAGTGCATCTTACTGTAATACACTAAATCTCTGTTTGTTTGACTGCTAACTCTTCTACACAGTCGGGGGTTGATTAAACAAAATTGGCATGTAAGTATAGTAGGCCCCTGAAGGTTCTCACCTAGATCATATATTATAATGCCATTGTGTTGCTTTGAAATCACCTACATATTGGCTAAAATGACCCATTTGTAGAGTTTATGCTCCTCAGAGAAGAACTGTATAGTTTTGTGTAATTTATAACTAGAAAATTAAATTATGTATGATATATTATTCCAGTCAGCACGGTGGTGCAGTGGTTAGCACTGCTGCCTCACAGTTAGAATACCATCTGGACGCCCCCCCCGCGACCCTTAACAGGATGTGCGGAAGCGAATGGATGGATGGATGGATATTATTCCAGTCACTGTTCATTTACTGCAAGTGTAGTGGGCTGGGGGTCTTTCTGTATAGAGTTTGAATCTCCAACTGCTCCGATTTTCTCTCAGACATGTGCATTAGATCAATTCTTGATCTTAAGTTGGTTGTATTTACAGATGCCAAGGGGAAAGATAGACCAACTGTGTTATTTGACAAATAGCACACTTTTAGTGATGGCCTCATTTAGCTGCAATAATCATACCAACATCATGGAATTAACATGGAAATAGTTTATTGAGGATGAATACTAAAAGTAGAAACTCAAAATGACCTTGACCTTGGATTGCAAAAGTCATGGAGTGAGTCCACAGATCTGAGCTCAGTCCAGGAGGGTGAGACTGACATTACTGACAGGAGAGCTCCCTCCAATACCTGCCTTATCTGGGCTGAAAGTCTCGGGAAATGATCCATCTCTTTCTACGGCACATGAAGGAAATCTCTTAGCACTAATGTGAACTGCAACTAGGCATCATAGACTTGATTTCTACATTTCTCCATACACCCTCTTCTCTGGACTGCTCAATGCCCCAACCATCTGGGCAAGCGGCAATTCTCACTCATTTGTGGGCCGCCTGAACCACCCAGCAGACCATGAAATGAGTTCATTTCACCACAGTGAGATGCAAATGACTGGAGCTACAATAATATCACACCCTGTCATAATCAGTTATGAATTTCGAAAAGGTGTCGCTTCTGTCTCTTCCTCTGTATTGTCACACATTTGAAAGGACGTTGTCTTCTGACACAAATGCATGAAAAGGTTTGGCAGTGTAAACACATATTGTGCTCAGTTCTTCCTCACTGACTTGACATGGATTTTCATTTTGCTATCAAAGGCTTATTTTTAATTGCTACACTTTGCTTGTTCCACTCATTTCCTCTGCTCTGGTTCATTCTGTATCACGAGGTCCTCTGCCATTTCCTCTGTACAAAAAGTTTACTGATACTCTAGCAGGCAGCTCATCATTGCCAGTGATGGCTGAGCCATTAAATCTGGAAATAATGTTTACATTTGACAATGAAAGATCTTTCCACTATCAGTTTCAAAAGTGAAAGAACCGAGGATCCAACCACATTCAACAGTTTATATCTTGTATGGATATATATTTATGCAGCAACTTTGATGTAAATTTTAAAATTCAAGTAAATAATTGTCACATCCTGTGTGATAAGATTAAGAACTGTAACCAACAATTTTCATAGTGCAGTAACACATTACTAGTAAATTACCTTCATGACACTAAAAATCACTTAAAGCCAGTCTCAAAGTATGACTGGATTACCTACGATGCAAAATAGTACTAGTACTAAATCATAGTAGTATTAATTCATGGGATCATTTTCTATACTTTGATAATTTGTATGGTTTTTTATTGTTTAGAGTGTAGAAATTAAAAATGAAGCCAAATTAAATAATATGGAACTGTTCAAAAAGTATTAAACTATAATATGTTTTATATGTTGCATTTCTCAGAGTAGTCTGTTTGCCTTTATAAAAACTTTGCACACCACTGGCAATCTCCTAACCAGTTTCATGAGGTCTTTACAGGGAAGCTAGAATAGTTATTAACTATGGGCACAAATGAAAGTACTGCACAGGAACCACTACTGAGGGGACCGATGGCCACAGTGCTACTTTGGTCAAGAAACAATAGAATAACAACAAGCAACAACAGAAATATAAATAGAAAGCACAAACAACAAGAAAATTCCTGGTTGGAATCCCCTAGTCTCTTGGCCTTTATGTGTGAGGTTTGCAAGTTTTCCCTGTGCCTGAATGAGTTTTTTTTCACCATCCCTGTCGCCTGTTACAGCTGGGATAAGTAGTCACATTCACATAGTAGCTTTTTCCATTTTCCATTTACATTCAATTTAACGGTTCATACCTGTGTTTAGACTGTAGGTGAAAACCTAAAAAAAGGAGAAAAGTTGTCATAAACCAAGACTGGTCTGGACAGAAGCAGTGAACACAGAAATGGAAGTTAAGCAGGTCTATTGGAGTCACAAATTGATAACAGTCAATAAAGGTTGCACAGTTGTTTGGTGTTTTGTTTTGTTTTTTCCTGAATGGGCTACATGGAAAATAAAACCAAACGGTTTCTTCCAAACAGATGTTTGAAAGGTCTCCTTTTCCCACAGATTATTTATTTATTATCCTCTATGTATCCATGGAGTAGACTTATTGAGATTAAAATCTTTTTTTCAAGAGAAAGCTAGCCTAGAGAGCAATACAAACAAACAAACAAACAAAATTACAAACAAAATTCAACACGTAGCAATATAACATATAATGAAACAAATACAACTGATATTCAGTACAGGCAAGTGAACGCAAACATGCAAATCATATGTAATAACATATGATTTGCATGTTTGGAAGCAACATTAAAAGCAGTCACAGTGACCAAAACAAGTATTCTCTCACTCATTTACAACGGACTTAAACTCCCCATCGTAACCACTTCAGACAATTTCAGCTACTTCAGAAGATTGTTCAAGGAAGCAAGGGCGGTGTATTTAAATGCCTTTTTCCTAATTCCATTCTGATGCTGGGGCCAAACATTTTTTATAATGTTGTGAGGCCTTAGGCTACACTGGTTGTGTTTTCTTTTCTTTTTTTTTCTTTACATGCATGGCCACACAGATAATAAGGAAGCCGTGAAACAGAGATCAACAGATAAAAAACACTCCATGAGAAAGTCTGCAGATATACAGAGATGACCATTTAGCAGCAGCATACAGAGAACAGTGATGCATATAATTTCCAGAGTCAGTAGTAAAACGTAAAGGATAGATGTATAAAAACCCCTTTAGGTTCTAGCAGGTGCATCCATAAAGAGCAGATTGCCATAATCCAGTAAAGGAAAAAGTCAGAGATCACGTGATTCCTCCCTTGAAGAGAGAATTTAATTGTTTCGATCTTCGACAGCTTAGACAACAGGTCTTGCCTTTTGAGAATAACATGAACTTGGATTTGTCTGCATTTAACATCAGCTTAAGCTGAGTTAAATGGTACTGAACAAGATCAAAGGCAGATTGCAGAAATTCAAGGGTTTGTACAACTGAAAGAGATGAACAAAAGATAATTGTGTCATCTGCAAAATTATGGAATGCAACACTTGAAAAATTATCACAAAGGTTATTTATACATAGGGAGAAGAGCAGTGGTCCTAATATGGACCTGCAGATTCAGTTCAAATGGTTGCAGAGAGAGCCTCCTGTTCATTAAACTGTTTTAATTCTGGATTTAAAGATTCAAATAAAGACCCCAAAGAAACAAAATGCTCATTAAAGCCGGCACATTAAAATACATTTCTCTGAAACGGATCTAACATTGTTGGACGGAAGCACTTAGTGAATAAAGTCTCATATGATGTGACAATGTCAGAGGAAAGTGTGATTTTTAGGACACTCTAGCCTAATGTTACCTTATCTGTGGCTTTGATTTAAAAAAAAAAAAATAACATTTATCATTAGACTTTAGCAGGATGCTTAATTTTACAAAATTTACCCACTACCACTACTGTGGAAATAAATATATGCTACATCATAAATATATACTAAATATTCAGAGAGTGTGTTGTTATAATAAAATGTTCTTATAAATACAAACTGTTGATGTAACTTTATTTTTTATATTTTATATTTTTACAGTTTTTTTTTTTTAGCCTGTCATGTCTGGCATTTTTCACAATCAGAGATGAGGGGGGGGAAGAAAGGAAAAAAAAAAATAGAAGAAAAGTAGATATACTCACACACACTCACATCCATACACACACCCACATGCACATACATATACACACACACACACACACACACACACAATTTTATTGTTTGTAGTAATGTGTGTGTATGCGCCTCTGTCATGCAGTGCACTCAATAATGAGGGCAAGAAACTGCAACCATGCCCCCCGCGATCCAGAGGCAAATAGGGAAGGACCCAGGGGACCCAGGCCATCCACAGCCCAGGAGCTCAGAAGACCTGAGGCCACACATCCTGATGGCAACCGTGTGCACTCTCCAGAGGAGGAAGGAGGGAGACCACAGACGGAGCCCCCACGGTCGAAGGGGAAGAGTCCAGAGAGCCAGAGGTGACGAGCACACGGCCCCCGAGGCCCCAAGTGCCCGAGAGCAGTCCGACACCCGGCAGAGCCCCCCCACACGCCAAAGAGGCCCAAGCCACCCCCAGGCCACAGCCGCCTATGGGAGCAGGTCAAAAACCATGCCGAGACATCCAGCCACACACCCTGGGACCCACGGGCATCCACACCCCAGGAGCGGCAGTGACGACCAGTGGGGAGCAGCGTGGAGCGGTAGGGAGGGGTAACTCCCGTCCTCCACGTCCCACAGGTGGTATACAGTTATGGTATACAGTTAAAGTTATGGTATACAGTTACAGTTATGGTATACAGTTGGCTACAGAAACATTTGTGAAACAAGTATTATTTATGAGCACATTTCCTGGGTGTTTTATATTTTCCATGAAAATAGTATTGTGAAGGAGCTCTGAGCTGCATCCTTCACTTGATAGGTGATGAATCATTTTATATCTTTGATATTGCCTGAAGATTTTGATATCTCAACGATTTGATTAAACCATATACTAGTGAATGATGTGAGCACTGATTTGATATATTTAAATGTATTTAAGGTGTTGACGGTTTTAAAGTAATTAGTTATGGCAGTTATTAACCCTTGTTTCTTCCGAGGTCCATTTCTGATTGGTGGGGGGTGGTGTTTTCATGAAGCGCGCACATGAGGATACGCCACCTGATTTCCATTCTTAATCACCGGATTGGACTGAACCATAGGATATGGAAGGTAGGGAAGGGGGTTATTTTGCCATGGGGATTTTGTTAAAATGTTTTCTATTTTTATTTAGATTTGCGCTAGTTTTGGTAGGATGCTCATGTTATTCATTTTAGGGTTTAATACAGGTATCTTATGAGATATTGTGTACATAATTGTAAATATCTTTGGGAATGACTCCCCTGTAGTTATAAGGAAGGTAATCTATAAATAGAGGAGGTTTTTTTGTACTGGAGTTATTGTTAGGTGTGTGTTTGATGTCACTGTGTTTCACTGTTTTTTGTGTAATCGCTAAGTAAAAGACAGACAGAGCTCTGGATAATCAAGTCACCTCTCATTTTGTTTATCTCCATGCACCTCAAGCCATGGGGTGGCCATCTTGACAAGGGTTGTGTTCAGCAAAAACCCCACAAGTATTAAGAATAAAGTCAGTCATAATGTCTTTTGTCCTGTCTCTCCCCCCCCTCAGCAGATGACACCCCCCCCCCCCCCCCCCCCCCCCCCTCCCTGAGCCTGGTTCTGCTTGAGGTTTCTTCCTTTTAAAGGGAGATTTTCCTTCCCACTGTCACCAAGTGCTGCTCATAGGGGGTCATTTTGACTGGTTTCTCTGTAATTTTTGTAGGGTCTTTGCCTTACAATATAAAGCACCTTGAGGTGACTGTTTGTTGGGATTTGCTGCTATATAAATAAAATTGAACTGAAAGGAATTGAACTGAATTGTTACCCAGCGTGACTCACTAATGTGATTTTAATAGTTTGTAAGCAGTAATTGAGCTTTATGGCACAGAAGAATGAACAAATGAAAGGTTGCATGCAGCAGATTCATACAGTACACTGTTTCTCCTTTACCTTGAGGTAGAAGTGGGGGCTTTCAGGCATAAACGTGAGAGCTACCACTGCAGAGACACAGGGCAGCACACACACACATCACAAACACAGCTGTGGAACTGGTGGGGTGATCCCATGCTGAAACTCCAGCCTACACAGAGAAGCAGTCACACAAAAGGAAAGTTAGAAATAAAAATACGATTTGGTGCTATGTAAATAAAATTGACTTGAATTGAATGAGTACTTCAGCTTTTACTGAAGTTTTTTTTAACAGAAATGTCTGTACCTTTGCCACCTCTGCCCTTTGGAGGAATTTTTGAATGTTGTACTATAATAAATGATACACACTGGGCAATAGTATCTTTTTAAATTATTTATAATCATTCATTCAAAAGAAAGTAGCATGGGTTAACCATTAGGCAAGTCCTTTTTTTGTGGGTAGAGAAGCTTACAAGGAACAAGCTGTGTTGTATTTTGATCCTCTTTGTGGCTCTGTGCTTTGTTTAAACAGTATGTCAAGCACAGGTTATTAGGCTGCTAGCCTATAAATAGAAAACAGCACATTTTTATGGCCCATATTATCATTTGCCAACAGATGCACTGGGAACATGTAGAGCAGTACCTTTTGTTGGAAATATTAAAACTCTATTTGTTTTAATCATTAAAGGGGGGGGGGGGTTGTTGAAGCAAAATATGTGTTACGATATTATGTGGTGGTAAATAGCTCAACTACACAGTGAATTTCAAACAGCCATAGGTCAGACAGAGTCCAGTAAAAATGGAGGTATAGATATCAGAAATCAGAGTGGGTGTAAATTAATGCAACTCATTGTAGCACCCCTGTCTCTCTGAAATTACAGAACGACAAGACACATAAAAGTGGGAGTCTGTGAGTAAGTTTTATTAAAGTTAATTAGCTGATATTTTAGTGTTACTGAGTGTTAGAGAGAGAGAGAGAGAGAGAGAGTATGACGAGGTATAGCATAAATGCTACGGCAAGGGGGAACCACAATGTCAGGCGAGGGGGGAGACTTCATCATCCCCACACGCCAAGATTGGGTACCAAATCCCAAGAAAAACTGGAACGTTAAATGGCAAAGCAGCTGACCTGCTGCCCAGTTGGCTACCACTGAGATGCACACAGCACCTGCTCTCCATATTAAGATGGTAGAATCTGGGAAACACTGACTCACGTGACCATGTCGCAGCTGCACAAATGGCCCTCCACAAGGCCCATGAAGTGGCCACACCTTGGGTTGAGTTGCACCATACTCTCAATGGCAGGAGAGTACCTAAAGATGCATAGGCCTGCTGAACGGCCTTTACAACCAAGTGGAACAACCTGAGCTTTGACAAGGGTCTGCCCAAAGCAGATGAAAAGCTGGTCGGTCTTACTAAAAGTCTGTGTACCTGATATAGTCTGTCAAGATCTGGCCAGGGCACAGAGCGGCCTGGTGCAGAGTTACCTCCAGATCTAAGCCACTAGTGGGAAGGGACCATAGCACGACAGACTTGAACAGGTGGGACAGGTTAGGCCAAAGGATAACCCCCAATCCTTCCAACAAAGATCTGCAGCAATCCCTGCGAAGTGACAGGGCATGAATTCTCTAACCCTCATGGTTATCAGAAAGTTTAAGTGAAAGCCATTTCAAATCAGAATCCTTGAGGGGATCAACGGGGGGTATGCTGAAGAGCACCAAAAACTAGGTTTTTTTTTTTTTTCTTAGGGGTTCCATGGGGGAACCAAGGGTCCAGAGATGTTAGACATGACTGTAAGCCTATGGGCACCTTTGAGAAACTGTGCGATCAGAGATGATTCATCCTGATTGAGTGCTGATCAACCTGCAGAAATTGCCAGGATGTCCTGGCTGTGGCTTCAGAGGGGTCAATCTGGTGGACAGCGTACTAGTCCCCAGAGGTGCACATAGTGCTGGGGACTGGTGCAAAGTCTTGTACCTTTGTACTACCTTGTACAGAATACTCTCTGCCGGGGTGGCTGTAACTCAGTAGGTAGAGCAGGTCATCTACTGATGGGAAGGTCAGCGGTTCAATTCCTGGCTGCTCCAGGCCTGGAGTAACTTTATTCAATCAAATTTTTTTAATTAAAAAAATAATAATTGAATGACGATTCTCATAATAATAGCATAATAATATTAGTAATAATGGGCAGCATGGTGGCGTGGTGGTTAGCACTCACAGCTGCAATAACATCTAGAACGTCCGGGTTCGATTCCACCTTGGCCCAGACCTTTCTCTGTGTGGAGTTTGCATGTTCTCCCCATGTCTGCGTGTGTTTCCTCTGTGTACTCCGGTTTACTCCCACAGTCCAAAGACATGCAGTTACTGGGGTTAGGTTAATTGGCCACTCTAAATTGCCCATAGGTGTGAATGAGAGTGTGAAAGATTGTCTGTCTTTCTGTGTTAGCCCTGCGACAGGCTGGGAACCTGTTCAGGGTGTACCCTGCCTCTCGCCCTATGACAGCTGGGATAGCTGGGAAAACTGACTACCCAGGGTTGAGACCAGGAAGCAGAGTTGCAGTCTTACACGCCTCTCTGCAGCTTCTCTCCTTCTGCCATCCCCCCAAAACCCCATCCCCATAGAGTCGGTGCCTGCTCCCAGACCACCAAAAACCAAAGCTAAAATGAGCAAAAAGCTATTTAAGCATAAAAATTCAAAAACAATAAATAATACAGCTTCATCAACTACACCAAAAAATAAAACAACTAAATGTGGATTGTTAAACATTAGGTCTCTCTCTTCCAAGTCCCTATTAGTAAATGATTTAATAATTGATCAACATATTGATTTATTCTGCCTTACAGAAACCTGGTTACAGCAGGATGAATATGTTAGTTTAAATGAATCAACACCCCCGAGTCACAGTAACTGTCAGAATGCTCGAAGCACAGGTCGAGGAGGAGGATTAGCTGCAATCTTCAATTCCAGCTTATTAATTAATCAAAGACCCAGACAAAGTTTTCATTCTTTTGAAAGCCTGACTCTTAGTCTTGTCCATCCTAATTGGGAAAATCAAAAACCTGTTTTATTTGTTATTATCTATCGTCCACCTGGTCCCTAATCAGAGTTTCTGTCTGATTTCTCAGACTTTTTATCTGATTTAGTGCTCAGTTCAGATAAAATCATTATAGTGGGTGATTTTAAAATCCATGTAGATGCTGAGAATGACAGCCTCAACACTGCATTTAATCTATTGTTAGATTCAATTGGCTTCTCTCAAAATGTAAAGGAGCCCACCCACCACTTTAATCATACTCTGGATCTTGTCCTGACATATGGCATAGAAACTGAAGACTTAACAGTATTCCCTGAAAGCCCCCTCCTGTCTGATCATTTCTTAGTAACATTTACATTTACTTTAATGGATTACACAGCAGTGGGGAATAAGTTTTATTACAGTAGAAGTCTTTCTGAAAGTGCTGTAACTAAGTTTAAGGATCTAATTCCTTCATTGTTATGCTCTTCAGTGCCAACACAGTGCAGAGCAGCTACCTAAACTCTGCTCCCAGTGAGGTTGATTATCTCGTCAATAGTTTTACATCCTCACTGCGTATAACTTTGGATACTGTGGCTCCTCTGAAAAGGAAAGCTTCAAATCAGAAGTGCCTGACTCCGTGGTATAATTCACAAACGCACAGCTTAAAGCAGATAACCCGAAAGCTGGAGAGGGAATGGCGTCTCACTAAATTAGAAGATGCTCATTTAGCCTGGAAAAAGAGTTTGTTGCTCTATAAAAAAGCCCTCCGTAAAGCTAGGACATCTTACTATTCATCATTAATTGAAGAAAATAAGAACAACCCCAGGTTTGTTTTCAGCACTGTAGCCAGGCTGACAAAGAGTCAGAGCTCTGTAGAGCCGAGTATTCCTTTCATGTTAACTAGTAGTGACTTCATGGATTTCTTTACAAATAAAATTTTAGACATTCGAGAAAAAATTATTCATAACCATCTCAAAGATTTATCTTCATGTTCGGCTGCTTTCAGCACTGCCGGTATTTGTTTAGACTCTTTTGCTCCAGTTGATCTTTCAGAGTTAACTTCAATAGTTACTTCCTCCAAACCAGCAACATGTTTATTAGATCCCATTCCTACTAGACTGTTCAAAGAAGTCTTTCCAATTATTGATGCTTCAATCTTAAAAATGATCAATCAGTCTTTATTAGTTGGCTATGTACCACAGACCTTCAAGGTGGCTGTAATTAAACCTCTACTTAATAAGCCATCACTTGACCCAGCTGTCTTAGCTAATTATAGGCCAATCTCCAACCTTCCTTTTCTCTCAAAGATTCTTGAAAGAGTAGCTGTAAAACAGCTAACTGATCATCTGCAGAGGAACGGTTTATTTGAAGAGTTTCAGTCAGGTTTCAGAATTCATCACAGTACAGAAACAGCATTAGTGAAGGTTACCAATGATCTTCTTAGAGCCTCTGACAGTGGACTCATCTCTGTTCTTGTCCTGTTGGACCTCAGTGCAGCTTTTGATACTGTTGATCATAACATTTTATTACAGAGATTAGAGCTTGCTATAGGTATTAAAGGTACTGCACTGCAGTGGTTTGAATCATATTTATCTCATAGACTCCAGTTTGTTCATGTAAATGGGGAGTCTTCTTCACACACTAAGGTTAATTATGGAGTTCCACAGGGTTCTGTGCTAGGACCAATTTTATTTACATTATACATGCTTCCCTTAGGCAGTATTATTAGAAAGCACTGCATCAATTTTCATTGTTATGCAGATGATACTCAGCTTTACCTATCAATGAAGCCAGATGACACACATCAATTAGTTAAACTGCAGGAATGTCTTAAAGACATTAAGGCCTGGATGACCTCTAATTTCCTGCTTCTAAATTCAGATAAAACTGAAATTCTTGTTCTCGGCCCCACAAATCTTAGAAACATGGTGTCTAACCAGATACTTACTCTGGATGGCATTACTTTGGCCTCCAGTAACACTGTGAGAAATCTTGGAGTCATTTTTGACCAGGATATGTCCTTCAATGCACATATTAAACAAATATGTAGGACCGCTTTTTTGCATTTGCGCAATATTTCTAAAATTAGAAACATCCTTTCTCAGAGTGATGCTGAAAAGCTCATTCATGCATTTATTACTTCTAGGCTGGATTATTGTAATTCATTATTATCAGGCTGTCCTAAAAGCTTCCTGAAAAGCCTTCAGCTGATCCAAAATGCTGCAGCTAGAGTACTGACAGGGACTAGAAAGAGAGAGCAGATTTCTCCCATATTGGCTTCTCTTCATTGGCTCCCTGTTAAATCTAGAATAGAATTTAAAATTCTTCTCCTCACATACAAGGTCTTGAATAATCAGGCACCATCTTATCTCAAAGACCTCATAGTACCATATCACCCCAACAGAGCACTTCGCTCTCAGACTGCTGGCTTACTTGTGGTTCCTCGGATACTTAAGAGTAGAATGGGAGGCAGAGCCTTCAGCTTTCAGGCGCCTCTTCTGTGGAACCAGCTTCCAGCTTGGATTCAGGAGACAGACACCCTCTCTATTTTTAAGATTAGGCTTAAAACTTTCCTTTATGATAAAGCTTATAGTTAGGGCTGGATCAGGTGACCCTGAACCATCCCTTATTTATGCTGCTATAGGCCTAGTCTGCTGGGGGGTTCACATAATGCACTGTTTCTCATTCACCTTATTTACTTTGTTTATACTCCATTCTGCATTTAATCATTAATTGATATTAATCTCTGGCTCTCTTCCACAGCATGTCTTTCTCTCCCCTCAGCCCAACCGGTCGCGGCAGATGACCCCCCCCCCTCCCTGAGCCTGGTTCTGCTGGAGGTTTCTTCCTGTTAAAAGGGAGTTTTTCCTTTCCACTGTCACCAAGTGCTGCTCATAGGGGGTCGTTTTGACTGTTGGGTTTTCTCTGTATTATTGTAGGGTCTTTACCCACAATATAAAGCGCCTTGAGGTGACAGTTTGTTGTGATTTGGCGCTATATAAATAAAATTGAATTGAATTGAATTGAATAGGCTCCAGCCCCCCCTGCGACCCTGAAAAGGATAAGCGGAAGCAAATGGATGGATTATTACATTAATATAGCATGAGGTTCAGTTAGTTTTGCACAAAAATAGAAAAAATGTCCTCCAAAGAGTTACTTTTACAACCTTACTTTGAGTCCATTTCAGATGCTGTACTTTTTCACTTTTACTTGAGTAAAGCAGTTGAATTAGAACTTAAACTTTTACCAGAGTATTTTTTAACTCAAGTATCTGTACTTCTACTTAAGTACAGAATGTCTACTTTTGCCACATCTGGTGATTGCACCATGGTAGCTTCACTCCTGAACACACCTCTTTATGGTCTTACTGGTTTGTTGTGTCAGACAATAACACCTTCGCAGCAGGGAGGACTCACACACATTGTCACAGAGTGTCAAAGGTAACAGCTTCTTCACAGAAATTTGAGCTTTATCTAATTTCAAAAAGCTGTCTTCAAATTGTTGAGTTCACTTAGAAAAAAAATCTCTGGCTCAGACTTCGTGTCTTCTGCAGTGCTGCCATAAACCCAAAGCTGATTGTCTGTTATCTTTAGCTGCAGTGCACATCATGTCAGTACTGTAGCCCTTGAGACAGGCCCTATCTACAACAACCTTTTGGTCAAAATTATAAAGTTCCTTGTTGTCCTGTTTTCCCAGATCAGAAACATTTGTGTCTAAATAGACTCTTCAACCTTTCCTTCTACAGGAAACACAAAAAAGTGATGTGACTGTCTTGTGCTACCAGGAGACTGCTGTCCTAAAAAATTGTCAGTACAAGGAAACTTTAACACTAGAACCCCCCAAGTCCATAATGTTGACATTCTAAAAATCAAATAAGGCTGTTAAATGAAAACCCCATCATCTCATATGGCTTTATTCATCACATAGTGAATTCTGGCTAGTGTGTGATAAAAAGAAAAAAAAATATGACTAATACATAGAACCACCGAAAACATCATTTTGACTCCACAGAAATTAATGTAAATGCAGTATGTCAGTTTGCCTTGCAACATGCATTGCTGACACACATATGATCCAAAAACTGCTGAAACATGAGCCAGAGCATGAAAGGTGTGATTGATTGATACATTTTATATGAGAATGTAATTAGTTAAAAGATGAATAATGACTGCAGGGATGAACGGGTCACGGGTGTGATGCTGAGACAGGTCAGAGTGCGTGATGGGATGTAAAACGTGATTTTCAATGCTTATATGTTTTGTAGGTGTAATATATTTTTTTATATTGGTAAATCTGGTAAATATGAATGGGTAATACATTTAGATACTTTTGCAAGTATCTTTATGACTCTGTGTTATGCTATTTATCATTATAATGAATACGGTCATTTTTGGCCACTTACAATATCTTTATCAAACCGTGATGTATATTTGTTGCTATTTCTGCTGCCCTTTTGCCCATAATGTCAATGACACTTTTTACGGAGATAAATAAAGGATATACAAAAGTTACTTTGCCATAAAGTAATTGTAGCTTCTATTTTATGATGGAAATGTTCTTTGTGGCTCAAAATGGCTTGATAACATTGATGGGAAATATTTTTTGACATTTGGCAGATTTTAGGCCAACAAGTCATTCATATTAGTTTAAATATAGGTACTCATTTTTGGCAAATACTGGAAATCACTTTTTGGCAGACGATCACAGTTTGGTACACTGGAAGAGCTGCTGAGCAGTAAGGGAACCATAACTGAACCGAGAGTTCAGAGTGTGGTGTGGTGGTAATAAGCTGCAGACTGAGGCGGAGCAGTGTGGATGGATGTGAGCGAGGCTGGAGGTCCGATAATGTGGAGGTAGATGTGGACTGTGTGAAAAACTTCAAATATTCTACTTTTACAATAATTATTTTACTGAAATGCATTTCTTCCTTTTTTATAGCCAACTGTGATGTTAAGTTGAAAATACAGCCAATAAGCTGTTCCATTTTTAAAGCCTTCTTTATTTTAATGTAACTAATACCACTCTTTATTCAAAAATCCATTTTTAACTCACCTAACCATATTGCTGTTCTTCTATAATAATTAAATCTTCTAGATTATTTACACGTGTTTGGTATTGTGTTGTCTGCTGTATTTTGCTTTTTGTATTAGTGGATTCTAAAACCCCTAAAACTTAACTACTCTTAAATACTTATTTTGGCAAATTTTACCTATTTTGTTCTTCCACAGCATGTCCTTTGTCTTTTCTACTACAAATCGCATTCACCCAATTACATACACATTCATACAGCACCTTTATCCATGCTGAAGCACTCCAATATTCACGCACACGCACACACACCAACAATCCGATGGATGCATCAGGGGAAACTTGGGGTTCGGTATCTTGCCTGAGGATGCCTTGACAGGAGCAGGAGATAACAGACTCTATCTCCTGAGCTGCAGCTGCTTCGCAAACCTTTAAAGGGAAAGTTTGCAAAATTGTAGTGAGAACTGCTCTGATGCATGATGATGTATGGTTTGAAGCTGGTGGCACTGACAGAAAGACAAGAGATGGAGCTGGATTCAGCAGCGCTGAAGATGTAGGTATTTCATTAAGCTTGACCAGGATTGACAGGATTAGAAATGAGTTTATCAGAAGGATAGCTCAGGCTGAATTGTAGGATACAAAGAGAGGCCAGGGTGAAACAGTGTGGATGTGTGTAGGTGAGGGATAGTGCACATATAGGACAAAGGAGGTTGAATATGGAGTTGCCAAGCAGGAGGAAAAGAGGAAGACCACAGAGATGTTTTACAGGTGTAGAGAGAGTGGTGTGACACAGGAAGAAATGAGGCAGACGATCTGCTGTGGTGACCCCCTAAAGGAAGCAGCTGAAAGAAGAAGAAGGCAACACAATATCACCACATCAGCAAATCAAATGGACCAGATGTGATGAATTGCTGTCTGGGACAATGTATCTCCTCTGGTCCATAACGGGTTTCCTCAGAATCCAAAATTTACAGCCCAATAGCTGTTTTGTTCAGAACCCACCACTGCATGATGAAGCTATGGGAAGAGGACAACTGAGGAGAGACATGGAAGGGAGAGCATTGCTCGGCACCAGTACCCTTCCTGCCACATCCTCACCCACCCACCCCCCCCCCCCCCAAAAAAAAAAAAAAAGGAAGAGCTGTTTGCAAATTCTCTTTAATAAATGCTGTTTTAACCTTACCACTTGTGTCCTGGTTTTGCCATTGCTTGACAATTTGAATAAGTTACACATAATTGTGCCAAATCTAAAACACTTTTTACTTCTGTAATGATTAATGTGCAGAAAGTGCAAAAATAAATTCATAAAACACTACAAGAAACCAATTCTGCAGACTAATAGAAATATTTTGGACGGTATTTCTCTCCATGTTCTCAGATATTCAGTACTGAACATCAGAAGAAAACATTCCATCCTTGGAGAGTTGCTGCATCAATTTGATCACAGGGCTCCACAATGGGTTGCATGAGGGCTCTCTGGAGGGTGGGGGATCGCTAACAGCAATTACCAAAGCAGCACACAAGCACTGCGAGAGCCAAGCTTGAAATACCACAAACAGTGCAACAATCTGGAGATGACTAAGACGATGCTCCAGCCTTGTGTAGCCAGGGGGAAATCAATCCAGCAGCATGCAGGTGTGTGATCCCCATGTGTGTAATCAGCAGGACTGAGACCTCTGGCATGTTCCACCTCTGAAACACACACTCATACAAACACACTCAAACCAATAAGGGGGGGGGGGCAATGATGAGGAGAGGACTGTGGACCACGACACATACAGAATTCGATCATATGACTTGTGTCTGCAATATGATGACGAAATTGCGTTTTTATAGACAGTTGTGTAGTTTTGACTGAAGTGTTGCATTTTTCGAATAAATAAGTTTTTCATCTACTTGGGTGTGTGATTGTGCTAATTGTGTGTAGTACTTTGACACATGGGCCTTGGTGGTTGCTGTAGCTCAGGAGGTAGAGCAGGTCATCTACTATTCAAAAGGTTGGTGCTTCAAGCCCTGGCTGCTCCAGTCTGTATGCTAAACTATCCTCGTGTAAGACACCGAACCCCAAGTTGATCTCTGATTAGTAGATGACCTGCTCTACCTCCTGAGATACAGGACTGTGTCAGGCATGCACACAAGCACACGGGGCCACACAGACTACTGAGTGCCATTTTGAGTTGCTGCAATGAGATTTCAGCAACATGGATTAACCTTGTGTATTATTATTTCACTTTGATTTTCAGGGTATCTTTAAAAACATTGCAGATCTCATCGGGAAAAAAATTCATCCTGGTTATCTAAGAATGAAAGGCTGCCACATTGTTTGATGGAAATTAATATTATCAACCTACAGGTGGCTGAATTCAAAGTGTTCTTTTAATTGATTTATAAATCTACAAAATACTTTGAGTGTGTCAGTTATGCTATTAACTTCTTAAGGCCTAGCATATCATATTTGATAAACAGGTTTTTGACATTAGTATGACCCCCCACCACGACTTTAAATAAATAAATGAATATAGAGGAAATAAATTGTATTTTTTAAAATAAATAAATAAATTGCACAATATATTTTTAAGCAATGAATTTAAAGAAAAGAGTCAGATGTAGCAACTATGACACAAATTAAAAAGTCATATATGCAAGTTAATATTTCATTTAAAAAATTGTCAGATGGTTCAATAATCACAACATTTTCAATTTTGGCAATTATTTCATGTTTCAGGCTTTAAAGGGCTAAACGGTTGTGTTGTAGGTAACTAAACTTAAATGAGAAAGCAAAAAATAGGTTTTCTAGCATGGCAGACCTCGGTCTTCACGTAAGAATACTTCACTGACTGCCACTGCTGTCTTTTATTAAAAATTAAAAGTTTCCTGTTTAGTAGTAAACATTTTGCATTATAATTTCTTAGCTTGTGATTGAGCTTCATGCTTAAGTGTGGCATAGAAGAGTTAGTGGAGTTGGTGAGCTGAAAGTCAGACCCAACAAAATGACACCTGCTTCTCCTGAGACATGATTGGCCCTCTCTGTGTGTCCTCATTATCACTGTGTCACTCAATCTGGCTCATTGGGTGATGATGCGTGAGAATCATTCATGCAGTAATGTGACTGCTGCTGAACACAGGGAAACATAACACAGTCGTGTCTCCTGTCTCCTAGTGAAGCAAATCATACCTAATGAAGAGCAGAACATTTTTCTTAATAAGGTATACAGAATGTGATTTGTTCCACATCCCTCACCGCAGTGATGACAGAATATCACAGTTATGAATAATAATCCACTGAGTTTCATTAAAAAAACATGACTGTACAGCAGTATATTTTTGTCTTAGTTGAAAAAATATTATTAAAAGGAAACTTCCTGTTTCTATGGACTAATTTCACTTTAGATCAACAGTTTACTCTCTTGATGTTACACAATCAATATCAAGTCAATCTGATTTTGGATTTCAAAATAGAAACCTTGGAAATATCTTGTAAGCCACAAGTGTCAAAGTCAAGGCCAAATCAGGCCTGCAACATAATTATATACATTCTGCAAGATCATTTCATATAGCTATTAATGCCCCACTGGTAAATAACCCTCCCACCACTTATATTACAAATCCCACTATGCACTCTAACAGCTGCCGTACTGGTCAAGACCTGTGCACTAACCCGTTTTCCTGCGTTGCCAGTGAGACAGTAATCAGTGGTCAGCAGATAAAGACATGGTTAAGCACTTTTTACATTTAAGCTAGGCTGACCCCCAAAAATGGCCAAACTAAAGTGGACTTTGACAGCAGGGATTTTCAAAACAGGTAGAAGGCAGAGGACCTGTTCACTGACATCGGAGGTAAACCCATGTGTTTCATTTCCCTGCCTGTTATGTGCGGGGAACGTCACCAAATTTAGCGACCTGCCGTATCATACAGAGGTGCGTTGAGCTGCCTGAGGACATTTGTCAGTTCATGGAAAATAGGTAATAAATGAAATAAGAGAGGAAAACAAATAGCCTGTTTCTGGACTTTTTGCTGAGATTACATCACAGTTTTTATTTTAAAAATTTGCAAATTTTCATCAGCTTGAAATATTCACATTTTCCTGATTTTATTTAAAAAAAAACATGTTTTATATTTTATTTATGTGTTGAGGAA
The DNA here is from genome assembly GCF_007364275.1 of Archocentrus centrarchus. Lineage (NCBI taxonomy): Eukaryota > Metazoa > Chordata > Actinopteri > Cichliformes > Cichlidae > Archocentrus > Archocentrus centrarchus. Next base: position 30,112,762 of record NC_044347.1, read on the forward strand.
AAAGATGCTGTATTCTGACTATTCAAATTCATATTGCTGATTAAAATCTGTTCAATTTTAGACTGTTCAATTAATGTTAATCCCGTTTGGCCCGCCACTTAGACTGCTTTCAGTTTTAGCCCGTTCAGTGATTGGGTTTGACACCCCTCTTACAGGTGCTTTGAAATGGCATCTTTTTTTTTTTTTTTCTGAAATCGGAATGACGTCATATGGAATGTCCTCTTTCCACAGACTGGAAACATAAAGGTACTATCAAGTAGTACTCTATGTAGGTACCATATGAATTATAGATTGGTTGGTTGGTAGGATAATACAGCACTTTTCCATCTCACACACTCAGCTTTATTGTTAAGCTATGAAACTTATTGTCTTATGTGTGAAAATTTGTATAGTCAAGTTTCATAACTTGCTTATACAAATTAAGTAACCTGTCCAGGGAGTATCACAGGGCTTTCAGACAAACTTCACACCTACAGCCAATATCAGTATGATCATGAATTTTTATTAGTAGCAATAGCAGGAGTAGGAGGAGTTGTCTTATTACTCACATTCATACTCCAATGGACACATTGGAAAGGAACTTGGGGGTTCAGTATCAAAGTGCTGTCGGCAGCATTGGTGTCATGGTCCCTGGTAGTCCTGGGGTGGTTCTGTGGGGGATCTTTCTCTCTGCCTCTTTTTGTCTCTCTGTCCCTCTCTGTCTCTCTCTCGCTCTCTCTCGTTGCTGACTGGGCTTGGCCAGCCTGAGTCTCCTCCCACCAAACCAGCTGCTGCAGGAGGCTGTCGCACACCAGTTCCTGATGTGGCCATCAGGACCCCTTCTTAAGCCGTTGGATGGCATCTAGTCTTCGCTGGATCGTTGACTGAACAAGTGTTAGTTTGGCTGTCTCAGATTCTCGCCTGCAAAACGTCTCATGTACTGGCTATGCGCTAACCTGTTTTTTCTTGTCTTGTGCCTCAGAAACTGTGAGCAGAGGGAGAGACCCATATCAAGGAGATCAGACCCGAGGAAGACATTCGGACCCCCACAGGAAGCCCCGCAGCCCCTAGCCCCAGATTCCTTGCATTATTCCAGTGTTACTATTGTTGCCAATAAACCACCTTTTACCTTCCTCCGGAGTCTGCGTTGTTGAGTCCACCCACCTCGTCCTCGTGACAATAGGGGCCCAACAGGGAACAGTTCTAGCCCTGTTCTTCTTCACCTTATACACTGCCGACTTCTCCTATCATTCACCGAGACGAGGATGACGAGGAATACAGAGAGTTGATAAAAAGATTCTCAGTCTGGTGCCAAAGAAACCACCTCAAGATAAACGCAGGTATAACCAAAGGGATGGTGGTGGATTTCTGCAGGCACAAGTGCACTCCCCCCACACCGGTGAACATCCTGGAAATGGACATTGATAGGGTTACATCCTAGAAGTACCTGGGTGTTCACCTGAACAATAAACTGGACTGGTCAGACAACACCAGTGAACTTTATAAGAAAGGTCAGAGCAGACCAGGTCAGACCTGCTCAGGTGACTTAGGTCCTTTGGGGTGTAGGGGGCTCTCCTGAAAACTTTTTATGACTGTGTTGTAGCATCAGCCTTTTTTTTTACAGTGTGGCATGCTGGGGGAGTAGTATAACTGCTGTTGACAGGAAGAGACTTGATAGGCTCATCAAGAAGGCCAGTTCTGTCCTGGGCTGCCCCATGGACACTGTGGAGGTGGTGACAGAGAGGATGATGACAACAACGCTGCGCTCCATGTTGTCAAATGACTCCCACGTGACTCCCATGTGAGATACAGTGACAGCCTTGAGGAGCTCCATCAGTGACAGACTGCTGCACCCCAAAGGTCTGACAGAGTGCTATCGCAGGTCCTTCCTGCCTGCAGCAGTCAGGCTTTTTAACCAGCACTAGCGGGCTGAGCGGGCTGAAGTAGGCACATACCATAGATTGGGGGGTCCACTGCTGGGGCTGTGTTCAGTTAGGACAGCCTGCTGTATGATGTTTTCTATCTCAGGTGACTGCACCAATAGAACATGAGAAGCTGAGGATATTTTCAGGTGCGGGGCCCTCCTTTTCCTCTGAGAACTGCCAGGACAGGGCAGCTGGTTTACATTTTGGAAGCCTGGGCAATAAGAGACAGAAAAGTTGAAATGGCCGAAAAACAGGAACTAAGGAGCCTGGTGAGCATTGAGGCACCCAGCATTCTGCAGGTATGTTGGATTATTGTCATATGTTAAAATAATAGAAGGCAACAGTGACACCACTCCCATTGTCCCATTTCTGTTATTACTAGATGATCTTGTTGTTTTGGATGTCTGTCATGTTTATGAATAGAATAGAATAGAATAGAATGCCTTTATTGCCATTATACAAGATGTACAATGAGATTGGAGGGCCACTCCTGTTCAGTGCCATGCAATAGAAAGCCAAACTCTCTAAAATAAAAATATTATAATCTAAAAATATACACAAATAAAACACAATGTATAAAATATACAAAAAATAAAATGTATGAAAATATATACAGAAAATAGAATGTATTAAAAATACAGAAAATAAGAAAATGTATAAAAATACGTTGTACAAAAAGTCAAGTAAGTGTATACATATAATAATGAAGATGATGAATATTGCACTGGGTCGGGCTGGATGTTCTGACGTGGGTGTTGACCTGCTCCCCTGGGGGCTGCGGCACGGGGCTGCATTGGTTTCTTTGGCGTGGGGGGGGGGGCTCTGTGGGGGGATTGCTTCTCGTTGCCTCAGGTTTTCTGGTGCCCTTGCTCCTTGACTGGTGGCACTCCGTCTGGGACCTCCCTCCCCCGTCTGCTGGGGTGGGTGTACGGTTGTCTTTGGAATGAGTGGCCGCGGGTCTTCGTAGGTCTTCATGGGCTGCTGGCGGCCTGGGCTTCCTGGGGCTTTCTTTGCCTGCCTCTAGCTTCTGATGGGTAGAGCTGGGGCGTTCTGCCCTCATTGTAAGTACATTCCATGACACAGACAAAAACACTCACATAATCATAATACAAAATGGTTGGTTTGTGTAACCAAGCAATTTTTGTTTTCCCCACACAATTTTTAATTTTGCAAGTATTATCAGTATCTTTTATGTTTAACAATTGATGAATTATTTGGTTTATTTACTTGTGCTCTTTCCTATTTTTTTTTTTTCTTTCTATTCTCTTTTTTCCCCCTCTCTCTTTCTCTCTCTCTTTCTCTCTCCCTTTTTCTTTTCTTTTTTCTAAGCCTGTCACTTCTGACACAATTTGTCACATAGCATGTTAAAAATAACTCAAATAAAATAAAGGGTCACACAATAACAAGAGCAGCCTATAGTGAACCTATAGAGCTCATCTTGAAATAGCAAATAAGTTTGGCACAACAATGCATTCAGATCACAGTTCTGCTTGCAAGATCTGCCAGACATGACAGGCTAAAAAAAAAAAGAAAAGAATATTGCACTTGGTGAATGAATATTGCACTAGTGAATGAATACTGGATATTACACAATATAGGAGTGATAGATATTGTTCAGTATGAATAATATAATATTGCACAGAGATGTGGGTGTTGCACAGTTACGGTGGGTGAGTGTGAGAGTTCAGGGTGGTGATTGCTCTGGTGAAGAAACTGTTCTGGAGTCTGTTTGTTCTGGCTTTGATGCTCCTGTAGCTCCTGCCAGAGGGCAGCAGGTCAAACAGGTCAAAGCCAGGGTGTGAGCTGTCCTTGATGATGTTCCTGGCTCTGCTGATGCAGCGGGAGGTGTAGATGTCCATCAGGGAGGGGAGAGGGCAGCCAACAATTCTTTGTGCTGTCTTGACTACCCTCTGAAGCCTGACCCTGTCTGCCTCAGTGCAGCTGCCGTACCATACTGTGATACAGTAGGTCAGCAGGCTCTCAATGGATGAGCGGTAGAAGGTCAGCAGCAGGTTTGAGTCCAAGTTGTTCTTCCTGAGGACCCTCAGGAAGTGAAGTTGCTGCTGAGCCTTCTTGATAACAGCTGTGATGTTATCTGACCAAGAGAGATCAGCAGAGATGAGGACACCAAGAAACCTAAAGGTGTGGACCCTCTCCACACGCTCGCCATTGATGTAGAGGGGGGCTGGGTCAGTCCTGTGCTTCCTGTGCTTCCTGAAGTCGATGATGACCTCTTTGGTTTTCATGGTGTTCATTGCAGGTTGTTCTCTGAACACCAGGCTGTCAGCTTCAGTACCTCCTCTCTGTAAGCTGCCTCATCTCCCCTTGAGATGAGTCCGACCACTGTGGTGTTGTCAGCAAATTTGACGATGAGGTTGTTATTGTGGGCCGGACTGCAGTCATGGGTGTAGAGGCAGTACAGGAGGGGGCTCAGCACACAGCCCTGTGGGGAGCCAATGCTCAGTGTGTGGGTGGAGGAGAGATGGGGGCCAAATCTCACAGTCTGGGGCCGGTTGGTTAAGAAGTCCTTGATCCAGGAACATGTGCGAGGGGGGAGGCCCAGGGTGTGCAGTTTGGTGGTGAGAATATCCGGGATGATTGTGTTGAATGCTGAGCTGCAATCCACAAAGAGCTCTGCTGCTGCTCCAAGTGGCTCAACACAGAGTGGAGAGCTACAGCGATGGCATCCATGAATGTTAATGTAGAAAAATAAAGTATTATAAGAACAACATGGGACAATGGGAAAGACAGTGGAAGATGAAACAGAAGGAAACACTGATGGAATCCAAACAGAAACTAGATCTAAGAAACTAAAATGCTAAGGAAATAGATGAGTCATATTTTAAATAACAACTAAAAACTAAACAGAAAATACTGTAGCGATTCTCTTAGTTAGAGAGCGTGTTGATGTTGTGGGATTTCGGACTGTTCGGGAGGTTCGTGAAGGCAGCATGGAGAGAGAGAAAAGACCGAGAGCTTGCCTGTGTGTGTGTGTTGCTGTTCCGCTGTTGTAGTTGTGGTTGGCGTGGCTGTGGCCTACAGCAGCCGTTTTTCTGCTAATAAAGACGACCTTTGTTGTGAATATCGCCGACTGTGGAAGTGTGTTTACAACGTTACATTGGTGTCAGAAGTCAAACTGCTAACCGTCGGCTAGCCCTGCTTCGGCTACCTCAGTTGACAGCCTGCGCTAACTATGGCAGCGCAGCGAGATGTGGCCGGGGCCCGCCCGAAGATCAAGAGAGAGGCTATGGACAGTGACTTTGGGGGCACGCTGGGTCCTGAGGGAGTGGACAGTGCCGGAGAGCGTTTGGCTCGCCTCAGATGGACTGCCAGAGGCCTGGCGGCCGCCGCTGGCTTTGGCCCGTCGACTGCAGGAATATACGCGGGCGCGGAGACGCCTGCCCCGAACAGCGCGGGGCCCGTGCTTGGCGATAGTGGCGCCCGGCCCTGCCAGGCAAATGTGAAAACCCCCAAGTACTCCGGTAAGGCTGACTGGGAGGCATTCCATGCTCAATTTGAACTGTTAGCGCATGCTGCGGCCTGGTCCAAAGACACTAAAGCACTCCAGCTAGCCTTGTGCCTCACTGACGACGCTTTGGCATGCCTGCTGCTGCTTAGCCCAGCGGAGAGGGGTGACTACAGGCCTCTGGTTGGTGCTCTGCAGCGGCGGTTTGGGCAGTGTGGCCAGCCTGCTGTCCTGCGGTCCGAACTGACGAGTAGACGGAGACAACCGGTTGAGCCGCTTCGCGCTTTGGCTAATGACATTGAGATGCTAGCGAAGAAAGCATATGCCCACATGCCCATCGACGTGCAGAACGAGCTGGCCAGAGACCAGTTCATCCGCGCCATTATCCCTGGTGAGCTGCGCATCCAGACTCAACTTTCCCACCCCCGCAATCTGCACGAGGCCCTGGAGATGGCCTTGGAGAGGGAGGCCGTGGTGGCTTCTGCGGGGTGCGACCATAGCGAGTATGACCCGGTGGTGAGGGTGCGGTGCCGGGGGCCCCGGGCCAGGGGGTGCCAGCTTGGGCGGCCGAATTGACCGAACTGGTTCGAGGCGTGTCTCTACAATCTTCACGCCGCGGTGCTCGTCCTCGCCGAGACCCTCCTGTTTGCTGGACGTGCGGACAGCTGGGCCACATCAGCGTGCGATGCCCAGACCGTGCCGGTGTTCAGGGAAATGCCTCAGGGCCTGCGTAGGCGGGACGGCGCAGGCCCCCTCTTCTGTGTCCCAATCCGCCGGGGCGCCGGTGGACAGAGCCCAACGGTACAGCTGGGGGTGCGGGGCTCAGCTCCCCCCAGAAGCAGACGACAGCACAGAGTCCGCGAGGGTGGTGGGCTGGACGCGTGCAGGGGATTTTTGTCACATCCCCATCACCCTGGCAGGGGCTCCGTGCACAGCTCTGGTCGACACTGGCTCCACTGCGACCTTGATGAGACCTGACGTGGTGCCGGTAGGAACCCAGTTGGAACCAACTACAGTAAAACTGCGTACAGTGACTGGTGAGTTAGCCCCGATGTTGGGAAAAGGACTGGTCCCTATTCAGGTGGGGGGCCTGGGAGTGAACTTGGAGGTGTGGGTGGCAGCGGTGCAGGACGTTTGCATATTAGGCCTGGACTTTCTGCGGGCCTCACAGAGTGTCTTAGACCTGGGGAATAACACGCTGACCTTTCCAGGGGGCCCCATGGTTGACCTGGTGCGCCCCGCACAGGCCCCGAACCTACACCCGCCAAAGTCAAGAGCAGCGGGGGTGCACCATGAGGCACACCTTCCGCCCCCGATCTACCCCCCTGCACCCCTGTCCCCTGACCCTGATTTAGCCACCGTGGTGGGTTCTCCTGCCTCAGACCAGCACACTGTAATGGGGGAGGGGGATAGACTGGCAGTAGTGAGGGACATATGGACACGTAGCTGCCAAGATTTAGATCATCCACAGCGGGAGGAGCTGTGGCAGGTGCTGCTGGAGTTCAAGGACATTTTTGCTCTGTCAGAAGACGAGGTAGGCTTAACTCACCTCCTGCAGCACGACATTGACACGGGAGATGCACGGCCTGTGAAGTCACGCCCTCGCCGCCTCCCCCTGGCGCATCAGGCTGCGGCTGATAGTGCGATCGGGGAGATGCTCAGGGCTGGCGTCATTGAACCCTCCGACAGCCCCTGGGCCTCGGGGGTTGTGATGGTTAAAAAGAAGAAGAGCCCCAAAATGAGATTCTGTGTCGATTTTAGGCCGTTGAACAGTGTGACTAAGAAAGACTCATACCCGCTGCCCCGCATCGATGAGTGCCTGGATTTGGTTTCCGGCTCTTCCTGGTTCTCCTCGCTGGACCTGCGTAGCGGGTATTGGCAAGTGCCCCTCAGCCCCGCAGCCAGACCAAAGACTGCTTTCAGCACAGGCAGGGGGCTGTGGCAATTCCGTGTTCTCTGCTTCGGCCTATGCAATGCGACGGCCACGTTTGAAAGGTTGATGGAAAAGGTGCTGGCCGATATTCCCCGACAGGAATGTTTGGTCTACTTGGACGACATCCTGGTCCACGGAAGTTCCTTCGAGGCAGCTCTGGCATCCCTGCGGCAGATTCTACAGCGGATAGCGGCAGCGGGCCTGAAACTCCACCCTGATAAGTGCTGCTTTATGAGGAAAGAGCTGGAGTTCCTGGGACACAAAATCGGGGGTGAGGGTATCAGTACGCTGGAGGAGAAAGTGCAGGCGGTGAAGGACTGGCCAACCCCCACAAACTTGAAGGACTTAAAGAGCTTCCTTGGTCTGGCGTCCTACTACACGCGGTTTGTAAGGGGGTTCTCCTGTATTGCTGCGCCCCTGTTCCGCCTGCAGAAAAAGGATAGTGACTTTGACTGGTCAGCAGGATGTGAACAGGCTTTTGAGCGGCTGAAAAACGCCCTAACAGAATCTCCCACCCTCGCCACCCCGGACCCCAGTCTGCCGTTTATTCTAGACACAGATGCCAGCGATGTCGGAATGGGGGCAGTGTTGAGCCAGGTGGGGCCAGCGGGGGAGAGAGTGGTGGCGTACTTCAGCAGAACCTTTAATAAGGCTGAACAACGCTACTGTGTGACGCGAAGGGAGCTCCTGGCCATAGTACGGGCAATAAGTCACTTCAGGTACTACCTTTGTGGCCTGCCCTTCACTGTCCGGTCAGACCATTCAGCCTTGCAGTGGCTAATGGCGTTTAAGGAGCCAGAGGGGCAGATTGCACGCTGGCTGGAGGAATTAGCGCCATACGTCTTCGAAGTGAAGTACCGAGCGGGGGCTCACCACGCCAACGCAGATGCCATGTCCCGCCGCCCCTGTGCTCCAGCTGGTTGCCGGTACTGCGAAAAGCGGGAAGCCCGGGAGGAGGAGCTCCGGGCTGGGGAGAGCATGATTCCGGGTGTAGCGGAGGTGAGCTGGCCTGCAGAGTGGCACAGGTGATTGACCCGCTCGAGTGGAGAGCGCAACAGGAGCAGGATGTTGACCTCCGGCCAGTGCTACAATGGGTGGAGTCTGGTCAAAGACCGCAGTGGAGCGGAGTGGCTGGATACTCACCTGCAACTAAAGGACTGTTTGTGAAATTTTCAGCTCTCCGAGTAAAGGACGGAGTGCTGCAGAGAGCCTGGAAGGAGCCAGCTACGGGGGAGGAGAGGTGGCAGGTGGTGGTCCCCAGGGCCCTGAGGGAGGCAGTTTTGAAGGCCTCCCACGGAACCGCCGGGGTGGGGCATTTTGGAGTTTCCAAAACCCTTCGGCGGCTCCGGCAGAGTTTCTACTGGGGGCAGCTCAGGAGGGATGTTGAGGACTTTTGCCGCCGGTGTGACCTCTGTGCAGCGCACAAGGGTCCCTCAGACCAGTCCCGGGCCCGGCTACAGCAGTTAGCAGTGGGAGCCCCGATGGAGAGAGTAGCAGTGGACGTGATGGGGCCTTTTCCACGCACAGACAGAGGAAACCGTTATGTCTTAGTTGCCATGGACTACTTCACAAAATGGCCGGAGGCATATGCCATACCCGACCAGGAGGCGGAGACGGTGGTCGACAGGCTGGTGGAGGGCATGTTTGCCAGGTTCGGGATGGCAGAAACCATTCACAGTGACCAGGGAAGGAACTTTGAGTCGGCTGTTTTCTCTGTCATGTGTGAGCGCTTAGGGATGCGAAAGACCCGGACGACACCATTACACCCGCAGAGTGATGGGCTCGTCGAGCGCTTCAACAGGACCCTGGCGAAACAGCTGGCCATCCTCACTGCAGAGCACCAGCGTGATTGGGACATGCATCTCCCCCTTGTTTTGTTGGCGTATAGGTCCGCTGTGCAGGATTCCACCTTGTGTACGCCTGCCCTGCTCATGCTGGGGCGAGAGCTACGGACGCCAGCGGAGATGGCACTGGGGAGGCCTCCGGACGCTCCGGTAGTTGTACCGGGTCCGGAATACGCCAGGAGACTGCAGGACCGGCTGGAGTCGGCCCATGCTTTTGCCCGTGATCAGCTGGAGAAAGCGGGAATGAGACAGAAAAGGAATTATGACTTGAGGGTAAAAGGGAAAGACTTCAGGGCCGGTGACCTTGTGTGGGTGTACAGCCCGAGGAGGAAGAAAGGCCGGTGCTCTAAGCTGGACTGCCACTGGGTGGGGCCTTGTGTAGTGGTAGAGAAGCTGGGGGAAGTGGTGTACAGGGTTCAGCTGCCGACTAGGGGGAGACGAGTGGCCCTTCATAGAGACAGGCTGGCTCCATATAAGGGTGATGTGCGCCCAGTCCAGTCAACCCCCCTGAGAAATGAAACAGACACAGCCCCAGACTCACTGACTGTGCCCCCTTCTACTGCCCCACAGCTTCCTCCACTTTTGCACCCCATCCCAGATCAAAAGCAGGGTGCTGCAGGACAGCAGACACAGCCCCAAGTGTCGTCTACAAGGGGGCTGCAGAGGCAGAGAAGACCCCCAGGTCACCTCAGAGACTTTGTACGGGATCCCTCGGGGCGAGGGATTTAGTGAGGGGGGGCAATGTAGCGATTCTCTTAGTTAGAGAGCGTGTTGATGTTGTGGGATTTCGGACTGTTCGGGAGGTTCGTGAAGGCAGCATGGAGAGAGAGAAAAGACCGAGAGCTTGCCTGTGTGTGTGTGTTGCTGTTCCGCTGTTGTAGTTGTGGTTGGCGTGGCTGTGGCCTACAGCAGCCGTTTTTCTGCTAATAAAGACGACCTTTGTTGTGAATATCGCCGACTGTGGAAGTGTGTTTACAACGTTACAATACTTTACAATGAACATGAATTCAAAGTCTAATTGACGCAAAACCTTGGATCCAAGACCAAGGACCATGAGAGCACTCTACAGTCTTTCTCCTGTTAAAGCTCTTTTGCAATCAGTTGGATGACTTTTGTTTTTAATGTGCAAAATATATTATTTGGGTGACTCAAGTAAACATGCTATCATGGGCAAACATAACCAGAAGCAAACAAAAAACCGACGTAAAACAAAGTAAAAGACAGTCGGTAAAAATGAAACAGGGACTAATCAAACAGAAACATCAAACTCCAGTGTCCTCAAGGTCTTTGTCAGATCCACCCAATGTGTGTGGTGTCTGTGATGTAGCGCTAAGATGCACCGATGCATCTCTGAACACATGGAAGTTGTCACTGGATGCATTTTGGAACTAGAAATTCACCCCAGAAAATGTCCAAGAAATTGTAAGTGAACGCACGTTTTTCTACCTTCTGAAACCACAAACGATCGCACCATTCTAGACGCAGGAACTTTCCTGCAATAGCATGAGTGAGATTACCGTAATAATCACACGTTAACTGTGAAACACAATTTCTCAGCTTTCAGAGACCATATGAATTTGACTAATAGGACAAACCATCTCATAATTACTAATAATGCAAAATGTGCTTGCGCACATGTGTCAGTGATGATGCTCTCAGTAAGGGTTAATTAATTCTGATAGGCAGGTTAATGCATTTTACTGTTCATTTAATGCATATTACTGTAAAATGTATTATGTTTCCATGGGCTGCAGCCTGGTGTGACTTGCAGTGATACTATGAAGATACTTGCTCAGTAATTAGAAAATAATGCCATCCCACAGCCTGCTTATGCCTTCAACACATCCTTTTTCCTTCTCATGCCCAGACTGTTGTCAGAGGTAAGGACGGCTCAGCAAGTGAAATTTTATAGACTGGAAATTTAATGTACACATAATGACCTAGTTCATTTTAGAGTTTTGAAATCAGATATTAGAGCTCTACATAATGTTTAAGTGAATATGTTTTTTGTGAAACATGTGGAAGAATAACTTGAAGTGTACTAATTTTGTGTTATTCAAAGGCAGCATGAAAGTACCAGGCAACTAAGTGCAGGCTACACTGGTTAGTTTGCAGTATTATTGTCATGGCTTTTGACCCAGGGTTTTGTGTTTTTTTTTTCTTTGAAGTTCTGTTATTGTTACATTTCTTCAGTTGTGTTTTTTGCTCATGGCTTAGGTTCTTCATCTTTGTATTCCTGTTTAGTTTGTTCATAGTTCTGGCATTTTGAGTTTTGTAAGCTAGATTATTTTCCTTCATGATTTTAGTCTCAGCTCTGGTCCTGCTTCTGTTGTATGTTGTAGTTTGGCTAATTCCTTGAGTTTGTCTTCCTGCCTCCTTCTGTGTCTTCCTCAGCACAATGTTTCCTCCCTCTGGTGTCTTGTCGCTCGTTTAGTTAATTCGTGTGCCTGCCTCCCTGGGTTAAGTGTGCATTCCTTTTACCGTGTTGACTTTCCCAGCCCCTTCGTGTGCTTTGCTTTCAGTTTTGCTTCCCTTTCCTCATTAGTTAGACTGTTCACCTATTCTCTCCAACTGCCTCTACTCTCCTTATTTCCTCATGTTTATTCATAGTGTGACGCTCCCCCTGTTCTTTGTTACGTCCTCCCTCATACTGTGTGCATCCTTGTCCTGTGTTTCCCTTGTTGTCCCCCAGTTTAATCTAAGACTAGGTTATGTTTTGTATTTTCTCACCCTGTGAGTTGTGGCAATAAAGCCTATGTTAAGTTTCTTTTGTCTCCTAGTCCTGCGTTTGGGTCCTACTTTGCCTGCCACACAGCCGAGCCATCCCAACTATGATGAAGTTTACAATGATGCGCTGGACTGGTCTAGGGTCCTCTAGGGTAGAGGACATCAAATTGAATTTAAGCTGATGATATTGATGACTGACTGAACTCTATATCCTATGTGCCTCGGGGTTGGAAATCATCCATGCAGCGTATATAATATCTGTTCATATCTTATTGAATTCAGCTGGCTAAATCCACAAAGAGCAGTGGATATTGAAATAGCGGCACATGTCAGTTGATTACAGCCTGCACACAAAAAAAACTCTGCTGGAGCTCCCAAAACAAACCATTATGTGACTTATTTCTAAGTACTTCTGTTCCCCATGCTGGTCTGCTGACCTCAGGGTTCCCCCAGCTGCCAAATTCCACTTTAACCCCTGTATGTAACCACAGTATCAGGATGTCTGGCCTGGAAGAGAGGTTGCTTTGGGATCGGACTTTTTGCCTTCGCATTTCAACTAAAACAGCCACAAAATCACACTTTTCACCCTATGGGTGATCTTCACTTATGGTGTCATCCTTGCTCATTAGCACATGAATGAACTTCAGTGGTCATAAATTTGTCTTTTTAATGTTTTATTTACCTCAGAGTCCTTCTCTCATTTTTTTTTTGGGCACATGCATTTTATTGATGATCCATTATTGCTGAGTGTTGCTCTGTTTTTAATATTTTAGCCTCTTCTGATGATAATGTTGAGCTCCTTCCCAGCAAACTTGCCGTAGGACACCAGCCGACCACTCTCACCCTGGGCACAGACTTTTTGACCCTCTCCCCTCAGGCAGGAGGCTACGGTCCATACGGACCAGAACCTCCCGCCATAAGAACAGTTTCTTCCCCTCTGCTGTTGGACTCATGAACAATTACCCTAAGACTGTTACCACCACCCTCCACAAACGCTGATGACCCTATGTCTATGCACCTGTCTGACTGCACTGATGTACATATTAGTGGAATATAGTCTACATTCTTCTATCTTTTAATTAGTCTCTGCACTGTATATTTTGTAATTTTGTAATATTGTGCTATAGTTATAGCTCTAATATCTCTGTATATTTGCAATTTGTATACTTGTATATTGTCTTATAGTTTTTATACTTATTTGTTTTTTTTCTGTAAGCACGAAGTACCGCAGCAATTTCCTAATGCTGTGAACCTGTTCACACATATGGCAATAAAAACCTTCTGATTCTGATTCTTCTGATTCTGATCTGGCCCCATTGGGGCAGCCAATATTGTTGGCTGCCCACACTAAGTACAGAGGGGCCCACAGTAGAGCCTGCAGTTTACCCACACCCAAAGTATGGTATGCCCACATCTAGCCCGACAGTGTGGAGCCTAGATGAGCCCCATGGTACATTACAGCCACCACCCTGAATGGAGTGTGGACCAGAATGTCCCTCAAAAAAGAGAAACAGAGAAAAAAAAATCTACTTTCAGCTACTCCCTAATTTTCAAGGAGTCACTTTTCCCAATTTTTACACCAGATGCTCTTTCTGACACAACCCAGTGTCTCCTCCCAGGCTTAAACTAGTGATTTTGCACTCATTTCATGTAAACCACTACAGTATAGAAGTGAAAGTGATAACTGTCACTTCTTGAGTTATTTTGCAGTACTTTAATAAGATCCAGTTTCACCTCCATTTAACTGAATCAGTCACCTTCTCTCAGCCTCATAATTTTGACAGAGTTATAAAACACGTTTTATGGTTTTTGTCTTATTCACAATAGTCATATTTCCCTATATGGTGTTTCCCACCAATCGTGCTTGCTAGGTTTTTAATTCTTTAATGAACCCTGTCTTGCCACTCTTGATCAGTTTGCTCCTTGTGATGGTAGTCCTCATGTTGTCATTTCTCACTCACACTAATTAAGTAATAAACTTACGGCCTTCAAGATTCCTGACCGACCATGGAGACCATGAAAACCATGGGTTTGTTTGTCCATTTGGTTGTTCATCCTAGAGTCTCTAATGCGTTTGTCAGTCACTTTGTGAATAAGGTGATGGACTCGAGATGCCAAATCTCTCTATGATGATGACTCTAAGTGCCCTGAGTCAGTTTTTTCCTCTCCAATTACACTTAATGACTTAATTACAGTAGCAGGCAAGATGAAACCTTCATCCTCCTCATTAGAAACATTATCTCCTCCTGTCCTGCTTGGGACTTTCAGCAGCAGTGATCCTTTGTTGCTGTCTATTATTAACAGTTCACTTAGGCAAGGTTGTGTTGCTTCCTATTTTAAACATGCTGAAGAATTTCCTTTACTAAAGAAACATAACCTTGTGTTTGTCATGGAACACACTTCATTATGAGGGGGAGAAGCTGCAACGATGCCCGCTGGAAGCCCAGGCCATCCGCAGCCCCTCAAGACTATTGAAGACCTGAGGCCACTCATCCCGATGACCACCACGTGCACACCCTTGTAGAAAGAAAAGGGAGACCCCAGATTCAGATGGAACACCCACACCACACACAGGAGCCCCAGAGAACTAGAGGCAATGGGTCACCGACCATCGATATAAAATTTGAAACTAAAGCCCTGAGACCTGTATAAAGGAAAGGGGCTATCTCTAAGTGAGACCTGTGTTGAGGCTCATATCTCTTTTCAGAATATCCTGAGACCAAGTATGTTTTCTGAAATAATGTGATTGCCTCGTTATGTGACGCTGAAAACACTTCAGAAAATATGGGAAGTGTTGATCTGAGGATTGTTACATGCAGGAGATCAGGACATTGCTTTGTTGAGAGTTTGGAGTCACCAAATGGAAGGACATCATCAATTTGGTTTCTCATGGTTTCGTCCAAGTAAGTAAAAAAAAAAATTATGTCAATCTGGTGAACTTAATCACATGGAAGCTCAATAAATTAGATAGACAGATATTGTCATGGTCTCTGGATCTTTGATCCAGAGTTGTGGGGTTTTGTTATCCTTTGTGTTTTGTGCCGAGTTTGTCTCCGTATTCTGTTGTTGCTCACTTCCTGATTTATTTTGGTGGCAGCTCTGCTCTGTATCTTATGTCTGGGTTAACTTCTCCTTTAATGATTATGATAGTTTGTTTAGTTTGTTATTATTTTGCAGTAGAGTCCATATTTTGTTTCTGAGTCCTGCATTGGGGTTCTAACCCTGCCTGCCACACAGCGGAGTTATGACAGATATGTATATGTGTGTGTGGGCACGCACAGAACAACACTTGCATATTGGTATTGTTCACAAGACATACATATGCTTGCACATGTTATATAAATGCTTTAAACAGTGTTTTTTTTAGGGTGAAGTACTGGCTGTGTCTAAGACAGCAATCATAAAGCAGCAATACCACATGTATGTTGAGTCAGTATGACAACAGCCACAAACACGGCCATGTAATGTATCCTTCATCCCTTTAAAAGCAATACTCCTCTTTGTGGCTGAAACACAACAGCCTGTACTACGCTGACATAATTTTGCATGTGTGCAGGTACCTAGAAATATGATGTGGATGAGGCCCTGTTAAAATACACAATCTTTCTCAGTGGTGGATGATGAGAGATTTAGGAATCTCATCCTCATCCTTGATCCAACTTTCATTCTCCCATCAGTGGCTAAATCATCTCTCAGGAATGTGCTGCATATCGATGATATTTCTGGTATTACTATTACAAAATCATTCAGGAGTAATAGTATATTGAGTATCATGCACCTCTGTTTCTTTTCCAGGCCTTAAAGGCTATGGTAGAGGACACATTAACAGAAGCAAAGAAGAAAGCAAAGAAAGAAGTCCATAAGACTGCAGCTTTAAGTATGACACCAGACATGTGGACGCCAGTGCATATCGAGGCATATCTATGTCTAACTTGCCACTACATTTTAGTGGACACCCTAAATACAGTAATGGTAGGTGTGGAATATTTTCTTTCTAGTCACCCAGCTGACAACCTAGTCCAGACAAAGATCATGGAATACTGGAGGGGTAAGGTGCCGTGCTCGCTCACAAATGCTGCAGCAAACATGAACGTCTCTGCAAGGATACTGCAAGTCAGAAAAAGCATCTGTAGAATGGGAGGCAGAGCCTTCAGCTTTCAGGCCCCGCTTCTGTGGAACCAGCTCCCAGTTTGGATTCAGGAGACAGACACCCTCTCTGACCCAGTTTCCCGTACAGGGATTATGTCTAATCCTAGACTAAATAATGTTTCCTATTGTGGTCTTCCTTGATTTTTTCCTTTTAGTCTAGGACCATGCTTAATCCATGACTGGGAAACCGGCTGTCTATGTTTAAGATTAGGCTTAAAACTTTCCTTTTTGATCAAGCTTATAGTTAAAGCTGGATCATCTGTTTCTTTGCTCACCTCATGTAAATCCCTATGTGTTTATACACCACTCTACATTTAATCATTAGTTATTTTTAATCTCTGGCTCTCTTCCACAGTATGTCTTGTGTCGTGTGTCCTCCTTTAACCCTCAAGTGGTCACAGCAGATGACTGCCCCTCCCACAGTCTGGTTCTGCTGGAGGTTTCTTCCTGTTAAAGGGAGTTTTTTTTTCCTTCCCCCTGTTGCCAAGTGCTGCTCATAGGGGGTTTCTTGATTGTAGCGGTTTTCTTAGTATTACTAAATAAATTAAATTGAATTAAATTGAAAAAGATGATGTAATGCTATACAGTGGTAAACATGGCACTGTCCCAACTTTTTAAAACAGTGTTACTGTCATCAAATCCCACAACGGAAAATAACAAACATGGGATTTAATTCATTTTTATCTGTATAGCTCCAAATGACAACAAACAGTTGCCCCAAGGTGCTTAGGATGTGAGAAATCAGAACTATCAGTCACGTCAAGAATGCATGGATGAGTGAACATGTATGCTAATGTTGGCAGCAATGTGGAAACCAAAACAAACCAAAAGCTGGAGGTATCATTTGTAGGAGGGTGAGAGAGCCAAGATGGTTAGCTCAGGGCTACTTAAACCATGTCTTAGGCCCCACACAGGTGTAACCCAGTCAACTTAAAGACCCACTCCACCATTGCATCTCTGCAGGAGAAAACAAAGAGGAGAGAGGCCATAGCGCCCCCTCCATAAAAACAAGATTCTAAACCTTGACTAAAGTGTCAGTCAATTTTCAACCCAATAACTCAATAACAATCTTTCTATGTGCGCAAAAGTAAAATAAATGATTTGACTCTTTTCACCCAGACATGATTCACTATCTTAATGCTACGGTATGTCCACGGCACATTACCATTCACCAGCTCATTAGCCTTGGTACCAAAAGCAACAAGAGAATGGGAGATGGACACAAGCAAAGGTCAACACAGGTCAATACAGTCTAGAAAATGTGTCAGCAATAATATTATCCGAGCCCTTGATGTGGCAAATGTCCAAATTGTATGGCTGAAGAAATAAAGCCCGTTGCTTCAACCTTTGATCTGAGTTTTGCAATGACTTCAAAAATGTGAGGGGGTTATGGTCTGTCCAGACAATCAGTGGAAGCATCTATGGTTACATAGATGTCCTATAATAATTTATAGACTGGATAATTTTAAAATGAAGTAAACTGCCTTCACTTTGTGTTATTCTTTTAAATATAAACTGCGTGCTCTGAAAGCTACAGTCAACAAAAAAAGGTTCTGCACCTTTGGATAAAATACAGTGATACTGCATATCTCTGATAAATCACTGCGGTAATTTTAAGAGCAAAACCTATCTTTGCAGACAGCGAAGAGAGCTCAGATTATCATTAGTATTACAGCAGATTCTTCTGTGGCAGTTAAGGAGCTCCCCCCATGACAGATATCACTCTGTGCCCCTCTGCCAGAGTACACTGTCCTCTTCAGAGGAATCCACTGAAAGTATTTACAGAAAACTGTCATAAAAACAGTCCTCCGGTTTGTA
Source organism: Archocentrus centrarchus (assembly GCF_007364275.1). Classification (NCBI taxonomy): domain Eukaryota; kingdom Metazoa; phylum Chordata; class Actinopteri; order Cichliformes; family Cichlidae; genus Archocentrus; species Archocentrus centrarchus. Next base: position 30,130,603 of record NC_044347.1, read on the forward strand.
TTTTCTCGAATGGTAGGATGACATTAAAATGAGAGACTTTTGCTTTTCTGGTGTTAATGCATCACAGAAACTTTTGCCACCTCTCAGTGATCAGGTGTGAAATAAAACACTTCCCACAGACAAGAAGCATCCCCATACACTCAGTGGTATTCACTCTGTTAAAATCCAGCTTTTAAAAGTATGCAACCCAGAGTATATTAATAAAACTGGTGTTAAGACATCTGTAAACTCTGTGACATCACGTTGAATTTATAATAAAGCGCTACTTAAAATATTCAGATGTCTTTTCCACCTGATGGAATGATCTGATAAGCTAAAATATGCCTGTTTAGTTTATTGGCTCAGCTCACTCAGAAAAATGTCCCGAGGCTGCATTCATGAAAACTCAGACAATCAGACCACTCTTGTTAACTTGTTGAAATTGTTGGTTTCAACAGCAAAACATAAACCAACAAAAACTGAATATCAAGATGGAAAACCTTAAATTTATGGAATTAACAAAGTTGTCTAGATGACATTTTATTGGTAGTCTTCTAATATCCCATTTTCTGGAAGACACCATGGGGTTTGCTGCCTCAGTACAAAGACCCATTCCCTGCCCCTACATCCGTAAAGTTAACACTTTAAATTGGTGATTCAGTACTGTGTCAAAATCTCTAATGTCTTTATATTTTACAGGAAATAGGTGAAGCCATTTATTGAAATGTGCAAGCATACATGAATACACTTTATAATTTTCAAACAGAGCTTGAAAGTCAGTATTTGGTATGACCACCTTTATTCTTCAGCACAGTCTGATCTCTGTGAGGCAGCTTTCTCAGTCTTCAGGAACAGTTCTCCAGGGTTCTTGAAGGATATTCAAAGCTCTTCTTTGGATGTTTCTGACTTTTGTTCTGTTCTCTGTCAAGATAATCTCACACTGTTTCAATAATGTTGAAGTCTGGGCTCTGGGAGGCCAATTGTATATTTTTCTATCCAGGCATGCTTTTACTGCATTGCTAGTGTGTTTGGGAGTTTTCTATGCTGACAAATGAATTTTGACAAGATCTCCAGCACCACTGGCTGAAATGCAGCTCCAGACCATGACAGAGCCTGCACTCTTTTACAGACGGCTGTAGACACTCCCTGTTGCACCTCTCTCCTGATCTCCTCCATACATATTGATGACAATGTGGACAAAAATTGCCAATCTGAGTTCTTTCATACCTATTGTTAAGTGCCTTTTTAAAATTATTATTAACCTGTAATGTCGGTCAGCTTAAGCAAGCAAAATTATAGTCTGCATGATGTGTTGAGCCAGACAGTGTTGCTTTGCCAAGAGGATCTCTAAAAAGGCTCCTCTTGTTTTTATTTTGTTTATATATATATACTCTTTATTTATTTATTTTATTACTGATATTGGTATGATACAGTTCACCTATACCAGAACTGACAGGCAGAGAAGAAGAAATGATTGTGGCTCAAGACTTTTGCAGAACACAAATGTTTAAATAAATTTATAGCATAAATCAAAATATTAATTTGTAACATGTCTGTGTAGGTTCTAAGCCATCCAGGTCATAGTATCTCTGGAGCTTGTAAAAAGGCGACTGGACTTCTTTTTGTTTCTGAAGATGTTTCACCTCTCATCCCAAAGGCTTCTTCAGTTCTCAGACCAAAGGTGGAGAGACCCAGGTATTTAAACCCCTGTGGGCGTGGTCCCCTGGAGGTGGTTATGACCCTCTATTGTTCATGTGCATAATCACATGCGCCAAGGTGTGAAAGAAGGCGTGGGTCATTACAATCGCTGGTTTCAGATGAAACCCATTTGGGACTTTACTCCATTGTGTCATGTGACCTATTGAGGTCAATGGAACAAAGGTGTGAATGGAGGTTGAGACATTTGGGAAGGGAGCTCAGGATCGGACTATAAGTGGGGGAAAGTTGGTGATGTAATCGGTGGCTCTTCTATGCTGTGCCAGCCTCTTCACAAATGGATGGCACAGCATAGAAGAGCCACCTCAACAGGATAAGACTCAGTTGTTCACTTGCAGCTACGACAGGTGGTTTGAAAGAGTAGTAAAAGAAGCATTGATGTCCACTGTGAACAACCATCACTGAACAGAGAAGGTGGTTTACATCACCAACTTTCCCCCGCCCATCAAGGACAAAATAGCACTGAGCAGAAATCCTCACTACTGAGGCTGAAACAGCTTGGTCGAATAAGCCCAACAAGGTGGGACCTTCCCTCTCTGCTACCGTCAACTCAAATCTAAATATATATAGCCAGCTGGTCTGTTAACAACACTGGCAACAGGCCTGGCTGGGGGTCCAAGGTGTGAGTGCGGGAGCAGTAGAGAGTGGGCAGACACGTTATACTCCGAGAGCAGCAGGAACCAGATGGCATGGTTGAGGAATTGGAAACCTCGGCCGTGAGCTGAGTAGGGATGGGATGCTCGATACTGACATTTCAACACTGTGTCGAGCTTCTGAAACACAGATGTTTCCAAATTCTGCCCTGAAACAGTCACATCACATGACCACAGGTAAGTGAGGTTTTGATGCATTTCACCCCGGCTGTTTCTACATAGGCAGGCGAGGTGCCAGGATTCTCTTTTTTTATGACTCTGTCATTTGAGCTGGGCCTTGTAATTACTGAATGAATGTTTTGATACTGCCACTTCTATTTATTACAAGCAGACACATGTATAATTCATTAAGCTTTTTGCTGTGCATTGTGAAGATCATTATACGCTATCCATTCACTAAATTAAGATCCAAAATGTAATTAAATAAATATTGGCTCATTGAATTATTGCTGTCATATATATGTGAGAACGAGCGCAAGAAAGGGACTGCTGGGTGAGCTCCATTGACTTATATCAGCAGAGAGAGCAGCACACTGCACCAATAAAACCCTCCCATGGGTTCAAGAAGAAAATTAAAACAGGCAGTAATTTTCAGCTCTCACTCCATTTAAGGGCAACATGGTGGTGCAGTGGTTAGCATTGCTGCTTCACAGCAAGAAGGTCCTGGTTTGAATCCACCTTGGCCAAAACCTTTCTGTGTGGAGTCTACATGTTCTCCTCCACCAATAGTCATGCACTTAGTGGGGTTAGGTTAATTGGTGATTCTAAATTGCCCATAGGTGCTAATGGTTGTCTGTCTCTCTGTGTTAGCCCTGTGACAGAGTGGTGACCTGTCCAGGGTGTTCCCTGATTCTTTCCCTGTGGCATGTTTTATTATTTTATCTTTATTTAAAGCCAGTCTTGCCTGTTAGCTTTTGCAACTGGGATTATGATCTTAATGCACTGTTGTGCCAAACATATTTGCTTTTACAAGACGAGTTCTATAAATTCTTGTTAGTGTCTTGCTTTTTATTTTTATTTATTTTTTATTTTTTTCATTTGTGTTATTGTTCACATAAGAGTCTATGTATTGTCGTAATGCCAGAGTTGACAGATGGGGAAAAAGCAAGAAAGAAAAAAAAAAAAGGGGAGAAAATAGGTTAAAAAAAAGGAACAAGAGGACAGAGCACAGGTAGAAAAACACAGTGGTTCATCAACTGCTGCACCTGTGAAAAAAACAAAACACATACAAAAACAAACAGTATCTGAAAAACACATATATATTAAAAAAAACATGCTGACACAAATCAACAATCTTATTGTGTGTCTGTGTGTGTGTGTGTGTGTGTGTGTGTGTGTCTGTGTGTGTGTGTGTGAGTAAGAGAATGTGAATGTCTGCGCTTCTGTCACAAAATGTACTTAATATGTTTCGTGACAGGCACAAGCCCAAATGCCCTACACCACAACCCCACCCCCCACCCCACCCAGAACCGGGGGGGGGGCAACAATTGTGGAGAAGTAGGGAGGGGTAACCGCCCGCTCTCCTCGACCATGTACCACAGGGGCCAAGGTACAACAGGCCCCAGACCCAGGTCCAGCCATACACACATAGACATGCATACACAAACAAGCCACTTGCAAGCACACCTACACAAAAACACACAGAGACATGGATAAAGGCACAAAGACACCCACCAGGGCCAGCAGCAATGCCAGGATGTAGCCTAAACCACCATCTGACTCCCGCCCTGGGTAAGGTGTAGGGAATATGGTGTAGGAAGACCCTCCCCAAAATTGTCAGTGTTAGGAGTGATATTATGGGTGCGTGTGTTGGTGTATGTGAATGTATGAAGCGTAAAGCTGTGTGTGAAACTAGAGTGCTATTAAAATTAAGGGGACAGATGTGACACGAGCACCTGGTCGACAGTGCACATCCACATGGCCATTAGCCCTTTAGCAGAGAGTTTAAAGTTGCCTGCTGCATTAAAGCTGTCAGCAAAGAAGTGGATTCATTGGCTTCCTGCAACACTGCAGGGTAATATTACTGTAATAACTACATGTTGGATATGAAGTGCAATTTTTCAGTTTTTTTAAATGACACGCAACGATGGACGATGATACACGCAGTGTTAAATGATTAAAGCACTGAACCACATTGCTAATGTTCTTGTACAAAAAGTAAAATCAAAATTCAAATGTGAAAAAATTAATTGCTGGGTCCTGTCAGAGAAGGGTGCATTTTAGATGTGGTAATAATGGGTAAGTCAGACAGAGAGCACTCTGTATGTGCGCACGTATTCTGCTCTAAAGAAATATGCCAGAAATATGTGGAGCTTTGTTCTCAACATTCTGGGTGTGGAAAAAGGTCGGTGAAAAGCTGCTGGAGGATAGGGAAGTCTTGGCACTGTGGCTACAACTATGGGCAATCCTCTCATGCCTCTTACACACTGGCATTTCGAATCAATTAACAATCATGAATTATGACTCATAAACTCACTCATTCAAACAGAAGTTTAAACAAGTAACAGCACAACAAACAAAAAATTAAGTTCTATCTGCTTTTGGATCAATGAGGAAGTTTGTGTGCGAGAATATTCTTTTCTTTATTTAATTTTTTAAAAAAAATATTGTATTGTATTTATTAGATTAGATTGAAATAGATGAATGAAGAAATGTTTGCTGGGAAGAGTTTATGTGATTTGCAGTGCAAAATGTCTGAATGGTCAAACTGATAGTGATTGTAAAGTTTTATCCATCTATTTTACATATTTTACATTGTCAAAACTGAGCTTTTAATTAAGTTTTCATATTTTAACAGGTGAAAATATTTAAGCATAAAAGCTACCAAACAATTGGAACCTATACAAGTCAAAGGTTTTGTGATGGAAGCGCCATCTCCTGGTGACCTTGCTATTGAGTGAAGTGGGAAATAGAAACTGGCTACTTGACTGGCAGCCAGCTGTCAAACAGCTGGGAGCAGCAGTTCTAAGTGTTTGCATCTGCATATTACTTTAAGCTTCACCAGAACCACTGAAGATCTTATTCTACTGTGTGCAATATAACAATATCATCACATTGTCTATTCAGTCCAAAATCAAGGAGCGCACAGGAGAGCAGGTTGTTGATTTGCTAACAGTAAGGATTGCAGGCAGAGGTTATTATAGTTCATTGTTCCTCTGATATCTAAAAATTGCCCCTTATATAACTGAACTCTTGATTGTGGATTTCTAAACCTATATTGTTTAAAGCATATTTTTTATTCTATCTATGCATTGTAACTATGGCCTCTATAATACAGCATTATAGGGCTAAAGGTTAATGTCTACATTCATGCAGTGAGTTGTGTTTGGCTCTGTCTTGTGCTAATAGTGAATGAAAAACAGCAGTCTGGTTCAGCCTTGACGTGTTTCTCTTCTATCTTCTTTGCTGCTGTCCATCAGGTCAGCACAATTCAAAAAACTCTCAGTCAAAACAATAAGACTTTTTGTGGCCACAGCCTGAATGATGTAGCCATTTAGGTGACTGCATCAATAGAGGACAAAGTAGTTTTTAATCCACAGGCCAGCAGCATAAAATGAAACCATTATTGCCATTGTTAGCCCATGGTCCCAAGCTTGGATTTAAGGACAGAAAATACTGATAGTGATTACTATGTTTGCAGCATTTTTCATGACCCAACCTCATTTAAGACTCAATAACTTGGCATTAAAGAGAAAGCGGGAGTTATTATAGTGTGAGCTCCCTGAGAGAAAATCTGTACTAACAGACTGAGATTGGCAGTGCAAAATAGAGGGCTTTTCAACAGCAAGTCATCAAGAGTAACCATTTATTAGGGAAATAATACAAATGCAATCCCCCAAAAAGTTTTAGAACTATGTAAAGGAAAATTGAATCCAATGATTTAAAAATAATTTAAACCCTATATTAGTTCAAACACTGCTTATGAAATGAAACTCATAATGATTTTTTTTAAAAAATATGTTATGCTAGATTTGATGCCAGTAATGTGTTTTTAAAAGCTGGGTAACAGGATGTCTACTACTGTGTTGCATTACCTTTTCTGTGAGCATTTCAGATTCCAAAATATTCAAGTATGCTGTTTGCTTTGTTTTTACTACATAATTTCACTTTTTTTAAAAAATTTGACATTTTCAGTTTTGTTCTAAAAAATAGTTAGAAATATTTAAGTACTGGATAGTTAACTGGATGAGATCGGGTGAATTGTAGTCGCTATCATGGCTTCCTCACCTGTCCTAACCAAACTTTCCTGATCAGTGTGTCAACTGTTTAGTTAGTCCTTGGACTCCTTTAGCAATAACGATACTTGTAATACATGTAGCCTGTTTGTAGCCTTAGGAGCTAACCAGGCTCATGTAGTCAATGCAGACCAAAGTAGCTTAGCCACTGTTAACCCTCCACCTGCAGATTGTCCCAAGCAGCCGGGAAATCAAGCCAGCTGTGTGACTGTGAGGTGGAAGCATAGTCCAAAAAAGAAGCCCCCGGTACACCACCAACTCATTCACATGTCTAATCTCTTTTCTCCACCCAGCAACGCACCCACTGAGAAATTAATTCTGGTTATTGGAGATTCTGTTTTGAGAAACAAGGAGAGACACCAGCAACCATAGTTCATTGGCATTCAGAGGCTAGAGCAGGCGAAATGGAAGGAAATTTGAAACTGCTGGCTAAGAATAAACATAGATTTGGTAAAAAAATTCAGATTAGCAGTAATGAAACCTCATTACACCTATCAGAGGTCACTAATGTTAATATTGAATTGGTATGTAACTTCACCAAAACAATGTCAGACTGTTGGTCTTAAACTTTTGATCAGCTGAAAAAATCATGTTTGAGTGTAAATGCAGTTTTCAATAAATTCCCTGCTCAAAAGTTTTTGTCTCTTGCGCCGATCTCTTCTTTTAGCATTGTGAAGCTCTACTTAGAACCTTCTTAAGATCCAATAGTGCAAAATGCAAATTCTTGCAATTTTTTAACTGCTCTAAAGATTTTGATCAGGAGTGTATGACTCTGGATACTGTGGCTCCTCTGAAAATGAAAGCCTCAAATCAAAAGTGCCTGACTCTGTGGTATAACCTACAAATGTGCCGCTTGAAGCAGATAACCCGTAAGCTGGAGAGGGAATGGTATCTTACTAATTTAGAAGATCTTCATTTAGCCTGGAAAACAAACATTAAGCTCTACAACAAGGCCATCCATGAAGCTAGGACATCTTACTATTCATCACTGATTGAAGAAAATAAGAACAACTCCAGTTTTCTTTTCAGCACTGTAGCTGAGAGTCAGGGCTCCATTAGAGATCCATTGTGTACAGTTACTTTCAGTTCTACTAATATTTATTTAGGCTCTTTTTCTCTGATTGATCTTTCTGAGTTAACTTCAATAGCTACTTCCTCTAAACCATCAACTCTCTATTAGACCCCATTCCTACAAGGCTCCTCTAAAATGTCCTACCATTAATTAATGCTTTAATCATAAACATGATCAGTCTATGTGTATTAAATGGGTACGTGACACAGGCTTTTAAGGTGGAAGTAATTAAACTGCTACTTAAAAAGCCATCACTGACCCAGCTGTCTTAGCTAAATATAGACCAATCTCCAACCTTCCTTTTCTCTCACAAATTCCAGAAAGAGTAGTTGTAAAACAGCCGATCATCTGCAGAGGAATTTATTTGATGAGTTTCAGTCAGGTTTCAGAACTCATCACAGCACAGAAAAAATATTGCTGAATGTTACAAATTATCTCCTTAGTTGGTGCTGGATCAAGTGACCGTTAACATTCCTTATTATTATGGCCTCCAGCTAGGGCTTTCCCATGCTACAGTGAGCATTTATTCTCCACTCCTGTTTTTTCACTCTCCATATATTTATACACCATTAATCCATGTAATTAAATTGTCCTTTGTCAATTAAACAAAATAAACATGATTCAGGTCTGAACACTGCTATAGAAAATTACTTAATGTGGGCTTAAAGTTTGCAAGCTTAATGATCTGAGAGACTTTGACAAGGAGCAAAATATGATCACTAGCTTACAAGCACCTCTACCAATAAACTAGCAGCAGCATGTGGAGACTATGGTGGTTAACTGGTGAAGAGATGGCAGCAGGATGCATTATAGAATTAAGGATTGCTGATAGTGAACATGTAGTGTGATGCGCTGGCTAATGTTCTGCTGGGAAACCTTTGGTCCTGGTATGTTGCGGATGTTTCTTACTTAACCTATTTCATGGCAGTGGTGGTCTCTAGTGCACCCTGTCCAGATTGTTCAAGAATGAATTGACAGCATATGAAAGGGACTGACTTGGCCTTCCCAGTGATTTCAATTTAATTAAGCATCTGTGGGAAGTGCTTGAAAGACAAGTCAGCATTCTTAAATCTTTATCTCCTGTCTTTTACACTTTAAAAGATGTGGAGACCTTTGGATTTATGTCAGTTTTCTTTTTGTTTTTTTTGCTTGTTTGTTTTTTGTAGTATGAGGGGGTCTACACAATATTTGTCAAGTAGCTTTAGTGTTCAATACTCTTTGTGTATGCATATGTGCTAGCTGACAGGTGATATTTGTGTGATAATGAGTCATAACATTATCAAAAATAATTCGATTGAGTAGAACAATTTTAATGAACACAGTCAATCAGGACCATTGCTGAATATCAATGGGTGTGTGTCCTTAAGCATGTTCTAATGATTAAGATCAGTTTTCCTCAAACTTACACATCTCCTCTAAATGCTTTGTGTTTTGGCTTCAGAGTCTACCAAATACATCACAATAGTATTATTTCTAATCTCCTGTAGACCGTAATGGAAACTCATTTACTTAATTTTATGTTAATAAACTAGAATACTTGGAATACTTGTTACTTTCACTTCACTGTGTACTCAGGTCATAGTAATTACTTTTCAAATAAAGCTTTAATAAAATCCTATAAATAAACATTTTCATTGCATACTATGTAGGTTTAATTTATATGTGCACCAGCAGATAAATTTGACTACTAATTGCACTGATTCTAGATCTCTAATCTTTATACAATAAGCAAAACTTCTAATAATTCGTGTAATCTAAATCATGATATTAGGAAAAGTAAAAATCAGCGTTTTTTTCAAAGATCTGAAAAAGCATCAGATCATGCCACAATCTAAAGAAACTCTAGAGCAGATGAAAAACAGACACTGACATCTGTCAGTCTGGAAAAGGCTTACGAATCCATTTCTAAGGCTCTGGGACTCGAGCGAACCATGGTGAGAGCCATTATTCACAAATGCAGAAAAGTTGGTGGTGATGAAGCTTCCTAGAAATGGCCAGCCTACCAAAATTACTCCAAGAGTGCATCAAAGATTTATAAAGGAGGTCACAAAAGAATCCACAACAACAACTCTAGAACTGCTGGTCCCACTTGCCTCAGTTAAGGTCAGTATTCATGATTCAACAATAAGTACAAGACTGGGGTAAAATGGCATCCATAGGAAGGGGAAAACCACTGCTGACCAAAAAGAACACAAAGGCTTGTCTCACATTTGCCAAAAAAAAAAAAAAAAAAATGATGATGATCCCCTAGACTTTTGGGGAAATACTTTGTGGATGACAAGACAAAAGCTGATTTTTTTTTGGAAGGGTTGTGTCCCTAATAGTATTTGATAAAAAGAACATCATATCAACAGTCAAACATGGTGGTGGTAGTGTAATGGCCTGGGGCTGCTTTGCTGCTACGTGACCTGGACAACTTGGTGTAACTGACAGAATCATGGATTCTGCTCTCTACCAGAAAATCTGAAGGAGAGTATCTGGTCATCAGCTTCTGCACTGAAGTACAATTGCACTTGGGTTACTTAGCAACGAAAATGATGTGAAACACACCAGCAAATCCACCTCTAAATGGCTCAATAAATAAATGAAAAAATAAATATATAAAAACAAAATGAAGGGTTTATTGTGGCCTAGTCAAAGTCTGGATTTAAATCTGATTGAGATGCTTTGGCATGACCTTAAACAGGCTATTCATGCTTGAAAATTATCCAGTTTGGCTTAATAAAAACAATTCTGCAAAGAAGAGTTGGCCAGATTTCCTCCACAGTGATGTAAAAGACAGTTTTTGCAAATGCTTGATTGCACTTCCTGCTGCCAAGGATGGCACAACCAGTTATTAGGTTTAGGGGCAATTACCTTTTCACATAGGGCTAAGTAGGTTTGGATAGCTTATTTCCCAAACCTACTTAGTTTTAAATCATCATGTTAAAACTACATTTTCTATTTAGATGGGTTCTCTTTGTTTAATATTAAAATTTGTTTGATGATCTAAAACATGTAAGTAAGACAAATATCCAAAAAGATAAGAAATCAGGAAGGGTGCAACTTTTTTCAAACACTATATATCATATCATATAACATTGCCTTAATTAGCTGGATTTTAATGCAGACCTGACATGTTAACGTGTAGCCTGAAGTGGTGCAGTCAGCACTGCTGTGCAGTGCTTCCCGTCCTGTGGAACGCAATGTGCCACCACAGATGATTGGCAGTGTGGTTAGATATATGAATCTACTGGTGATGACATTAATGTTGTGTGGTTATCATGCCCACACAGCCTTCTTTTCATTTAAATACTGAAATTGTGAATGTGTGACAGCCTGATTTCTCACAGTTAAACATGCCCCTGCATGTTTTTTTGGTTTGTTTTTTCCCATTGTGCTTACGTCCACACCAGACCTGCAGTCAACCAGTTACGCTCGGATGACTTGGATTTGGCGGTTCAGAATATGGTCAGCCCGTTATTGTTTTTGTTGAGCACCTCTCGATAAATGGGTTGATGCAGCTTGCAAGGACTGTGATTACCACATAGGGTTCAGAGGGGTTTCCATTTACGTACATAGGCCCTGCCAAGACCCGACACAGAAGTCTAACTCAGGCCTAACTGTCAGATTGGAAATCCAGAAGATCGCCTGGGTGTAAACAATCAAAAAAAAAAAAACATGCCAATGTATCCTTGGGCAAGATACTTAACCCCAAGTTGCTCTCCGACCGTTCTGTCGGAGTATAAATGCGTGTGAATGTTAATTAATTAAAAAGCACTTAGCTTTGTAAAAATGGAAGTGCTTGTATGAATGGGAGTGCATGGGTGAATGCAAAACAGGTTGTATAAGCGCTTTGAGTGCTCATACTGAGTAGAAAAGCGCTATATAAGAACTAGTCCATTTACCATTTACCTCACTGGAAATGTAACTACGTGTCAGGTTGACACAACTCTCAACTATTGTGATTGGCCAAAGTCCTGGAGGGAGATTCCTGAAACTATTGGAACTGACATGAAGGGATGGATGTACAAAGAAGTGGAAAAAAACACAAGCTACAAATATGTTTGCCTCAGAAAAACAAATGACCACAATAAAGAGTGGGGGACAAGGACGGACTGGCTGGCATCACAAGTAAAACACCGGAACAGAACCACACGGTAATTAACATATAATGCTCCAGCCCAAGCATAAATGGAAGCAACAATGTCAGTCACTTATTTACATGATGTTGTAGGATCTACAAAGATTCCTTGCAGAATCTTTGTAGAGCGTACAACATAATCTACATGTAGTTACATTTCTACGAAGGTGCACATCTGGAACTGTTCACTGGTTAGGGCAAATACTTAATACAGTTAGAATCCAATTTATATGCCTAAACATCTGCTTTGATAGATGAGTCATTAGTATAATTACTGTAGACAGATGGTGTAAAAAGCAGTGAACTTGACAAACTTTTCACAGATTTCAACAGAGTTTGTGTGAAGTAACGATGAAAGCAAAAATTCATTACAAACAAACGAAAAACTGTAAACTCAAAGTCTCACAGACTGATAATTTTGATTACAAGAAAGCCTATGACTCAATGCCACACATGTGAATCCTGGGATGCCTAGAACTATACAGGATCAACAGGACCCTAAGAGTCTTCATCAAGAAGTTGGAATGTGGAGAACAACTTCAACTCAGTTGCACAAGTCATCATCAAGTGTGAGATTTACCAAAGAGATCCTCTGTCCCCACTGCTGTTCTGCGTAGGCCTTAACCCCCTCAGCCAGATCATCAACAAGACTGCCTATGGATACCGACTAAGGAATGGTGCAAACATCGGCCACCTCCTCTACATGGATGACATCACGCTGTATGCCAGGAGTGAATAAGACATTGATTCACTGATCCACACCACTAGGATCTACAGCAATGATATCAGAATCTCATTCAGACTGGAGAACTAGTTAAATGGTAACAAAGAGAGGGAAGGTAGTTAGAACTAAGAAGATTGCACTACCAGAGGGGAACATTGTAGGCATTGAGGACAACTACAAGTACCTTGGAATCCCATAGGCAAATGGGAACCATGAACAGTCTGCTAGGAAAGCTGCAACCACCAAATATCTGGCAAGAGAAAGGCAAGTCCTGAAGAGTCAGCTGAATGGGAAGAACACGATCTGGGCAATCAACACCTATGCCATTTCAGTTGTCAGATAACCTGCTGGGATAATAAGCTGACCAAAAGAGGAGATAGAAGACACTGACATCAAGACAAGAGAGCTCCTCACCATGCATGGAGGGTTTCACCCCAAATTCCAGCACCCTGAGACTGTGCGATAAGCGGAAGGAATGAGGCCGAGGACTAGTGAGTGTCAGAAACACTAATCTGGATGAAACAACGAAGATCCATGAATACATCAGGAAGATGGCCACAAAGGATCATGTGCTTGATGAATAACTCAGGCAGCAGAAACCCAAGAAAGAGGAGGAGAAAGAACAGGAACCATGATGGAAGGATAGTCCCCTGCACGGCATGTACCGCTCGCAGATCGAAAAAGTGGCTGATACAGAAAAATCCTACCAATGGCTGGAGAAAAATGGACTGAAAGACAACACAGAGACACTAATCATGGAAGCACAGGAACAACATCGATAGAGGCTGGACTCTACCACACCAGGCAAGACCCCAGCTGCAGGCTGTGCAGAGATGCCCCTGAGACAATCTAGCACATAACAGCAGGGTGCAAGATGGTAGCAGGCAGGACATACATGGAACACCATAACTGAGTGGCTGGCATAGTATACAGGAACATCTTTGCCAAGTATGACCTGGAAGTCTCAAGGTCAAAATGGGATACTCCCCCAAGGGTGTTAAAGAATGACCTAGCTAAGATCCTGTGGGATCGCAGTGATAGACGTTGCTGGCAACAAAGAAAAACTTTTAAAACAATTGATGATAACTATATGAAAACGCATTACTGCAAATGATGTTTATGCATCATTGAAAAATTAATAATAAATTGTGACTTGAATGTGTGGCGCTTTGTGCCACACATTCAACGATGCTGGTTGTTGTACAATTCATGACACACATCTCAATAAAAGTTACAATCCATCCATTCTCTTCCGTTTATCCGGGGCAAGGTCGCAGCCTGAGCAGTGGAGCCCAGACCTCCCTCTCCCCAGCCTCCTCCTCCAGCTTACCCCTGATTCAGACTTCAGCTCTAGGTCTTTATAGAGCTACGATGTAACCTACATTAGTGGCCGATGTTGTTGCTGTTTTTGTGCTTGTGGAGGTGCATTGCATGTGTTAATTACCATCCTGGTGTTTTACATATGGTGCCAGCCGACAGAAACATAAAATGCTGGGACTTATTTTCCCTCCTGGGTCCTACGCTTTGCTACAGTCAGTTTTTTTAAGGTGCAAACACATTTTTCCCTCTAGTTTTTTCACTTCTTTGTACAAACTTGAGGGAAGTAACCAGAAATGCACACAAGGAATTGACAGTGTTTCCCTGGAGGTGTGCTTCAGGTTACACTGTAAAACTTCAAAAATAACTAACAATATTAGACTTAATAAAAATAGCAAAGATTAACAGAGTTATGGCATTTTTCTATAACGATGTCAGAGCTGCAGCTATATCTGATGGCAGATCGCTGCGTAACATTTAGGACAACTGTTTATGGCATTGGGCATCAATTAAAATCTTCTGAAACCTGAGAAATTGCACTTGAAACCCAATATAGGGTTATTACAGTAACATTTGCAAATAGTCTGCAAACAGTGGGACATTTGAAATACGCAGCTTCAGTGTTATAGAGTTAAGTATACTGAGAACCACAAGTATACCTGCAGCCTGGGAGCGACATGCTCTATTGTGTTGATACAGTACTATAATGTTTTTAAGTTAAAAAAATGACTCCAAGATTTCTCACAGTGTTACTGGAGGCCAAAGTAATGCCATCCAGAGTAAGTATCTGGTTAGACATCATGTTTCTAAGATTTGTGGGGCCGAGAACAAGAATTTCAGTTTTATCTGAATTTAGAAGCAGGAAATTAGAGGTCATCCAGGCCTTTATGTCTTTAAGACATTCCTGCAGTTTAACTAATTGATGTGTGTCATCTGGCTTCATTGATAGGTAAAGCTGAGTATCATCTGCATAACAATGAAAATTGATGCAGTGCTTTCTAATAATACTGCCTAAGGGAAGCATGTATAATGTAAATAGAATTGGTCCTAGCACAGAACCCTGTGGAACTCCATAATTAACCTTAGTGTGTGAAGAAGACTCCCCATTTATATTAACAAATTGGAGTCTATTAGATAAATATGATTAAAACCACTGCAGTGCAGTACCTTTAATACCTATAGTATGCTCTAATCTCTGTAATAAAATGTTACGGTCAACAGTATCAAAAGCTGCACTGAGGTCCAACAGGACAAGCACAGAGATGAGTCCATTGTCAGAGGCTGTAAGAAGATCATTGGTAACCTTCACTAATGCTGTTTCTGTACTGTGGCATGTAGCCAATTAATAAAGACTGATTGATAATGTTTATGATTAAAGCATTAATTCTTTGAGCAATCTTTGAGCAGTCTTGTAGAAATGGGGTCTAATAGAGACGTTGATGGTTTAGAGGAAATGTTAGAAGAAATTCATGAAATTATTACTAGTCAAGGTTAAAGGAATACTTGACTCAACAGAACTCTGACTGTTTGTCAGCCTGGCTACAGTACTGAAAAGAAAACTGAGGTTTTTCTTCAATCAGTGATAAATAGTAAGATGTCCTAGCTTTATGGAAGGCTTTTTTTTTTTTTTTTTTAGTGCAATAAACTCTTTTTAAAGGCTAGATGATGATCTTCTAAATTAGTGAGGCACCAGCTTACAGGTTATCTGCTTTAAGCTGCGCTTTTGTGTGTTATACTGTACCAGGGAGTCAGGCACGTCTGATTTGAGGCTTTCCTTTTCAGAGGAGCCACAGTTTCTAGAGTCGTACGAAGTGAGGATGTAAAACTATTGATGAGATAATTTACTTCTGAGGGAGCAGCGTTCAGGTAGCTGCTCTGCACTGTTGGCACATGGCATTGGAGAGCATAATAATGAAGGAATTATATCCTTAAAATTAGTTACAGCACTTTCAGAAAGACTTCTACTGTAATAAAATGCATTCCCCACTGCTATGTAATCCATAAAAGTAAATTTAAATGTTATTAAGAAATTATTAGACCGAAGTCTGAGTTTTCAGAGAATACTGATGAGTCTTCAGTTTCTGTGTCATAGGTTAGAACAAGGTCCCTGTGTGATGTGTTGCATTTTAGAGAGCTGAGTCTTTTAGAGAAAGTGCTCCACTGCTGGTCCAGTAAGTTGTGATGTTGTGATGGATAACTGTTTCTTCAGTGCCCTCCTCACAACCACAGCGTCAAATGTGCCTAACTAGCAGCCAATCACAGAGCCACCCTTCTTGATGGATTTATCCAGGCTGTTGTCACCAACTCCGAAGTCTTCAAACTTTTGCTGCACACATTGAAGGATGTCAGCTTCCAAATGAAATAGAGCCTGCACCTTTTGTCTTTTTTTATGCAGACTCCATGTTGGAATACAGTTCTGCCATCATAACAGATATTGATTTGCACAGACTCTTCAGTCCCAGGCAGTGGTTCTCAAACTATTTGACATGATCCCCTTTAGCCCTTCAGAAAGAAAAAAAATCAACCCCACTGCAATCAATTTACCATTGCCAATACAAAAGGATGCAAATACATTTTAGCCAAATAATCTTCAGCACAGTGGCATCAGTTTTTTATTCATCTCCCTATATAAATCAGATTGCTTCAGTTTAGTTGCTCTCTGTATTTCACCATGATCAGCTTGTGGGCATGGCCACACAGTTTGAAAATGACTATTCTCAGGAGCCAAGCTGACTCAAACCATGGGAATAGAAAGTCTGCCACAGGATAACAAAGCCACTGGTTCACTTCATCGTAGGGGACAAGGGTTCAGGTTTTTCCTTTAATTTCGCAACTGTATTTGCTTCAGTCTTTTAAACTCTGGCCACATATCAAAGCTCAGCTTACAAAAGAGTTTATTTCAGCTAAATACCACAGGTTTGACTGAAAAGCTGAAAATTAACTACCTCTCTATTTGTAATATCTAAATGACATCCAAACATTATGCTTGAACTAAGCTGCATATTGTAATGTCTGGTAAAGTGTGTGGTATAGTCAATTTTTATCTTAGCAGTACTTCTCCATTTTTCAGGTGTCACTTGTGCTATATATTTTTTTTATCTTATTGTAAACTGACAAGGTTATAAAACCCTCTTTCTTTTCTTTCATTTAATGTTAACAACTTTGTGCAGCATTGAGATGAGTAATGGATTATTCTACCTCTTGTACTGATGTTTCAGCTACCCCTGTCAGAGCCCACAAAGGAGCTGTAACCTTGAGCAACCTTGTTGCTGGATGTTGGCTCTCTACTGATGAAAGTAAACAAGGCAATGCTGACAGAATCCAAATGTTTCTCTGTAGTGATCTGTAAGCATCTCACACTGATAACACTGTTTACATAATTAATCATGTTGCAAAATTAATCTCCCACAGGTAAAATCTGGATACATTATCTATCAACTTAATGCCAGGTATCTGGGATGTACAGTACATTTGGACCAAATACCATATCTCTGGAGCTCAATTTCTTTTGGCTTTTAAGACTTCTGTATTTCAGTTCTGATTTCTGTTTCTTTGGGATCATTCATCTTCATTTCTGTTCTTGCAGATGTCTTGTGATACCCCTCTTGCCCTTCATTGTCTGTCGACAATGTAGCCAGGAACACAGCCAGCTGTAAACATAATGGCCAAAATAAATAAATACAAATCTTGGGCAAAGAGAGTGTAAAGGCAAGGCAGATTCGAAATGGGAATTCCAAAGGGACCTCTGACTCTTTGAATTGGAAAATGGATGAGACAAATATTCACAACACTTAAGACACTCATATAGCACAGAGGCTATTTTCCCCTCTGGATTCATGGATAATTACATGCCCAGTGGAGATGTAAAAAGCTTATGAGAGGGAATGTAATGAAGGGAGTTATAAAAGAAGGCTTCAAAAGGAATACTTAAGATGGGACCTACAGGAATCAAAAGATTTGCTGGGTAAAAATCAACTGCAGCTACTGACACATCCTTCAGGTTGTAGTGTTTGCAGTTAAACTTTTGTTGGCATCAGTATCAGTTTTCTGTGTTTGTCAGCTGGATGAACATTTTTGATCTGCAAGTTCAGGGACAATAGCACTGAACCAACTACACTATATGGACAAAAGTACTGGGCCACCTATGCATTATATGTTACAGGAGCTGCTTCAGGAGCTGCTTTGCCATAAACTATGACATGAAGATCACAGCATGCAGTTTTTGTGCTGATGTTAATGCCAGAGGAAGTTTGGAAGGCTGCAGTTATTGAGTCAGTAGAGCACTGGTGACTTTTTTATGCTCTGTGTGCATCAGCACTCACTCTGTTACTTTACCTGGTCTACCAGTTCATGGTTGAGTCACTGCAGTTCCTAAATGCTTCCACTTTCCAATAATAGCATTTACAGTTGATTTTGGAATATCTGTGGGGGAAAACATTTTGCAAGCTGCCTTGTTGCAAGAGTGGCATCCTGTTACAGGCAAAATTCAAAGGCAGTGAACTCTTTAGAGCAAGCCATTCTTTCACAAATATGTGTAAAGGTAGGCTGTCAAATATGACCTTCAAATATCTGCAAAATAGAGGTAAAGGAAAAAAATCCTCAAACACACCTTTTTGCTTGTGCAGTTGTCATCTACATATTTACACCTACAAAGTTTTTGATTTAAGCATATTACTTCAATTTAACTGGATAAGAACATGACAGTAAAGTACTCTTAATGTCCTCTTAAGATATGAATTTATGCTGATATGTGGGCCATACATCCATCCATTCTCTTCCGCTTATCCGGGGCCGGGTAGCGGGGGCATGAGCCTAAGCAGAGAAGCCCAGGCTTCCCTCTCCCCATCCACCTCCTCCAGCTCATCTCAAGAGACCCCAAGGCATTCCCAGGCCAGCCGAGAGATATAATCTCCCCAGCGTGTCCTGGGTCTACCACGGGGCCTCCTCCCGGTAGGACATGCCCAATTCAATTCAGTTCAATTTTATTTATATAGCGCCAAATCACAACAAACTGTCGCCTCAAGGCACTTTGTATTGTGGGTAAAGACCCTACAATAATACAGAGAAAACCCAACAGTCAAAACGACCCCCTATGAGCAAGCACTTGGCGACAGTGGAAAGGAAAAACTCCCTTTTAACAGGGAGAAACCTCCAGCAGAACCAGGCTCAGGGAGGGGCAGTCATCTGCCGCGACCGGTTGGGCTGAGGGGAGAGAAAGACATGCTGTGGAAGAGAGCCAGAGATTAATATCAATTAATGATTAAATGCAGAGTGGAGTATAAACAACGTAAATAAGGTGAATGAGAAACAGTGCATTATGTGAACCCCCCAGCAGACTAGGCCTATAGCAGCATAACTAAGGGATGGTTCAGGGTCACCTGATCCAGCCCTAACTATAAGCTTTATCATAAAGGAAAGTTTTAAGCCTAATCTTAAAAATAGAGAGGGTGTCTGTCTCCCGAATCCAAGCTGGAAGCTGGTTCCACAGAAGAGGCGCCTGAAAGCTGAAGGCTCTGCCTCCCATTCTCCTCTTAAGTATCCTAGGAACCACAAGTAAGCCAGCAGTCTGAGAGAGAAGTGCTCTGTTGGGGTGATATGGTACTATGAGGTCTTTGAGATAAGATGGTGCCTGATTATTCAAGACCTTGTATGTGAGGAGAAGAATTTTAAATTCTATTCTAGATTTAACAGGGAGCCAATGAAGAGAAGCCAATATGGGAGAAATCTGCTCTCTCTTTCTAGTCCCTGTCAGTACTCTAGCTGCAGCATTTTGGATCAGCTGAAGGCTTTTCAGGAAGCTTTTAGGACAGCCTGATAATAATGAATTACAATAATCCAGCCTAGAAGTAATAAATGCATGAATGAGCTTTTCAGCATCACTCTGAGAAAGGATGTTTCTAATTTTAGAAATATTGCGCAAATGCAAAAAAGCGGTCCTACATATTTGTTTAATATGTGCATTGAAGGACATATCCTGGTCAAAAATGACTCCAAGATTTCTCACAGTGTTACTGGAGGCCAAAGTAATGCCATCCAGAGTAAGTATCTGGTTAGACACCATGTTTCTAAGATTTGTGGGGCCGAGAACAAGAATTTCAGTTTTATCTGAATTTAGAAGCAGGAAATTAGAGGTCATCCAGGCCTTAATGTCTTTAAGACATTCCTGCAGTTTAACTAATTGATGTGTGTCATCTGGCTTCATTGATAGGTAAAGCTGAGTATCATCTGCATAACAATGAAAATTGATGCAGTGCTTTCTAATAATACTGCCTAAGGGAAGCATGTATAATGTAAATAAAATTGGTCCTAGCACAGAACCCTGTGGAACTCCATAATTAACCTTAGTGTGTGAAGAAGACTCCCCATTTACATGAACAAATTGGAGTCTATGAGATAAATATGATTCAAACCACTGCAGTGCAGTACCTTTAATACCTATAGTATGCTCTAATCTCTGTAATAGAATGTTATGGTCAACAGTATCAAAAGCTGCACTGAGGTCCAACAGGACAAGAACAGAGATGAGTCCACTGTCAGAGGCTCTAAGAAGATCATTTGTAACCTTCACTAATGCTGTTTCTGTACTGTGATGAATTCTGAAACCTGACTGAAACTCTTCAAATAAACCGTTCCTCTGCAGATGATCAGTGAGCTGTTTTACAACTAGTCTTTCAAGAATCTTTGAGAGAAAAGGAAGGTTGGAGATTGGCCTATAATTAGCTAACACAACTGGGTCAAGTGATGGCTTTTTAAGCAGAGGTTTAATTGCAGCCACCTTGAAGGTCATTATGTGAACCCCCCAGCAGACTACGCCTATAGCAGCATAACTAAGGGATGGTTCAGGGTCACCTGATCCAGCCCTAACTATAAGCTTTATCATAAAGGAAAGTTTTAAGCCTAATCTCACCTACCCAAGAGGCGGCCAGGAGGCATCCTAATCAGATGCCCGAGCCACCTCAACTGGCTCTACTCTGAGCCCCTCCCGGATGGCCGCATTCCTCACCCTATCTCTAAGGGAGAGGCCAGCCACCCTCTGAAGGTATGTGGGCAAAGATTGAAAATGTGTATTTACAGTGGCTTGCAAAAGTTTGAAAGTCCAGACCTAAACCCAATCAAGAATTTGTGGCAAGATCTGAAAACTGCTGTTCACAAATGGTCTCCATCTAATCTGACTGAGCTTGAGCTGTTTTGCAAAGAAGAATGGGCAAAAATTTCAGTCACTAGATGTGCAAAGCTGGTGGAGACATACCCTAAAAGACCTGCAGCTGTAACTGCAGCAAAAGGTGTTTCCACAAAGTATTGACTCAGAGGGGCTCAATACTTTTGCACACCGCACTTTTCAGTTTTTTATTTGTAAAAACTGTTTTGAATCATGTATAATTTTTGCTCCACTTCACAGTTGTATACCACTTTGTGTTGGTCTTTCACATTAAATTCCAGTGAAATATATTTATGTTTGTGGTTGTAATGTGACAAAATATGGAAAAGTTCAAGGGGTATGAATACTTCTGCAAGCCACTATACACCTTGAAATCTGAATTGAAGTGACTAAATCTAAAATGAAAACTATAAAAACCAAACTCTAATTTCCTGCATTCTGGTTAATTTTATGCACAACTTTGAGCCAATTCTTCATCTAGTACCTGGTGGTCCTTGTCCGGAGGCTCCTATAGCGCCTCCCAGAGGATGAGCAGTGGTTATCCAGCCGGACATGTTGGGGCCGGCTGGTTAGGAAGTCCAGTAACCAGTTGCACATGAGGGAACTGATATCTAGGTCTGTGAGTTTTGTAATGAGTTTTGAGGGGATGACTGTGTTGAATGCTGAGCTGAAGTCTATAAACAGCGTTCTAGCATAGGTGTTTTTATTGTCCAGGTGTGAGAGGACAGCGTGCAGCGCTATGGAGACTGCATCCTCTGTGCTCCTGTTCTGATGGTACGCAAATTGGTGGGGATCCAGGGTGGAAGGGAGACAGGATTTGAGATGTGCTAGGACCAGCCGCTCGAAGCATTTTGTGATGACGGGGGCGAGGGCTACTTGACGGTAGTCATTAAGACTTGTTGGTTTAGAGACTTTGGGTATCGGGATGATGGAGGTGAATTTGAAGCAGGTCGGTACCACAGCATGGGACAAGGAGAGGTTGAATATGTCCGTCAGCACTCCTGCCAGCTCCCCAGAGCATGCTCTGAGAACACGTCCAGGGATGCCATCAGGATCTGCTGCATTTAAAAATATGTGATCTGTCCCAAATGAACGAATATACTGCATTTCATTGCAATATAGACTGTACTGGTAAAATCACCAGAGATGAGTGAGTAGGACAGGAAACCACAACAGAGTATAACAGTTCGGCCTTGATGGGTCTTTTTTAATAAAACTATAACTTAACTACACACAGTATAAATCAGGAGCAGAACTCCATGCATGTCAAGCCCACTGCATTTGCTGATCTCACTGCAGTTGCCGTCCTTACAGTAAGGTCCTTACAGTAAGGTCCTTACAGTCCTTACTGGTGCCTTCTGATTCAAAATAGGCTCAATGACCCTGTTTTCCCTGAGCCTTTGTCCTGGGTCCCAGAGAAGAGGCTTGGGCAGGTGGTTGTGACACCACACTGCTGCTTGGTATAAAGCTCTCTGCGCATCTTCAGTCAGGGGTAAATTAGCTGCTGATGAATTTGTGGTAGATGCTAGTATGTACCTCAGGTCATCCAGGTTGGTGCGGAGGCATCCATCCTCCCTGCTCTTTTGGCCATACGACTCCAAACATGCCTTTGCTTGAATAGTACACAAGCAAAACCAGTACATCTGTATCATCTCATTTTACAATGAGGTCTGAATGTGAAGGTGCAAGGTGTATTGGATGAAACACCAGCCTTGTGTCAGCCTCTTCGTGGTCACTGTTCTGTCAAACAGTCAATACCTGACTTGCTAATCTTTCTAATTTTCAAAGCCACCTGCCAAGATGACTGTGTTCCCTAACGAGATTCTCTTTGGACCAATTCTGATGATGTAGCTGCTGATAAAGCTACATACAGCAGCTTTGTCCCCACTGATCCTCAGATATTTTTTTTAGTTTGGCGCTCTTGCCTGGCCTGTGATAATATGTGTTGCCTGCTGGTTTGAATGGTGCCTCTTCTTTGCCTTTCAAGATCTTTGACTGAGTGTCGATGGTCATATCTATCAAATGATAAAACAACACAGCTCATGCCTTCCTCTCCTATTAACACTCTTTTTTCCAAACATATTCTCTGAGATCATTGAATGTCTGAACGAATCGTGGAGACTCTGTAGAAGAGCCATGCCATTCATGATACAGTGGGTACAGAAAGTATTCAGACCCCTTTAAATTTTTCACTCTTTGTTTCATTGCAGCCATTTGCTAAAATCAAACAAGTTCATTTTATTTCTCAATGTTCTCTCAGCACCCCATCTCATCAGAAAAAAACAGAAACGTAGAAATATTTGCAAATTTATTAAAAAAGAAAAACTGAAATATTACATGGTCATAAGTATTCAGACCCTTTGCTGTGACACTCATATTTAACTCACATCCTGTCCATTTCTTCTGATCCTCCTTGAGACGGTTCTACTCCTTCACTGGAGTCCAGCTGGGAACTTTTTGGTGTTAATTCTAAGCGCTATGCGTGGAGAAAACCAGGCACTGCTCATCACCTGCCCAATACAATCCCAACAGTGAAACATGGTGGTGGCAGCATCATGCTATGGGGGTGTTTTTCAGCTGCAGGGACAGGACGACTGGTTGCAATTGAAGGAAAGATGAATGGCGCGTGCTTTACACCACTGCATCCAACACTTTGCATTGAGCTTGGTGATGTAAAGCTTGGATGCAGCTGCTCATCTATGGAAACCCATTTCATGAAACTCTCTAGACACTGTTCTTGAACAAATCTGAAGGCCACATGAAGTTTGGAGGTCTGTAGTGATTGACTGCAGAAAGTTGGTGGCCTCTGTGCACTATGCTGCTTAGCATTCACTGAGCCCACTCTGTGATTTTATGTGGTTTACCACTTTGTGGCTGAGTTACTGTTGTTCCCAATTGCTTTCAATTTGTTATAATACAAATATAAATAAATACAATGCAACACCTGACTGTGGAATATTTAGTAGTGAGGAAATTTCACAACTGGACTTGTTGCACAGGTATCATCCTATCACAGTAACATGCTGAGCTCCTGAGAGCAACCCATTCTTTCACTGATGTTTGTAGAAGCAGTCTGCATGGTTAGGTATTTGGTTGACTGTTTATTCAATAGTTTTGCATTTGGCTAAAGTAAGTGTCACTACTAGCAGCATAGCATGATACCTGGACCCTACAGAGGTTGCACGGGTAATCCAACTCCTCCAGGATGGTACATGGATACAGGCAGTTACTCTCAGAGAGATGGACAATGCCATAGAAGGTCTTTAACCTATCACCAGGACTGGTATTTGCTCCTTCGTGCAAGGAGGAACAGGATGAGCACTGTCCGAGCTACAAAATGACCTCCAGCAGCCACTGGTGTGAATGTCTCTGAGCAAACACTCAGAAACAGATTTAATGAGAGTGGCCTGACATCCTCTAGTGCACATGTGTCAATTTCATATGGCTATGATTAATGGCCCACCAGTAAATAGCACTCCCACCACTTATACTACAAATCCCACTATGCACTGCAAGAGTTGACGCACAGGTCAAGACCTGTGCACTAACCCATTGTCCCACATTGCCAATGATACATGGATCAGTGGTCAACAGATAAAAACTTCAGTCAGCACTTTTTACAGTGTGATTTAAGTTAGTCTGACCCCCAAAAATGGTCAAACGAAAAGTGGACTTTGAAAACAGATGGAAGGGAAAGGACCTGTTCACTGACATCAGAGGTAAACCATGTCACCTTTCCCTCTGATGTGCAGGGAAGATAGTGAAATTGTGGGACAGATGCAGGAGAAGATGGAGAAGGAGACCTGCACAGGTGAGCTGAAAGTGCATCACTACATCACACACCAGGAAATGCTGCACAGACAGATCGTGTCATAAGCACCGTGACACAGACAGTGAACTTTTAAAGAGGCAAAGGTTTCAATCACCGGCAGTTTCAGTCTTTTCTGGAGTAAAGAGCTTCTGAATTTGGTGATGTGCCTTATCACACAGGTGCGATGAGCTTTCTGAGGAAATCTGTCTGTTCATGGAAAGTAAGAAAGAAATGGAATAAGTGAGAAAACTAAATAGCTTGTTGTTTCCTGTTTCTGGACTTTTTTCTGATATCACATAAAAAAAGAAATTTGCAAAATTTCATCAGCTTGAAATGTTTTCATTTTCCCCTGATGTTATTTCTGAAGAAAAATATAATTTTATATTTGATATGTTGCATAAAAGGTTGTTGTATTCTAACATTCAAATTCATATTGCTGATTAAAATATTTTTATTTTCAGAATGTTCAATAAAGGTTAATCGTGTTTTGCCTGCAACTTAGACTGTGTTTTCAATTTTGGCCTGTTCTGTGATTGACACCCCTGCTGTAGTGGGTCGTCTGCTCACTGCCCGGCACAGGTGGCAAAAGTACTGACATTCTGTACTTAAGTAGAAGTACAAGTACTTGTGTTAAAAAATACTTTGGTAAAAGTCGAAGTACTGGTTCAACTTCTTTACTTAAGTAAAAGTAAAAAAGTACAGGCTCTGAAATATACTCAAAGTAAGAAAGTAAAAGTAGCTCTTTGGAGGACGTTTCTACCTGCTATTTTTGTGTAAAGCTAACTGAACCTTATTATATATTATTGTAATAATATAAAATAATACATGAGAACACAAACGTTATTCCATCTAAATTTTAATTCTAATGAATGTACTCAGCTTGAATCACAAACTGTGAAAGGGAATTTAAACACAGCTCTATTCTCTGTGTCCTCCATAGTAGAGGGTGACTGTGTCTCCACCTAAACACAAACATGAGGATACTCAGGGGGGTTACAGTGGGATTCAGAAGGTGGAGGAACCCTAAGATCAGCTGTAGTGGCTCTGCATGGGGAGAAGAACCACAGCTTTCTATTGTAGCTGCAGTAAATGATGTTGGTGTGCAGGCTGTGATCAGCTGACCTGCTGCTGCTGCTGCTCTGAGGTTTACTGCTCTGTGTGGATGAAGTGAACTCACAAAGATGTAACCCAGTATTTCACAGCTATCTGTGCTGATCTCCATCCCCTACACTGACAGCATACAGGCTGTAGAAATGTTGGATTCAGTGAATGAATCTCAGCATCAGCAGCTTTGATTCAAACTCATCTCTGCTGCACTGATGTAACCTGTAACTCTGACCATGAACACAAACACTGTGCTCCAGTCCAACACAGAGCTTTACTGTAAATACAGTACAACAAGCTAACCTGTTTATCACACACTAAACTGCAGTATTTTCATACAATCTTTGAATAACACAAAGTCAGCATACTTCAGTTTGTTTTCCAGTCCTTACCTTTAATTCTAACCTCTCTTCTTCCTCTCCTGTCCTCTCTGAGTGAACTTCTCTCTCTTTGCTCTCCCTGAAATACAGCAGCTCTTCTTTTAGCTAGCAGACACACTGTGTGACAAACTGCACACACTTTGTGTGTTTGCTGATATTTGTTGAGCATTTAGAAACGTTGCATTTACCTGCCACACGTTACTCCCTTCACGCTCGCTCCTCTTCAGTAGCGCTAGCTAAGCTGTTTATGTGCCGCGAGCATAACTTACGGACTCGGTCCGGCCCGCTGTAACCCCTGATTATAGCGCTATAAATGATACATTAATTACATGGGTTTGTGTATTTAATCCCTTTGTACCCGATAAGCCCCGGTGATGGAGGATACACCAGTACGATTGTCTCTTTTATGTTATTATTCCTCCGGCTCAGATCGCTTGATGACTGACGGCGAACTGACCGAAAACGCAAACTTCTCCCTGACGTGTTAAAAAGTAATGAGTCTGTTTTGAAAATGTAAGAAGTAGAAAGTACCGATACTTGTGTAAAAATGTAGGGAGTAAAAGTAAAAAGTACTCAGAAAAATAAATACTCAAGTAAAGTACAGATACCTAAAAAATCTACTTAAGTACAGTAACGAAGTATTTGTACTTCGTTACTTCCCACCTCTGCTGCCCGGCACCATGGAGCCTGATTGGCATGTGCCATAGAACACCAGAATTAGCAGGTCCACCACTGGCACCCCGTGCTTTTCACACATTGAGCTGCCTCTGCCAGCTTAGACAGATAACGTGGTATGCTTTGAATCATGAGCTGTTTCTCTCCATGTTTTTCTCTTCTCATCGTTCTGGTACAAGTTAACCTTGGTTTAATCTGTCCAAAGTTATTATTTTTATTTTTATTTTCATTTTTATTTATTTACAGCTCTGTGCCAGATGTTTTCAATGTTTTCTGCCAAAGTCTAATCTGACCTTCATGGTCTTGAGTGTAATCAGTGGCTTCCACCTCAAATTTAAATGCTGTCAAAACTACAGTGAAAAGCTACAAAATACAAATCAACACTTTCAGTCTACTTCAGATGTTACATGTGCTTTATTTGTCATGGAATTACAAGTGAACAGGTCTCAGCTGGCCATGAAACTTCAAAAAGTCTGCACTTCAATCACATATTGATATTTTTTATTATTATTTACAATCCACTGTGGTGGTATACAGAGTCAAAACTACAAAAATTCTCTGTATCCCACACATTATGGAGGACACTGTATATAGTGCTTTCCCAGTCTTACTGACCACCCAAAGTGATTTAGACTGCAAGTAAAATTTTAACCATACATTTACTGTATGGTTAAAATGTGAGTCACATCCTCAGTGTATCTTTTTCTCCATTCTCGTTTCTAGTCGCCCCCTCCATACAATCATCCCCTTAGAGACCTCAGCCCAAACCTAGTGCAACATGGTCTGTACACAATCACAGCAGCATTTTAATGTGTCCCCTCGATAACTTATTTGCTGAGGAGGGACCCTGGAGGGGCCTCAGTCCAAAAGAGAGTGCAGCATTACTGAGCAAAACAAGGATCACATAAACGACCTAGTATTGGTGCAGACAAGATGGAGGGGTGACAGAGAAGTAAAAGCCTAGCTGGGGGGAGACAGAAAAGATGAAGAGTAATGAAGGATGTGAAGTGCAATAAATGCTGTGGGGAAGGATCAGAGTCATTAAAGAGGCCCAAGAACCAAAAGAAGATGGTTTGATAAAAATAGTACTTCAAAACACCACAACCAATCACAAAGGTCCTCAGCGAATATTAATGATGTTACTGAGTGTCTCATCTTGTGAATTTTTATTACACTTGTAGTGTATCAAAAATTCAAAGAAGTGTGAATTATGATTAACATTGATTTGCTATATTAATACACTATAATGCCAAAAGTATTCACTCACCCATCCAAATCATTGAATTCAGGTGTTCTAATCACTTCTAATCAGGTGTTTAAAACTACTACAGAACACCAAACTTCATGTGGCCTTTAGATTAGTTCAAGAACAAAGTGTAGAGAGATTCATGGAATGGGTTTCCATGGCCGAGCAGCTGCATACAAGCCTTACATCATCAAGTACTCTGCAGAACTTGTCTGGCCTGCACAGAGTCCTGACCTCAACCTGATAGAACACCTTTGGGATGAATTAGAGTGTCGACTGTGAGCCAGGCCTTCTCTCCAACATCAATGTCTGACCTCACAGATGTGCTTCTGGAAGAATGGTCAGAAATTCCCATAAACACTCCTAAACCTTCCCAGAAGAGTTGAAGCTGCAAAGGGTCATAAGGTCCATCATATTAAACCCTATGGATTAAGAATGGGATATTACTCAAGTTATTATGCATGTGATGGCAGATGAAAGAAAACCTTTAGCAATACAGTGCACATGGCATATAGCAACATTTTTTTTAAAAAATTCATCTATAAAAGCAAAGACTTTTTCTGCTAGCCTGTGTTAGCTGTGCGGAGGAGCATCCACCCCCCCAAAAAGCATCAAATAAAATTCATTTAAAACCCTCACAGTAAACTGGGTTTGGTTAGAGTCGGTACTGAGTGTTTAGATGTTACCATGATTTAACGTCTAAACTGCATGAAATGTTACTTTGTTCAAATTCTAAGCAGATTAAAACAGACATTGGATTGCAAGGCTACTGTCTCCATGTGTTGCAAAAAGATCTATTCAGATTTGAATGAAGCAACCTGAGTAAGAGTTGAGTCACATATTGGAAACAAAACTGTCCAAGATGTCTTTTTGGTAAAAATGAACTAATATAAAAAGGTCCCATTGTACAAAAACATGATACAATGAGTTATTGGTAGATGGACTAGTTCTTATAAAGCGCTTTTCTACTCAGTATGAGCACTCAAAGCGCTTATACAACATGTTTTACATTCACCCATGCACTCCCATTCATACAAGCACTTCCAGGTTTACTAAGCTAAGTGCTTTTAATTAGCTAACATTCACACACATTCATACTCCGACGGGACGGTCGGAGAGCAACTTGGGGTTTAGTATCTTGCCCAAGGATACATTGGCATGTAGCCTGGAGTAGCCAGGAATCGAACCGCTGACCTTCCGATCAGTAGGTGATCTGCTCTACCTACTGAGCTACAGCCACCCCTTAGATGAACCAAGTCTGTGTGTGAGGTTGAGAACATGATGCCCACTATGTAGCAGATATGATTAGAGGAAAAATAATAATATACAGCACTTCATAGTCTCTTTTTATATGGTGGATGGAGTGGCATTTATACAATGCTTTTTGAGTCTTTCTGGCCACTCAAGTGCTTTTATTTGCTTGATGATGTGCCATGAACAAATAATGTATCCATGTTCAGTTATTCCCCCACCATGTAACCTACCATGTAAAACCAGCATTAATTAGACATTTAAAATAGCATTATCTATCATGGGATACTTTGAATTATGCTAACTAAAAGCAACAACAACAATAAGCATATTGGGCTTGTCAGTTTAAGCAACCAAAAAAACTCTAACTTTTACATTTAAGCCATTCCCAGCAGGCAATGTTGACTCAGTGCCTGTCTAAATCACCCAGGTAAAGCCTTGGCTGTCTGTTTCATTTTATAGGACAGATACATCAGTTTAAGCAGGTAGAGATCAATCA
This sequence comes from Archocentrus centrarchus, assembly GCF_007364275.1. NCBI lineage: Eukaryota > Metazoa > Chordata > Actinopteri > Cichliformes > Cichlidae > Archocentrus > Archocentrus centrarchus. Next base: position 30,160,547 of record NC_044347.1, read on the forward strand.
CACTACTGAGAAATGAGCCAAAGTAGCTGAAACATTGACTGCAGGCTGACAGGGAGAGATACCTGATCATGAGCTGACAGATCAGTTTGGGATTTAATATTCAGTGCTTTCCTATCAACCTCACGTTATTTATCCCCAAACTTTCTGCAAAACATATTCAACCACATCTGCAAATACAGCAGACAAAGCAGATAATAGTGTAATTTAAAATGATTTATCTTTTTCAGACATTCTGTTTCTTCAGTTCAATTGTCTTTTATTCCCAATGTTCACAGCATCACAATGTTATGTGCAACGGAAAGCAAACTGATTTTAGATACCGTCAGACAAAAATATATCTAAAATGGTTTTAAATAATTTAAGAGCACATAATGTGACCCCACACAAATACTGCACTCATCAATGACATAAATTTAATTCAAAGGCCAATACAAAATATAACTGATCATATAGTATCCTGTTGAGATCTAGTCATCTACTCATCGAAAGGTTAGTGGTTTAATACCTTGCTGCTCCAGTATGCATGCCAAATTATCCTTGGGTAAGATACTGAACCCCGATGTGCTCACTGGAGCATGAATGATAGATTGTGTGTGTGTGTGTGTGTGTGTGTGTGTGTGTGTGTGTGTGTGTGTGTGTGTGTGTGTGTGTGTGTGTGTGTGTGTGTGTGTGTGTGTGAATGGGTGAATGAGATGTGTTGTATAAAGCCCTTTGAGTGCCCAGGTAGAGTAGAAAAGTGCTATAGAAGAATCAGTTCATAAAAAGTATCAAATCCAGGCACTGGATTTGATACTTTTTATTGAAAAACAGGGTTTGAGTAATAAACTGTTTGGTGATTAGACTCCAGTGAAGCTACAGAACAGAGCCTAAGAACGGTAGGAGCCTAGATGCTGGTGGCGGCAGAGATGAAGCAGGTGGAGACCTGGATGAGGATCTCCAACTGGCTAGGATGAGGTGGAGACTGGGAGGAGGCAGATTGTGTGAATGAGAGTCTGAAATGCAGAATGACAGTAGAGCACTGAGGCTGATGACTGGGCCAGAGTGATGATGACAGAACTGAGTCTGACAGCATGGGAAAGCAGAATTGATGTAAAGAATAGAGCAGCAGCCCAAACACCCAGGAATCCAGGCAGAATACTAAATGCAGAGCTTCCTTATTGAACTGACGCATTCATTTCATTTTTGAGTCTTAAAACGTGACTACATTAAAGAATATTTTTTTCACACATCAGGAATTACAGATACAACAGGAGCCTGGTATCAAAAAAAGAAGAAAAAGAAAGAAAGAAGGGACTAAAAAAATAATCCTGTTCTCAAATCTTTTGATCTCAGGGGCACCACTTACTCTCTGAATATATCGGAGAAGAAAGACAAATGGCACTTCAAGACAATAACAGATTGTTTTAATAGTTATTGGAACTCATTCATGAAGATCATTAACCTTTCTGAGAGATGTAAACAAGGAAATAATCATCCATCCAGCCACTTATCCTGTTCAGGGTTGCAGGGGGCTGGAGGCTATCCCAGCTGTCATAGGGCCAGAAGCAGGTACACCCTGTACAGGTTGCCAGCCTGTTGCAGAGCAAACAGAGAGAGACAGAAAGCCATTCACACCTATGGGCAATTCTGAATTACCAATTAACCTAACCCCAGTAACTGCAGGTCTTTGGACTGTGGGAGAAAACCAGAGTACGGAGAAAACATCCAGACAGAACAGGCCGGGCCAAGGTGGATTTGAACCCAGATCTTCTAGTGGTGAGGACACCACCTATAGTGCCTGTACTATTACTGTCAGTACAGGCACTATATTGCTAATAGTATTCACTCGTCTGCCTTCACAAACATATGAACTTGAGTGAAATCCCTTTCTAATCCATAGGGTTTATGATGTGGGGCCACTCTTTGCAGCTATAACACCTTCAACTCTTCTGGGAAGGCTTTCCACAAGGTTCAGGAATGTTTATGGGAATTTTTGTTAATTCTCCTAGAAGTGCATTTGTGAGGTCAGACACTGATGTTGGAGAGAAGGCCTGACTCACAGTCTCTGATCTGATTCATCCCAAAGGTGTTCTATCAGGCTGAGGTCAGGACTCTGTGCAGGCCAATCAAGTTCTTCCACACCAAGCTGGCTCATCCATGTCTTTATGGAGCTGCTTTGTCTGCTGGTGTGCAGTCATGTTGGAACAGGAAGGGGCCATCCCCAAACTGTGCCCACAAAGTTGGGAGCAGGAAAATGTCCAAAATGTCTTGGTATGCTGCAGCATTAAGAGAAACATTTACACTTGGCACAATGCAGTCAGACAAGTACCATTCTCATGGCAATTGCAAACCAAGACTCATCTTTTGGACTGCCAGTGTGATTTGACACTCCAGAGAACATGTACAGTGGCTTGCAGAAGTATTCATACCCCTTGAACTTTTCCATATTTTGTCACATTACAACCACAAACATAAATATATTTCACTGGAATTAAATGTGAAAAACCAACACAAAGTGGTATACAACTGTGAAGTGGAAAGAAAATTATACAAGATTCAAAACATTTTTTACAAATAAAAAACTGAAAAGTGCGGTGTGCAAAAGTATTGAACCCCCTTTTCTTTGAGTGCAACCAGTTGCATTCAGAAGTTGCCTGATGACTGCTAATGAGTAAAAAGAGTCCACCTGTGTGTAATCTAATCTCAGTACAAATACAGCTGCTCCGTGACGGCCTCAGAGGTTGGTTAAGAGAATATTGGGGAGTAAACAGCATCATGAAGTCCAAAGAACACAGCAGACAGGTCAGGAATAAGGTTGTAGAGAAGTTTAAAGCAGGCTTAGGCTATAAAAAGATTTCCCAAGCTTTGAACATCTCACAGAGCACTGTTCAATCCATTATCCAGAAATGGAAAGAATATGGCACAACTGTAAACCTACCAAGACAAGGCCGTCCACCTAAACTTACAGGCCGAACAAGGAGAGCACTGATCAGAGATGCAGCCAAGAGGCCCACAGTGACTCTGGATGAAATGCAGAGATCCACAGCTCAGGTGGGGGAATCTGTCCACAGGACAACTATTAGTCGTGCACTGCACAAATGTGGTCTTTATGGAAGAGCGGCAAGAAAAAAGCCATTGTTAAAAGAAAACCATCAAAAGTCCCATTTGCAGTTTGCCAGAAGCCATGTTGGAGACACAGCAAACATGTGGAACAAGGTGTTTTGGTCAGATGACACCAAAATTGAACTTTTTGGCCAAACTGCAAAACACTATGTGTGGCAGAGAATTAACACTGCACATAACTCTGAACACACCATCCCCACTGTCAAATATGGTGGTGGCAGCATCATGCTCTGGGGCTGCTTCTCTTCAGCAGGGACAGGGAAGTTGGTCAGAGTTGATGGGAAGATGGATGGGGCCAAATACAGGACAATCTTGGAGGAAAACCTGTTGGAGTCTGGAAAAGACTTGAGACTGGGGCGGAGGTTCACCTTCCAGCAGGACAATGACCCTAAACATAAAGCCAGGGCTACAATGGAATGGTTTCAAACCAAACATATTCATGTGTTAGAACGGCCCAGTCAGAGTCCAGACCTAAACCCAATCTGCTGTTCACAAACGCTCTCCATCTAATCTGACTGAGCTTGAGCTGTTTTGCAAAGAAGAATGGGCAAAAATTTCAGTCACTAGATGTGCAAAGCTGGTGGAGACAAACCCTAAAAGACCTGCAGCTGTAACTGCAGCAAAAGGTGTTTCCACAAAGTACTGACTCAGGGGGGCTCAATACTTTTGCACACCGCACTTTTCAGTTTTTTATTTGTAAAAAATGTTTTGAATCATGTATAATTTTCTATCCACTTCACAATTGTAACCACTTTGTGTTGGTCTTTCACATTAAATTCCAGTGAAATATATTTATGTTTGTGGTTGTAATGTGACAAATATGGAAAAGTTCAAGGGGTATGAATACTTCTGCAAGCCACTGTATATACACTGATCGAGAGTCCAGTGGTGGCGTGCTTCACACCACTACATCTGATGCTTTGCATTGCACTTGGCCATGGAAACCCGTTCCGTGAAGCTCTCTACACACTGTTCTACACACTGAGCAATTCTGAAGGCCAACTGAAGTTTGGAGGTCTGTTATCACTGACTTTGAAATTGGTGACCTCTGTGCACTATGATCCTCAGCATCCGTTGACCTCATTCCGTGATTTTTTTGTGGCTAATTTGTTGTCATTCCGAATCACTTACACTTTGTTATAATCCCACTAACAGCTGACTGTGGAATATTTACTAGCAAGGAAATTTCAGGACTGGACTTGTTCCACGGGTATCATACTATCACAGTACCATGTTGGAATTCACTGAGCTCCTGAGAGCGACCCATTCTTTCAGTAATGTTTGTAGAAGCAGTCTGCATGCCTAGGTGCTTGGTTTATACACCTGTGGCCATGGAAGTGACTGGAACACCTGAATTCAATGATTTGCATGGTGAGTGAATGCTTTTGGCAGTATAGTGTAAGTGCCTCATCCCCCCTACCTTTGCAATCCGAAATTTCATGTATCACCTCTGAACATGCCAACACCTACCTACAGGTGCTGCTCATGAAATTAGAATATCATGAAAAAGTTGATTTATTTCAGTAAATCCATTCAAAAAGTGAAACTTGTATATTATATTCGTTCATTACGCACAGACTGATATGTTTCATTGGGTGGCTGTAGCTCAGTAGGTAGAGCAGGTCACTTACTGATCGGAAGGTCAGCGGTTCGAATCCTGGCGACTCCGGGCTACATGCCAATGTATCCTTGGGCAAGATACTTAACCCCAAGTTGCTCTCCGACCGTTCTGTCGGAGTATGAATGCGTGTGAATGTTAGGTAAAAGCACTTAGCTTCGTAAAAATGGAAGTGCTTGTATGAATGGGAGTGCATGTGTGAATGCAAACAGGTTGTATAAGCGCTTTGAGTGCTCATACTGAGTAGAAAAGCGCTATATAAGAACTAGTCCATTTACCATTTTAATTTTGATGATTATAACTGATAACTAATGAATACCCCAAATTCAGTATCTCAGAAAATTAGAATATTGCAAAAAGGTTCAATATTGAAGACACCTGGTGCCACACTGTAATCAGCTAATTAACTCCAAACACCTGCAAAGGCCTTTAAATGCTCTCTCAGTCTAGTTCTGTAGGCTACACAATCATGGGGAAGACTGCTGACTTGACAGTTGTCCAAAAGATGACCTTTGACACCTTGCACAAGGAGGGCGAGACACAAAAGGTCATTGCTAAAGAGGCTGGCTGGTCACAAAGCTCTGTGTCCAAGCACATTAATAGAGAGGCGAAGGGAAGGAAAAGATGTGGTAGAAAAAAGTGTACAACAACAGGGATAACTGCACCCTGGAGAGGATTGTGGAACAAAAGCCATTTAAAAAATGTGGGGGAGATTCACAAAGAGTGGACTGCAGCTGGAGTCGGTGCTTCAAGAACCACCACGCACAGACGTATGCAGACATGGGTTTCAGCTGTCGCAGTCCTCGTGTCGGGCCACTCTTGAACAAGAGACAGCGTCAGAAGTGTCTCGCCTGGACTAAAGACAAAAAGGACTGGACTGCTGCTGAGTGCTCCAAAGTTATGTCCTCTGATCAAAGTCAATGTTGCATTTCCTTTGGAAATCAAGGTCCCAGAGTCTGGAGGAGGAGAGGAGAGGCACAGAATCCACGCTGGCTGAGGTCCAGTGTAAAGTTTCCACAGTCAGTGATGGTTTGGGGTGCCATGGGGTGCCTTGATCCAAGATGGCGCCGCAGATGGCGACACTGGTTAGGAGCTAGGTAGTGCTTTGTTTGTTTTCTTTGTTTGTTATGGCACGTGTGATCCAAACACACTCCAATACAGTGCAGAAGATCTGTGGAACATTAGGCAGCTTATGCCACCAGGTATATTTCCTGATTTTACATTTTCGGACAGTTTTTGGGGCATTATGGTCAGTGGAGCAGCTGCGCTCCTGAGCAGATGCAGGCGGATGCACAGATGTGGGAAGCGTGCTGGAGCGCTTGTCAAATTCCGACAGCGCGGACTTCGTACACCGCTACCCAGTATCCATATGACAAATCTTCGCTCTTTATGAAACAAAATGGATGAACTTTGACTGCTAAACTGTACCAACAAGGACTTTTCTCTCTCTGCTGTACTGTGCTTCACTGAGACCTGGCTCACTGATTCTGTCCCGGACAGCGCGCTCTACTTGCACGGCTTTCATCTCTACCGAGCGGACCGCGAGCTTTCCGGTAATGAAAAAGGCAGCGGAATTTGCTTTTATATCAACCAAGGCTGGTGTACAGATGTGACAGTGTTAATGAGAATATGCAGCCCTAATCTGGAATCGCTTTTCTTGAACTGTAGACTGTTTTATTGTCCGTGGGAGTTTTCATCAGTTGTGCTTGTTGCTGTTTACATTCCACCTCAAGCACTAGTGAGGCACTGAGCGCTCTTGCTGATCAGATCCTCAGCGTAGAGCACCAACACACAGACTCTGTTTTTATCATCTTAGGGGACTTTAACAGAGCAAAAATTAACAACGAACTACCTAAATACAGACAGCATGTTACCTGCCCCACCAGGGAGAGAAACATCTTAGATCACTGCTACATTGTATATAAAGGTGCTTATCGCTTCGTCCCCCGTGCAGCACTGGGACAATCTGACCACTGTTTAGTTCATCTTCTCCCGACCTACAGACAGAAGCTCAAGTGTGCCAAACCTGTGGTCAGTACGGTGAAGAAATGGACTAATGAGGCTAAAGAAAGGCTTCAAGACTGCATGGAATTAACAGACTGGTGTGTATTTGATGATGCCACAAGCAGCCTGGATGAATACACGGACACTGTGACATCTTACATCAGCTTTTGTGAAGACATCTGTGTTCCCACCAGGACTCGCATTAAATACAACAATGACAAGCCCTGCTTTAATGCCAAATTGAAACAGCTGAGCCGGTCTAAGGAGGTAGCATATAGAAGTGGGGATCGGGCGCTGTACAACCAGGCAAGGAACACCCTAACCAAAGAGATCAAAGCTGCAAAGAAGAACTACTCCAACAAGCTAAGCAGCATGATGTGCAGAAATGAGCCATCAATTGCCTGGAGGTGTCTGCAGAATATCACCAGCTACAAAAGGCCATCTACACAGACAGTGGGAGATCGTCAACTGGCCGATGACCTTAACGGATTCTATTGCAGGTTTGAACAGCCCAGCAACGAGCTCCCATCCAACACCACCTCACACCCACTTGACTATCAGCCACCCATCCAGCCTGCTCTGAAGATCTGCGAGGAAGACATGCTGAGACTTTTTAAAAAACAGAAACTCAAGAAGGCCCCAGGTCCTGATGGACTCTCTCCCTCCTGCCTGAGGACCTGTGCAGACCAGCTTGTACCTGTCTTTACTAAGATCTTCAACAGATCACTGGAGCTGTGTGTTGTTCCGTCTTGTTTTAAAAGCTCCACAATAATACCCATTCCTAAAAAGACAACTACCACAGGACTAAATGACGACAGACCTGTTGCCTTGACCTCTGTGGTCATGAAGTCCTTTGAAACACTGGTTCTCAACCTCATTAAGGAAATCACCGACCCCCTGCTAGACCCCCTGCTATTTGCCTATCGGGCCAACCGGTCGGTGGTTGATGCAGTGAACATGGGTCTCCACTTCATCCTCCAACACCTTGATCACCCAGGAACTTATGCAAGAATTCTGTTCCTGGACTTTAGTTCAGCCTTCAACACAATTATTCCAGGACAATTACACAGCAAACTGACTGAACTCAGCGTACCAGCCTCCACCTGCCAGTGGATAACTGACTTTCTTACTGGCAGAAAACAGCAGGTGAGGCTGGGAAAGTGTACTTCAGGGACCCAAACCATCAGCACGGGTGCCCCACAGGGTTGTGTACTCTCCCCACTGCTCTTCTCACTGTACACAAATGACTGTACCTCCATGGACTCCTCTATTAAAATCCTGAAGTTTGCAGATGACACAACAGTCATTGTTCTCATCAGTGACAGTGATGAGTCTGCATACAGACGGGCAGTTGATCAGGTTGTCCTCTGGAGCAGTCAGAACAATCTGGAGCTGAACACAGCAACAGTGGAGATGACCGTGGATTTCAGGAGGAGCCCCCCAACCCTGCCAGCACTCACCATTCTAGACAGGACTGTGATGGCTGTGGAGTCCTACAAGTTCCTGGGCACAATAATCTCCAAGGACCTGAAGTGGGACAGCAACATCAACTCCATCATCAAGAGGGCACAACAGAGGATGTACTTTCTGTACCAGCTGAGGAAGTTCAACCTACCCAAAGAGCTGATGGTGCAGTTCTACACAGCCATCATAGAGTCCATGATCACCACATCCATCACAGTGTGGGGCAGCGCTATCACAAAACATGACACCAATTGAACAATTGGACACTACTGAACTGTTAATACTTGGGACACTTGCATATCAAAAATTACCTATTTAATTTATTTAAGGGCATACACAGGATTCTCACCTTTACTTCAATTTTTTATTTATATATTTTATATTTTCTATAGTTTTTATACTGCACAAATTGCACCTTTTTAAAATTACAAGGTAAATTGCACATGCTAAATATTTTAAATGTTTTCTAGATTAACGGGTATGAATGTGTGTGTAAGGAGAGAGTGAGCTGTGTGAATAAGATTGTTTTTACTGTATTTTTCGTGCACTGCGAGCATCTGTGTAACCAAAAAAAAATTCCTTGTTTTTGTGAGCGATACTTGGTCAATAAAGCCTGATTCTGATTCTGATTCTTATTTCATCTGCTGCTGTTGGTCCACTGTGTTTTCTGAAGTCCAAGGTCAACGCGGCCCTTCTACCAGGAAGTTTTAGAGCACTTCATGCTTCCTGCTGCTGACCAACTTTATGGAGATGCAGATTTCATTTTCCAACAGGACTTGGCACCTGCACACAGTGCCAAAGCTACCAGTACCTGCTTTAAGGACCATGGTATCCCTGTTCTTCATTGGCCAGCAAACTCGCCTGACCTTGACCCCATAAAAAATCTATGGACTATTGTGAAAAGGAAGATGTGATACACCAGACCCAACAATTCAGAAGAGCTGAAGGCCACTATCAGAGCAACCTGGGCTCTCATAACACCTGAGCAGTGCCACAGACTGATTGACTCCATGCCACGCCGCATTGCATTTTAGACATAGATTTAGACCCTCTCTTTCCTCTTTCCTACCACTAGTTTGTTACATTACAGTTGGTTTTCCTTTTTTTTATTATATACTTGTTTATTTATTTCATCACAAACAAACATTATTGCTATACCATATTTCATGAACATTGTAAATTATCATATTCCAGTCTGCTTTATGTTTTTTTTGTGACTGTTGCCATTTGTTGTGTTGTCTTTGTTTTCTGTTTTGTTCAGTATTTGGTTCTTTGTATGTACGACCACTGTTTGCTCTTTTGTTTATCCACAGTAAAAAAAATAAAAAAAACAGAGAAAAATGAAGAGAAGAACAAGATTTTATCTTTAGATTGTGAGACTTGCAGTTGGTGTAAAATTGATTTGATTTAAATGTGTTTCTCTGGAATTAGAGTCCCATTTTAATAGACTTCTTTCCCGTGCTTATGATGTTATCATAGTTCAAAGAACACTGGGAAAAAATATGAAAATTAAAAGCCACAAATGTTCAATCCATACCCTTTCTGAGTTACAGGCTCCTTCCAAGAAAAAAACTTTCATGGCTTCACTAATGTTGATGTACAACTATGAGGGGATTGTGAAAGGATTAGTTGAAACACACTGACTGATTTTTTTATGAATAACTCAGTTGTGGAAAGCAGCAGCCCCCCCAGTCTGATTCTGATTTCTTTCTATTTTACTCGATACTGTTGCAAAGAGCGGTTCAGAAGACCCTTATGAGTGAAAAAACAAGGGAACAGTTTACCCTGCCCGGGATAGGGCTACCGGGGCCCCACCCTGGAGTCAGGCCTGGGGAGGGAGCTCGAGGGAGAGCGTCTGGTGGCCAGGCATTAGCCCGTGGTGCTTGGCCGGGCGCAGCCCGAAGAGGTTACATGGGCCCCCCCTCCTGCAGGCCCACCACCCGCAGGAGGTGTCGTAGGGGTCGGGTGCAGTGTGTGTCGGGCGGTGGGCCCTGGCGGACTGATCCCCGGCTATCGAAACTGGCTATTGGGACATGGAATGTCACCTCTCTGGTGGGGAAGGAGCCTGAGCTAGTGCGTGAGGTTGAGAGATACCAGCTAGATTGAGTTGGGCTCACCTCAACGCATGGCCTGGGCTCTGGAACCAGTCTCCTGGAGAAGGGCTGGACTCTGTTCCAGTCTGGAGTTGCCCTTGGTGAGAGGCGGCGAGCTGGGGTGGGTATTCTTGTATCCCCCCGGCTTGCTGCCTGTACGTCGGAGTTTTCACCGGTGGACGAGAGGGTAGTTTCCCTGCGCCTTCGGGCTGGGGAACGGGTCCTGACTGTTGTTTGCGCTTATGCTCCGAATGACAGTTCAGGGTACCCACCCTTTTTGGAGTTGCTGGGCGGGGTGCTGGAAAGTGCTCCATCTGGTGACTCCATAGTCTTGCTGGGAGACTTCAACGCTCACGTGGGCAATGACAGTGAGACCTGGAGGGGCGTGATTGGGAGGAACGGCCTGCCCGATCTGAACCCGAATGGTGTTTTGTTATTGGACTTCTGTGCAAACCACAGTTTGTCCATAACAAACACCGTGTTTGAACACAAGGATGTCCATAAGTGCACATGGTACCAGGACACCCTAGGTCGCAGGTCGATGATCGATTTTGTAATCGTATCATCAGATCTGCGGCCGTATGTTTTGGACACTCGGGTGAAAAGAGGAGCTGAGCTGTCAACTGATCACCACCTGGTGGTGAGTTGGATCAGGTGGCGGGGGAAGATGCTGGACAGACCTGGCACACCTAAACGTATTGTGAGGGTGCGCTGGGAACGCCTGGCAGAAGCCCCAGTCCGGGAGATCTTCAACTCCCACCTCCGGCAGAACTTCGACAGCATTCCGAGGGAGGCTGAGGACATTGAGTCCGAATGGACCATGTTCCGCACCTCCATTGTTGAGGCTGCTGCTCAGAGCTGTGGCTGCAAGGTGGTTGGTGCCTGTCGTGGTGGTAACCCCGGAACCAGATGGTGGTTACCGGAGGTGAAGGGAGCCATCAAGCTGAAGAAAGAGTCCTATCGGGCTTGGTTAGCCTGTGGGACTCCGGAGGCAGCTGACAGCTATCGACAGGCCAAGTGGAATGCAGCTCGGGTAGTGGCCAAAGCAAAAACTCGGGTGTGGGAGGAGTTCGGTGAGGCTATGGAAAAAGACTTTCGGACGGCATCGAAGCGATTCTGGCAAACCGTCAGGCGACTCAGGAGGGGAAAGCAGTGCTTCACTCACACTGTTTATAGTGCGGGGGGGTGCTGCTGACTTCAACTGAGGCTATAGTCGGACGGTGGAAGGAATACTTCGAGGACCTTCTGAATCCCACTGTCACGCCTTCTGTAGTGGAAGCAGAGTCTGGGGATGAGGGGGATGACTTGACCATCACTGGGGGTGAGGTCACTGAGGTAGTTAAACAACTCCTTGGTGGCAGAGCCCCTGGAGTGGACGAGATTCGCCCTGAGTTCCTGAAGGCTCTGGATGTTGTAGGGCTGTCTTGGTTGACACGCCTCTGCAACATCGCGTGGAGATCTGGGGCAGTGCCATTGGATTGGCAGACCGGGGTGGTGTCCCCATCTTTAAGAAGGGAGACCGGAGGGTGTGCTCCAACTTTCGGGGGATCACACTACTCAGCCTCCCCGGTAAGGTCTATGCCAGGGTGCTGGAAAGGAGGGTGCATCCGTTAGTCGAACCTCGGATTCAGGAGGAACAATGCGGTTTTCGTCCTGGTCATGGAACGCTGGACCAGCTCTTTATCCTCTCAAGGATATTCGAGTGTGCGTGGGAGTTTGCCCAACAGTCTACATGTGCTTTGTGGACTTGGAGAAGGCATTCGACCGTGTCCCTCGGGGTGTCCTTTGGGAGGTTCTGCGGGAGTATGGGGTGTCTGGCCCATTGTTGCGGGCCATTCAGTACTTGTACAACCACAGTGAGAGCTTGGTCCGTATAGCTGGTAATAATTCGGATTCGTTTCCTGTGGGTGTTGGACTCCATCAGGGCTGCCCTTTGTCACCGATTCTGTTCATAATTTTTATGGACAGAATTTCTAGGCGTAGCCAGGTGGCGGAAGGCTTCTTCCTTGGTGGCCTCAGAGTCTCATCTCTGCTTTTTGCAGATGATGCGGTTCTGTTGGCTTCATCAGGAGGGGGCCTCCAGCTCGCAGTGGAACGGTTCGCAGCCGAGTGTGAAGCGGCTGGCAGGAGAATCAGCACCTCTAAGTCTGAGGCCATGGTCCTCAGCCGGAAAAGGGTGGAGTGCCATCTTCGGCTCAGGAACGAGTTCTTGCCTCAAGTGGAGGAGTTCAAGTATCTCGGGGTCTTGTTCACGAGTGATGGGAGAAGGGAGCGGGAGATCGACAGGCGGATTGGGGCTGCTTCTGCAGTGATGCGGACGCTGCACCGGTCCGTCGTGGTGAAGAGGGAGCTTAGCGTAAAAGCGAAGCTGTTGATTTACCGGTCGATCTACGTTCCTACCCTCACCTATGGTCACGAGCTTTGGGTAGTGACCGAAAGAATAAGATCGCGAATACAAGCGGCAGAAATGAGTTTCCTTCGAAGGGTGGCTGGCCTCTCCCTTAGAGATAAGGTGAAGAGTGCGGCCATCCAGGAGGGGCTCAGAGTAGAGCCGCTGCTCCTCCACATCGAAAGGAGCCAGTTGAGGTGGCTCGGGCATCTGATTAGGATGCCTCCTGGCCGCCTCCTGGGTGAGGTGTTCCGGGCATGTCCCACCGGGAAGAGGCCCCGTGGTAGACCCAGGACACGCTGGAGAGATTATGTATCTCGGCTGGCCTGGGAACGCCTTGGGGTCCCTCCGGATGAGCTGGAGGAGGTGGCTGGGGAGAGGGAAGCCTGGTCTTCTCTGCTTAGGCTTCTGCCCCCGCGACCCGGCCCCGGATAAGCGGAAGAAAATGGATGGATGGATGGATGGACTGTTGCTACTTGTCTCCCATGTTTTTTCTCTTAAACACTTTAAGATATTGAAGTTGCTGTTCAAATTGCCCTGCAGTAGCACATGTCAAGATTTGGAACTATAGAAATTAAATTGCAAGTGAACTGAATCAAACTGACACAAACCTTTCATTGTTGAAGTGTGATAAACCTATAATAACTGATTTGGTGTATGACCTTGGGAATTTTGAGTCTTATTCCTGGATCTTTTCACATGCCAGTCAATACTCAACACTCAACTGAACTTTATTTATAAAGCACTTTAAAATAAATGCCATTGGCCAAAGTGCTGTACAGAAGACAGTGGTTATAGCAATAAAACAATAAGACACACACCCTGAAAAATAATAAAATAAAATAAAAACCACAGTTAAAACTATAAGAACCAACATCTCAAACTGAGTTAAAAGCCAAAGAGATGAAATGTGTTTTAAGAGAGGCGCGGTCACCTCTCAGCTTCCTCCTTGTCTTTGGGACAGCCAACAGTGACAGATCAGCTGACCTGAGTGAACATGAGCGGGCGTACAGGTGAAGCAGTTCAGACACATATGGTGCGGTGAGGCCATGAAGACATTTAAAAACAAATAAAATCAATGCTAAAATGAACTGGGAGCTAATGAAGTGATGCTAAAATCGGTGTAATGTCCTCACATTTTTTGACACCAACTAAAAGTTGAGCAGCAGCATTTTGTAGCATCTGTAGTTGGATAAGTAGTGTCTGGTTGAGCCCAACATAAAGTGCATTCCAGTAGTCTAAATGAGATGTGAAGAAAGCATTAATTAAAATCTCAAAGTGAAGCACAGAAAGAAATGGCTTCACCTTGGCCAGTTGTCTTAATTGATAAAAGCTGGACTTAACTACTGACTTAATCTGTGCATCATGTTTAAGATCATTGTCCAGTTTTACACCCAGATTTGTTGCTGTCTGTGTCAGATGTTGACTCAAAGGACCCAGATCGACATTAATTTTGGAGGTCTCACTAGGTCCCAAACAACATAATCTGTCATTTTATGATTCAGGTGCAAAGATTTGCACCTTGGCATTTCCAATGCACTCTAAGACATGTTTGCAGAAAATGCATTTTGCTGCTTCAGTGGCACATAAATTTGACAGTCATCAGCATAAAAGTGGAATGCAATGACATGTCTTTTAAGAATTGATCCCAATTAGAATTGATTGGAAGTAGGTACAGAGAGAAGAGGGCCAAGTATAGATCCTTGAGGTACCCCACATGTAAGGGGCGCTGCACAAGATAAGTAGGATCTGAACCAAACTAAAACAACACCGTTAATGATCAGTTTTCCAGGTGAGACAGGAGGATCTGATTGTCCACTGTGTCGAAGGCCGCTGTTAGGTACAACAGGACCAAAGCAACACAGTGACCAGAGTCAGTGGCTAAAAGAATGTTATTAAAAACCCGCAACAGTGCTGACTCAGTACTGTGACGGGATTTAAAACTAGACTGGAACACCTCCAGGGTGTCATGTTTATTTAAAAATTAAAATCTAACACATCATAATTCCCCAATTAATTGCATAGAGTGCATCCAATGCCTATGTTTTTTCTTTTTCTTTTTGCACCTATCAGTGACTGACCATAAAATACAAATCTCATTTAGAAAAATGTAAAATGTATGTACTTGTATTTTTAAAAAAGCTTGGCAAACATCTGTTGTTCATTAAAAGCATTCTTAGTAGTTAATGCATTTGAATGTGAAGCTTTCACTCAGTGATCCTGAAACTATGACTTCCATGCAACAAAATTAGTATTTGCATTTTTTTTAAATTATTCACTTTATACTGTAGCTTTCATGCACCTGTTTGAAGATATTACATTTTGGTCCTGACAAAATGCATTCAGACTTTTATGCATTCCTTTTCCTTTGGGAGAAGGACACTGGTTCAAAATACTCATTGACAAAGCAAATCAATATCTAATTACAAGACTCACATTATGGTGCTTCAGCAGGGGAATGTAGAGAGACCTTCCCTTCCTCTCAAACCAAGGGCTCAATAACACCTTGTAGATTATTTCTTCACCCATCATTTCCATGCTGCCCCAGTAATGGCCCCTCACTTTGAGAATCTATTACCATTTTTTGTCTTAAAGTCAGCACTTTTCAGGGGATGGAGATTTGTCTTGCGGTGGTCCATCACTCAGCCTAAGCTGTATTCTATTTACATCACAAAAAAGGCACTGAAGTTATGTTTGTCTTGCAGCAATTTAAATACCATTTTCTGGCTCCAGATATTTAACAAAAGCAGGATAAAGTCAGTCACAATGACATACACATATAATGAAAAAAAATCCATATGTTTATTTAACAGTGCAGTTTAGAATAAAAAAATAAGAGCTTAAATTAGCAGAAGTGCAGGATAATCACAGCAATTAGCATAATTCAAGGAATCTACAATTTAACTTTCATCAGCTGTAATATGTGCGGTAATGATATGCTATGAAAAGAGCCTTGCATAAGGCTGAGGTCTTGAGTTCACCTGTTGATGGGCTAACCAGATGCAATTTCTGTACTCCTGCTAGGTGATAGCTGTCAGTCAGTGGGGGATGATTATCATATAAACACTGGAATGATGCAGTAAATGTAGTCAAATTTCATAGCAATCTGATGATTTAATTTTGATATTTTGCGAATGTACAATTTGATCAGGATGTGGTACAGCATTTGAGGTAAGGGAAGGAAATCAAAAAAAAAAAAAAAAAGAGAAAATTCATAAAATTTCCGGTCCATATGTTCAACTAAGAAATTAACTTCCAGTGCACATGCAAATAAGAGTAATCATAGTGTGGGTCTTTTTTCTGAACAAAAATGTTGGGACCGACAGCCGGGCTGAACATCCTCAAACTGCCCTGCATGTGAAAAATAAATCACAAACTGCTAAAATCAAAGGAAGGAGGTCCTGATCTCCACTGGTGTTATACATTATACTGTAGTAGAAATTCCCCACACATACTTCACAAGTGAGGTCTTTCAAAAGGACAATCAAACCTTCTCATATTTTATCTCTGCCAAAAAGTCATCATTATACTTGATGACTTCATTAATTGTAATGATGTCACTAAATGATGTGGGGGTAATGAAATCATTTGTACAATATTATTAAATTTCTAACATGCAGTTTCTCCAAGAAAGTTTAAAGTAATCTAAAATGTTCTGAAGAGTTTTACACCACTCATTCGCTCACACTGGTGAAGCCTATAAAGTCTATAAAGTCCCCTGCGTTAGAAAACCTCACCCTGCCCAAGCTTTCCTGGGTCCCCAATTATAGTGTCCATACCACAGCAGAGGACTGGACAAAAAATGTTATCTTGCAGTATTGGGCACGGGTGGGAAATTATTTCTCCCAAAGGTCAACTGGGACTGTTTTGGAGGGCCCCACCAATAAGATGAACTCAGGTCTGCTCAATATTAATTTTTCTTTTATGAACTGCTGCTGGTAAGAGTCTATTCCAGTGGTGCATCTGTCTCACCATGGCAGAACAGCTTGTATGCCTTGATATGCAATGCATGCTCCTCAGAGCTATGTTGACTGGAGCCCTCTGATCCCGGTAGGTCCAACCATGCCAAACAGGTCTCAGTAGAATAGAGGCTAGATGAAACAGTGTAATTTGGTCCTTCAGGTTGAGCGTTGTGATGATGATTATTACTGTTTTTGCTGCAACAGTAACCTACAGTAAGTGGCATCCTGTGGCTGCAAACAGTCCTTTGGGAGAGTACGCCATCTTGGCCAGTCTGTTGCCAGGTCCCTGAGCCCTTTGAGATGAAAGAGTCTGAAGGGGCCCCATTCCAGCTACTGTTATGTCAGCGCAAGTAAGCTCCAAGAGATTGGTGCTGTGCCGGCAGTGCCTGCTTTGGTACTTCTTGCAGCCATCAACTGCAGTCTCCAAAGCTCTGCAGTGGGGCTTCAGCATCCATACATAGAACAGACCCAGCGTGGACCATCTTTGCCTCTTGACCTTGATTGGCAGGGGTTCACTATTGCGCAGCATGCACAGGGTCTTGTTTGAAATTAGCCTTTGTGGTCACTAGTGTCCAGCGATGGTCTTAAGGTGTTTCCAATGGTATGCATCCAACTTGTCAAGCTGGGCAGACCAGCTGTTGCAGCCGCACAGCATAATAGATACACAGTATGCATGGTACAGGTATAGTTTTGTTTCAAGTGGTATCTTGGATCTGTGGCTCTACATCTTTTAGAGAGATTGAAAAGTGATGTTGCCAAGTGTATATCAGGATTGGATATCGGTAGTGCTGCACAACATCTTTTTTTTGTGCCATTACTCATTTCCTATACATGGGTTACCGTCTGCATCTGTTTCTGACTTGCTTTCATTCGTAAAGTGGTTGAAATCCTTGAGATTCTCTGTTGTTATTGGCTGAAGCTATTTCAGGAGGAGCATTGCTTCATCCAGCAAGTCTAGATCATCTGCATACTCACTTTCTAGTGGCTCACTTTCTCATTTTCTCACTTTCTAGTGGCATTCCTATAGCTGAAACAGGTGAGTTGGGTCTGGTAGAATGGCTGCGTACTGACATCAAGGCAACGGCAAGGTAGCAGGTGAATAGAACTGGTGATAGGCTCTCACCTTGGGGAGACCCAATAGATTCCACTGAGATTTCAGAGTTTACCTGTACTCTGAGTCTTGAAAGAAGGGTAGAGGCCAATTGCCATTTATCTTCATTAGAGTCAGCCAGTTTCATCATTACTGCAACAAGCAAACACTGAGCCCACACAATATCTGCACAGTTTCTTCCTCTTCTGAACCTGTTTTGATAGGGTCTATTGAAGTCATTGCCTTTACATCTAATGTGGCGTAGGGTGACAGGGGTAGGATTTTTCTGAAGCTGTTGAGAAGTACAGTAGATCTTAGATTTGCTGATGAAACAGGAGGCTTGTTTGGTTTTGGCAGGGGGATCAGTATACCTTCTCTCAGGGTTTTGATTGGCTTGTATAGTTTAAATAATCTGTTGATGGTGTGAGTGATGTGTCCTCCCATTACGTCTTTTGCTTGAAAAGTTCACTATTGTAGTTACCAGTGCCTGCTGCATGACCATTCTGTAGTGCTGAGATGGTGATGACAACATCTTCCTCAGTTACTGTTTTTCTCAGTGGTCTGGTTTCACCGACAAAAGGTTCAAGTGGTTCATCTTCTTGGTCTGTGAACTGCACCTGAAACCAGTGGGTTATTGTCTCTGCTTTTCTCTTGTCATTGCCTTTAAAATTACCCACTGGGACCTGAACTGTAATGGGTGTTGATGGTTTCATGGTTTTAAGACATTTGGCAACTCTGAACAACTTCTAGCAGTCATTTGTTGATGTTATTTCCTCTACGAGGCTGTCATTGATTTTTTATGGCTATAATTTTAAGCCTTGCTGATATGTGGTGTAGGATGGCCCCATGTGCACAAGCATCTCTCTGGAGGGATATAGCTTTCTGTTGGATGAGAATATAGTCACTCTGGTTGAAATAGGCCAAGTTTTCTTGGGGATGGATTTGCCTTTGATAAAGCCAGTGGTGGGATGTCTGCATGGATGTTGTAAGGCTGTATTTCTGGCAAAGAAGAAGTTGATGAGAGCATCTCCATTTGCATTGTGACACCAAAGGATACTATTCACTTTCCATATCTTGCTGATTCACCTTCCTAACTCAGAGTTGAAGTCGTCACAGTTGAAAGTCAAACATCATGAGGGTCTTATAGTTACAGACACGAATTCCTCATAAAGAGTGTTTAGTATTGCTGGGTCTTCAGTGGCCCACTCAATGGTATGTCAATAGGCATTGACAACGTGAAAGTAAGTATCGTGCCATTTCTTGTTGGGTTCCTGAAGTCAATAATGACTACTATGCTGCTAATTTATGTACAGCAGGCAATGGGGTCAGTTAGACTTGGTCCAAGTATGAAGCCAAGGCCTCAGTTCGTGGCATCTTTTTGTTCCATGATGATGACTTTGTGCCCTATCTGTAGTGTTTCCTCCCAGTCCTCTTTAATGGTTCGTTTCTTGAATGCACAACAAGTCAACATTGTAGTCAGTAGCCAGGATTTGCTTCTTTGATGCTGATGCAAGCCCTTGTGCTTCTTTTGAAGGTTAGACATATTGAACTGGGCACAACAATGCGGTTGTCAGCCCACAGTCCTTCAAGATTCATGAGACTTTATTTGCCATTTGTACTCGGATGCAAGGTTTGAGTAACTGTGCAAAAAATATTAATTAAATAAATAAATACATATAAATATATATAGTATGGTGCTACACATATATATAAAATATAAAAAAATAGAAAATAGCAGTGCAAGTTATAAAAAATATGGATAGAAAATTTTTAAAAAGTATAAAAAGGCTCATTTCTTACCCAGTGCTCCTAATTAGTATATATTACAAAGTAGCCTACCAGGCTAATGGATATTGTGAAGAGCAGTTATTGCACACTATTCCAAACACAGTGGCTATTGCACAGATAATAAGTGTATATTGTATACACTTATTATTATTATTTTTTATTTATTTTTTCTTCAGCTCTCAGCGGAGACGGTAGCACTTTTCTTCTCTCTCAGCCCTTCTCTTTTCCCCCTGCTTTGCTGCTTTAGAGCCTCTCTTCACACAACTTCCGAACTGGAATTTATAATTATGGATCTGGTCAGCTGGTCTCTCCATGCCATTGTTTTGATCAAATTTTCACCATGAAGAGATTGGGGGAAGGAGAACCCTATTCCCTCTTATCAACTGACATTTCAGCTGGCTACGTTATGGATTCCTGTGTGGTGTGGAAGATGACGTGCCTGGCCATATTGTCAGTGGAATACACACATTTGTCTTATTGACACTGGGGTTTCTCCAAATTGGACCTGGAGATACCTGGCTTGTCGTTACAATTCAGGAAGTCTAGGCAGCTGTCTGGGCCTTGGTAAGGCTGCTTATGACGGGAACGCGGGAAGGGTACAGACTCAAACTCAGACTCTGTATATCTGGAGCTGATTCTGAGGGGTAAGATCTTGGAGATGTATGTATCTGTTTCTGCACGGTGATGGAACGAACCAAGAAGATTTGGATGAATTGGATTTTTTCTCCACAGAGAGGTGCCAGTAAGACTGAAGGCTGTCAACAAATGAATCAGTACAGTCTGCACCAAAACAAGTCATAGAATCAGGAATTTGGCTCCCTGACGTTCTTGGACTGATGTTTATCAAATTGTCTCCGGGATGTTTGTAAACAGATGCTCTACGCCCCCGCCGTCCTGTCTTCTTCTGACCTGTGTTGGACTGATCTCCCTGACCTAGCTGCTGATGAACTCTACATCTTATCAGAGCTGTTAGCTGAGGAGGGAGTTTGAGTCAGCCCCACAGTAGCCCCCCCCCCCCCCCCCCCACACCCCCCCCCCCCCCCCCACCCCACCCCACCCCTCTCGCCTCCTCTGGCTCCCCTGTCCATCCCTCCCCACCCTAGTGCTCCCATGCTATATGTTTCTGCTCTGTTGCAGAGGTGTGCGTATGTAGACAAAGTATGAGATGATTTTTTTCCTCACTCATCACTATATGTTTTCACTATTGTTTGAAGGGGGGCAGCATGGCCACAGTTCACCTATCTCCCCATGTTTGTTCTGTTTGTCTTCTTGGATGGGTGTTCTGTTAACTGTAATTTCCCCATTGTGGGATGAATAAAGTATCATCATCATCATCATTATAAGCGCTTTGAGTGCTCATACTGAGTAGAGAAGCGCTATATAAGAACTAGTCCATTTACCATTTACCATCATCATCATCATAGGGTTTGTTTCGTGTCACGGTTTTGAGGTCACGATTTTTGGTTCAGTATACCTCAGTATGTCAGTAAAATTACATTGCTTACTCAATATGCATCCTATCTGATCATTTCTTAGTAACATTTACATTTACTTTAATGGATTACACAGCAGTGGGGAATAAGTTTTATTACAGTAGAAGTCTTTCTGAAAATGTAACTAAGTTTAAGGATCTAATTCCTTCATTATTATGCTCTTCAGTGCCAACACAGTGCAGAGCAGCTACCTAAACTCTGCTCCCAGTGAGGTCGATTATCTTGTCAATAGTTTTACATCCTCACTGCATACGACTTTGGATACTGTGGCTCCTCTGAAAAGGAAAGCCTCAGATCAGAAGAGCCTGACTCCGTGGTATAATTCACAAACGCACAGCTTAAAGCAGGTAACCCGTAAGCTGGAGAGGGAATGGCTAGAAGATGCTCATTTAGCCTGGAAAAAGAGTTTGTTGCTCTATAAAAAAGCCCTCCATAAAGCTAGGACATCTTACTACTCATCATTAATTGAAGAAAATAAGAACAACCCCAGGTTTGTTTTCAGCACTGTAGCCAGGCTGACAAAGAGTCAGAGGCAGGAAACTTTTATGGAATCTAGTCCTGTGTGCGATGATGCTGTCTGCTCTACTTTTCCTCAGGCTGCACCCTGTGTGTTTGGGCCTGAGGAGAAAGTGGGCAGAATGATGTGAGTCTATGAGGGTGTGCTGTGTCCTCTTTTTGCATAGTTCTGTGTAAATTGTGTCCATTGATGGAAGTTCAGTCGTGGTGATTTTTTTCAGCTGGAGCCTTCCTCTCTGCCTGAGTGGTTGTTGAGTTGTATTTAAAAGGAAAAAAATTCTGCTACTTATCCATATTATATTTATGTTATATTTATGGTTTGAAATTGAATGAATGGCTGGTATGAGCTTGCAGGCCTCAGGCCTAGGCAGATGAGGAAGTGATTTAACCCTCCTGAATCAGGTGTGCAGGTTTCTTTGTCTAGTCATCATGGCAGACTGTAGCAGCAGAGAGGAGAGCTGTGTGTCAGTGTTTTAGGAGACCCAGAGACGCCACTGGTAGGTGTGGATTTGTTTGATTTTCACTGCTGAATTATGGTGAATATGATTTAAAGTGTGGCATGTTTAGTTTCAGTTATACAATTTCCGTCGAATGAATAATTGCTCCACTTGATTTGACTGTGCTGAAAGCTGTTTGGGCCAGTTAAGTAACTGACACACATGCTTGCTTTGACGTGAAACCCATTAGTTTATACGTTTGAATAAATGGATTTAAGTTTGAAATCTTTAAACAGTAAGGATAAAATCATGAACATTCTTTAGTAAGAATGTTTAAATATTACTTACAAGTATGTGTTAAAAAATGATGACATTGGTTTTGTTTATCAAGAGGTACTTTAATGTGAATTTGTGTTTCTCTTCTATAGGTTTTCAACCTGCCTCATTACTTTGCTTTAAAATTTGAAATGCACATGGAACAAATAAAGAAAGTATAATTGAGTGAGTTGGCCAGCGTCCTCTGTGGAATCCAAGCCGGTTCGAGTTACGGCTGACACTGAATCTAGGAACTTTGAAAATAACTCGACAGTGGTGTTGACATACCACACTGAGATGCCAGGGGTGAGGACTCTCTCCACCAGGCCATTGTAGGCTTGTGTGAGAGATTGGCAGCTCAACCCAGCTTTCCGGAGCAGTTTGATGAACTGGAGCCTTCATGAATTTTGAAGGATTCCTAGGATGGACCAGGAATCCTTATCGTCACCTCACCCCTTTGGGGTAAAACAGATACTTGTTACAGAAACAATCGACAGATTGTGAACCACAAACTCAGTTCTCAAAAGAACCAGAGCTCCATTCTGGAGACTTATTCAGTTCAATTCAATTCAATTTTATTTATATAGGGCCAAATCACAACACTTTATATTGTAATGTAAAGACCATACAATAATTGCAGAGAAAATCCAACTTATTATGCACTGCAGCCAAATCCACCAGGAAACTGCAGGGCCAACAAGTCTTCTTGCCCAAGGACAACTTGGACCGAAGCCCCAAAGCTACCCTTTGTGTACAGGTTGTAAAGGAAATTAATCTGTATCATCTAACAGTACTTGGCCTGAGTGAAGAAAGATGGAGCATATTTGGGGAAGTCAAGTTACAGACAAGAGAAACACGTGTGTTTCCATGATTTTGAGAATTTAATAGTGTGGACAGAGAGTCAATCTGGACAATATTGTGAGACTGAGGTACAAGGAAACATGGTTCAACATCATCAGGAGGCTTTATGATGACTTTTCTTGCAAAGTCATCCGTGATGTGAAGCTATCCAGTGAGTTTTTGGTAAGCGCTGGAGTAAGGCAATGTTGTCTGTTGTTGCCTCTTCTTTTCCTGGCAGTGTTTGATTGGCTCACTAGCTCTGGAAATGGTATCCAGTGGACACTGACAAGGAAGTCTTGGACTTTGCAGATCACCTTTCACTCATATCACATCAGCATCAAGACATGTAGGAGAAAGTTGATGGATTGAGAGAGACTTTACTGTGTGTGGGCCTTAAGATCAGCCAGGAGAAGATGAAAGTCCTGCACATCAACAGCAAGTACAGGTTGAGGGACAGGCTGTGGAAGTCGTCAATGAATTCACCTACATTGGAAGTAAAATCAGCACATCAGGAGGTACGGAGGAAGACACCAAAGCCTGAATTAAGACAGTCCAGCAGGCCTTCACAACCCTGTGACCTGTCTGGAGATCTACAGCCATCGTGGGCTTGAACAAGTGCATTTAAATTAGGTTCAATGACCAATGAAAAAAACAGCAAGATGCAAGATCTACATTCCATCCATCTGCATCTGACAACTCTTGAATGTCTTTTCCTTTTTTCTCACAAAAATCTAAACTTTCTGCTCTCAGCTCTCACATTTTTTTTAGCCGAGGCTGTGCCACCTTTCAGCTACTGTATATGCCAGCCTATATCACCATAATCAGTCTCGCTCAGTCACTTTCATCTCCTCCAAAAGTGCAACAAACTTTCTGCAATTCAGTACTCTTGCCCTGATAAACTTTATATTTAAATGTCTTAAACTATTGTAATTATAACATCAATAACATTGTTCATTTTTTTAGCAACAATTTACACAACACCTGTTGCTGTAAAATACAATGTAAAAATACCAATTTCAGTTCTGGGTTCATTTCAGTCATTTTATTGTGCACCAGCTTCAAAAGTAATTTTTCCCTGTCAGATTTGGACAGTCATCAGTTGTAACACATGTCAGATTATTCATTTTAGCCTCTGCCTACCCAAGCATGCTATTGCTTCAGTGAACAAATCACTCCTGCCATGCTTACCTTTGCTGAGTGTATTGCTGCCAGGTCGTCAATAATCTCAAACTCTTTCTTTATCCCATGTACAAAGATTAGTACTGGGCTGTGTCGTGGACTTCACAGCTCTTGTCCAGAGCCAAGGAGAAAAAGTTAAAATTTTCCACTTTATTGTTCAACTGATGCTCCAGAATTCCCGCAATGTCCCTGATCTAGCTTATTACCGTTCACCTATAGACGGGCACAATGTCAAATGCTTTTTTCCCAGGGCATGTCTGCACTGCAGAGTCAACCAAACACTCTCTGATAAACTCCCCATCAGAGAAAAGTTCACAGATTTTGTCTATTTGGTTGGGGTTTTACTGCGATTTTGTAGAAAATCACAAAGGTGGTCTTGAAGTTTGGGAAAAGTCCTTGTTCCTTTTCAGATGTCTGTTCTCACTCTGTATCAGTCAAGTTATTGTATGTCTCTGCATTTTAGTCTTGTAATGCTAATTCAAATTATAGTCCTTTAACACAACCTAAACACGTAGCTTTACCCCTGACTTCTGTAAATTCAGTTAAATTTTGTATAACAACAAATCACAACAAACAGTTGTCCCAAGCCTCTTTATATTGTAGGGTAAAGACCCTACAATTATACAGAGAAAACCCAACAATCAAACAACAAGAAATTCATTAAGTCATTACTAGTTGAAGTTAAAGGAAGACTCGGCTTAACTGAGCTCTGACTCTTTGTCAGCCTGGCTACAGTGCTGAAAAGGAGCTTATTTTCTTAAATCAGCGATCAATAGTAAGATGTCCAGGCTTCATGAAGAGCTTTTTTATAGAGCAACAAACATTTTTTTAGGCTAAATGAAAATATTCTACTTTAGAGAGATGTCAAATAAATGCTTAGAAGTCCATGTCTTATTAAAAACTCTAAATTCTGCATCAATATTTATTTTATTATTATTATTTTTTATTTATTTATGTGAGCTGACATCTCGCACTAATGTCTGTTGCAGCACTTTGCACCTGACTTAACACCAGCCAAAGGTCATTGTAAGCATCTGTTGTGCAAGACAAGCTGTAGGAGAGGGGACAGACATTTTCGACATTTCCACGAAGTCACCACTGTCAATAAAGAGGTATATAAAGTTCAAGCTGTCTTTGCTTGGGATTAAGCAGGGTACAGTCATGTTTGGACGGCTCCATCTATCAAGCACTAAAAGTGAAGCAGATATGCACTGGGTCATCCTTCTCCTTGTCAAACCATGAGAGTAGTCGAGTTTGTACATAAATCTTCACCCTGTTTGCCACGGAGAATTAGCTTGACACTTTGCAATGATCCTACAAAAGATGCTCTTCTTGATATTTATAAATCAGTGATATTACATGCTACATCATCTGATTATTCATGACAACTGGTGCTCTCTACACACTCGCAGAGCACTGGCAAGAAGAATTGCAATCTAGGTTAATGCTTTTCAATCTATATACATGCACTATATGAACTGTATATGCCTTATATCTGAATCCAGACTACAGCAACATGTTAAGTGATACATTTGCACATGATTACTTAATGAGATCTATCCCACTGTGGCTCCTTTGTTTGCTGTCATCCTGGGGGATGAAATGGGGAGCTGAAAACTGTTAATGGTGTTCAAACATATACAAACAGGCTAGAGAAATATATATTTTTAGACATTCATACCTTCCTGACATTTAGCCAGTGTAAACCATGTGTCACTTAATTTGCATTTATAAAAATAAGAATAAAATAAAAACTGAACATCTGGTTATAGAATATAGTCACTGCAGCCACTTTAGACTTGGTTTTAGTCTTCTTTGCCTTTTACCTATAATCTCCTTTCTTCGCCTCACTAGAGGTGGAATTACAGGCTGTGATCTTTTCATTTAGTTCAGCCTCAAAACCAAAGCAGGTCTATGTCCAGATGTGTTTGTCTGCCCTTTTGCAGGTTTGCATATTACAAGTGTTACAAAATAGTTTTGTGATATGCAGACTCATTTTGCATTTTCCATTTTTTGGCAATGATAAGCACTATGTTATCATTTCAGTCAGGTTTCAGAATTCATCACAGTACAGAAACAGCATTAGTGAAGGTTACAAATGATCTTCTTACAGCCTCTGACAGTGGACTCATCTCTGTGCTTGTCCTGTTGGACCTCAGTGCAGCTTTGATACTGTTGATCATAACATTTTATTACAGAGATTAGAGCATACTATAGGTATTAAAGGTACTGCACTGCAGTGGTTTGAATCATATTTATCTAATAGACTCCAATTTGTTCATGTAAATGGGGAGTCTTCTTCACACACTAAGGTTAATTATGGAGTTCCACAGGGTTCTGTGCTAGGACCAATTTTATTTACATTATACATGCTTCCCTTAGGCAGTATTATTAGAAAGCACTGCATCAATTTTCATTGTTATGCAGATGATACTCAGCTTTATCTATCAATGAAGCCAGATGATGCACATCAATTAATTAAACTGCAGGAATGTCTTAAAGACATTAAGGCCTGGATGACCTCTAATTTCCTGCTTCTAAATTCAGATAAAAAAAAATTTCTTGTACTCTGCCCCACAAATCTTAGAAACATGGTGTCAAACCAGATACTTACTCTGGATGGCATTACTTTGGGGTTGGCTGTAGCTCAGTAGGTAGAGCAGGTCACCTACTGATCAGTGAGGGCACAATTGAAGAAATAATATATGCAATGTTGTCAAGTGCAGGAAATCAAACCAAAATCTAAGAGTGTCTCAGGGAGGAGAGCTGCCCAGCAACTGAGCTCTGAGTGTTTTTATAGAGCACTGGGACACATTGGGCGCAGGCGTTGCCAGTGTCACTGACTGGAAACAAGCCACACCAGCCCTCCAGTACTTGCAGAGGAAACCTGCTACACAAACAGGCCAAAAAAAGCCAGGGCAGAGTCAGTCTTTACATCCTCATAGTCCCGTATCACCCCAATAGAGCACTTCACTCTCAGACTGCTGGCTTACTTGTGTTTCCTAGGATACTTAAGAGTAGAATGGGAGGCAGAGTCTTTGTCATGGCTCAGCAAGTTAAGGACTCCAAAACACTGACTTGAAGTGCAAGAACAACAGGTTTATTTACAACACACAACTGAGGATGACTCGGGCAGGATCTCCACAGAAAGACAGGTCCACAGAGGTTACAGATTTCTGCAGAGAGACAGGGTCTGAGAAGCTCCCAAATAAACAGACTCCAGCTCTTGCCTCTCACCACTCCTTCTCGCTCGGGGATGCCGGGGAGGTCTGTGTGGAGAGAAACACACAAGTGAGCAGACGTACTGCAAAGGTAAGTTTGAAGACAAGGGATGAACTGAGCCAGGATCACTAATGTGCATACTAGACAATCCAGCGTCGACTGATGGCCATAGCTCTGCATAAACACCGGCTAGATGGGCAGATCATCAACAGGTGTGCTGCAGCGGCCAAGCGGAGGCTCAGAAGGACCCGCCCACTGAAACACAAAAGGTTAAGCCCACACACACACACACACACGCACACACACACACACACACACACATACTGAGGAGAGAGAGTCACAGGCCTCTGGAAGGCAGACTGTGAAAGCCTTCAGCTTTCAGGCCCCTCTTCTGTGGAACCAGCTCCCAGTTTGGATTCAGGAGACAGACACCCTCTCTATTTTTAACCTTTTGACTGACCACAAACCGAGAAGTCCAGTCTGCGGGACGTATGTAATGCTTTTGAATGTAAGTTGTGTAACAGAGAAGGACTATACCCTATTAATAATTATCTTACACTAAAAAGTGCCTTGAGGTGACTGTTTGTTGTGATTTGGTGCTATTTAATGGAATTGAAAATTGCAATTAATAACATAAATAACACAGTTTACAAATCCACGGTGCAGCATGGTGGCGTGGTGGTTAGCCTCATTGCCTGGGTTCTGGTTCTGGGTGTGGAGTTTGCATATTCTCCCTGAATTGCATAAGTGAAATGAAATGGATGGATGGCTCAAAAACACACGCTTCAAGATTTCTTTAGAACATAGAAATTGTTCCACATTTCTTAAAACCCACATCTGTTGAACAAAACCTCTCACTCATGAACACAGATAGCAAGAGAATCTATAAGGAATCAGCTCTAAGAAATGAGAAAGTAACACAATTCATATTCATTCAGATCAAACCTGGCTTCATTAAAGACTGGCACTCATGAAACAATACACAGATTCTTTAATTTAATAAATCACTCCTCCCAGCAACAAAATGATTAAAGCATTATACTGGGTGCAGAAAAGCCTTTGATTGAGGTAAACTGGATTTTTTTTTTATTCATATTGATTGAATCAACTATATTTTAACTCTATATACAGTATCACACCTGTGGCTACCATCTTTACAAATGGAATAACCTCCCAAAACATCCTTCTACTAAACAAGAATGTCCAGTCTCTCCATCATTCTTTTCCATATTTATTGAAGCTCTGGAAGCAGCCATCCATCAAAACAAAATACACAAGGAGTTCAAACATGTACTTTGAAGAGGAGCAGTCTGTATGGAGATGACATCCCAGATTATTGAATCCATATCGGTCCATGTGTGAAACAGGATTCTTCAAAGTTTCAGACTATTGTATCATTTAGATCTAATCAGCCATCCAGGCTAGTTGATTAGGCCGGTCATTTCCAGTCACAGTTACATGCTGCTGTGCTGTTTTAGGGCCTGCTAGTTAATATCACATCATGTAAGAACATTAAATTACATTACAGTATAAAAAGTGACACTAACAACCAGTCTTGGGTTGAGCCGACATGATTTGGCTTCATTGAGTGTTGCAAACACAGTATCAGGTTTTTTTTTTTCAAAGTTCTGCCCCTGATGTGATGACTGACCTTGGTTTCACAGGGTCTCCTTGGTTTTTCCCAGCAAGCTTAAATTGCTCTTTTGGTCAGTACTTCAGCTTCCTAAGTGGGCAAAAGAGTTCTATTTTTGTATTTTAATATGCCAGCACCTTGTGCACACATGCACACTTCTCCTTCACTGGGGCAGCAGTTTTAGAGTAAGATAAAAGAGACGGCTTAGACATCATCAACAATAACCACTAATCCCGGGATGTGAATTTGTTAATCTGCAGCAATTAAGTCCAGATCTTTTAAACTTGTCCCCAACTTCATGGTTAATTCTTAAACAGAGTGTGATAATCCTTAGAGGACCACAAATATATGTGCAAAAATTAGGCTTATACCAGAAAAAAAGGGAAAAATAGAATAAAAACTTTTAAAAGAACTGTGTTTTATTTCTGAACTGCTTCTTCTAAAACACATTGTTTCTGAATTATTGGACTGTTTTCATATAGCGTTTTTCTACTTGAGCACTCAGATCTCTTTTTAAAACATGCTTTCATTCACACACATGCTTTTTGTTTTTTCTACATCTATCTAACATTCACGCTCCACTGAATGCATCAGGAGCAACTCAGGTTCAGTAAGAATACTCTGACATGCAGACTGAAGCAGCGAGGGATCGAACCACCAACCTTCCAATTAGTGGACTGCACTACCGTCTGAGCCATAGACATCCTAGAATTATCACTTAGATGCAGCTCAGTAAATGAAAATTTAGTTGCATCAGTGAAGTTTGGGCTGTGAGTTACATTTTAGAGCTGCAGAGTGAGTGATGCAGTAATGACTAATGTGCATGAGTGGAAGGTGTAAGACTAGTGCCATGAGTGTGAATTACAGACAGAGGATTAACAAGATAGAGATGCACACAGCAATCTGTTTTCTCAACCTAAATAACACAGTGCACAGGAGAAGTGATATTTCTACTACATTATCACATAATGTCAAGTGATTTAAAATGGGATCACGTTTAGTGAATGTATTATTGCTAAGCCGACCAGCACTCTTAAGAACAATCAAAACATATATCCTAATAAGGCTGTTGAGGGTACCCAGGTGGCTCAGTGGTGAAGCCAGTGACCACATGCATATCCTGCGTTGTGTTGTGAGCGGCGCAGGTTCAAGTCCCGGCTTGTCGTCAGTCTGCTCAGGTGTCTTCCCTCATTTCCTGTCTGTCTACTGTGGATAAAAGTCACTGTGGCCAAAAATGACAGTGAGCTCCACAATCCAACAGGCTGTCACATGTTTTAGTCTTTGCAGAGGTGTTTCCTCTTAAATCAAAACAAACAAACAAACAAACAAACAGAGCGCATTCTTTTAACAGCTGAGACTGAAACAAGATGGTGGCTCAGGAGAATTTTATAGACTGCATCATGAAGCCTGTGAAAATCTCACAATACATTTTCTGACTGTTCAAATTAAAATAATTCAATTAGTGTAAGATAATCCAGCTTTGAATGATTTGGTACTTGTGATTTTTCTAGTCTGTTTATTTCCACAAGTTCTTAACTACACTGTGTACTGTAAGACTCTCTTTAATTTTTTTTCTCAGCCTTTCTGCAATAGTGAACATAGACAGGAAAATGGGGAGAGAGAGGAAGACATGCAGCAAAGGGTCATGATGCAAACCCAGGCCAGCTGCACCACAGCCGTGTGGGACATATGGTCGCCTGCTCACCCACTGAGCCACCCTGGCGCCCCTGTAAGACTCTCTTGATACAGTTTTCAGAATCTTTCAAGCATTGCAGAACCATTCCAGATGTCTGAAAAGTCAGTAAAAGATTTTATTAAAGATGAAATGAGGAAATCAAGACAGCACCAGGAAGAGCAATAACCATGGCAAAAATCTAACTGTAAGATTTTATCAATTCAGACTCCTAGGGGTGAGAAGTTTGGGTCATGAACCATTAACACTCACCTTAAATTAGAGCATCCGCTTTGTACTTGAAGGTGACACTGGGTGAAATAAGGTGCAGAATAATCTACTGCAAAAGTGGCTTGTTATGTTAAAGTGTAGATAAAAAATAACAGAAGCCCTAATGATGCAAACTTAAGACTTATCTAAATCCACCACCACTAATTCGACCTTCCAAAATCTGGGCTTTGCCACTCTATGAACCAGAACCATTATCTCTCTGCATGCAATAGAACTGCAGCTATTGCTGAAGCACAATCCTGAGGTTTTGTTCATTGTAGCTGCAAGTGTGCGTTTACAATTTCACCACTGATCTAAAACATATACATAAACATTAAAGATATGGGTAAAGTTAAGGTAAATAGATGGATTTTCTCTGGTCTCAGTGAATGAGCAGTGTAAACTTTTGACGACATATTCCATGAAAAAAAAAAATCTTTAAAAATGCAAACTCCAATTATTAAAGAACTGTGTAAGGGTAAATAAATAGCAATAGCAACTCCAGTAACAGCAAGCAGCTATGACAATGGTAGTGACCCAGAAAGGTGTTGGAGATTTAATGGAAAAAATATCTTGGCTGGTTATCTAGATAAAATCCAGTCAGGTAAACAACTGTCAGATTTTTTTTGTTTGTTGTTGTATGCTCTCAGAATTCACATGCATGTATATATTTTTAGTTGAGATAAAGGTGCTATATATGCAGAATGGCCAGTCACAGTCTTGAGCAGGTGGGGTCTGTTCAATCTTTCCCGCTAAATTACCTTGACACATATCAAACAGAGTCCTTCACTCTTGCTGAATGATAATTGCAGCCTGCTCCCAGAGACAATCCTCTGGGGTCATCTGTGGCAGGAAAGGAAGATGTTGTAAAGACATTACCATTTCCTGTCTCGCTCTCACTTCTCTTTTTGCTTTCCTTTTTAAACATATGGCCAAGGAGGCTGCTCAGTGACAGCCATACATCCTACAGTTAAATATATAATCACTCACAGGTGATTATATATTTAACTGTTAGTTTGGGCGGCTGTGACTCAGGTGGTAGAGTGGGTCATGGATCAGTCCCTGACTCCTGCAGTCCATGGGTAAGGTACTGAACCCTGACTTGCCCCTGATGGATCTGTCAGGGTGTGATTGTGCGAATGTCAAATAAAAGTATTCATATTTGTCAAGGATCTCAGATTAGGAAATTGACTTAGTTCCTTACATGATACCTACTCTGTTCCCTTTTAAATCAGACGAGTAACAGAAGATTATCAGTTTTATTCTAACCTGGAAAAACATCCAGTCTCCTCAGAGACTTGGGAAGGGTACAACAGATTTGTCTCGTTATTTGAATCTTGGTCTGAAAATCACAATAGCATTGTTTGCAGATTGTCTTTTGCAAATCAAATACAGATTTTCTCAATTGCTTTGGTGCAATCCTCATATCAGGAATCTCATTCTCACCATTCTTAATGCAGCTCTCAAAACAATAAAGGCAGTTTATATATCACAGACTCACCTGTGCAAAAGAAACTACATCAAAACATTTTCACATATGTCAAAACATGCAAAGTTACTCAAGCACTTCAACTCTGTGTTTGATGAATTAAAAAAAACTCCCACAAACTTTTTTTTTTTTTTTCACTTTTGTCAAAGCCTTACTGACTGAAAAAATGTGGGCCTAATGTTGAGTAAAAAGTGTTTGGACACAAAAAAGAAATGTGAAGGATTTATTTGAAACTTTACAAAATTGCTGAAATGAAGAAAAGCAAAAAGATACTCCTGAAACTATAACCATCAAAAAACAGAAAAGGAAAATATCAATATGAGAACATAGCACCAGATAATCAATAGTCCAATAAAGTCATACTACATACAATCAGCAGCCACTTTATTAGGTACACCTGTTCAACCGCTCGTTAATGTAAATCTCTAATCCACCTATCACAGGTGAGCAAAACATTTAGGCATGTAGACATGGTCAAAACAGCCTGTTGAAATTCAAACTGAGCATCAGGAACAAAGGTGAGTGAAGGTTGTTAGTCTGAGTGTTTCAGAAACTGCTGACCTACTGGCATTTTCCCACACAACCATGTCTAGGTTTACAGAGAAGGTCTGAAAAAGAGAACCTGTCCAGTGAGCAGCAGTTCTCTGAGAGAAAATGCCTTGTTGACGTTATCAGAGGTCAGAGGAGAATGGCCAGACTGCTTCGAGCTGATAGGAAGGCAGCAATAGCTCAATCACCCACTCTCTGAAAGCACAATACATCTGACCTTGAAGATGATGGGATACATTAATGGAAAACCGCACTGGGAGCCTCTCTTGTTAGCTGAGAACAGGAAACTGAGGCTACATTTTGCACGGATACCCCAAATTTGGACAGTAGAAGACTGGAAAAATACTGTACTCCAATGGCCTCCAGTTACCAGATCTTAGTTGAGTAGACCATCATTGGGGTGTGGTTGAAAAGGAAATTTAGATGAGCAACTTCACAAATTGGGCAGCACGGTGGCGGAGTGGTTAGCACTGCTGCCTCAGAGATAGAATACGATCTGGAAGGCCTGGGTTCGATTCCACCTTGGCCCAGGCCTCTCCCTCTCTCTGTGTGGAGTTTGCATGTTCTCTCTGTGCTTGCGTGGGTTTCCTCTGGGTACTCCGGCTTCCTCCCACATTCCAAAGACATGCACTTACTGGGGTTAGGTTAGTTGGCTACTCTAAATTGCCCATAGGTGTGAATGAGAGCGTGAATGTGAGTGTGAAAGGCTGGCGACCTGTTCAGGGTGTACCCTGACTCTCGCCCTATGACAGCTGGGATAGGCTCCAGCCCCCCTGCGCCCCTGAACAGGATAAGCGGAAGCGAATGGATGGATGGGATGGAACTTGACAAATATGCCGCAACTGTGTGATACTATTATGTCAGTGTGGCGCAAAATCCCTGGAATATTTCTAGTATCTTGTTGAATTTGTGCCACAAAGCTTGGAAGGCAAAAATCCAACCTGGTAGTAGCAGTTATATATATTTCATCCATTCATCCATTTTCTTCCACTTATCCAATTCAGAGTTGCAGTGGGAGCTGAAGCTTATCATTGCTGTCATACATATTTTTAAAAAGTTTGAAGTAAATTGATTTAAAACAATACAAAGTTCGACAGTATTCAGGAGAGTCAGCAATCTAGAGTTGTGACTACCAAAAGTACCAGCTGTTTAGATGAGTCGTGATATTCAAGTGAGAAGTGCATCAACAGTAGCAAATATCTTTAAGAGTGAAGCATGCATTGAAATGTGTACAAAAACAATGAGAATGTGGGTGAGGAAATGCATTACTGCTTCCAGAACTGCATTAACCGTAGTGAGAAGGTCTTTCTGCTGTGAGAACTGCACCAAAACGACTGAGAAAAACTAACAACCATTGATCAAAAAAAGAAAAAAGAGGGGGATGTTTCAGTGGTCCCATACAGTCTGAAGCCTGTTAGAGTGTTTAGTTATTTATTACTGCTGTAAATCTTTAATTAAAGAAGTTTAATAAAAGTATTATATTAACTACTGAGCACTTACAGTTTTACATATATTCCCCCATTTTCAGAGTCTTAAATATAATAGAAACATAATTTTAAATATGAGGATTTTTTTAAAATGCTTGTGTAACGCTGTGGCAGGCAGGTTTAGGACCCCAGTGCTGGACCCGAGGCAGGATTTTAACTTAATCTCACAGCTTTATTGCTGGAAACAAAGGAGTTACAGTCAACAGAGCTGAAAGGGAGCCAGCAGAACAAACCTGGAGACTCACCTAATCAGAAAATACACACAAACAGGAGAGCACACAGCGAGCAGGAAAGCCACCGACAACAACACAACAGAGAACTGAAGAAAACACAGTCAATATATACATAAAAGGGGTAATCAGGGATATAAGACACACAAGGGAGCTGAACAGAAACTAACAAGACAAAGGAAGCAAAGCTGAGTGTAAGGCAAATGACACAAAAACTGTCAAAGTAAAACGGGAAGTAGCAAAGAGAGACCAGGACTAAGACACATGAACCTGATACAAAGACAATGTGGGGAACAGAGAAGCAGAGTGACATGGAGACAGAAACACAAGGGAACCAAGAACACTCAGAAAATAACATAACCAGAACCCACAAACAGAACTAACCAACCAAAACTCTGGCACTATAAAAATCAAGAACAAAATCAGGGAATATAATACAACTAGAAAACTGCAAAATCCATAATAAACCAAGAATCAGACAAAACATAACTTGAGGCCAGAAATCACTGGGTCCTAGACCCAGGATCATGAGAGACTGCCTGAAGTCTAGAACCCATGGATATCACTATATGCTGTGTTTCCTCCCTTCAGATTCTCAGCTCTGCTCTGGGACCAGAACTCAACCAGAACATAAAAGTCCAAAGAAACAAAGAAGTGACTCTGGAGGCCAGCAGGGTAATTTAACATGTTATTGTACTAAATTCAGTAAGCACATTAGACTTATGATTGTGTTGTTCTTGGAAGGCTTTCCACAAGGTTCAGGAGTGTTTATGTGAATATTCTACTTTTCTTCCAGAAGCACATCTGTGAGGTCAGACACTGATGTTGGAGAGAAGGCCTGGCTCACAGTCTCCACTCTAATCCATCCCAAAGGTGTTCTATCAGGCTGAGGTCAGGACTCTGTGCAGGCCAGTCAAGTTCTTCCACACCAAACTGGCTCATCCATGTCTTTATGGAGCTGCTTTGTGCACTGGTGTGCAGTCATGTTGGAACAGGAAGGGGCCATCCCCAAACTGTTCCACAGAGTTGGAGCATCAAATTTTTCCAAATGTCTTGGTATGCTGAAGCATTAAGAGTTCCTTTCACTGCAACTACACTACAGAGCACACTAAACATCACAAATATCTTGTGCTTCAAAGCTCGATATTCATATTGCTACTGTCAGTTTCACGCATTGCCAAATGATTTTTGATTGGTTGATGTGGTGCATTTTTCCACCAATAGGAAAGGTGATGTCATGTTTCTGGGGGTTATTTTGTTTTTGTTTTGTTTTGTTTTGTTTTGTTTTGTTTGTTTGTTTGTTTGTTTGTTTGTTTGTTTGTTTGTTTGTTTGTTTGTTTGTTTGTTTGTTTGTTTGTGGGAGGGCTTGATGAAAATCCATTTTTTATCCATTTTTTACAGTTTCTGCACCAAATCCACATAAACTTGACAACAATATTCAGGAAAGAGCGTGTGTGTGTGTGTGTGTGTGTGTGTGTGTGTGTGTGTGTGTGTGTGTGTGTGTAACAGATAACGGTCTTGGAGCAAGTTAAAAACCTACTGGAAAAAAAACAAAAAAAAACGGCTTGGTGCACTCAGAAAGTTCGTTTATTGGCCCAGAATTGGCCCAATTTAAATTTGGCCAATTCTGTGCACATCCAGAATACTTAGTTCAATTATTAATGTTATTATTATTATTAATATTATTATTCATTTATTTAAAATTTCAATAATATTTAGATTTCTCACAGAGTTCAATTTCTTACAACTTGCACAGGCAGGAAACAGGTTATGTGGTTCTTATATAATGTTTTTCTACTCGACATGAGCATTCAAAGCACCTCATTCAACCATTTTCACTCAGTCACTCACACACACACACACACTCACACACACACACACACACACACACACACACACACACACACACACACACACACACACACACACACACACACACACACACACACACACACACACACACACAGACACACACACTTTCTAAGTGCTTTCTTATCATTCATACACATTCAAACTCCAGTGAACACATCGAGAGCAGCTTGGGCTTCAGTATCTTAACCAAGGATACTCTGGTATGCAGATTGGAGCAGCTGGGAATTAAACCACCAACCTTGTGATTAGTAGATTACCTGCTCTGTCTCCTGAGCCCACCTGTAGTGGGTGCCATCATCACCAGCCTGATACATGGTGATGCAGCTCTCAGTGCACCCTGAGCTCCAGGTTGTGTTTTTGGCAGTTACAGTGATGCTTCTGAAATGTACATTTCTTTTAACAGTTAAAGCACATCAGATTTTACAAAATAAATCCTTCATAAGACCAAATTCTTATTAATACAGAGGTTTGTCTGTGTGAGTGATCAAGTATCTGGACTCTCATGCAAAGTCAGACATGCCTGACAGAACTTACTTTACATGAATGGAGTTTTGAATGTGGGTTCCCACTGAAGTTCCTGTTCCTAGGTTCTACACTTTACTTGTTGCAGGAATGTTTCATGAAGGAGCATAAATCCTAATAAGCATTTGATTGCCTTGAGCTTGTCAGTAAGTGTGATTCTTGTGGATCTGTGCTGGATGTACATTGTATATAGTGTTATTATTAGTAGTATTAAGGTTAATATTGTTTGTTGATTTTATATATATTTATATTCTTTTCTTAGTGTGAATTATTATATTTTTACTTATATTTATAATAACTGCGGCTGCTGTTACACCCAAATTTCCCCTCTGTGGGACAATAAAGGCTGTTTCTTCTTCTTCTTCTTCTTAAATAAATGCTGATTTCACATGTTTGACCACTGTGGTATTAATAAGTCTGAGGTGAGTAGAAATTCAGTGTTGGACCTGTGTCATAAATGTCTGCTGACTGCCTTCAGTGTTATAGGTGGCAAAGAAGGTGAACAGCTCAAGTGATGGAAAGTAAAAGAACAAGAGTGAACCTTAGGCAAACAGAGAGCTCCAGAGCTTGACAGGGTTCAGAAGCAAATTTCAGTTTACAGTATTTATTCTTAGTCAAATAGTGACAGTTATGTACTGCCACTTAAAAAAAAAACTTTGACAGAATGTTTCATCATAGGTCACATCTACAAGTATGTAATAATTATAGTTGAGATTGCTGAACTCTGAAATAAATGCTGAAATAATTCTCATCATTTTGTTGAAAAATAGATTATAAGCCTCTCACCTGCGCCTCTAAAGTTTCTAATACATTCACAAAGTATATAATTTTCAACTAAAAGACTACACTGTACAATTTTCAATGACATCACTCATTCTCAGTGTTGAAATTGGCCTTGCTGCAGCTCACTAAAGGAAACCCAGCTTCTACATGCGCTGCAGCTGCTTAGATCTGAGATCTTGTTCTTGTAATCACTACTCCGAGCTTATGGCCATAGGGGAGAGCAGCAACGTAGATCAACCAGTAATTTGTTTTCTTGGGGGCTTCAGGAATGTGCTGACAGGCGTCGGGCTCTTGCAGGTGGACCAGGTAGCAAGCCAAGATGTTATATGGACCACCAGAGGTTGAGACATCTGTCACGTGGAATTCTTCTGATACATCATTATCCCCTATGATTTTTGTTTGTTTAATTTTTGAAATGATTATGGAGAGGAAAAAAGTGGGGGGAGAGAATTGAATAAAAGTAGAGGACAATAAAACACACAGGATCATCGAGCTGCTGCATCTGTGGATAAACACTCAATAAACAGCCAGCCCTCGAAAGCCACAGGCAAACAGAGAAAGTCACAGAAGACCTGAACCACCTGCAGCCCACCGGGACCACTGCAGACCCAAGGACACACATTCCAAGCACAACCGTGTGCCCACCCCCCCAGGAGCAAGAGGGGGGCCCTAGATGCAGTCCTATAACCAAGCTTAAAGCCGAATATCTATACCTGTTAAAGATACAATATATACACAGGTTGTTCACCTGGCTGGTCAATAGAGCACTCAGGGTCACCTTGTGACATGTAAATCAGGGTCCTCTAGTGTCACATGTAGGCAGAGCTAAATGACTTATGATTTAACATCACTACCCACCTGATTCTGACAGTCCTGATAGAAAGCTCCTGGTATCTGCTGCTGAAAACTCATTACATTTCCACTGACATCAACACACTATTAATGTAATAACTGCAAAGGGGCCTTGTTTGATCTCTTTTTCAGTACATAAGGTTCATCCTTTCAGACTGACCTTAAATTTACTCATAAATAAGTGTATTCCAGTATGTTTCTTTGGTACAGGTCTGTAAGTACTTGGATAATTTTGTAATTTTTTTCTCTATACACAGTGGATTTTAAATCAAGCAATCAAAGATGAAAGTTAACACTTTAATCACACCTTAACTCAAGGGGTTTAAACAAAGTATTGCATTAGCTGTTCAGGAATTACAGCCATTTATTTTTTTGTACATAATCTCCCTTTTTTTCACCAATTTCCCAAATGTACTCACTGTCTTTGCCTTTTGTTGGAGACCAAAAATCAGCTGGAGATCAATGCCAATTTTGTTCGCCAATTAAATGTAAGGCCATAAAAATGAGTGTATCTGCAGACAGCACTGAAACTGCACTTTTAAAAGTTTTAAATGACTTTTTAACTATTACTGACTCAGGGGTCTCTGCCATTTTAGTACTTTTAGACCTCAGTGCTGCCTTTGATACCGTACATCATGGTATCCTCTCAACTGGAGTACTTTGTTCGAATCAAGCGGACTGCACTTGAATGGTTTAAATTTAACAAATAGAAGTTTTACAGTTAGGCTGGGAGATACTTCTTCCTCTAAAAGCCTGCTCCCATGTGGGGTGCCCCAGGGGTCTATTCTTGGCCCAGCCCTTTTTTCGATTTATACGCTCCCCTTGGGCTCACTTTTTAAAAACACTGTTTCACTGTTATGCAGATGACACTGAAACAAAATTCTATGAGTCCTTTTTGGCTTTATTGGATTGTCTGGAAGATGTTAAAACATGGATGTCTCTAAACTTTCTTAATTTGAATGAGCAGAAAGCAGAGGTCATTGTATTTGGTACCCCTGACCTCTATAATCTCAGCCCCTTAAGCAAACCCTTTGCAAGGAACCTGGGAGTGATTTTTGACAGCAATCTTACTTTTGACAAACACATTGATCCAAAACACAGCAGCACGGGTACTAACCAGCACTCGTACACAAGACCACATATCCCCCATATTAGCATCCCTACACTGGTTGCCAGTCAGTTTTAGAATTGATTTTAAGGTTTTACTATTTGTTTTTAAGGTGTTGCATGGGTTAGTGCCTCCCTGCCTCCATACTCCCACTAGGTCACTGAGGTCTGCTGAGCAAATGCTCCTAACTGTCTAGAGGAATTAGGGAGGGGTCCTGCCTAATTCCTATTCCTAAAGCCAGGGGTCTAGATGCTGGTGGGGTGGAGACCAAGATGGAGGCTTGGAAGGAGCACTTGGGTGGTGAAGGGTAATGGTAAATAGTAAATTGGGTAGTTCTTATATAGTGCTTTTCTAATCTAATTGAGCACTCAAAGCGCTCATAGGGGAGGGGAGATGGTGGGTTGCACGAATTAATCTGGAAGGGAGAATGAGAACTGAGCAGTGAAATTTAAAGCACGCTGAGTGAAGGCTGATTGGCTCGAGGAGGGCGGGCAGAAAGATGATTGGCCTAAAAGAGATTAGGTCAGCATTGAGTTTGACAGTGTGGGAAAGTGGAGGTGATGACAAAACAGAGGAGGTCAAACACCTGGAAAACAATGCAGATGACTGATTGCAGATCTTCCTCACTGAACTTACACCTAAGCTTCATTTGAGTGCCCAATAGTGCTAATCTTTTTATGCTAATGTTTAATATGTAAAAACTCAAATTCATCATTGTGTTAAATTAAAAGTACAGAAGTGGTGTATGGGACAAACTGGATATGTGCCTACCAATTTTAGTGCACCTATTGAAACGTTCAGGGTGCTTTGAGCTGCTGTGAGGTGTACCACTCACACATCTGTTCCAAAGACCCGTAAAACATGTTTTTTCCATCACTTCTCAAGCATGTGCAAAAATTCATTAATATGTGGGCACCTTTAGCTTCTCGAAAACAAAGAAGAATTACTTCAGTTACAAGAAGGCCTTTGCAACACTTGGTGCCTGGACTCTAATTATTTATTAATATAAACAAAGCACCATTACTACAATTTTCCTGTAACATTACAAATAGTTCATTAAAGCTGTTTACAAAAACAATCTAAAGTCTCTATACATCATAATCATCTCCAGCAGGAAGGCGGTGTACAGGATCATTTGTTTGGCTATTGTTTATTCTCTGCATTGCAGAATAGATGACTTTAAGTGCTTTTAGGCAGGCTGTCCGAACCCATCTGCCATAACAGCTGCATAATGACAACTTTCTCATTCTATGATTCAGTGGATAGATCATCTCATCCCATCATTATAACTGTCATCTTCCCAGCCCTTACTTTGCATTTATTTTAGAAAAGAGTCCTTATTGTGAACATTCAGATGTGTAGGTGACTTGACGTAGAGTCATCATTACTCTGATTGCTTTGTGTTACATTTTATGTGTTTAACGTTGAGCTTGGCAAACCATCTTGGGCTCTTAAGGCTGTGATAACCTAATAACTCCTATAGGGCATTGAAATGTGTTTATTAAACTGTTGCTGTCTGGACAAAAACTTTTAACATTTGCCTTAAAAATGGAAAACAGAAAAAAATGACTGAAACTTAAGTCCAGGCTTTCGTGAGCACTGATGTGATGGGAAACAACACATTTTTGTCCCGCAAATATCAGCCAGCTGCAGATTATTACACTACTTCAGCTTTCCTGTTGTGGTGAAATGCAAACAAAAAAGCCCTTGAAGGTCTATTGTTCTCAAGGGATGTGCCCAGTGTATAGTTATTCTGAGGGACTCCCCAGAACTGTCTGGATGGAATGATGAATGAATGTTTTCACATTCAATACCAATTTATACTGCTTATCCAGGTCCTGTCACAGCAGCAGCAGTCTAGTCAATTGCTCATGTCTCCCTCTCCCTATCCACCTTCTTTGGTTTTTCTACAAGGATACTGAGAAGATACCAAAGCAGACAAGAGATAGAATCTCTTCATCATGCCCTGGGTCTGCCCTGGGGTCTCCTCCTGGTTGGACATGTCTGAAAAGTCTCAAGTGGTTCCTCTCGATGTGGAGGTGCACTCTGAGCGAGACCCCCTTTAGAGAAAGTACATTTCCTCTGTTTGAAACCATGATCTTATTCTTTCCTTCAGCAGTTATAGCTTATGGACATAGGTGAGAGTATGAATGTGGCACTACCAGCAAATCCACAAAACAGCTTCCTTTTCATACCGAGCTGTTTCTTTACCATTGATACAGCTATCAACCTGATGAGGATTATTTTCTAAAATAGAAAGTGCAAATAACAAATAACAAACATTTTTGAAATGTAAAATGTCTTGTGTACTAAAATCTAGATGACTGGTGATGACTACACCTGTAGTTTGGTTCACAGTAAATACTGTATACACCAGACAAGAAAAACAAAATGATGAGTTTTTCATATAAAATACATACAGTATATGCACCACGATCAATGTCCCTCACCTATGATTATGAGCTCTGGGTAGTGACCGAAAGAATAAGATGGTGATACAAGCAGCAGAAATGAGTGTCCTCCAAAGGGTGGCTGGCCTCTCCCTTAGAGATAGGGTGAGGAGTGCAGACATTAGGGAGGGGCTCAAAGTAGAGTCGCTGCTCCTCCACATCAAACGGAGCTAGTTGAGGTGGTTCGGGCATCTGACTAGGATGCCTCCTGAATGCCTCTTAGTATGACATGCCCGGAACACCTGAGAGGAGACCCCCTGGCAGACCCACGACACGCTGGAGAGATTACATACACATATACGGCCTGGGAACACCTTGGGGTCTCTCCGGATGAGCTGGTAGAGGTGGCTGGGAAGAGAGAGGCCTGGGCTTCTCTCCTTAGCCTGCTGCCCCCACGACAAAGAAGAAAATGGATGGATGGATGGATAGATGGATGGATGGACACCACATTTCTGATTAAAACAAAAGGTATTAAATAACACAGCTATTTCTTGTAAAGTCTCAGAAACACAAACACTGTTTTATATCTTTTTCTGTTTTATATATCTAGTTTTCTTGAGATATATATGCCTGTCATGTGTATGACATTATGGGTACATCTGTGGCTGGTAAATAATGATTACACTAGCAAAGCTGTGTGTTTAAATCCAACTTAAAACACACGCACAACCTCCAACAAAATTTGGACACACTTCATATGAATGGGTCAAGAGCAGCACATCTGTTCTCGAGCCAGTCTATTTAGTTTCTCATGAAGTTTGAAGGGGGCATTCTGCACAACTATTGTTCATGTTGATAAATCTCTCAACATCTGACCAATAAGTTACATGTAACAAAGCTAAGCAGTTTAATACCCTTCTTTTATCCATCAGAATAGCTGTGTTGTGTAATAGCCTCATTTATTGGCCTTACTGAATAAGTTTGAAAAGACTACTTGAGCGGTGTTGCTCTTCAGATGATGCCCGCATGCTTACTGGCATGCGATTGTGCTCTGCCTGCTTGGTCCTTATTTGTATGCATGATTGTGTGACTCCCCTTCACTATTCAATTCAATTCAATTCAATTTTATTTATATAGCGCCAAATCACAACAAACTGTCGCCTCAAGGCGCTTTGTATTGTGGGTAAAGACCCTACAATAATACAGAGAAAACCCAACAGTCAAAACGACCCCCTATGAGCAGCACTTGGTGACAGTGGGAAGGAAAAACTCCCTTTCTGCTGGAGGTTTCTTCTGACCGGTCGGGGCAGTCATCTGCCCCGACCGGTTGGGCTGAGGGGAGAGAAAAGACATGACACTAGATTCCTGACGTTTTGCTCTCAATATGAGCTGCTCTGGATATGTGTATCCATAATGCTGGTGGGGAATGGCGTTTCCACCTACATGTTTGAATCATGTGCCAACTCCAGCATGTTTGCCGGCTGCCTTGCTATTCCATTGAAAATAGCAAATGGCCCTATTATTAATTTTGCACTTGTCCACTCCGGTTCCATTTCTTCTGCTGCTTACAGTCTGGTTGTTGAAGTGCTTGTTGCTACACCACTCAGAGTGAAATGCCATAGGTTTAAAATGCATCTATGAATAAATGATTCTATTAGGACTACCAGCAATGAAACTAGAAGAGCTGAGTGCAGATGGAGGAAGGACAGGCTTCAAGTATCATTCAAGATTTTAAAATCTTGCTTGCTTACATTTCAATAAATGACTGGATCTGCAAAGGCAGCCATTCTCCTTTGACCTCTGGCATCATTTTGGTGTTGTTGCACTGAAACTCTAGAATAATCTCCCAAGTGACCTCAGACGTGACCATTTTTTAACGTAACCTGAAGACATACCTTTTTCATCAAGCATTCTGCAGCGGTTGGTCTCTGGAACTGTGGATGGAAGACAGCTTAATGTCATGTTAGTGTATTTAAGTAGTGTGAATGT
Source organism: Archocentrus centrarchus (assembly GCF_007364275.1). Taxonomy (NCBI): domain Eukaryota; kingdom Metazoa; phylum Chordata; class Actinopteri; order Cichliformes; family Cichlidae; genus Archocentrus; species Archocentrus centrarchus. Next base: position 30,204,905 of record NC_044347.1, read on the forward strand.
GTGTAAAGGCTTAAAGACAGAGATATTTACAGGCCTAATTCAAAAGCAAAACACACTTCTATCTCAGGTAGAGAATATATTCTATAGTGAAACTAAATGGCTTCTGATTCCCCTCTAAATCACTGTTTGCCTTTCATTCCTACTTCCCCACTATTTCCCCAAGGCCCCTCTGCTTTCACAACCATAACATATTGATCTTTAAATATTTATCCTGCAAACATACACAGGACCTGACCTGTAATCCCAGTCTATGTGAAATATTCACCTCTTGCTAAATAATTCATGGCACCATCCATGTATCTGCACCTTTGTGAACCTTTCAGCAGAGGCCTCAGCCAAGCCATTTGAACATGTTTTATTGGAGGGATCAGGCCCCAGAGCTCTGTCAATTTGTCAGTAGCAACAAAGCAGTTCAAGTGTTTTAACTGGGCCATTGGCTGAGAGGCTGGTAGGGGGGGCTGAATGTTGTTCAAAGTAGTTTGACTGTCAGAGACAGAGCTGTTAAGAGGTTAACATGATGACCTCTAAGATGCTGATGTTTTTTTTTTTCTTCTCCCTGCTGGGCAAGACAATGTGATAATTGGAGGACGGATCTATAGACACTGGTGCTGGTAGGAGGTTTGCTGATTTGTAACCCTCATCCTCCCCTTCCACAGTGGAAGTCTTATTGATCTGCTTGCAGTTCTAGCAACTAGTTAAGACAAAGACAATGAAATCCCCCTTATCCCCCATTCCCCTCCCTGCTCCACATCCACCAGTTCCAGAGTCACAGCAAAGATCCCAGTAGCAGCAAATCCTGGTAAAGCATGACTATGCAAGGGGTACTTGGTATCTGTTCTCTTTCTCATGTTGTAGAGGGGAATGACGTTTTGTGTGAATTACTGACATTTGCTTTAGTGGTTAGAGAGTGCTTTCAAAGAACAATCTGAAGAAGAAATGTCACTAAAACTTAGGAAATACTACTAGGATGCTGTACAAGCTGTGTATTCAGTAGAACAGGTTAACAAGCATGAATGCAGTGCTGAATCCATTCATGAAAAGTCCTCTCAAGCTCCTTTTGGGCTATATTAAAATGTATTTTAAGCCAATAAATGTTACATTTCATCACGCTGTTAAAATAATGACCTAAGTCATTTTTTAACTGAAGTTTTATTCATGCATAAAACATAATGTTTTCAAAGTTTCATTCAGTTTTTTTGTCTTTTCTGAAAAACCTGATATAAATGACATAGGCCACTATTTTAACAAGCTGACGATTTTGAAGATGCTCCCGAATATGTGGCGTGTGAAAGGAGTGAGGTTCCAAATGCAGATGTGTGGAAATGGCTGTTTGCGATAAATCCATCCATCCATCCATCCATTTTCTTCCGCTTATCCGGGGCCGGGTCGCGGGGGCAGAAGCCTAAGCAGAGAAGCCCAAGCTTCCCTCTCCCCAGCCACCTCCTCCAGCTCATCCGGAGGGACCCCAAGGCGTTCCCAGGCCAGCCGAGATACATAATCTCTCCAGCGTGTCCTGGGTCTACCACGGGGCCTCTTCCCAAAAGGCAAAAACACAAAGTCTAAAAGTAAACGGAAAACAGTAAACCAATGGAACATACTGGGAAGCACACTGAGATTTGGGAACGCTGGGGAAAGGGAACAGACACTCTGACATAGGACTATATACACACACCAAAGGTCATTAGGGACAAAGAAGGAAGCCTGAACACACAGCTGAACTAAATCACAGGAGACAAAGGAAGCACAACTAAAAGAAAAGCACAAGGAAGAACTACCAAATAAAGCAGGAAGTGGGATAATTAAATGGGGGGAAAAGCACAGAAAAATTGAGAAACTTAATACAGGATACATGAGACAAGAAGATGGAATACAGTGGAAGGGATTAAACTCTAAAGCAACTAGAAACAAGGGTAAATATACTAAGGAAAAAGGCAACAATCACAACAACCTTAAATATTAAGCAAATGTTGGGAATTTTTATCACTCTGATATTGGTATTTTACTGTCACTATTTTATATCATTTATCACCAATTATGTTAGTCACACACACTGGTATTCTATATCATTTATTAGTACTTATATTAGTCACACACACTGGATTAATAAACACTGTGTGCTTTAGTTTAGTAGAATAAATCTGAGGCGTGTTGTATTCACTCCCTTGGATGTCAGAGCCTCACTTTTAGCTCCTGCTAAAACCACTCTCCTCTATATTTAGAAGCTTCACTTAGAACACTGAGCCCTTCAAATTTGGGATTGTAGACCCACCTGGGTTCATTTAATATAATTAATGCCTGGGAATAAATTTTGTATACTCAGATAAGACTGCTGTAGTGAGTGTTGGGACAGCAGTCAGTGGGAGTATTTTGGGGAGGTAGGTTCACATGGGAAGAAGTCTTTTATATCAGGATAGTATGCCTTGATGCCTTGACGGTCCAGTTGAATGCCTCTGGACTGCAGGAAAGCTGCTACCTGTAGCTCAGCATCCAACTCCCCGGACTGCCCTTCATTGTCAGCGGCCACAGCCTGAGTGTATGACCAATCACATCATTCATTCTGGTATATTGTTCCAGGTCTGACATTCTGCATTTCAGCAGGGCTATTGTTCTGTCTGTTTTTGCTAGTTTGAAAACACAGTGCCTTCACTTCCTCAACCAGATTTAGCACTTCTTTCTGTTGCAACTTGACAACAAAGATCTCCTCCAAGAGGAAATCAAATTACTTTTTGAGGTCGTTGATTTCTTCATTCTGTTGCCTAGTACAAACCAAAGCATTTAACTACACTGAACATTTGAAAAATTTTGCAGAACTAAGGCATAAGATCATATCAGGGATCAGGTTTGGGGCCCTTCTTGTTTACAATGGTACAATGGACAAGTTGACAGATGAGGTCAGGCAGGAGTCTCCGTGAAGTATGATGGCCACAGACAGCATTGTGATCTGTAGCGAGAGTAGGGAGCAGGTGGAAGAGAGCCTGGAAAGGTGGAGGTATTTTCTGGAGAAAAGAGAAATGAAAGTCAGTAGAAGCATGCGTGAAGGTGAGGGAGACATTTGTAACAGTGAAGCTGCAAGGAGTAGTGGTAAAGGTAGGTGAGTTTAAATGGTAGATGGACTGGTTCTTTTTAAGCACTTTTCTACTCTATCTTGAGCACTCAGAGCAGTTTATACAACATGCCTCATTTACCCATTCACACACATTCATGCATTCACACATTCAGTGCTTCTTTCTATGCTTTCTAACATTCACACACATTCATCTGCCGACGGTTGCATTGGAGAGCAGCTTGGGGTTATTTTGTCAGATTTTACCTATATTTAGACAAATTATATTGAAACTGAAAACCCCTGCAAGAAATGACTTCTGCGCCGTTACTGCTGTTGCTGCAGGATGGGGTCAAAGTGCCCCATGCAATAATATAACCAAGTCCTACTCCACCGAGTTCAAGGGTGTTTGGAATTCTCACAGTTCTAATATTAAACACATTGAAATCACGTTATGGTTATCTTGTTGCCTTATAAAGGTGAAACCATCATGTGCTGTGTGGATTTTCAAGTTACTTACGGACTCGGGTTGATGTTGACGGATGTGAGCATTTTTTTTGTCCTTGTCTTTGTGTGTGTGTGCGTATGTGTGTGTGGATGTGTGTGTGTGTGTGTGGGTGTGTGTGTGTGTGTGTGTGTGTGTGTGTGTGTGTGTGTGTGTGTGTGTGTGTGTGCGTGTGGCCAGTATGTGTCTGTTTTTGTATGTATGGCTTGATTGGGGTTTGTAACTGGAACTGAGCCTTGGCTTCTATGGGACATGGTTGGGGAGAGTGGGGGGTGGATACTCGTTACTGCTCCCCACTGGTCATTGCTGCCTCCCCCCGGATGTGGGCACTTGGATTTTCTAGGGTACTGTATGTGGCTGGATATTTTGGTATGGTTGTTGGCCCGCTTCCTTGTGAGTTGTGGTCCAGGGTGGCTTGTGCCTTTGCTACACATATGAGGGTCTCTGCCGGATGCTGGGTGGTTATCCAGCACCCTGGGCCCTGGGACACAGAGTCTGCCTGATTTCTCAGACTTTTTATCTGATTGATTTCTCAGTTCAGATAAAATAATTATAGTGAGTGATTTTAATATCCATTCACATTCACACCGATGGATGGATGGATGAATTTTAACATTCACGTTGATACTAAAAATGAACACATTCCTAAACCTGTGGAAACCATTCCCAGAAGAGCTGAAGCTGTTATAGCTGCAAAGGGTGGGCTGACATCCATTAACCCATAGGGTTTACTCTGGATAAAGAATGGGCTGTCACCCAGGACCATGACAGAGATTTTAGGCCAGTTGCTTCCAGAACTGCATTAATGCACCATTCTCAAATCCTGGAAGAGACCACTCGGGTGGTGTTTCAACCCTACTTAACATTCCTCTCTGCGTAAGTACTGACAATCTTTTTGCTAGCAGTCTATGCTGGCACACTTTAATCTTCTGCTTTTTCTTAAATATCACACTAATGGATGAGCATCGCAGTCATCAAATGATTGCAATTCCCAGCTCTATTTACTGATCTCTTTCCTGTAGATCTAAATGCACCTCACTGATGTTTCCACTGAAACAGCAGCAAGTACAGGATTCTTCAAAACTGAGGCTCCTGCTATTCAAACCCTAACAATGAAACATTTTTCAAAGTCAGTTCTTCTTACCAACTGTTAGAATAGATAAACATGTAACTGTTTTTCTATGTATCACAATGTGTTCATCATAAACATGCACATGACCATCAGATTGTAAGCACAAAACATACTCTCATACACCTGGACCCTCCAGGTGAGGAAAGCAGGTAACGCCTGTTTCCTGACGTCACACACACATACACACACCCCCCACGCACCCACGTGATGCTAAAATAAAAGCGCCAGCAGAAAGAAGGAAGTCAGACTCTCTTTCAGACACGCAAACGAGTGTGAGCTGACTGAGACTCTCCCTGCAGGTTAAAAAATCAACTACGGGTTTCTGTGTCTTTCTTTATTTAACGGTGGTCCGAACCTAACACCAACTTTTATAAATCAGGTGTGCTCAGCAATTTTGTTCTTATCTCTGTTTTGCAGGTGAAGCAGAGCTGGAGGCATGTCCTGGGCTGGTCCTCGCACCTGGTGCATATCATTGAGGATTTTGCTGGCTCTTAAGTGTGGGCCTGAGCCTCCAGTCTTCACCAGAGTGTTAACGTACCTATATAGTAATAAGTAATCTGCCTTCCCTTGGTTATCCACATTTCAAGGTTATGAAATGTGTGAATGTGTTTAGCCCGAGCGATGCTGGGGGCTTCGATGTTTACCGTGTGTCTGCTCTGCTCTTTTAGGATTGCGGTTGTGCTTTTTCCTGTTTGCATTTATTACTTCTAGGCTGGACTATTGTAATTCATTATTATCAGGCTGTCCTAAAAGCTCCCTGAAAAGCCTTCAGCTGATCCAAAATGCTGCAGCTAGAGTACTGACAGGGACTAGAAAGAGAGAGCAGATTTCTCCCATATTGGCTTCTCTTCATTGGCTCCCTGTTGAATCTAGAATAGAATTTAAAATCCTTCTCCTCACATACAAGGTCTTGAATAATCAGGCCCCATCTTATCTCAAAGACCTCATAGTACCATATCACCCCAACAGAGCACTTCGCTCTCAGACTGCTGGCTTACTTGTGGTTCCTAGGATACTTAAGAGGAGAATGGGAGGCAGAGCCTTCAGCTTTCAGGCGCCTCTTCTGTGGAACCAGCTCCCAGCTTGGATTCAGGAGACAGACACCCTCTCTATTTTTAAGATTAGGCTTAAAACTTTCCTTTATGATAAAGCTTATAGTTAGGGCTGGATCAGGTGACCCTGAACCATCCCTTAGTTATGCTGCTATAGGCCTAGTCTGCTGGGGGGTTCACATAATGCACTGTTTCTCATTCACCTTATTTACTTTGTTTATACTCCACTCTGCATTTAATCATTAATTGATATTAATCTCTGGCTCTCTTCCACAGCATGTCTTTTCTTTCCCCTCAGCCCAACCGGTAGCGGCAGATGACCCCCCCTCCCTGAGCCTGGTTCTGCTGGAGGTTTCTTCCTGTTAAAGGGAGTTTTTCCTTTCCACTGTCACCAAGTGCTGCTCATAGGGGGTCATTTTGACTGTTGGGTTTTCTCTGTATTATTGTAGGGTCTTTACCCATAATACAAAGCGCCTTGAGGCGACAGTTTGTTGTGATTTGGCGCTATATAAATAAAATTGAATTGAATTGAATTGAATTGCCTGCCCTCCCGGATTATTTGGAGCATTGGCTGAAGTTTGCTACAAGCCTCCTCTGGATTCAGCTATCGCTGACTGAGTAAGCCTGTTAACCATTTCCTCCCCTTCCCGGAATAATATTAGTTCCTGGCTTTTGTTGATTGTGTGTTTGATTTTTGTTATTAGAATTTTCGTTGTGTGGGAGTATCGCATCTGTTTATGGTTCATAGGCACTGATGGTGGCCGGGGTTTCCGAATTCTGCTATGAAGAGCAATATATGAGAATTATTTTTTGTGTGTAAATAAAGCTGCATTGCATTTAAATAGCCTGGTTTCCAAGTCTGCATTTGAGTCCTGTTTTGAATGACTTCCTAGATGTGACAGAGACAGGTTTTTGCTTTAAACTTTGCTCTTCATGATGGTCTTTCTAACCACTAAAAATAATGGTCAGCTGAAATTGAAAAACCTGCTAACATAATAAATAAATAAACAGAATTAGACAATTGAGTTGCATTAAACAAAAAAAAGTATCACAACCTCAATCAAAAATATGGTTTTAAATAGATTGTCTTTACCTCACACTATAAAGCACCTTGTTTGTTGTGATTTGGCACTATATAAATAAGATTGAATTGACTTTGAACACCAGAGTTCATAAACAACACAATTCAATTCAACCAAGTCCAAAATTTCTTGTTTGGTGACTGTTGAGTCACCAATCCAACTACTACCTGGGCTGATCCTGCTTAGCTTCAGTGATCAGATAAGATTGGGCATCTTCAGGTGGTACGACCACAACCAAATTTAACCACTATCTTTAAAATATGTAATGTTTGCGTTTTCCAGCTTTCAGGACATTGGCCCATTGATACAAAGAGTAGAGATTCAGGAAATCGCAAGATGACAAGCAGTTCAAGCATCAGAGATGACATTTCATTTCACAAGACTGTTTACACTTTATATTCCCTTTCATTCGCAGCAGAGGATAAATGTTTAAGATGTTCATGACACCTTGATTTATTTATCAAAATAAAACTCTTGGCAGGGCATCTACTGTCCTCATGGTCACCTCTGCTGCTTTGGCAGCTTTCTCATCTGACATAAGGACTCAGTTCTAATGAAACACAATTTTACTCTGAGCAAGCACTGTCAAATCTGGCTCAGCTTACAGAAGACATCAATGGTAATTTCATACTGCAAAGTATTTAATACATTTTGAGCAATACAGTCAAATTCAGTCTCAGGTTTGGTTCAAGAGGTATTGCAACACACAAAAAATTTCACATTTCTTTGATCAGTATGTAGCATATATCCAACATAATGCTTCCACACTGATGTCCATCACTATGACACTGTGTTGCTCTGGGTGAGATGGAGGCCAGGTATGGCATTATTTTTAAGACTGGGCCTGGGAGGAGTACTACAGCCTTACCATAAAAATGCTTTACTGTGTCTCATGTGAATCTGGCAAGGCTTGACTTGTTTACACAACATAGGCTTATGTTTTGACATAAAGCTTTATGCAGTGGTTATGCTTAGAAAATGTGGAACCTCAAACACAAATAGAATTTGCTTGGATAGTGATGGCTGCACCACTAGCAGACCCCCCTTTCCCCCCTCATGTTTTAAGAACATTACTTAAAATATGCTCTGAAACAAAACAGTTTTATTCTGAACATGTTCTCTGGACCTGTGCTTATTGTTGTTTTGTACTCTTAAAATGAACTAATCCCTTGCGTTTACCTGTTACCTTGGTAGAATCACTAAAGCATGCATTTTCACAGCCCTAATTAAACTGTATATTAAGAAACATTTACACCCTTTAAGAAGGGAATATTACCATTGTTTGGTCATGAATTTCCCCATCAAAGTGTGGAAAATCAATTGGAAATTTAATTCTAATAAATAAGCAAATACAACATTGCCAAAGTGGCTATTAAGCCAGAGCTAAATATCCAGTGATTGAGAGGATACACCTAAAAATGCACCTAAAACACATTTAACAATGGCAGAGCCCATCTTCATGGTTTTTAAATTTATTAAAGCGTACTTGATTATTATTTTTATTAAGAAATGGTGGCAGCAACATTCATTTTCATTCATTTTGCGTTTTTCTACAAAGTCAAATTCAAAGTCAAATATATATATATATATATATATATATATATATATATATATATATATATATATATATATATATATATATATATATATATATATATAGTTGATGTTCTGAGGACAGAAAATTTCACCATCTCAAAAACTGCTGTAGAAACATAGACCAAAAGAGAGAAAGGGTGAGAGAACATATGTGTCTGAGTGTGACACACACACACACACCAACCATTATCCAACATTACAGTATTTCACAATCGCTAGGAAACGAGAAGGAAGAGGATGCGGACGACCGAGAACAGTCATCACCAATGAGATATGGGTAACCATTGTACACAATGTCTTCGTCCACAGGATGACCATGAGGGAAGCAGGACAAAGGGTCCAACCCAATCTGAGCAGATTCTCTGTGGCAGCATCATCAGGACATTCACTGTTCATGCTGTACAACATTTGACACACAGTCTGCCACACTGCAGGTACTGTGATGTTTATTACAGTGCACTGTCCAAGCGCACTCCCTGCTTTACCAGAATTGAACAACGACCACATGCGGTTGGCAGAAGCGCCCTTTTCATGCATCATGTGGGAGTCCCTGGCCAGCAACATTGCCACCCCTGACAATGTCACCCACTGTGCAGCCGTTGTTAACTTGGGGGGGTCCTCCACCATCATGCTAACCTGGGGCCATACAACACTGGACACCTCCTCACATTCCTGGGTGGTATACAGCGCATGAACAGCTGGATCAGCAAGCAGTGCCTCCTCTATAGGTCATAGTTTGGGACAATGTGAACTTTCACCGTGCCGTCCAGATGACTCACAAACAACCAGCACTACATGAACATGTTCCATCCACCTTACAGCCCTTTCCTCAATCCAATAAAAGAGTTTTTGACCGACAGTCCTGCACCAGGGAGAATATACTGGAAGCAATGGAACAGGCTTGTTATTGTAGAGTCCTATAAAGGCTGGATTTGGCACTCAAGGGGAGTTCCCCCATTGGATGTGATGTGGATGAGGTCCTCTGGCTGGACCACGCACACAGACATGATGGTGCGGAATGAATGTGCTGTACAGTGATGTGCTTTCTGTTGTGTGTTATTTTATTTTATTTTTTATATATGTATTTTTTGTCTACATTCAGCACTGTCATGTCACTCTGACTATGGCAGTGTTTCAGAGAGCGCTTTGAGTGCTCTGATTGAGTAGAAAAGCGCTATATAAGAACTAGTCCATTTACCATTTACCATTTTCACTGTACACACTTGAAATAAATGTTTTCTGTTGACTACATGCCCTGGATGCTGTGTCTTAAATTATTTGATGTAGTGTGTAACAGATGGTCTTTGATTTATTACTTGTGTGACCTGCTCATAGTGTTTGGTTTTGCACAAAGGTAACTGCTTTTTGCAGTGATTATTTGATTTGACAGGAAAGTCTAGGATTTTGGGAAATTTTGGGAAATGAGTTTTTAGATTTGTGTTTAAGGTTTTAGGAAAATGGGTGTTGGAATCGGAAAATGTGAGTTAGCAGTTCAGAAATATTGTAATAGTGACACACACTATGAAAACATTTCTCCTGAAATGGCTGTAGCTCAGCAGGCCATCTACTAATTGGAATTTTGGTGGTTTGATACCTGGCTGCTCCAGTCATCATGCCAAAGTATCCTTGGACAAGATACTGAACCCCAAGTTGCTCTTCAATGCATTCATCTGAGTTGTTAGGTAGAAATTACTTAGGTATAGAAAAAGTGCTTGCATGAATTTGGATGCTGTATAAAGTGATTTGAGTATTCAAGTAGCCTAGAAAAGCATTATATATGAACCAGTCCATTTACCATTTACTTCCTCATTCCACCACCAAGTCTCCTTGTCTTCTTTCCCTTTCCAGAGTGTACATCAAATACGTTCTTGGCAAGTTACTTCACCAGTCATCTAGCAACACTTCTCTACCACCCAGAACCTGGGTCAACTCCTCCTGGAACTCTGCGCAACATCCTTCCTTCTTCAGCTTCTGCCTTTACTTTCTTGCTTTTTTTTCTTGATTTTCAGTCATCCTACAGATTACCATCCAGTGCTGCCTAGCTACATCAACTGATATCATCTTGCAGTCTCCTACCACTTTCAGGTTGCACCTTCTGCATAGGATACATACCTGTGAGCATGTTCTGCCATTCTTATACATCACCCTGTTTGCAAAATTCACTGCATTTCTTTTCTGCATTTCTCTCCTTAACAGCATACCTACCTCCCCATTTCCTCTGTTTCCTTAACTTACATGTCCACTGAAGTCTGCTCCACTCACCACTCTCTCCCCTGTGGGGACTTCATCCAGTTTACTCCAGAATTCTGCTTTCTCTTCTGGCATATAATTTGTGGGGCATCCTGGCTTTGCTTTCTTTCCACCTGGACTCCTGCACATACAATATATCAACTTCCTTTTATCCATCACGTCAGCCAGCTCTCTCCCTTAATCAGTCATAGTCCCCACATATAAAGTCCCTACTCTTACCTCCACACTCTTGCCTTTCCTTCTCTTTCACTGGCTCCGGAAAATGCCTTTCCCCCTCTTCCGTTTTCTTTGGCCAACAGCACCAGATTCTATGTTGGATGGCCTTCCTGATGCAAACTTCCCCATTTATCCAGGCTTAGGATCAGCTTTGTGAGTACAAAGTTAAGTCTTACTGTATTTCTGACTTCCACCTTGACTTCCCCTACATAGATTGTAGTACTTACTTATAGCCACTGTTAGAACTACTCACATCTGGATAAGGAATGTATTCCATTATACTGTAGGTACTTGCGCTCATCTGCATACCAGTTCTCTATCATTTCATATCTCACGTGTGCCTGTACACCTCAGATTATAAATGTAAAAAGCACCTAATGAATATATGAGTGTACAAGATAAGGCCCACTGTTATGGCATCATCAGCTACCTGAATTTCGGACCCTTACCACCCTGGTACAACCCACCAGCTACCATGAGACCCAAAATCATCTACAGATTATTCCAGCTGCACTTTATATTAGACCTCGGTGAGAACTTAGTAATAATGGGGTAACAATGTAGGAATAAAGCAGAAATAGCATGTTATAAAATGTAATTATCCTGTAATGACCAAAATAACTAAGCAAGAGCTTGGAAGCAACCACGGTTTAAAGCTTATATCATCCATCCATCCATCCATCCATCCATCCATCCATTTTCTTCCGCTTATCCTTTTCAGGGTCACAAGGTATAGCTTTTATATCAGACAAATTTTTTTTTTTTGAATGAGACAGATCCAGTTAATACAGCACTTGTAACAATATTATAACCAAGCAGAGTTGCAGTCCAAGTCCCCATCCCTATAGAAGAGTAAAACAGTTAAATGTGGATTATTAAACATTAGGTCCCTGTTTGTAAATTATTCAATAATTCATCAAAATATTGATTTATTTGCCTTACAGAGACCTGGTTACAGTAGGATGAACATGTTAATTTAAATGAATTCACACCCAAGTCACACTAATTGTCAGAGTCCTTGAAGCACAGGTCAAGGAGGAGGAGTAGCAGCAATCTTCCAGTCCACCTTATTAATCAGTCAAAACCCCAGAGAGAGTTTTAAGAGTTATTTGAATGTGGATGTTAAAAATGACATCCTGAACACTGCACTTAATATATTATTACATGCAACTGGCTTCTATCAAAATATAAATGAACTGAATATTTAACAATATTTTCTGAAAACGCTCTTAAATTTGGAGATCCAAAATGGTGCCAGTGTTCGTGGCTTGCCGTCTGTCTCTGTGAACTCTGGTTGTTTTCCTGCTGTTTTGGTTGCTTGTAACATTGACCATCAACTCTCTCATGTGAGTGCTGGGAACGGCTCAGTCATGACGGATAGAGGACCTTCAACTGTTTACAAAAAAACGATAAAAGTGTAAACAGGTCAAGCTGTCAACATCGTATTCCAGCTTTGATGTTAACTAAGTTGAACTCTGCTCTGCCCTCTTGGTGCTGTGCTTTGTTGTTTACAGACCACCTAAGTACAACAAAGACTTCATTGGTGACTTTGCTGATTTCCTGTCAGGAGTAATGCCAGACTACAACCGGATTTTAATAGATGGTGATTTTAATTATTCATGTATGCTGTCCTTTGAAGCCATTGGCAAAAGACTTCCTACATCTTATTGACTCTTTTTTCATTTTGTGCAGTCTGTGTCAAGTCGAACGCAGGAATGTGGGCACACTCTTGACCTTGTTTTAACTTATGGTTTTAGTGTTTTTAACTTAGATGTTTGTGATGCTGTTTTCTCTGACCAGGTGCCCGTTTTTGACATGCCGTTCTTTTGTCCATCCACTTCCACTTATCCTGTTCAGGGTTGCTGACATAGGGCGAGAGGCAGGGTATACTCTGTATAGGTTGTCAGCCTGTCACAGGGCCAACACGGAAAGACAGACAACCATTCACACTCACATTCGCACTTTCATTCACACCTATGGGCAGTTTTAGAGTGGCCAATTAACCTAACTCCAGTAAGTGCATGTCTTTGGACTGTGGGAGGAAACCGGAGTACCCAAAGGAAAACCACACAGACACAGAATCTAACCCAGGCTTTCCAGGTGGTATTCTAACTGTGAGGCAGCAGTGCTAACCACCACGACACCGTATTTTGTTGTGTGGTGAAATCTGGGATTTCTACCCGGTGTGCCTTTAATTCCTCCACTGCTCAGTTCTCCACACCTTTTAACGCGGTGATCAGCTCTTCTGAGTCCCATGGCTTTAATTCAGATGTTGAGGTATTCAACTGACAGGTCACGTGATTTGTTTGTGAAGGAAGACATCTGAAACACTTTAATTTAAAAATGATAACATTTAATCTATTAAAGAATCAGAAGAAATCACATGTACATGTGGGAAAATCTTGTTGAGGGAGAGACAGGCCTTCTCAGCAGCTGCCTGTGGCTCCCTCCCCAGAAGAGCGCTGCTCTAAGCTAACTATAACATTTTTATACAGCCACTATCTACATGTAAACAGATTCTGGGTGCTGTGAGTTGTCCTTCGTCATTTGGTCTTGTCCAAGCTGGTTTTTCATGATCCAGATTCCTCTCATCAGTGATAAAGCCATAAAGAACATCTTCTCCCCTGATGTTTCATTTTAATCAATACAATCTTGAGCAATCTTGTTCAGATTAATAACAGAACATGGTGATGTTGGTGATGTTTTAATTGTATGCACTGTGGCCAAACCTCAAAGATATGATGCTCTGAGACTGAGAAGTTAGTCTGAGATTTTCTATCTGTAGTTCTCTTTCTAATGTATTATTTAATTGTTTATTATTTGGATGGTCCACTGATAATTAATTAACTTACTGGAGTTTACTTTTAAACATTTGTCCTTTTATTCATTGAGTAAAAAATAATCCCTAACACACCTCTCAATTTAATTCGACCTGCAAGACTATCTTAGATACCGTGGCTCCGCTATAAATGAGACTTTCCAAACCTCGATCTGAGCCTTGGATGGATGACCAAAGCACACTGCAAGGCTCGAGTGCAGGAGAGCTGAGCATAAGTGGCAGAAGGACAAGTTACAGGTGTCCTTCCTGTTACTACGGGATAGTTGGCGGTTTTATCAGAAAACTGTGAAGGCTGTTAAATCTAAGTATTTTTCTAATATCATCACCACAAACTGTCACAATCCTCATGTTCTTTTGAAAATTGTAAATTCTGCCCTGAGTGCACCACAATCTGATTTCCTGGAGAGCTCCATTGAACTAGGTGATAACTTCATAAGGTTTTCATCAATAAGGTTGTTAGCATTAGGGCCCTCATCACTTCTCCCTCCTATGACCCCTCTATCCCTGTCACATGCTTGGTTGTTTTTGACCAGTTCAAGCCTGTCAGTCTGCCATGTCTGAGGAACTCAGACATGGCAGATGAAGCTTGCTGGGTCTCCAAATGACCCCATGACATCTAGTCTTTTCAAGTTTTTTCCCACCTTGACACCATATGTGCTTAGTGTTATTAATGGGAGCTTAGCTAAGGGTATAGTGCCTGCCCATCTTAAAAAAGCAATGGTGACCCCACTTATTAAAAAAACCTAGCCTAGACTTCTCTCAACTCTCCAATTTCAGGCGGACTCCCTTTTCTTTAAAAAATTTTAGAGAAGACTGTGTACTGACAGCTCAGTTCATTTTTAAACAAGCATGACACCCTGGAGGACTTCCAGTCTGGTTTTAAACCCCGCTACAGTACAGAGTCAGCACTGTTGCCAGTTTTTAATGATGTTTTCTTAGCCACGGATGCTGGTCACTGTGACCTAACAGCGGCCTTGATTCATTGGACCACCAGATCCTCCTGTCTCGGCTGGAAAATTGGGCGGGCATTAAGGGTGTTGTTTTAGGTTGGTTTAGATCCTATTTGTCAGAGAGAAGTGTTTGTGTTCATATTGGAGCTGCTGAATCCTGTGCAGCGCCCCTTACATGTGGGGTGCCTCAAGGCTCTATTCTTGGTCCTCTTCTCTTTTTTCTCTCTCTACCTACTTGCAGATGACAAATTTATGTGCCTCTGTAGCAGCAAAATGCATATTCTGCTCACCAACATTGGAGAGATTGATTTTAAAATCCGTTTATTTGTTTTTAAATGTCTTCATGGCTTTGCCCTGTCACATTTGTCGGATCTGTTCCACTTGTACGTTCCCTCGCATTTCCTTAGGTCAGCTGATCTGGCACTGCTGGATATCCCTATGACAAAGAGAAGCTCAGAGGTGACCTCAGCTGACTCTCAGTTGCTGCCCCAAAACTGTGGGGCACATTAGGGAGGCTGACTCACTCTCTGCTTTTAAATCCTCTCTTAAAACACATTTCTTCTTTTTGGCTTTAAACGCAGTCTGAGATGTTGGTTTTCTTTTGTCTTAACTGTAGTTTTATTTATTGTTTCCTTGTGTTATGTCTGTGTTTTTGCTTTGCTTGCTCTTAGTTGTGTACAGCACATTGGCCAATGGTTTAAAGTGATTCATAAATAAAGTTGATTTGAGTTACAGTAATGGCTTATTCAACAGTCAGGAATAAATTTCATACATACTTTAATGTCATAGGTAGTCTGTGAGATATTTAACTGCCACCTCAGGCAGAACTTTGACAGCATTCTGAGGGAGATTGAGGACATTGTGTCCAAATGCACCGTGTTCCATACCTCCATTGTTGAGGATGCTCAGAGTTGTGGCTGCAAGGTGGTTGGTGCCTTTCATGGTGGTAATCCCAGAACCAGATGGTGGCTGACGCTGAGCCTCAGTTGAAGTCAGCATTGCCCCACCCGCACTATAGAGTGTCATGGTCCTGGGCCGTGTGTCCAACGTCTTGTGTTTAGTTCTGTTTCCATTAATTTTAGTTATATCCTAGATTGTATTGATTTGGATTATTAATCTTAGTTTTCTGTCTTGTTAGTTTTGGTTTAGTTCCTTTTGTTCCTGTCTCCCCTGCGTCTCTGCCCTGTGTCTGTGTTTCCTGTTTTACTTTGATAGTCCTGTGTTCCTGGTGCTTTGTGTTTAGTTTTCCTTCCTGTGTCTTCCTCTCAGGTGTTCCTCATCACCTCATTACCTAATGTGCATTTATTGTCTGCGTTCATTGTCATGTCGTTGTTTGCGTCATGGCGGATTGTTTGTGTCTTCTTGTTTCCATGTCTCGTCTTGTTTTTGGATTATCTTCTTGTCCTAGCTTTTCAGTGGATATTGGTTTTATTGTTTGGTAACTCAATAAATACTCTTCAAAATTATCATCTGCCTATAGCGTCCTGCATTTTGGGTCCAACTCTCCTGACACATCGCCCATTATGACATAGAGTACCGCTTCCCCCTCCTGAGTCGCAGGATGGCCACAACAGGCACCAACCAGCTTGTAGCTGCAGCAATTTACAAAACATCGACAACAACAAAAAACAGATGGTAACAATGAAAAATCTATATTTAAGGCTTCAAGGTGACAGGCCACAAACCAATGCATGGCAGCTCTTTGGCTATGGCCACTTTTTGTAAACAGTCTCATCACAAAAGCTCATTGGTGGATTTCTTCTTTTGGAAGAAAATCCCTGCAGTCAGTTCCCAGGGACGTGTTATTACTCATAGTGTTTCAATAGGCTTTTCTCATTTCTCTGATTATGTCTCCTCATCTTCTCTTTAGCATGTCTCAAATCCTAAAATGCATCTGGAGAACACATAAGGCTTCCCAGAGGACCTTTAATTGAGGGTGTATCCTTTGTGGAAATGTTTTCACTTCACTTCACTTCAATTTCATTTATATAGCGCAAAAATCCCAACAAAAACTCACCTCAAGGCATTTTTACCTTCAATGTTAAAAAAAACAGGCATAATACACATCTAAAATATACAAACTATGGTGGGAGAAGGACCCCCACAACAACTAATTTTTATCCACCTTATTTTATTTATTTGAGATGATCAAATTTTTGCCCTGCGCTGTCAGTGTTTGATTAAATGAATTAATAGTATGTATGCTGTGTTGTGTCATGTCCCTGAATAATAATAAAAAAAAATATATCATGAGCACTGTTAGACCTGAGATCATAAAATACAGCTCTAGTTGGGTCATAAATTAAAAAAAAAAAAAAAATCCACTTGCATTTCAAGAGAGGGGACTACAACATGGGAAGACAAATCTACTGTAGGTCTGTGGCCTATGTTGGAATGTTTTTGGTAACCACATAAACTATGTAGCTTTATGTTATCTCTTCACCAGCATTTAGCTGCAGCCAACAGAGTAATAAATTGCCAGGGTAGTAGACTGAGTGGCCAGGCATCACTTTCACCGTTCTCCCTGCCAAAAAGGAGCAGCAAGCTGAAATCAAGGAAGCAGTGACTATATGATATAATAATTACCCTCTGAATTTCTCTTTCATTTCATAGAGCTCACCCAGAAATGTATTTATAGTCCCCTACATGAAATTGATGTTACAGATGACTGAAGAAATAATTTACTACAGATCAGTCAGGTTCATGAATAATGCCCATGAAATGAATTGTCAGAGAAGCAATTCAGGTAAGTCTAACAGTGTCTTCCCTCGACTTTAACAGGCCTAAAGGAGGGAATAATAAATAACTGGCATCCATGCCAAAAGTGAAATCCAGTATTACCTGCATGGTGATGAAGTGGACTTTAATACAATGGCTCTTTTATTAAAGCAAATCATTTTACTCAGATCAGCTGATGAGATGACTTTGCTGGTTAATGATGGTCAAGAGTCGAAGAAAACTTTCTTTCTTGGTGTGAAAAAAAGCTGTTGTCATTTCTTTCTTTCTTTCTTTCTTTCTAAATTAAACCCTGGTTAGTGAATCGTGGCAACGTTGATGAAAAAGTATAATTAACAGGCTAACTGCTACATTTCTGGCCACAGTCCATAGAATTATGTGATGCTGTCTTTCCACAAAAGACTTCTCTCACACTAATCAGCTACAAAATTGAATGTAGAAATTGTCTGGATATTTTAAACACCCTTAAATAACACTCTATTAATATGTATAATTAAAATTGTATCCATTACTTCTAATAAACTAAAAAAGAAAAGAAAAAATTAAATCAGTTGTAGCAGAAAATAACATGCCAAATTGTCAGTGTTGGCACTCAACAACTCAAAAATTAGAAAATTGAATATACTCAGATGAATTATTCAAGGAGATCCACTTGTTGACTGCTGTTTCATACCTCTGCAAACCAGACCCTTTTAGTGGAGTAGACTGATGTGAAATGGTGTCATAGAACATTAATAACAATCACATTTTCACCAGAGCAACTAACCACAGAAAAATCACATCAACTGTCACTCCCAGAGTAATGGTGATGCAGATACAGGATTCATTCAGTCATTTAATGAGTGGCGAACACAGGGAGCCCTCCCTGGGTCTGACAGTTACCACATCTCACACATGTGGGTGAGAATGAGCCCAAATTGACAGCGTTCTTGGGTAATGGGTGATGATATGTTGAAGGAGGCCATCCAACAGAAGGGTCAAGGGAGATGATGAAAAACATGAAATGTGGAAGGGACTCTTTCTAGGAAGTGACAAGAAATAAAGAAAAGAATGAGGTCAGAGTCATGACCACCTTAATCACACATACACATGCACACAGATCTTCACTCCATTCCTGTTCGACAGTTGCCAATTATCAGGTATGCTGACTTGGTTGTGTTCACTTAAAGCTGTCCATCACTGCAGATGGTTAGTTAACTGGTCCATTTATCTAACACTGTCAGCCTTATAGAAAGCAGAAAACGGTCTCTTTTTCTCTTTTTTTTGGTTTTTCTTTCTTTCTTTCTTTCTTTCTTTCTTTCTTTCTTTCTTTCTTTCTTTCTTTCTTTCTTTCTTTCTTTCTTCTCCTTGTCTTTATTAGTTTGACAGGTTTGAGCTAGGTGAATTTATTATCATGATGAGAAACAAAGATTATGTAGAGCTAATAGAAAAGCTAAAAGTCTGGTCAGCCTTTTTGAATTTGTGAAGGATTCAGTTCATAACCTGGTGTATTTTCCATGAATGTGTATCTGTCATACTAACTTTGCCTTTATAACCTCTGCTGCAGAGATTAAAAGAATGTCTTCCATCCTTCCATCCATCCATCCATCCATCCATCAATTTTCTTCTGCTTGTCTGGGGCTGGGTCGCAGAGGCAGCAGCCTAATGAGAGAAGCCCAGACCTCAGCTGGCTCCTTTCAATGTGGAGGAGCAGAGGCTGTACTTTGA
The DNA here is from genome assembly GCF_007364275.1 of Archocentrus centrarchus. Taxonomy (NCBI): domain Eukaryota; kingdom Metazoa; phylum Chordata; class Actinopteri; order Cichliformes; family Cichlidae; genus Archocentrus; species Archocentrus centrarchus. The sequence goes on from NC_044347.1 coordinate 30,224,013, forward strand.
GCCCCTCCCAAATGGCTGCGCTCCTTACCCTATCTCTAAGGGAGAGGCCAGCCACCCTTCGGTGGAATCTAATTTCTGCCACTCGTATTTGTGATCTTATTCTTTCGGTCACTACCCAAAGCTCATGACCCTAGGTGAGGGTAGGGATGTAGATTGACCGGTAAATCGACAGCTTCACTTTTACGCTCAGCTCCCTCTTCACCACGACATACCGGTGCAGCATCCTCATCACTGCACTCTGTCGATTTCCCGTTCCCTTCTCCCATCACTCGTGAATAAGACCCCGCACTACTAGAACTCTTCCACCTGGGGCAGCAACTTGTCCCTGACAAGTGGGCACACCACCCTTTTCCGGCTGAGGACCATGGCCTCAGACTTGGAGGTGTTAATTCTCATGCCAGACATTTCACATTCAGCTGCAAACCATTCCACTTCGAGCTGGAGGCCACCACCTGATGAAGCCAACAGGACTGCATCACCTGCAAAGAGCAGAGATGAGATTCTGAGGTCACAAAGGTGGAAGCCTTCCGCTACTTGGCTATGCCTAGAAATTCTCTCCATAAAAATTATGAACAGAATCTGTGAAAAAGGGCAGCCTCCTTTCCATCAATCTGGCATAGACCTTACCATGGAGGCTGAGGAGTGTGATCCCCGATAGTTCGAGCACACCCTCCGTTCTCCCTTCTTAAAGATGGGGACCACCACCCTGGTCTGCCAATCCAGTGGCACTGCTCCAGATCTCCATAAGATGTTGCAGAGACGTGTCAACAAAGACAGCCCTACAACATCCAGAACCTTTAGGAACTCAGGGAGAATCTCATCCACCCCAGGGGCCCTGCCACCAAAGAGTTATTTAGCAACCTCAGTGACTTCAGCCCCAGTTATGGGCGAGTCATCCCCTTCATTCCCAGACTCTGCTTCTGCTACAGAAGGCATGTCAGTGGAAAGGAGGTCCCTGAAGTATTCCTTCTACCACCTTACTATAGCCTCAGTTGAAGTCAGCAGTGCCCCACCTGCACTATCGTCCGTGTGAGTACAGCACCGCTTTCTGCTCCTGAGTCACCTGACAGTTTGCCAGAATCGCTTCAAGGCCATCCAAAAGTCTTTTTCCATGGCCTCACCAAACTCCTCCAACACCCAAGTTTTTGCTTCAACCACTGCCCGAGCCGCATTCCGCTTGGCCTACTGGTACCTGTCAGCTGCCTCCAGCACCCCACAGGCTAACCAAGCCTGATAGGACTCCTTCTTTATGGTGGAAGTCCCCAAACCAGATGGCTCCCTTCGCCTCCGGTGACCACCGTCTGGTTCGAGGATTACCACCACAACAGGCACCAACCACCTTGCAGCCACAGCTCTGAGCAGTAGCCTCAACAATGGAAGTGGGAAACATGGTCCATGCGGACTCAGTGTCCTCAGCCTCCCTTGGAATGCTGTTGAAGTTATGCCGGAGGTGGGGGTTGAAGATCTCCCGGACTGGGGCCTCTGTTAGGTGTTCCCAGAACACCCTCACAATACGTTTAGGTGTGCCAGGTCTGTCCATCATCTTACCCCCGCTACCTGATCCAACTCACCACCAGGTGATGATCAGTTGAAAGCTCAGCTCCTCTCTTCACCCGAGCGTCCAGAACATACAGCCGCAGATCTGGTGATACGATTGCAAAATTGATCATCAACCGGTGACCTAAGGTGTCCTGGTGCCACGTGCACTTATGGACATCCTTATGTTTGAACATGGTGTTCGTTGTGGACAAACTGTGGTTTGCACAGAAGTCCAATAACAAAGCGGGATTCTGGTTCAGATCAGGCAGTCTATTCATTCCAATCACGCCCCTCCAGGTCTCACTGTCATTGCCCACATGAGCGTTGAAGTCTCCCAGTAGAACAATGGAGTCACTAGATGGAGCACCCTCGAGCACCCTGCCCAGTGACCTCAAGAAGGGTGGGTACTCTGAACTATTATTCGGTGCATAAGCACAAACAACAGCCAGGACCCATTCCCCAGCCCAAAGGTGCAGGGAAACAACCCTCTTGTCTACCGGTGAAAACTCCAATGTACAGGTAGCAAGCCGAGGGAATACAATACCACCCACCCCAGCTTACTGCCTCTCACAGAGGGCAACTCCGAGACTGGAACAGAGTCCAGCCCCTCTCCAGGTGAGCCCGACTATATCTAGCTGGTATCTCTCAACCTTATGCACTAGCTCAGGCTCCTTCTCCACCAGAGAGGTGACATTCCATTTTCTCACTGACTAGTCTCAATAGCTGGGGATCGGTCCTCCAGGACCTCTGCTCCTGGTCACCCCCCGACACACACTGCACCTGACCCCTACAACACCTCCTGCAGGTGGTGGGCTTACAGGATGGTGGGCCCATGTCACCTCTTCGAGCTGTGCCTGGCTGGGCACCACGGGCTAATGCCCAGCCCTCAGATGCTCTCCCTTGAGTTGTCTCCCCAGGACTGGCTCCAGGGTGGGGCCCCAGTAACCTTATCCCAGGAAGGGTAAACAGTTCTCTTGGTGACTTTTTCATAGGGGTCTTCTGAATCGCTCTTTGTCTGGTGCCTCACTCAGGACCAATTTGCCATGGGAGACCCTACCAGGAGGACAAGCCCCCAGACAACATAGCTCTGTGGATCACTGGGACACACAAACCCTTCCACCACAATAAGGTGGCGATTTGCGGAGGAGATTAAAAAAATTAAAGAATGATTACCAGAAATCTGAGGCAGTATGATTCACTGGTAACGTGTGTCATTTTAATATTTTGAATTGTATATTTTAACTCAATAATATTTTCCTACTCCCTACCAAGTAGCTTTAAATATCTAAACCTAACCACCATATGAAAACAAAAGTGAGTGCAAACCTGTCGTCTATATCAGTGTACACAAAGCTTACAGGAGATCAGTGTGCAAGACAAACTGCCCCAGGCTCTGTTTTCAGTGCTCAACAGACGAACATCTTAACTGACAAGTTTTCTTGTCTTGTATGATGTGGAAGAGAGTGCAGTGTGAAGATACTTGTAATAATTATTACAAGTTATTATTACAAGTTTCTAAGAAGAAAAGCCTTGATGATGGAAAGGGGACATAAACTCCAACCATGTCTCTTTTAATAAAACAAATTGCTCCACCAGCATTTACAGATTAGCATGGATAAGAAATCATAACCACACCGTTTTTTTTCTGATCTCTTTAAACACTGTTTTTAGAGAACACACACACACACACACACACACACACACACACACACACACACACACACACACACACACACACACACACACACGCACACACAAACACACACACACACACATATATATGTATTGCTTCTAAAGTTGGGTCCATAGGTCTTCAGACAATTACAGTTTTTATAATTTTGTCATTGTATACCATCACAGTGGATTTAAAATCAAATAATCACAATGTGCCTGAAATGCAGACTTCTAACCTTAATTGATGTATCTCAACAAAAGTTTTACATTAACTGTTTTATGACATTTGTATACATACTGCCTGATTTTCTCTGTAAGAAAGAAGAAGAAGAAGAAGAAACAGCCTTTATTGTCCCACAGAGGGGAAATTTGGGTGTAACAGCAGCCGCAGTTATTATAAATATAAATAAAGATATAATAATTCACACTATTAAGAAAAGAATATATATAAAATCAACAAACAATATTAACCTTAATACTACTAATAATAATAACACTATATACAATGTGCATGATGTGCCGGACTATTTACAGTATATTATATATTATCCTACATTGTGTAGGCTATTGTGGTTTTTGTTGGGAGCAGTGATGGTTATAAAGTCTTACAGCTGCTGGGAGGAAGGATCTGCGGTAACGCTCCTAATTTCCCTAATTTTCAGAGGCTCAAAAGTAAACTAAGATAATTTTTAATATAAGGGCTGTATTTAATACCTGCTTGGAGAATATCCAATGTATTTTCCTTGGCTTTACAGGATCCTCACCTGGCCATGAAACCGCTTGTCAGGCATTTTTTAAATTACCATATAAAGTTTTTATTTTTATTTTTCTTCTTTTTTGCAACCAGAATGATAGATCTGCTTAAGCTTCTCATGGAACAATAATCACTGACACCAACTTTGACATTAAGGAGATCAATCATCAAAATGAGTAATGTACATTTCAACAGCATCAGTTATTCATTCTTCCATGTGATCGAAATTGCAATTTCGAATGAAAATGGATTAATCAGACAGTAAATAATGAGTCAGTGACCAATGTCTAAAAAAACTCAAGTTTACCATATTTCATGGAAAAGAAACAAAGCATAACAATGCTCCAACAATTTCAGTGGCCTTTTCACTGGCACACTCAACAATTTTCTTGAGTGCTTTATTAAGAAATATGTCCTGTTTCCAGTTCCACCCCCATAGAAATGGTGAAAGAGGAAATCAGCTACAGTCTCAAAGAGAGAAGTAGATTATCGTGTACAGCTCGAACAAAACCTGTGCAAGATATTTGAATAAAAACCTAAGCTTAGAATATGTATTGCAGAATACAACAATAGTAAAAAAGGGCTGTTCAGGAAGGAAGAACTAATTGTTTGATTTGTCAAAGAAGGTCCACTTTTGCTTGCTGTCTGCATCATCTAAGGGGATGGTGCTGGGGTAATTTATTAACCCAGGTTTATTAAGATGGTACTGCGCAGCTATATAGAAGACCAGTGATGATGCCTCCGTACTGCAGGACTGTTTTCAATGTACAGACTGGCAGGTCTTCAGGGAGGCCGCTGTCTGTGAGGGAAAGGTGGATCTGGAGGACTATACATCTGCTGTCCTCGGTTTCAAGTTTGTTGGGAATGTTACCACCACCAGGACTGTGACGTGCTACCCAAACCAGAAACCCTGCCTGGATGCAGAGGGTCGCTCTCTGGTGAAAACAAGGGATTATGCCTTCAGGTTTGGAGACTCACAGACACTCAGGAGGGCAAGAAGAGAGCTGACTGCTCGCATAAAGAGGGCCAAAGCCACATATGCTCAGAAGATCAGGGACTCTTCTCCTCCCAGGATCTGGAGCATCTGGAGGGCCATCAAGTGCATCACAGACTATAACTCCAGAGATGCACAATGCCCTAGGGACCCCTCTCTGCCTGACACACTCTACGCCCACTTTGAGGACCCCACCACCCCCTCCACCGTCTGATTCACCCCACCACCCAGAGAAGAGCCCCTCAGCGTGACCCCAGCAGAGGTGAGGGGGATTCTACAGGGGATTAGCCCTCGCAAATCTACTGGCCCAGACAACATCCCTGGGCAGGTGCTAAGAGACTGTGCAGTCCAACTCTCGGGGGTGTTGACGGACATTTTCAACTCCTCCCTCACATATGCAGCTGTCCTCACCTGCTTGAAGACTGCCACCATCATTCTAGTCCCCAAGAGCTCCACAGTGACAGGCCTGAATGACTATCGGCCAGTCTCTCAAACCGATAGTCATGAAGTGCTTTGAGAGACTGGTTATGGCCAATATCAAGGACACCATAGATGTCACTGTGGACCCACACCAATATGCATAACAGAAGAACCGGTTCATGGAGGATGCCATCTCCTCTGTGGTTCACACTGCCCTCACCCACCTGGATTGTTAGGTCTCCAGTGTCCATATGCTTTTTATGGACTTCACATCAGTCTTCAACACCATCGTTCCACAGAACCTGGTGCACAAACTATTCACACTCTTCTCTTCTCTCTGCAGCTGGGTCCTGGACTTCCTGATGAACAGGCCGCAATCTGTGAGGATCCATGACATCTCCTCCTTCCCTATTATCCTCAGCACTGGCTCCCCCCAGGGCTGCGTGCCATGCTGAACCCTCTCCTGTTCACCCTGTTCACATATGACTGTTCAGCAAAACACCCAGGCTGTCATATTGTGAAGTCTACAGATGTCACAACAGAGGTTGGATACATCGCTAACAACGATGAGTCTGGCTACAGGCAGGAGGTGGAAAACCTGGAGGGTTGGTGCAGAGAGAACAATCGCTGCATCAGTGTGACAAAAACAAATAAGATGATCACGGACTTCAGAAGGACCAAACACCTTCTCCTCCCCCTGCACGTTGGAGGATCTGTGGTGGAAGTGGTCCTCAGCTATAGGTACTTGGGTATACACCTAAATAACAACCTCACCTTGGGCAACAACACTTCCAGTCTGATGAAGAAGGCACACCAGCACCTCTACTTCCTCAGGAGGCTGAGGCACACTGGACTCGGAAGCTCAGTCCTCTCCTCATTCTACAGATGTGTGGTGGAGAGCGTCCTGGGCTCCTGTATCACTGTGTGGCAGAGAAGAAAGCTCTGCAGAGGGTGGTGAAGGCCGAACAGAGAACTGTTGGAGTCAGCTTCTCCACCACATTTACGCTGCCGGATGCAGGAAAAGGGCCACCTGCATCCTGAAGGACCCCACACACCCAGCACACACACTTTTTATTCTCCGTCCCTCAGGCAGGAGGCTGAGGAGCATCAAAAGCAGGACCACCAGACTGAGGAACAGCTTCTTCCTTGAAGCTATAAGACTGTTGAACTCTGGTGGGGCTGTGTAGCTGCACTGCTCTCCCTCTATCAATCCTTGCACACACTCATGCTTCTGTTGTCATTTGCACAAGTGACTGATGTGGCACCACATGTCACTAGCTTTTGTCCAAATCTCAAAGTATCTATTTTATATGTATTTTATTTTCATATGTATTCTCTTTTTATATTTGTAACTTTACATTTATATTTATTCTCATATTTGTTATTATTTTAATACACTGGCAACTGTCATAACTATTGCAAGGGCATGACTGGGCCTGAGGACAGAATTTCCTTCCACTGCATGTAAACATGATGCGAATGACAATAAAGACTCAGTGAATCCTTGAATCCTATAGTAGAATCACTGTGTCGATTGCTTTGAAGTCTCTTTTGGTTGGTTTTCAGCTTTGAGTTTTGTTCTTGGCTTTGTGTTCACATCCACATCCATCCATTTTCTTCTGCTTATCTGGGCCCGGGTTGTGGCAGCAGAAGCCTAAGCAGAGAAGCCCAGACCTCCTTCTCCCCAGCCACCTCCTCCAGTTCATCTGGGAGAACACAGAGTTGTTCAGATGCCCAAACCACCTCAGCTGGCAGATTGGAGACACATCTCCAGTGATGCAGATGTGGCCCCAGTCCATCTGTCAATGTCTCACTCCCTCTCCCCTCACTCGTGAACAAGACCCTGAGATACTCAAACTCCTCCATTTGGGGCAGCAACTCTACCCTGACCCGGAGTGGGTCTCTTTGCGGCTGAGAACTATGGCCTAAGACTTGTAGGTGCTAATTCTCATTCAAACTGCTTCACACTTGACTGCAAACCGCTCCTGTGTGAGCTGGAGGCCACCACCTGATAAAGCCAACGGAACACCCTCCCCAAAAGCAGAGATTAGATTCTGATGCCACCATGGTGGAATCCTGCTACATACCACAAGGCTATGCCTAGAAGCTCTGCCCATTAAGATTATTAACAGAATCGGCGACAAAGGGCAAGCTGTCATGGTCCTGGGCTTTTGCCCAGTGTTTTGGTTTTTATTGTAACATTTCTTCAGTTGTTTGCTTAAGGCTTAGATTCTTATTAAAGTTTTGTAGTTTTGCATTTTGGTATTCTTTTGAGAGAGTTCCAGGCTTTTTCTTTTATGTTTCTATTTGCAGGTTTTAGTTGTTGTTTTCTGAATCCTGTTCTTAGTTATAGTTATTTACTTCCTGTTTCCCTTTGTTCTCCTTCTCATCCTTGCGTCACTGTGTTCCAGTGTCTGTTTCATGTGTTGTGTTTGGATTTACTTCCCTGTGTTTCTCTGTATTCCTACCTCCTTGTGTTGTGTCACATCTGTGTTTCTGTTTATCTGTTTACTCACTTCTTGTTTTATTTTCCTAGTCTCCTTTTGATTGATTGATTGATTGATTCTAAAATGGGGAAATTACAGTTAAAAGAACACCCATCCAAGAAGACAAACAAACATGGAGAGATAGGTGAACTGTGGCCATGCTGGCCCCTTCTGGAGGTGCTGCCATTAAAAAAAACTGAAACAATAGCAAAAATATATAGGGATGAGTGAGGAAAAAAAATAATCTCATACTTTGTATACATACACACAGATCAGAACAAGACAGGACAGCGGCGGCGTAGAGCATCTGTTTACAAAATATCCAGGAGAAGCTAAGCAATAAGCGGCAGTCCAAGGCTGTCAGGGAGCCAAATTTCAGATTCTACAACTTGTTTTGGTACGGGCTGTACTGAATAATTTGTAGACAGCCTTTGGCCTTTTTTGGCACTTCTCAGTGGTGAAAAAATCCAATTATCCGAATCCTCTTGGTTTGTTCCTTCGCCATGCAGAAACAGATACATACGTCTCCAAGATCTTACCCCTCTGAATCAGCTCCAGATATACAGAGTGAGTTGAGTCAGGCAGACCGCAGGTGGTGCAGATTGGCAGTGTTACATCATCTACACTGACACTCAGGACACTCAGCACCGGTGCCCCCCAAGGCTGTGTGCTTAGCCCCCTGCTGTACATTCTGTTCATCAATGACTGTACGGCCACACATACCTCAAACACCGTCATTAAGTTTTTTTTGTTTGTTTGGTTTTTTAGCCTGTCATGTCTGGCAGTTTTTGCAATCAGAATGATGATCTGAATTCACTGTGGTACCAAACATATTTGCTTTTACAAGTTTTTTATAGGCTATTCTTGTTAATGTTTGTATTTTTATTTTATTTTATTTATTCATGCCAGGTCTGACAGGCACGAAGGAAGGGGTAAAAAGAAGAGATAGAGAGAGAAAGAAAAAAAAGGGAAAGAACAGAAAAAAATAATAGAAGAGAGGTAGATACACATACATACACATTTAAATATACACACGTGCATATACATACACACACATACATACACACATTAAGTTTACAGATGACACCACCATCATTGGCTGCAGAGCAGAGGTGAGAGCCCTGACATCATGGTGTCAGGTCAACAACCTGCTGCTCAAAGTAAGCAAGACCAAGGAGCTCATCGTGGACTACAGGAGACTGCAGGATGGACGGCACATCCCTATTCACATCAGAGGGACAGAGGTGGAGAGAGTCAGGTTACTGGGGATCAACATCAGTGAGGATTTGTGCTGGTCACATTATGTGGATGTGAAAGCAGTGGTATATATATATATATAGTGATGTGTCATTGTTACCTGTACATGACAATAATAAACTGAACTAAACTAAACTCTCATTACCCCTTGTGTACATATTGTCTGGGTCTTCGTCTGTTCTTCATTTTGTCATGGTTGCTTCCCTGTCAGCTGTGTGCCTTCTGTCTGCTATATGTCTCAGTTTGCAGTTATTTTGCTCCTGATCTGCCTCATTGTAATTCTCTGTTTACCCTGTGCAATGCCTGCAATAAACTGTGAACTCTGAGTTAAGTTTTTACCTCCTGAGTCTACATGTCAGGTCCTCTTCCTGCCAGCCACAGAGCGATCCCATGACACAGGCCTGGTGGAGTCCAACACTCACAAGGAATGAGTGCGACTTACTGCCGGCAGTGCAGACCAAGCTCTCACAATGGCCCAAAAGTCAAACAGAACATTCACACCCTAAAGTTGACTCAGACAGTGGCCACAATACTGATGACTCTGACTCACTTTGAATATATTAAAGCACTTTGTGCTGGGAAGGATGTGGAGTGTGATGAGGTCAATAAAATGCTAGACTGAGCTGGACTGAAAAGTCTAGGTGATAAATTATGAAATATAGAGTTTTTAACACCTTTGGTTTAAAGTGTATACACTGCTCAAAAAAATAAAGGGAACACTCAAATAACATCCTAGATCTGAATGAATGAAATATTCTCATTGAATACTTGGTTCTGTACAAAGTTGAATGTGCTGACAACAAAATCACAAAAATCATCAATGGAAATCAAATTTATTAACCAATGGATGCCTGGATTTGGAGTCATACACAGAATTAAAGTGTAAAAACACACTACAGGCTGATCCAACTTTGATGTAATGTCCTTAAAACAAGTCAAAATGAGGCTCAGTATTGTGTGTGGCCTCCATGTGCCTGTATGACCTCCCTACAACACCTGGGCATGCTCCTGATGAGGTGGCGGATGGTCTCCTGAGGAATCTCCTCCCAGACCTGGACTAAAGCATCCGCCAACTCCTGGACAGTCTGTAGTGCAACGTGATGTTGGTGGATGGAGCGAGACATGATATCCCAGATGTGCTCAATCGGATTCAGGTCTGGGGAGCGGGCGGGCCAGTCCATAGCTTCAATGCCTTCATCTTGCAGGAACTGCTGACACACTCCAGCCACATGAGGTCTAGCATTGTCCTGCATTAGGAGGAACCCAGGGCCAACCGCACCAGCATATGGTCTCACAAGGGGTCTGAGGATCTGATCTCGGTACCTAATGGCAGTCATGCTACCTCTGGCGAGCACATGGAGGTCTGTGCGGCCTTTCCAAAGAAATGCCACCCCACACCATTACTGACCCACTGCCAAACCGGTCATGCTGAAGGATGTTGCAGGCAGCAGATTGCTCTCCATGGCATCTCCAGACTCTGCCATGTCTGTCACATGTGCTCAGTGTGAACCTGCTTTCATCTGTGAAGAGCACAGGGCGCCAGTGGCGAATTTGCCAATCCTGGTACTCTCTGGCAAATGCCAAGCGTCCTGCACGGTGTTGGGCTGTGAGCACAACCCCCATCTGTGGACATCGGGCCCTCATACCATCCTCATGGAGTCAGTTTCTAACCTTTTGTGCAGACACATGCACATTTGTGGCCTGCTGGAGGTCATTTTGCAGGGCTCTGGCAGTGCTCCTCCTGTTCCTCCTTGCACAAAGGTGGAGTTAGCGGTCCTGCTGCTGGGTTGTTGCCCTCCTACGGCCTCCTCCACGTCTCCTGGTGTACTGGCCGGTCTCCTGGTAGCGCCTCCAGCCTCTGGACACTACGCTGACAGACACAGCAAACCTTCTTACCACAGCTCGCATTGATGTGCCATCCTGGATGAGCTGCACTACCTGAGCCACTTGTGTGGGTTGTAGAATCCGTCTCATGCTACCACGAGTGTGAAAGCACCACCTACATTCAAAAGTGACCAGAACATCAGCCAGAAAGCATAGGTACTGAGAAGTGGTCTGTGGTCCCCACCTGCAGAACCACTCCTTTATTGAGTGTGTCTTGCTGATTGCCAATAATTTCCACCTGTTGTCTATTCCATTTGCACAACAGCATGTGCAATTGATTGTTAATCAGTGTTGCTTCCTAAGTGGACAGTTTGATTTCACAGAAGTTTGATTTACTTAGAGTTATATTGTGTTGTTTAAGTGTCCCCTTTATTTTTTTGAGCAGTGTACCAAATATTTTTAAAAACTTTGCACATCAAAAGGTAATATTACCTGTTATAATAATTTTATATTTCATCACAAAATTATTCAGTGAGATTTATGACAGAATAAATATAGGTAAACAGCTAAAGAGCACACAAATACAGAAGGAAGAGCAGAGGACAAACACAAAGATAAATTCATGTCCAAATCTTTCATTTGAACATAAAGCAATTCATCAAAACAGGAAAATGTTAATGTCTCTGCAGCCTCCTTTATAGAGACTTTAGCAAACTGAAGAAGTATAAATGAAATGATGTATGTGACAGAATTGAATAGAATAAGTCTTTAATTCTAAAAACATTAAAAACTATATATACTGGCTAAAAGGGCTGCTGGATCAGTGGCTCAGTCCCTGACTACTTATCTGCATGCCAAAGCTTGAATGTGATTTCACACTGAAGGAGAGGGAAGACTACAAAGACCTATGTGCTTGAGCAGAACCACTAAGATTGGGCTTGGGATAAGACCTTGGCTTGTTACAGTACTCCTTAGAAGCTATGCACAGCTTTGCAGGCAAAGGTCTACCTGCCACATGTATGTGCTACCACTTGGCGATAATGTTTAAAAAAAAAAAAAACACATTTTGTACAACCAGAAACACTGGCTACTCTTGGTTGTGTTTGTGGTACTGGTCTTTTTCTTTTTGCATTTGCTGCATGAAAAATAGCAGTTTAGTGAAAAGAGAATAAATGTTTAATGTAGTTACTGTTGCTTTGGATCATCAGTTAAGAGAATCTGTTGTTGAACATAAGATTACAGGTTGAGATGGAGAATGGGAGACCTTAGACCCACTAAACAGAGGAAGGGAAGCACAATTTGGTGCTACAAAATAAAACATTTGAGGATGAGATGCTCTTTCATTGTTTTAGAATAATGCTGGAAAGGTTTAAACATTTTTGTAGCATTTGGGGCTTCATCTGACACACAAGACTCCCCTGTTATACCTTGCATGAGCAGTTAGTTTTATCTTTGAGAGCATCATCATAAATAAATCACACACATGAACAGGGACAGGGACAAATCAATGATTCAGCAATATTTTCATATACATATAAAACATATAACATGGATGTACATAAGAGATATCAGCAAAACCTTTCATGAGAAAAATGTAAAAAAATGAATGCAACAGTCACCTTCTCAGTTGTCCTGCTTAAATGGACAGTGGATGTGTGTCTTCCAGCTCATAGGGGGTCGTTTTGACTGTTGGGTTTTCTCTGTATTATTGTAGGGTCTTTACCCACAATACAAAGCACCTTAAGGCGACTGTTTGTTGTGATTTGGCGCTATGTAAATGAAATTTAATTGAATTGAAATGAAATGAATTGAATTAAATTGAATTGATCCAAATTTGATCTCCCTGGTGAAGTCCAGGGAGGTCACGTGCTCTGTGTCTTCTGTTGAACCATTTCCACTGTTTCTCTCTTTCTTTTCTCTCTCCCTCAGTGAGGTGATGTTAAGGTTAAGGTCTGGGTTAAGGCTAGATGGAAGGACAGTTACTGTAGTTCAAAGTTTCCTTTCCATCAGGAGCTCTGCAGGGCTATGTCCATTGACAAGCGGTGTGGTGTGATATGCCATGAGAGCATGACTGGGATCTCCTTTTTGTAGAAAGCCCTTTACTGTCATCACAGCCCTTTCTGCCTCACCATTGCTCTGAGGAACTCTCGGGATGGAGGTGGTGTGGAGAAAGCTCCACTCTGAAGCAAACCTCTGGAATTGCTCTGAAGAGAACTGAGGCCCGTTATCCAATCTAAGCTCTACTGGAATGCCATGGCTTGCGAATATGGATTTTATGTATTCAATCACTGCAGCTGATGTGGCAGATGCCAGCTTAGTGATTTCTACGTACCTTGAAAAATAGCCCACAACAACCAAATACTGGTTGCTACTCCAGTCAAAAAGATCTGCGCCGACTAATTCCCATGGCCGTACAGGAAACTCAGTTGGCATGAGTGTTTCTCTGTGTTGCTGTCTCACCTTTACACACGTCTCACACTCCGCTACCAGCTGTTTTAGTTGAGAGGTCAGTCCTGGCCACCATACTGACTGCTTTGCTCGTTCTCTTGACTTTGTGATGCCCTGGTGACCTGTATGCAGCCGTGTCAGGATGTCACTTTGTAATGTCTTTGGAATTACAAGGCGCATACCTTTTAGCAGAAGTACATTTTCCTCTGTCAGGTCCCCTGCATGCTGATGGTATGGGAAGTATGGACCTGGAATTTTGTGTTTTTCCGGCCAGCATTGTTTACAGTAGTGCCTGACTTGTTTTAGCGTTTCATCTTTGTCTTGCTGCTCTCTTATCTGTTGCAATCTCTCCTCTGTTGCCAGGAGACATGAGATCACGTGATGTGCATACAAGTCTATTTCACCGCTAATTGTCTTGTCACAAGCAGTCCTTTCAGGTGTTCTGGACAGCACATCTGCAGTTGCTATGTTTTTCCCTGGGACATGTGAGATGGTGAAAGAACATCTCATTAATCTCATTCTCAGTCTCTGCACTCGTGGCGGCAGTTCATCCAGATTCCTTTAGCCCAAGAGTGGTACCAGTGGCTTGTGATCTGTCTCAACATGAAATTCGATACGATAAGAAAATCTGAAAACCATTCACATGATCAGGTTATGGCTAATGCTTCCTTCTCTATTTGGGCATATCTTTGCTCTGTGGGGGTTAGCATTCTTGAGGCAAATGCCACTGGCTTGGTTGTGCCAACCTCCTGTTTCTGGAGCAGCACTGCTCCCAGTCCATAAGAAGATGCATCAGCTGACACTGTAGTTTGTGCTTTAGGATGGTAGAGTGCCAAACTTGGTGGTTTGCTCCGTTCTGGTTTAATACTGTTTGTTGAGCCTCGCTCCAGCACAGGGTTATTAGGCCCGAGCCAACCGAAGGGTCGGATTAACAACACCTACATGTGGTTTTTGACAAAAACAAACTCTTTGAAGGAGTCAAAGCTCAAATCCAGCTGCATCCTGATGTTCTCACTACCCGAAGCTGCTTCTGTTTTGGAGCTAGCTTGGTTAGATGCTTGCTGATTAGACTCGCAGGGTCTTTGCAGCCTCTGTACACAATGAAGTGTCCGACCTCATGTCCGCATTTATTGTTTGTGTAGCTGTGTGTGTTGTGTGTGTTAATTACCTTGTGGTCGTGTGCTGCAGTGCCAGCTGGGACTTTTTTGGTCCTCGCTCTTTGTGCTCAGTTTTTTGGCTGCAAACATATTTGTCCCTGTTTTTTCACTTCCTTCATTTCCTCACGTCCATTCCGACAGCAGTCTCCCTTCAGGAATTTGCTGACATTTGTGAGTCCTTATACTGATGCTTTGATTATTATTCCTGATTGTTCATCTCTCACTGATAAAGTAGACGAAAACGCACAAGAACTGAACAGGTTAATCACAGCGTTGCGGCAGCGTGGACCCGCTCTGAACCGACCGGGTTCAGAGCGACTCTGCCGCTTTCTCGTGCACACGCACGCACACAGTTGCCCGACGGCGCTCCCAGCTTAAACTCGGAGAGCAGAAAAATGATCAATCCACAATAATTTCAGTTAGTTTTAGTTTTTTAAACACACAATACAGTTTTAGTTAGTTATCGTTTTTTCCTTTTAATTGTAGTTTTTATTTATTTCAGTTAACGACAATGTTTTTTCAATTTCAGTTTTCGTTATTTCGTTCGTTTTCGTTAACTATAATAACCCTGCTCCAGCACCACATGTTCTTAGTGCTGAGTAGTTCTCTCAGTAGCTGTGTTTTCTCTGCTATAGGTGGGGAAAGTATTTTCCCAGATCATTAACCATTCCCAAGAATCACCTCACTCCACTTACATCCGTGGATGCCTCCATCTTATTGACAGCTGTTACTTTTTCTGGGTCTGCTCTGACTCCCGTAATGTCAATGATTTGTCCAAAGAACTTGATGGAGGACTTTGCGAACTCACATTTTTCACTTTTTAATGTCAGCCCTGCCATTCAAGGACTGCCACCAGTTTGGTGTCATGCTGGGTCTGTGTGCTGGCATACACCAAAATGTCGTCCATTTGGCAGACAACTCCATCCAGTCCCTCTACGAGCTGAGACATTCTTTTTAGGAAATGTTCTGGAGCTGAGAAGATGCTGAAACAAAGTCTGTTGAAACAATATCTTTCAACAGTGTGATGAAAGTTGTAAGTAGAGCTGACTCCTCGACAAAGGTATTTGCCAAAATCCTGAATTTGCATCAAGTTTTGAGAATTTTTTGTGTCCTCTAGTTGTCTAGGGTGGCTGTAGCTCAGTAGGTAGAGCAGGTCACCTACTGATCGGAAGGTCAGCGGTTCGTTTCCTGGCTACTCCGGGCTACATGCCAATGTATCCTTGGGCAAGATACTTAACCCCAAGTTGCTCTCCGACCGTTCTGTCGGAGTATGAATGCGTGTGAATGTTAGGTAATTAAAAGCACTTAGCTTCGTAAAAATGGAAGTGCTTGTATGAATAGGAGTGCATGGGTGAATGCAAACAGGTTGTATAAGCGCTTTGAGTGCTCATACTGAGTAGAAAAGCGCTATATAAGAACTAGTCCATTTACCATTTGTCCTAGGGTGTGCTGTACTGAAGGCAATATATGTCGTTCTCCTTTGGCAGACTTGTTCAGTTTGGTCAAATCCACACACACATGGACTTCTTTGTTTGGTTTGGGTACTGGAACCATACCTGCACACCAGTTAGTAGGCTGCTCTACTCTGGAAATTACTCCTAACTCTTTCATATGAGCTAGTTCCTTTTTGACTCTGGGTAGCAGGGTAGCCGGGACTCGTCTTGGAGTCGACAGGGCAAATGGCTTAGCATCTGCTTTGAGCTCGATTCTGTATTCCCTCTCCATCCAACCTAAGCCACTGAATAGTTTGGGGAACTGCTGCTTCACTGCTTCTTTAAAATGATACAATTATGATCGTTTTTATTTACTTGCAGGATGTGTTGTTTGCAGTACCATGAAATCAAAAGGTGTCCTGACAGAGAAGAGGGTTCTCCATATCTGAGGAGTATGTCTCCTTCAAAATCCAGTCATCCGGCTCAAATGTGAACAGAGAAACAGCGCTGTCTTCACTCTGGAACAAGATTCGGCAGCATGAGATATCCAGGGCTCATGAACTAGCTCAGGAGCTTACACAAAAAAGTGGTCAGGATCTGCTTGGAAGTATGCTGACAGCGCTATCAGACACTGTGCTGGATGAGACAGATGCTATGTTTAGAACAGCGTACTATATTGCAAAAATGAATAGACCTTTTACTGATCATGATGATCTAATTGAACTACAAGAAAAAAATGGTGTCAACATGGGTGCTAGTCTCCACTCAAGGTACAGTTCTATTGCAAAAGAAATGCAGACAAAAATTGTGAACAGCATGGCAACTGTCCATCCTCATTTATGAGGCTACATCTGCCAGTCACACATCTGCTATGACTGTCAGTGTTAAAGCCTCTATAGATGGAGCTACTCCTGAATTTGTGTTTCTGCAGCTGGCCGAGTTAGAGAGCCACACAGCAGAAAGTATAGAGAAAGCTTTGCTGAAGTCTTTGGAGACTGCAGGTTTCAGTGATGAGTGGCTTAAAAAAAAACTGGAAAGCATTTTTTTCAGATGGAGCTAGTGTTATGTTAGGCAGAAACTCAGGTGTGGCAACCAGGCTGACTGCAAGGTATTCTAACCTCTTCACATGGCACTGCCTGAACCATTGTCTAGAGCTTGCTGTATCAGATGTTGTAGATGAGGTTGTGTCAGTAAATCATTTTAAAGCATTCATGAAAAAGATTCATAATCTGTACAGCCAGTCCAGTAAAATTTCCAGAGAACTTTTGACAGCTGCACAAGAGGTGGGCTCACACGTCCAACAAATTAGCAGAGTTTTGAACACATGATATGTGGCAAGCAGCTTCCGTGCTGTAAAAGCGGTGTGGAGGTCCTATGGTGCACACAACAAAGACCAAACAAGGAGCACAAAATAGAGGCAAACTTATAGAGGACTTGCACATCATTTGCAAAGCAAATAATTTCTGACCTAGGACTAATGTATGATGCACTTTCTGAACTGTAAAACCTGTCCCAGCAACTCCAAGCGCAGTCTGTCACACTTTTAAAAGCAGAACAGCTACAATTCAACATACAATTCATGTGCTGAAGTCCTTCAAAGACTCCCCAGGAGAAAAATCAGTGGAAGCCATTGAAGCACATGCATCAGGACATTTTGGATCTGTTCCCCTAGAATCAAATCCCAAACTAATATCAATAGTTACAAATCAGTTCCTGCAAAGTTTGATCAATAATATGGAGAAGCATCTCTCTTTAGAAGGGGAAATCTAAGCATGCTTGATAAAAGCACCTGGCCATCTAAACCTAGCATAAGATATGGTGAGACAGAAGTAAAGAGACTTTGTAAGAGATTTAATCTTTGTGAAAACCAAGCTGTCAATGGCATGAGAGATTTAATCCAGGACAAAAGCAGGGAACCTGAAAACTTTAAACCACTGATCACTTGCATGCAAACCATTCCATGTAGCACAGCTGAGTGTGAAAGAGGGTTTAGCTTAATGAACAATGTACGTACAGATGAAAGGTCTTCTCTATTGTTGTCAAATGTACAGTGGGTACGGAAAGTATTCAGACCCCTTTAAATTTTTCACTCTGTTTCATTGCAGCCATTTGCTAAAAATCAAAAAAGTTAATTTTATTTCTAATTAATGTACACTCAGCACCCCATCTTGACAGAAAAAACAGAAATGTATTATTAAAAAAGAAAAAGTGTAATATCACATGGTCATAAGTGTTCAGACCCTTTGCTCAGTATTGAGTAGAAGCACCCTTTTGAGCTCGTACAGCCATGAGTCTTCTAGGGAATGATGCAACAAGTTTTCCACACCTGGATTTGGGGATCCTCTGCCATTCTTCCTTGCAGATCCTCTCCAGTTTCGTCAGGTTGGATGGTGAACATTGGTGGACAGCCATTTTCAGGTCTCTCCAGAGATGCTGAATTGGGTTTTGGTCAGGGCTCTGGCTGGGCCAGTCAAGAATGGTCACAGTGTGCACTTATGGTCATTGTCTTGTTGGAAGGTGAACCTTCAGCCCAGTCTGAGGTCTTGAGCACTCTGGAAGAGGTTTTGTTCCAGGATATCTCTGTACTTGTACTCGTCCTGTCCCATCCATCCATCCATTCACTTCCGCTTATCCTGTTCAGGGACGCGGGGGGGCTGGAGCCTATCCCAGCTGTCATAGGGCGAGAGGCAGGGTACACCCTGTACATGTCGCCAGCCTGTCACAGGGCCAACACAGAGAGACAAACAACCTTTCACACTCACATTCATGTTCTCATTCACACCTATGGGCAATTTAGAGTAGCCAATTAACCTAACCCCAGTAAGTGCATGTCTTTGGAATGTGGGAGGAAACCGGAGTACCCGGAGGAAACCCACGCAAGCACGGGGAGAACATGCAAACTCCACACAGAGAGAGGGAGAGGCCTGGGCCAAGGTGGAATCGAACCCAGGCCTTCCAGATGGTATTCTAACTGTGAGGCAGCAGTGCTAACCACTGCACCACCGTGCTGCCCTCGTCCTGTCCCTGCAGCTGAAAAACACCCCCATAGCATGATGCTGCCACCACCATGTTTCACTGTTGGAATTGTATTGGGCAGGTGATGAGCAGTGCCTGGTGTTCTCCACACATACCGCTTAGAATTAACACCAGAAAGTTCAATCTTCGTCTCATTAGACCAGAGAATCTTATTTCTCAAAGTCTGGGAGTCCTTCATGTGTTTTTTGGCAAACTCTATGGAGGCTTTCATATGTCTTGCACTGAGGAGAGGCTTCCATCGGTCCACTCTGCCATAAAGCCCCGACTGGTGGAGGGCTGCAGTGATAGTTGACTTTGTGGAACTTTCTTCCATCTCCCTACACTGTAAAAACTAATTTGTTGACTCAACTTGACTCATTCAAGTAAACTTGTTGCTTTGACACAGTTAAGTTTTGAAAATGTAAAGCTTCAAGTAAACTACACTTAAATAAATGAGTTGATCCAACATGCAGTTTGTTGACTTTATATAAAAAGTTAAGTAATTTGGATTAAAAATGATTAGTTAGTTGAACTAAAAGCATGTAATCTGAACTCGATAAACTGAGTGGGTGGGTCATATTGTAATAATATGACCGACGCCCCCTTCACACCTGGGCACATGTGTTCACGCACATGATCAATAGAGGATCATAACCACCTCCAGGGGACTACGCCCACAGGGGTTTAAATACCTGGGTCTCTCCACCATTTGGTTGAGAACTGAAGAAGCCTTTCGGATGAGAGGTGAAACGTCTTCAAGAAACAAAAAGAAGTCCAGTCGCCTTTTTCAAGCTCCAGAGACTATCATGACACAACATCAGCTCTTTGCAAGCACCTGCGCAGACAGCATGCTAACACAGAGCTAGCAAAGAACCCGGAATAACTGAGTGCATGTCCAGCAGCCACAGCCTAATCTTCAACAGGTAACAACGGCAGTGATGAGCAGTCAGGCTTGCAGCCTTGTAGCCTTCATTTCTACATCTAAATGTTTGTACAGTACAATTACTGTGTGATTGCTTTGAAGTGTCTCTGGGCTGGTTTTCAACTTAGCTTTTTCTTGGTATTTTTGTGTTCATATGTAAACACTAAAAGAAAGATTGTATGTTTGTCTTCATTAGCATAGGGATTTGTGTCAGTTCTTGGGACTATAGACTCAGGTTTACAAAGCTTACTGATAATTATGTGACAGTAATGCTGAAGTAATGTAACACGTAGTGTAAGGAGTCACTTCTTTGATGAGTAATTAAGCAATGTACTGCATAACCTTTGAAAAAGTAACAAGTACTATTTAATGCATTACTTTTTTGAGTAATGACCCCAACACTGACCACTAATGTATTAGCTATTGTAGCTAAAGTATGGGTAACTTAAACTGAACTTTCTCCCACATTCCAAAGATACACGTGTTGGTTAATTGTGATACTAAACCAGCTTTTCAATGTGAGGTAGATTAAGTGCTTGATGTGTGTAGAATAAAGTGCTGTACGAAAGGTTACAATGTAAATAGACTTGTTTTTATATAACACTTTTGTACTCTACTTGAGCACTCAAAGGACTTTGAAGTATATTACATGCCTCATTTTATCATACACACATTCATACAAGCATTTTTTTTTCTTATGAATACATCCAATGATGGTTCCAGCCTTTGAATTAGTCCTGCTGGCATCTCTGGCACTGATGGTGCCCTCCTTCAGCATACAGCAGTAACATAGATGGCATTTACTACCACAGACTGGTGTAAGATCTATAGCATCCTGCTGCACACATTCAAGGATCTGAGCTTACTCAGAACATAGTCTGCTCATCCCCTTCTTCTACATAAGCACTACAGTGTCATCAGAGAACTGTTTCACTGATATACTAGAAATCTGAGGTGTATAAAGTAAGCAGGAATGGAGGTAGGGCTTTCCCCTGATCTCGTCCAGTATTACTAACCAACCCATCACTGAGGGAGAAGTGGTGACACCCATCCTGACACACTTCTCACTCAGCAGAAGTAGTTGGATGTTAAAGTGGTTGGATGAAAAAAAAAATCACGATTCTCAGAATGGCACTATTAGCCTTATGCACGCTGCACAAGGTAAACTCCACCCTCATCCACCCTCAAAAGAGGCTGCTAAGTAAACTGAAGAGCGTAAAGAACATGTTTCAACTGCAAGCTATGCTGGGCAAGAACCAGTCTCTGCAGCACCTTCATGACCTGTGACATCAAGGCAACTGGTCTGAAGTCATTAAGGCCAGAAGGGGTGGCTTTCTTTGGTACTGGCATTAAACATGATGCCTTCCATAGCATCAGTACTTTTGATGCCAGACAGCTGGGCAGCACAGGACTTCAGGAGTCTGGGACTGATGGGACCAGGGCCTGGAGCTTTGCCTTGAGGTCCAGTGTTAAACCTGTTGAAAAACAGATTCAGCTCTTTGGCTCTGACCCCCCCTGCTGCTGCTGATCACTTGGATTGAGGCCAGTGATGAACCCCTTCCTCACTTCTTTGATGTTGTTCTACTGAAGTTTGGTCTCCAGCTTTTCCCTAAATGTATCTTTACACCTTCTCAGACCCAACTTGTCCATGTGCCCAGATACAAAGATCCTCTTCTTTTCATTTAGTAGGGACTTCAGGTCACTGGTGATCCATGGATTGTTGCTGGGAAACAGCACACAATCCTGGTTGGGATGATGGTATCCTCACATAAATTTGTATAGTCAGTGATGCAGTCTATGATGTAGTGTTGTAGTCAAGACCACCTAACCCGAGACCGAGACAAGACCAAGACTTTTAAGGTCCGAGACCGAGACAAGACCAAGACTTTTAGGGTCCGAGACCGAGACAAGACCAAGACCAGTGCCCCATGCTACATGACACAAGAAAATGTGAAAGATGATCAGAATCATTTCTCAAATTGAGCTTAAAGATCCACATTTCCATAAAGAGTGTTAGCAGCACGTACACAAGCATGACTGACAGTGCTAAGACCCTCCTCCTGGCTCTGATTGGTTGTTTCTGACCTAGCTGTGTATTTCTGCAGTTCCTACTGGGAGTACTGGGAGAAGGCAGAGGAGCTCAATCTTTTCAGATTATCTGTCTCATACTATACTGTCATGACAGTGAGTTTTACATATTAAAACTCACTGTCACGTTTTAATATGTAAAACATTTTTTTTTATAAAACATTTTTTATAAAAGTTACATACTCCAGCATTAAGTTTGCTTTTGAATTAATGTGTAAGCTTTTATAAGTTTTCAAACTACATAAGAATATAAAGAAATCAGAATTTCAATAACCTAACCACGTGTGTTTCAACCATAAAATTACACAACTGTTAAATTAGGAGCAGTTTCATCATATCCCAAGCCTTAAAAAACTCCAGTGGCAAAATAATCTTTGTAAGTCCAAACTCAAGACCAAGCATGTGTCATGGCTGCTGCTGCAGCAAGGCTGAAAAGACCTCAATGCAGGACACAAAGACAAGACCTGTACTTTTACTTAACTTTATTGTACACATGTAACAAGACTAGGTTGGTTAGGGGCCAGCTATATGAAAAAACTTGAAACTAGAAACCAAAACAGTGTTTTGAAAACACACAGCAGGCAAGCCAACATGGATGGCTACACTGACAAGGACCTGACAAAGACAAAATCAGACAATAAATACACCAGGGCTAATGAGGAGTGTAACAATGGGTGAGGGGCACAGCTGAACATAATTACACAGGGGAGCAAAAACTGAACACAAAGCACAAGGAACACGAGACTGTCAAAATAAAACAGCAAGTGTCTAACCATGACAGACATGCAGGCTTAACGCATGGAAACCTGACACAGACAGAATCTAAACATATGACTAAAGAGACACCTACTTGAACACAGGCTGACAACACGGGGAAGACAGAGACAAGACAAGGATGGGACACTAAGGGAAAACATAGGGAGAACTAAACTCTAAAGCTATGGGAGAGGGAACCTAAACACCACACACACAAGAAAACAATGGGAAGGGAACTAAACACAGAGAAGAGCCAAGACACGGGGACAAAACAGATACAAACATGGAAAGACCAGAACAAAGGGGAACCAGAATAATATACAAATAACTAATAACAGAATACCCAAACAATAACAAACTGAGGATCTAAACTGAAAGGAAATCTAAGACAACATAACTACAAAATACAACAAAACAGAATTTCACAAAAAGGAACAAAACACTGGGCCACAGGCCCAGGACATGACAGGATAACCATATAGTTGCACAGTGGTTGCAATAAAGTAGTAGTTGCACACCTTTAAAGTTAAATCAGTAGAAATCACTTTAAAGTAAAGTTTGGTTGCATTTTAAAAACATGAGAGATTGCAACATTCTGTGACCTAAACGTGCACGATGGGGTCTCATTATAATGCCTCCTCTACTGAAAACCCTCTCCACTGGTGCAGAGGAGGCAGGGACTGATAGCACCTTCAATGCCAAATTGTGGAGTTGTGGAAATCTGGCATGGTTTTTGGCCCAGAAGACAAGCGCATTGTCAGGATCAGAGTCACGGACGGCATCAAAGTATTTGCTTATCTGTGTTACAATACTTGAATCCTGCACTGAGCTGCGTTTCTTGTGGGCCTTGTAGCGGGACAGAAGGCGAGGACATTTAGCTGGTGGTGAATCACTGGCTGGATCCACATTCCTGGCTTCTGAGCCCGTTTCATCTTTACTGTCCATCATGTTCTCCACCTCAAAGATCAATGTGTCTGAAAAACATAAACACAATGACTGAGTTAGATTTAAAGGGATATGCACGTATCAGAGTTAAATTAAACACTTTTAGAACCTTATATAGGGCCTTTTTTAAAAAAATTATCCATTAAGTTATATTATTGCTGTTCAAAAAAACACAATAGGTTATTTTATCCAGTGCAGAGGTCAGTAATGAAATGATTCTATGAATAGTTATTTCTTTAGGTTACAAGATGCTGCTGTACTATATCTAAATGCTGGCCTACTTATTTAATAGTATTTGAAACACTTGGTACTTTGAGTACAGGTGCAGGTAAGTATGACGGGCTAGTATAAAGTGAGAGTTTGGATTATGAAAATAGGCATGTTACCAGCCTAATATTTAGGCTGGTAACTTTAAAGAGTATAAGGTTCAATAGAGTATACAACATAATTTTTACGACAAGTAAACAGATGAAATGAAGACTGTGAATTCCACTGTAAGCCTAGTTAAAGCTTTTATGGGCTACCAATTTAAAACATTTTAGGATTTATGATTTTGCAAATAAGACATTTATTTTCAGCAGAGAAAAATGTATACTAACCTGTCAGAGTCTTCTTAAGTTCTTCTCTGAACTTCTTCACTGATGCTGCATTTCCCCCATTGGTAACATCTAAGTCCACCCAGCTTAAGCCAAACTGCGGATCCAGCATGGTAGCAAAAAAGTACACATTGTGGTTAAAAGGTTGCTCTCTTCCGCTCTCTTTGGCCATGTTTATTTTTATAAAGATTCCAGAAAATCTTTTCATCAGAGACTGCTTGAGGGCTGCAACTAATGGCCGGCACTGCATTCGGGTCTCCTCCATCTTGAGGAGGTGTGTATTCAAGTCCAGGACAGTTGGAACCACCATACTAATGGTAACTGATTTCTCTCCTTCTGTCAGGTCTGTTGCCTCAGAAAATGGAGCAAGAACTGCACTCAGTTCCTTCAGTTGGTTCCACTCACGGGTGCTAAACACCACATCCTCATAATCCTTAGTGCACATTTCGTTCAGGGCTTTGTGGTCCAGAGCTATGAGGGCCTGTACTTGTTTAAATGTACTGTTCCAACGAGTCATGCTTGCAGCTGGAACAGTCCTATTAGTGCCAAACATAGCCTCAAACTTGTCTTTGAATTGTGAGCTGCTATGTAATAGAGTTGTGAACCGTGATGTTTTGGCTATGGAGCGGGAAATGGTCCTAACCTCCTTCATGCCATCATTCACAACTAACTGCAGAGAGTGTGCAAAGCAGGAAAGACGTTCACCTGATGACCAGGGTAATTCTGTGTCTTCTGCTAAATTAATGTCCTCCCACAAGTGCTCGTTATCTAGATTATCCTCCTCACTCTCACTGTCATCAGATTGCTGTTGGGGCATGTGTACTTTAAAAGCACATTTCATATTGCTGGCATTGTCTGTTATGATATAGCTTATTTTGTGACGAATCCCATATTCCTCTGTGATCTCCTCAAAGGCAGATGCCATATGCTCTCCAGTATGCCTGCCTGTAAAACGCCTACAGTCCAGCAGGTAGGATTCAAGTGCATAGGAATCCTTTGATTTGTAGCACACATGGGCAGTCACTCCAAGGAAGGAGCGTAGCCTGCGATCAGACCAGAGGTCAGTTGTTAATGACACAGACGACTGGGTCTTCAGTTTTTCCAAAACAGTTTCCTTGACCTTCTTTACCAACTCTGGTATTCGCCTCTCAGAAACTGTTCTTCTAGAGATTGGTCTGTATTTACTATCCATGACCTCAAGAAAGTGTTTAAAATGTCCATTTTCCACAAGTGAGATAGGCAGACAACACCCAATGATCAAATCTTGAACAATGGCTTCACTGATGGCTTGTTGCCTTGGCGATTGTGGGCTGTAGAGCTGCACTTTCTGGGTAAATGATATCGTTGGCTGTGTGACATCAGTCTGTTGCCTTGACTTGTACTCCAAGAACCTAAAAAATAGGAAAGAGGAATCAGTATATCTGGTCATGTGTACATCAATTACATCAAAAGAACAATCTTAAAAATATGTAGCAACTTCATAAATGTATGTCAAACATGTGTAATACTGTTACTGCATAGAATGACACGTGTGGGTAAACAACACAATGTAAATCAATGGTATTTTGGCCATCATATTTTTCAAATCGATAAACAAGGAAGTTACATGACTGATACGGTATGAGCCTTAAAAAGCGCACTAGTAAGAAGTTATTTGATCTGCAACTGTAAACACTGCATTTGCTTACTTCTGTTAATATGTTAATTAATTAGTGTTTGCAAAAACATTTGAGCTACAGCAGATGTGGGAGTGTATCAGGCGGGACATTTTTTAAATATGTAGGACAATGTACTCGCGTACTGCAGATTTGTATCTATTTAATAGTGGGTATTGTAGTGGCCTCTAACAGTTGCACATTTTACACTGTACTTGAACATTAACATTCTACTCTACATAGATCCGTTCATTTTAAATATGATGACACACTAAATTAAAATTCATATAAGGGTTAAACAAAGGGGGTCTGATGCACAGTAATAAATATCATTATCATTTCAAACCCTTCTTTGTTCTGCTTTGCTTCCACCTCTGCGCCACAATCTGGTCAGTTTGGACGCAGCGCAATCACACTATACCATGATGTGAAGTCATGCAGCCGATAGAAATACAGAGGCCTGTTGAGGAAAGCTGTTACCATGGAAATGGATTTAAATACCAAATTATTCAGCTCGAATCAGTTACCTGTAGTCCCTGCTTCAAGATCAAAACAACTACTGCAGCAGTGATGGCTCTTTTTGAAGGGAACCGAATCTTTGGGATCCGTTCACCGCGACTGTTCTCACCCTTTCTCCTGCTGCATGAAGCCTGCATCAGTGTAGCAGCCAGGTACCACGCAGAGCTACATATGACTGCCACCATGACAGGTGACGAAAACAGAGCAATGAGCATGCGCTCTGTGTGCTCTTACGTTCTTACATTTTATTTATTCGCCGATTAAACAAATGTAATTTTTAATTCAAAAGGACCTTCAAAGCGCCTTGAGGCGACGGTTTGTTGTGATTTGGCACTATATAAATAAAATAGAATTGAATTGAATTAAATAGAGTAATAATAGCTACTGTAGTGTGCAGAGCATTACAAAAACAAAGGACGGTTTTCACTGAGACTCGAGTCCTATCGCTCATAGTCAAGAGCCGTCACATCACTGTATTTGCAGGCTTGTCGAACAACACGTCTGCACAATAATTCAGCGTAGAAACAATTTTTTTCATCGCAAATGCAACATATTTGTCACTGTACAGCCCTGTAATTTTCAAGATTTATTTAATGGCAATATATTGGCAAGGTTAGAGGAGAAGCACGTCGGTCAACATGTCAGACGATTTTAAATCAGTAATGTCTGACGCAAACACAATTAGGTGACGTTAGCTTGTGCGCCAAGCTAGGTGGCAAATAGCTGACAAGAAACGGAAAATTGCACCCTAAATATACATGCTCTACAGTGTGAGCTAACTTAATATGCATAGCTAATATTGACAAAATGTCTTTGTGTGATGGCCAGGTAAAGAATTTCGGTAGAGGCAGATTACTAACGTTAGTTAGCTAGCTTTGCTAACATCACTTACACATAGCTTACCTTGCTTTGTGCTTCCTTTCTAGGTGACGATAAAAGTTGGACGTTGTCCCCACCGTCTCTGATAGCGAAGCACGGCAGAATTTACATGTCGCAGTATGTTTTTTTCTCGATGTTGTTTTACAAACATATTCTTTATGATTTATATAGCCGAATTTTATAATTGACGATTTGGCAGACATCTCCTCCCGCTCCCAGACAACCACATCTTACTTGGAGTGCAAGTGAAAAGGGGGCGGGAGTGACAGCGGTAGGATCAGTCACATTATTGCTCGGATTTGAATCAGTACGTTTTGCACTCAATAAAAGCAAGGATGTTAACAAATAAATTTGAGAATATTCTGGCAAATTAGTGATATTTCGACAGCTGCGGTCTCGACTGGTCTTGAAATAAAATGCCGAGTCCGCAATGTCCGAGTCCATGACAAGACCGAGACCAAATGCGGTCGAGTCCATGACAAGACCGAGACCATCAAAAAGCGGTCTCGAGACCAAGACCGATCTCGAGTACTACAACACTACTATGATGGTATTGATGTCATCCCCATGTGGATCACAGAGCACATCCCAGTCTGTGGTGTTAAAGCAGTCATGCAGGGCCATGTGAACAGTGGCAAATTTGACATTGCCATACTTGGTAATTATCAGATAAAAACATTAGCATACTACAGTCTATTGAAATATAATTACAGCATTTGACAGCCTGTTGGCAACTGGTTAGGACATTCAGTCAATCAACTGATATCTCATACAAGCTAATCTGAAAGTACTAGTTTAGCCTTCACCAGTTCAACCTGCTTGTTTTATAGCACCACCAGTTAAGGTGGGTCTCAAAGGCATGGCTGCTCAGGATTGCAAGGTGTGATACTGATCATAACCCACTGCAGCTGCTTCAGCACCAGTGCCAGCTGTCAAATCTTTAGTGGAATTAGCTTAGATGAACTCATATTTGCTTTAGTCTTAAGCAGCAACTGCTGTCCAACAGTGTTTGAATCCTTTAGACCAAAAACTTTACATCTTTGTGCAGCTGTGTTTTTCTCAGTACTACGTCTACCATTTAAATGACTGCACTTGCCTGTGTTTGTGAAAACCTTTTTGGAAGTAATAATGCCAGAGATCATCTGCCACTTTTCTGACTTGAGGATCTTACTCTTGTCAGGGCAACAAAGAAAGAAAGAATCTGCATACAAATCACTGCACATACTTCTACATGTAGATGGTGAGAATAACACAGAGCGACAGAGATGGACAGAGATGACATGCCAGTACACACAGACACTCTCTCGTCTCAAATATTGTTTGCTACAGAGTAGATTATATTAGCCACCTGTTGCTGCCTGGCTTTTTGACAGTGCCTCCTAATGAAACAGCTTCTCATATAAACTAAGCATTCATGTCACCTGGCCCAGGAAAAAGAAATGAGATTTAAGGAGATTATTTCAAGAGATCAATCACACAGTCTGTTGTTGTTTTTTACCCAGTTCCCTCTTTAAAATCATGCTCCATGTTACTCTGAGCTTCTTCATTCCATTTGCAAATTCAGAATCAAAGGTAACTGATCAAACAACAGATGCCCCTTAGATGGTGCACTGACTATGACAACACCCTGTTCATCAATGTTCTGGCAATAGGCAACATTCATAAGCATACCTGGAGATATTTCCCAGATCACACATATTTCTATGCTCTCTAGCCACAGACCCTGTAATTGCCTATCCACAAATTAAATATCAATAGTTACCATGTGTGGCATAGGTCCTTTGAGGTCTTCAAAATGGCAGGTGAGTAATAGTGTTTCAGAAACCTTTTCCTGATGGTGCCAAGGACAGCTGCATTATGACTGAAACTGTAGACTTATTCTTGCTTGGTAAATGCACAGTCCACTCTGCCCAGGTCCCAATGGGACTAATTTACCACTTACAAGTCTATCTCCCCTAGGACAGCAAAGGAACTGTCTCTGACCAGCTTATAACAGAGCACTTTTCTTCTAAGCTGGTTGGATCAGTGATTGACTGGAAGATTATGATCCATCTGTTTGCCTAACGTGTTTTAGATCCCGTGTCTCTGT
Organism: Archocentrus centrarchus; assembly: GCF_007364275.1. Lineage (NCBI taxonomy): Eukaryota > Metazoa > Chordata > Actinopteri > Cichliformes > Cichlidae > Archocentrus > Archocentrus centrarchus. The sequence goes on from NC_044347.1 coordinate 30,253,463, forward strand.
GATAGCTGCTAGTTCATTTGTTAACGTCACAGCCTGCATCAGGTGAAGTTACTTTGTATTTTACTGGGGAGCATTTGCCAGCCTATATAAGCTGTGGTTGGAGCACTGGGGTAGTGCTTACATGTTATGCTACCAAAGTCAGCATTCCATTCAACATGGATGCCAAGGTGTGAAATGAACCATGTTATAACACCGTTCAGTTCATACCTTGGTTTTATATAAAGGGGATGAATGCCAAGATTTTTTTTTTTTTTACCACAGGTATAATCACTTGATCATGACTGGATTGTGAACATGAACATTATGCAGAGGTATTTCTAGAACACTATTTACCTGAACAACCTGAACAGGAAGCTGTGGTTAAGGAAATAGAGCAGGTTGTCTACTAATTGGAAGACCAGTGGTTCAAGACAATGCATCCCACATTGCCCACGATACAGTAGTTATAAAGCATTTAAAGGTATGGAATAAAGAGGACTGTGAATGGGTGAATATGGCTTGTACTAAAAAGCACTTTGAGTGTGCTCAGTTAAAGTAGAAAAGCACTACATACATAAGAACCAGTCCATTTAACCTTCACAGAACTAGCATACTTTAACTAGGAAATAGCAAGTCACTATGGGTATCTCAATGTAGGCTTAGGGAAATGCAATACAGTATTGTGACCATTTTTATCATGGTTTTACTTTTGGTTTCACAATGTTGCACCCCTAAAATATCTTTGGAAATTATAGGTTCTCTAACATTGTGTTACCTGGCAAAAAAAAAAAAATAGACAAAAAAAAAAAGCTTTGCAGACTTGAAGTAGGGGCGGTCATGGCTCGTGGTAGAGCGGGTTGTCTACTGACTGGAAGGTTGATGGAGCAGTCCTTGGGTCCTGCAGTCTATGTGTCAAAATGTTGATCTGGAGGTGAGGATTCTTTTCTTTTCTTTTCCTTTTAAACTGTCAACTTAAAAAGAACTGGTTTAATTGGGTAGTATTAGTTAGTAGCCAACACTGAAAATACGGAAAAGGAGCTTCTGGACTTACGTTAGATTGTAATGGTAAATGGACTGGTTCTTATTTAGCACTTTTCTACTCTACATGAGCACTCAAAGCACTTTATATAGCATGACTCATTCACACACACATTCATACAATCATTTTCTATATTTGTTTTCTATCTAACATTCACACACAGTCACACTCCAGTGAACACATCGGTAGCAACTCTGGGTTTAGTATTTTGCCCAAGGATACTTTGGCACGCAGACTGGAGCAACCAGGGATCAAACCACCAATCTTCTGATTAGTAGATAACCTGCTCTACCTCCTGAGCCACAGCCACCCCTTTGCTGCTTTTGTTGGGATTGTAACAGATGAAATCAATGCCAGGCTTGCATGCCTGACAGCCTTAGGGCCTGATAGCTGACCTTTCAACTACTCTGCATCACCTTGTCTTTAATTGTCAGCATGAACTTTGAGCAGATTCATTATTCCACCTTCGCAGATCTGTGGAGCAGCACATCGTCTCCAATCACCTATTATCCTGTTTGTTTTCTGAATAATTCCCACAAATCCTATAGAGCTATTGGTGGACTTTTGAAACATGAGTTTGTTCTGTTATTATTTATTTTTAATATTTTCTGCAATTCAATACTTCTCTTTACTAGTTGCAGTTTAAATCCACCCATGTATACATCCATACATTCATGTATTTCCTTTGCTTGTCTGGTTCTGGGTCACAAATCTAAACTGGGAGCTTGTTCCACTGGAGAGGGCCTTGATAGCTAATGGTTTTGCATCTTATTCTACTTTTGGAAATTCTAGGAACCATAACTAAGCCTGCACTCTGAGAACAAAGTGCTCTATTGGAATAATATGACACCAAAGGGTCTTTAAGATATAACGATTTCTGTAAGAAGAAAGCTTTTAAATTCAATTCTAGATTTAACAGGGGGCCAGTGAAGAGAAGCCAATGTGGGAGAAATAGAATCCACTGTTTTTGCAGTGAAAAGTTTTTGGGAAGCGCTTAAAACAGCCTGATGACAGGGGATTACAGTACATATTGATATATTTTATTTAATGCACATAGTTTACAGGTAATCAAATATGCTAAATAACATTGGCTATATTCGATGAGGGCAGGCAGTGCCTTTCCTCTGAGCCTGTCACAAATGACTGAACTCCTCAACCAATCTCTATCAACCTAGACACCCTTCCTAGACAATAAGAATGCTAATTTCTGCAACCTGCACCACAGCCTTTTTCTTTTGATCACTAGACACAGCTTGTGGAAAACATATTTTGCGTTTGGGTCCAGCTATCTCTTTACCACAAAAGACCGCAGACTTGAAGTGCTTATTTTCAACTGTTCCAGTGCACGCTGGTGGTGGCCACTTGATGTAGCCAAAAGTATAACATCCATTATAATGTAATCCAGAAACTGACAAAGCAGACGCAGTCTGCACCTTGGTTTCCCCCAGAATTTCTTCCTAAAACACGTCTGAACATAACTTATGACAAGTCAAATAGTATTGAATTGTTGTGTAAATGCAAAAAAATAAATAAAAATAAGATAAATCCCTTTATTAGTCACACAATGGGGAAATTTCAGTGTAGCAGCGGATAAAGTATAAGAGACAAGATAAAAATATATAAGAACAATTAAAAAATACAGGAGGTAGGGTATAGTGAATGATAAAAATCTGATAAAAAAACTGTATACACAATATGTATGACAATATGACCAGATAATAGATAATATATACATAGTAGACACAAAATAGACACTTTTTATGTCTAGGAGTAGTGCTGGCTAAAAAGTCTGACTGCTGCAGGCAGGAAGGACCTGCTGTAGTGCTCTCTCAAACATTTGGGGTGCAGCAGTCTGTCAAAGTTCTTGCTCTGGCTGTACGGAGACCTGTAAAAGTGTGGCCCATAAAAGTGTGACATTCCATATCTTGAATCTCCCACCGTATGCTATCCTAAAGTATGGGTCATATGGTTTTTCAAGTCCACAAAACACATACTGATTTGTTGGGCAACTTTCAAATTCTAGATGTTATTTTAATGAAAACCAAAAGTATCTGCAAATATTTTTATCCAAGCATTAATAAACACACCCTGAGTCAATGTCTGTCTTGGACATGCAAATTTGGCCCACTACCACAGCAAGGCCCCTGGTAATTAGCTTTAGAATGATTTATAGTGCTCTCATGTTAACACTTTACCAGCAGGTACACCAGAGACATAACAGCCAGGAGAATAAACCAGATGTTCTCCACTAAACCATCCACAGTGTACTCTCAGTGGCAGGGGAACCATATGAGAACAGCCTGTCCACCAAGGCTGGCGACAGCGCAATACTGGAAGAACAAAGCAACATATAGCAACACATAGCAACACATAACAACAATGCTATTGGCTAGTAGATCTAAATTAAGACCACATCAGTCTCCCTGAACAGTATACAATAACCACAGTGGCAGACATTCAGGACAGCATCTCAGATATGAAGAGTTGGACAGCACCATGACCAGACTTGACTCATATCTACTGGCTAAAGAAGCTAACAGCACTCCATGAGCACCTGGCAGCACAAATGAACCAGCTGCTAATGGATGAGACACACTCAGCCCTGATCCCCAAGGATCCCCAGAAGGGACCAGTCCCATCCAACTACCAGTCAATAACATGGAAGCTCTTGTGAGGCATCATAGCGGCTAAGATGAACAGGCACATGACTGGGGCCCACAAATGAATTAGCAGTAACGCCAGAGGAGCAAAATATCAGCTACTGGTAGACAGAGCAGTATAAGTATATGTACCGCCTGGACTGACTGCTATTGAAACCTCAGATTCAATACCTGGAATGCCTTGAACTTTAGAAGATCAAGGACCCTATGAGTCTTCATCAGGAATTCAATGGGGATGTGGAAAACAACACTAGAGGCCAACGTCAAGCCAACTGTGCAAGTCACCAACAAGAGTGAGATTGATAAAGGAGATGCTCTGTCCCTGCTGCTGTTCTGCATAGGCCTGAACCCCCTTAGCCAGTTCATTATCAAAACTGGTTTTGGATACCAACTATGGAATGGAGCAAAGATCAGTCACCTCCTCTACATGATTAACATCAAGCAGTATGCCAGGAGGAAATGTGACTTCGATTCACTGATCCACACCAATAGAATCTACAGCAACAACATTGGAATGTCATTCAGACTGGGAGGGTAGTCAGAACTAAGGGGATTGCACTACCAGAAGGCAACATTGCAGACAATGAGGATAACTGCAAGTATCTTGGAAACCAACAGGAAAATAGGAGCCATGAAAAGGCCACTAGGAAAGCCTCATCTGCCAAGTACCTGTAGTAAGTAAGGCAAGTCCTGAAGAGTCTGTCATATGATGCTGCTATGGCAGGCAAGGAAGAGGACCCAGTGCAGGACTCAGAGGCAGGAGCTATATTTAAGCTTTGACTTTATTTGCAAGTTTATACAACATAAAGCTGGACAGGTTGGGAGCCAGCTGCACAACCTAAAAACTCAAACATGAATTAAGACATAACTTGAGCTATAAACTGTGACCTAAGCCTGGAACATAAGCAGGGAAGTGACAATGACACTGACCACACAAAGACGAGGATCAAGGATCAAGGGGAAACGCAGACAATATATACAGAGAAGGATAATGAGGAAAGTGGAAACATCTGGGGAGAACAGGTGACAGAACACACTAACGAGACACAGGAAGTGAGCTAACATAACACAGACCACGGGAAAGACAACATGAGGGAACTGGAGCTAACACAGATAACTAAAGAGAAAACAATGGCGAACTAAAATCCTGATACATAATTTACAAACAACTCAAGTAACAAAGCACACTGGGTGAATGGCCCAGGATCATCATAGAGTCAGCTGAATGGGGAAAAACAAGATCTGGGCAATCAACACCTAAGCCCTGCTGGTCATCAGATACCCTGCTGGGATAAGCTCCTAACCATGCATGGAGGGTTTCTCCTGAAATCCAGCACTCTGAGACTGTATGATAAGGAAGGAGGCAGAGGACCAGTGAGTGTCAGAAACACTATCCAGGATGAAACAATAATGCTCTGTGAGTACATCAGAAAGATGGCGACAATTGATCATGTGCTTAGTGAGTACCTCAGGCAGCAGAAACCCAAGAAAGAAGAGGAGAAAGAACAGGAACCCTCATGGAAGGACAGGCCTCTGCATGGCATGTGCCACTGGCAGATAGAAGTGGCTGATATCAAAAAACTCCTACCAATGGCTGGACAAAGCTGGGCTGAAGGATAGCACAGAGGAACTAATCATGGCAGCACAGGAAAATGTTCTAAGCACAAGACTGATAAAGGCTGGGGTCTACCACACAAGCCAAGACCCTAGGTGCAGGCTGTGCAAAGATGCCCCTGAGATAGTTCAGCACATAACAGCAGGATACAAGATGCTAGCAGGCAGGACATTCATGGAGCGCCATAACCAAGTGGTTGGCATAGTATACAAAATCATCTGTGCTGAGTATGGCCTGGAAGTCCCAAGGTCAAAATGGGATACACCTCCAGGGTGGTTGAGAATGACCAAGCTAAGATCCTGTTGCACCTCCAGATACAGACGGACAAACTGGTGATGGCTAACCAACCGGACATTATAGTGGTGGAGAATAGAATAGAATACCTTTATTGTCATTATACAGAATGTACAATGAGATTGGAGGGCACTTTTCAGATCTTGTCACAAATTCTGGATTGGGTTTAGGTCTGGACTTTGACTGGGCCGTTCTAACACATGAATATGTTTGGTTTGAAACCGTTCCATTGTAGCCCTGGCTTTATGTTTAGCGTCGTTGTCTTGCTGGAAGGTGAACCGCCGTCCCAGTCTCAAGTCTTTTGCAGACTCCAACAGATTTTGAAGATTGCCCTGTATTTGGCTCCATCCATCTTCCCATCAACTCTGACCAACTTCCCTGTCCCTGCTGAAGAGAAGCAGCCCCAGAGCATGATACTGCCACCACCATATCTGACAGTGGGGATGATGTGTTCAGAGTGATGTGCAGTGTTAACTCTTTGCCACACATAGCATTTTGCATTTTGGCCAAAAAGTTCCATTTTGGTCTCATCTGACCGAAGCACCTTGTTCCACATGTTTGCTGTGTCTCCAACATGGCTTCTGGCAAACTGCAAATGGGACATTTTATGGTTTTCTTTTAACAATGGCTTTCTTCTTGCCGCTCTTCCATAACTAATAGTTGTCCTGTGGACAGATTCCCCCACCTGAGCTGTGGAGGTACATGTATATATATATATTTATATATATATATATATATATATATATATATATATATATATATATATATATATATATATATATATATATACACACACACTGCTCAAAAAAATAAAGGGGACACTTAAACAACACAATATAACTCCAAGTAAATCAAACTTCTGTGAAATCAAACTGTCCACTTAGGAAGCAACACTGATTGACAATCAATTTCACATGCTGTTGTGCAAATGGAATAGACAACAGGTGGAAATTATTGGCAATTAGCAAGACACACTCAATAAAGGAGTGGTTCTGCAGGTGGGGAACACAGACCACTTCTCAGTACCTATGCTTTCTAGCTGATGTTTTGGTCACTTTTGAATGTTGGTGGTGCTTTCACACTTGTGGTAGCATGAGACGGACTCTACAACCCACACAAGTGGCTCAGGTAGTGCAGCTTATCCAGGATGGCACATCAATGCGAGCTGTGGTAAGAAGGTTTGCTGTGTCTGTCAGCGTAGTGTCCAGAGGCTGGAGGCGCTACCAGGAGACCGGCCAGTACACCAGGAGACGTGGAGGAGGCCGTAGGAGGGCAACAACCCAGCAGCAGGACCGCTACCTCCGCCTTTGTGCAAGGAGGAACAGGAGGAGCACTGCCAGAGCCCTGCAAAATGACTTCCAGCAGGCCACAAATGTGCATGTGTCATCACAAACTGTTAGAAACCGACTCCTTGAGGATGGTATGAGGGCCCGACGTCCACAGATGGGGGTTGTGCTCACAGCCCAACATCATGCAGGATGTTTGGCATTTGCCAGAGAACACCAGGATTGGCAAATTCACCACTGGCGCCCTGTGCTCTTCACAGATGAAAGCAGGTTCACACTGAGCACATGTGACAGACGTGACAGAGTCTGGAGACGCCGTGGAGAGCGATCTGCTGCCTGCAACATCCTTCAGCATGACCGGTTTGGCAGTGGGTCAGTAATGGTTGGGGGTGGCATTTCTCCATGTGCTCGCCAGAGGTAGCATGACTGCCATTAGATACCGAGATGAGATCTTCAGACCCCTTGTGAGACCATATGCTGGTGCGGTTGGCCCTGGGTTCCTCCTAATGCAGGACAATGCTAGACCTCATGTGGCTGGAGTGTGTCAGCAGTTCCTGCAAGATGAAGGCATTGAAGCTATGGACTGGCCCACCTGTTCCCCAGACCTGAATCCGATTGAGCACATCTGGGACATCATGTCTCGCTCCATCCACCAACATCACATTGCACCACAGACTGTCCAGGAGTTGGCCGATGCTTTAGTCCAGGTCTGGGAGGAGATCCCTCAGGAGACCATCCGCCACCTCATCAGGAACATGCCCAGGCGTTGTAGGGAGGTCATACAGGCACATGGAGGCCACACACAATACTGAGCCTCATTTTGACTTGTTTTAAGGACATTACTTCAAAGTTGGATCAGCACCATCCCCACTGTCAACATCCTGCCAGAGGCAGAGAGAGAAAGACCCGTCTGCAGCCCCCGAGAATACATATATATGTGTATACATATATATGTGTATATATATATATATATATATATATATATATATATATATATATATATATATATATATATATATATATATATATATACACATATATATATACACACATATATATACACACATATACATTATATATATATATACACACATATATATATATATATATATATATGTGTGTATATATATATATGTATATATGTGTGTATATATATATATATATTATGTATGTATATATATATATATCTATATATCTATTATATATATAATATATATATATATATATATTATATCTATATATCTCTCTCTCTGTCTATATCTATCTATATCTCTCTCTATCTTCTGTCTCTCTCTATCTATCTATCTTCTCTATCTCTATCTGTCGTCTCTCTCTCTCTCTCTCTCTCTCTCTCTCTCTCCTCCTCCTCTATCTCTCTCTCCTCTCTCTCTCTATCTCCTCTCTCTTCTCTCTCCTGTCTCTTGTGTCTCTCTCTGTGTGTCTCTCTCTCTCTGTGTCTCTCTCTCTCTCTCTCTCCTCTCTCTCTCTCTCTCTCTCTCCTCTCTCTCTGTCTCTCTCCCCCCTCTCTCTCTCTGTGTGTGTCTCTATCTATCTATCTATATCTATCTATCTATCTCTATTTTGAGACACAACTGTGTCTCAAAGTTTCAGTACTGTATCAAATCAAAACCAAGGAACATGTAAGATGCTGGCCCAAACTGTCCTTTAGCTGGATGAGATGTCTCAGAGACTAGGAGAAAGTATGATAGTAGCAACACACCTGCTGCACAGGGATATTTACTTTCTAATGAATCTATTAGCAAGTGAAGGCACACAGCAGTGTGGAAATGCAGCACACTTTGGCATCAACATGTTGTCTCTCTGTCCTGTACTTCATCCTTTGTAGAGAGGTGCCATAGTTTCTCAACAGTGTATTCATAAGCTGAACCCTGATGTGAGTGTTAAGGCCACACCTTCTTTATACCTCACTAATAAGTTCTCTGATACTGTAGGTCTAGAAAGTCTCCTGTGTGGAGCCTCTCAAGATTTGTAGACACTTCACTGCATGTCTCAATTTGTTTAAAAGATTGAAAGAAAATCTTAAAAAGATTGTTGCCTATACGTCATATCATTGTAGGCCAACAGTTATTTTTTACTATTTTGTGTGGGAGGCTGTAGCTCAGGCGGTAGAGCAGGTCATCTACTAAGAGGAAGGTTGGTGGGTTGATCCCTGGCTGCGGGTCTGCATGCCAAAGTATTCTTGGGCAAGATACTGAACCACAAGTTGTTCTGTGATGTGTTCATCAGAATGTGAATGTGTGAGAATGTTAGAAAACTCTTAGACTGAATGGGTGAGAATCAGTGAACAAAGACGTGTTGTATGAAGCGCTTTGAGTGCTCAAGTAGAAAAGTGCTAAATAAGAACCAGTTCACTTACTATTTCCATTACAGATATGGTGAGAGAAATTACAAGTCCATTTGCTACGTTGTCAGAGCATTTCTGAACACACAACAAAAAACGAAGCTCAGGCGTGAGTTCAATAAGGAAGATCTGTTTTCACTCCTCTGACTGCTTTCCTGCTATTTGGCTGCTAGTTTATTCTTCACATCATTTCTGCTTTTCCACGCTGCCAAACTCAAAGCTGACATCATTACTCTGGTCCAATCGTCTCTCTGCTTGTGCACTTCAAGCCAATCAGTCTCCACTTTGCATACTTTAAATCTCACTGCTTTTTCATTCTTCCTTGCAGACTCACTCATGCAACCCACCTGCTCCCCATCTCCGCCTCATCCAAATCACTCAGTGAGCCATCCAAGCCTCCATCTTTATCCTAACCAGCACCACCCGTGTGTAGACTCCAGGGGGTCCTGCCCTAATTCCTGTCATTGCTGGGATTCTTTTCTACTTTGATGGGCCATCAGAGTCTAACCACCAAATAGATTAATTGAATTCTGTATATAAATAAATAATGTTCAACTTTTCCTAATGATCTCTCCTTATCCAAGTATTTAAACAGCTAAAGTAAATACAGTTTGAATACTCACCAATTCTAAAGAGCCTTTGCAGTGACAGAGCAAAAGTGGAGACTGATTAATGTATTTCAGATATTTGTAAAACATCAAAATTATGTATTAGGTTTAAAAGCATCTCATTTTCACCAAAGAGATGTGCAGCATTCAGCACATTTCTTCTAAAAGTAAACAAAAGATACACCAACAGACAGCTAATACACCTGACACTAAAAATACAGACAACTATGAATTTAAACATCAAATGGTTACAAATACTTTATTTATTAACAGACACTCTTTTATTTTAGGCATACATTATACATAAGGCAATTTATTGAACTTTCAAAAATTTAATTAAAATGACTTTTTAAAAACAGGAATGAAGAAGGCATTTGGGTTATACTCTCCAAATCCTGAGATCAAAGGCAAAGCAGTCTCCAAAGACTGGAGTAGAGAAACATCACAGCCATACACGCGTCAATGCAAGACATTCATTAATTAGGCCTTAGTCATAATTATATAAATTTCTCTTAAACCGAGACCCAACTTTCTAGAAATGTTCAGTGAAATTCTCAAATTCACCTAAAGCAACGTAGGAGTCACTCTGGAGGAACAAGCTGTACAGGAAGAATAGCAGATATCTGCAAGCAACAAAATTATATATTCCATCTTTGCACATATGAAAGTGAGAAAATACAAGGGAGAAAAGCTAGAAAAAAGAGTCATGCTAAACTTAAAAAAATAATAATAAAAGTGAGTATACGCTAGCAGTATTTTTATTGTAATGATCTCCATTTTGTTACTATTCGTGTCCCTGTGTCTAAGGTCCAGCAAGAAGTGAACAACTTCCTCTTGTAAGTGTGTGAGAAATAATGTTCCCCACACATAGCCCCAGCTCCTGCATGTGAACAGGGATCCGGACAGGGTCACGTTTTAGTGTAACTGCTTTCCAAATTCTGTGCATGCTTCTTGGTGTCTGCATCTGTGATTATGTAACATTACTGCTTGCACACTTCCAACAGAGCAGCCACATCAACAGAAGAACAAAAACTAATCTTTAGTAGAAAAATGCAAACTAAGTCTGAAGAAATATAACCTCAGGTGAGTGTAAATGTCCCTGATTCTGTGGTAGCAGAGATGCATCAACAAGCCAGTTGTTTCTCCCCCTCCGTACATTAGCTTCTTTAAATGTTACACAAATACACAACTTTCAACTCTTCAGCCTGTAGTTGCATTACTTCAAATGCACTGCACCAAAGTAAACCTACAGCGTTCACCCCCCCCAAAAAAAAAAAATCCTACAAACAAAACTATACCTCAAATTATTGAAGACCTCAATGGCCACAACCAGCTGGCATATCAGTAAAAGCAATTAGCACTGAGGAAGTAGGAGGGGCGGTTGCACCTGTGGACATGCGGTACCCTAGGAGGGACACTGTACTACCGGCTACACATAAATCAAACTGATATGCATTCATGTATCTGAGTCTATTAACCCTGGGAGGTCTATGTACTCATCAGTGACAGCCCCAAACCTAAATCCTATGTTTTGGAGACAAGCAAAAGTACTTTTTTTCTAGGGTTAGGGATTGCTATGATAAAATGTCCACTGTTACACCTGCAGCGTCGTTACCAATAATGACTTAGGCCTCAGAGGGTAAATCAAATCAGTTTTACCTGAGCACAGATGACACTGACCTTAATGACATGACATCCTAGCGTGATCCCAGTCCTGAGTCATTTCCCAGATCCCTTAATATTGTAGTTCAAACAGATCTGCTTCTGTTTCCACGGTTTGAGACAGCAGTATACAGCTTTCTAAGATGATCTCCCATCATTTGAATTGAAGTGCTCTTCAGTGGGTTAATATTTTGGATTCCTGTGGTTTCATTATCCTTTTGTAAAGATTATATAAGGGATACAAGTATTTAGGGCATTGTACAGCCCCCTGGTGACATCTGGCCCTCTGTTTGTCCCTGATTGACCTGCAGAAATGTCAATGGGAAACTGGGATTCAAATGTACATACGTATACGTATACATGTAGTTTGTCCCATTTTAGCCACCAAACACTCTTTGATAGACTCCCCTTCAGAGAGAGAGAAATCACAATATAATTTTGTTGCTTTTAATTTGAACGTGGTTGCATTTTTTTAAACTTGCATATGTACGTGTACGCAATTAAATGCAGCTTCAGTGGAAATGCCTTGAAACCATTTTATGAGCGATGTGAGCGTGCTGGCCCTGAAAGATGTCAGCTGACAAAAATAAATAAATGAAATTCATTAAAAATATACATGCAGAAAAATACAAGAAATTAAAAAACACGTGATATTATTTAATATCACTTTAAAGATAACTATTTTTCTAATAAAGTTATGTTTGCAAGACTAAAAATAAACCTTCATATTATACAAAACTAGTTAAAATTTCTACAATTTTTAATTCATTACTTTACAGTGCATCGTTCTCTCTCTGTCACTCTCTACCAATTGATCAGTCAAATCAGTGTGTTTGCTCAGCCACTGTCTTTTTATTCAGACACACTTGCACAGCAATCGTAATCCATATTGTATGATGTCTTATGAATGATTTAGATTTGGACTATATTATGTAGTGAATGTTTTTGCAGATATATTTGAGAAAAAAAATAGTCATATTTCACCTCACCTTCCTTTTAACAGGAAGAAACCTCCAGCAGAACCAGGCTCAGGGAGGAGGGTCATCTGCTGTGACCAGTTGGGCTGAGGGGAGATAACTAATGATTAAATGCAGAGTAAACAGAGTAAAAAGAGGTGAATGAAAAGAAACACTCATGGGAACCCCGCAGCAGCCTAGACCTATAGCAGCATAACTAAGGGAGGGTTCAGGGTCACCTGATCCAGCCCTAACCATAAGCATGGATGCGGGGACATTTTAAAATTGCTGTTTTAAAAACAATAGTTAATTTTGAGGGCAGAAGAAGGACCATTTATTGTCAGCGTGGTGCTCACAATGGTAGAAAAGTAGTAAATCAATGGTAGCAGCGCTAATATTTGAGGTGAGGTTAAAGCTAATCTTTTGCACACAATAGTTGCTTTGTTTGATTTAGGCAGGTTTATCTATTCTAGTGCTCCCTGCATTTACATAAACTTGTTTTTCTTTCTCTCAGCAGATTCATTTTATGACTTGTTGGTGTCAAAGGTGAGTTTGCACTCCAGTTAAGTTTAAACATTACACTTGTCATAGCTGTGGTGTTTCTGTGAAAATCCTGAAAGACCATCTATGCATCACCAAGGTCTATACAAAAATAAGGCACATTACTATATATATATATATATATATATATATATATATATATATATATATATATATATATATATAATAAACTGTAATAATTGAGAATTACCAGTTAACACCAGCCTCTTTATACATGCACACCACTCTGGTACAGGAAGAACGTGCAGAGTCTGAGCACGATCGTGCTCTTTGCAAATTTCCGCCTATATTCATACATTTATAGTATATCAAAGTGGAGTCCACATTTAACTAGAAAATGTATTTCAAGTTGAAAGCTGAAAGATCAATGCCTAGACATGCTCAAAATGGAAGTTAATTTACAGAACCAGTTTAACTGCTTAGCAGTATAGAAATATCAGCCTATTAAAGTGTAAAGCAGCAGTACAGGAATCTGAACTTAGCACTGAGTAAAACAAAAAATACGGACATATGATCTGCATTTGCTGAAACTGCTTTTACAAAATAGAAATAATCCATCAGGACATAAACCTGGGAACTGAAGGGAAATACAAAACATAAAGGCCTTGGTCTTAAATGATTTTGGCTGCACGGAGCAGAATGGCATTGCCTCAAGAAAAGCAGATTGAACTCAACCATCATGTAATGAAAAACAGGATAAACAGATGGGGAAAAAACATGGCAGTTGAAAAGCATTTGCCTCCTCCCTGATTTGTTTTTTTTTCCCCAAAAAATATAGTACATACAAAATATGTTTTTTGAAGAATGATTTCATTTATTAAGGGAGAAAAAACCCAACTGGCCATACATGAGAAAGTAATGGCCACCCCCCCATTTCTGAGTCATGAATTAACTGTGATTAACCACATTTTTTTTGGAAAGTGGAGTTCAGTTTCACTAGCCAAGCCCAGACCTGATTACTGCCAGACCTGTTAAATCAAGAAACCGCACCTGTCTGACAAAGTGAAGTAGGCTAAAAGATCTCAAAATGCAAACCATCATGCCACGATCTAAAGAAACTTAAGAACAGATCAGAAACAAGTGATGACATCTATCAATCTTGGGAAAGGCTCCAGAGCCATTTCTAAGGCTTTGGAACTTCAACAGTCGACAGTGAAAGCCATTTTCTACAAAAGGAGAAAACTCGGAACAATGGTGAACCTTCCCAGACTGTGGCCAGCCTAAAATTACTCCAAGAATCAAGCATCAACAACCCAGAACAACATGTAAAGAAGTGGAAGCTGCACTGGGTCAGTGTTCATGATTCAACAACGGCGTCCATGAGAGAGTTTAAAACCTCTGCTGACCAAAAAGAACACAAAGGCTTCCCACATGTGCCAAAAAAGCTTTTTCAAGCTCGGAGACTATCATGACCTGGATGACCGAGGACATACACAGACATACAACCAGTTATTAGGTTTAGGAGGCAATTACTTTTTCACATAGAGACAGGTAGGTTAGGATAGCTTTCGTTTCCCCTTTAAAAAATCCAATATAATACAATAAAACCACAATTTAAAAACTGCATTTTGTATTTACTCGTTATCTTTATCTAATAAATTGTTTGATTTGAAACATGTAACAGTGACAAATTTGCAAAAATAAATCAGGAAGAGCTAAATACTTTTTGGATGTGAGTGTGTGATTGTCTCTATGCCCCGACCATATTTAAATTAGCGGTCTGCTAAAATATAATCCATCATAAAATGCTGCATTTGAATCCATCAGTTAGAAACAGCTTGTTTCTGATTGGTGGCCACAGAAACAGCTCGTCTATCATTGGTGGCTGTGTTTGGTTTTCTCCCTCCAATGTAGTGAGACAAAGAAATACACAAAGCCCAGCTGAAGGACCCTGCCTGGCAGACTGAAAAAAACCTGTATTACTGTGAACAAGGACATAAAGCAGTACGTGTTTTTTGTGCCAGTAACATTAAAATTAACCCAGAAATAACACTGAAGAAGTGGAGGGAAATACTTAAATAGACACACACAGACTCCTAGTTTAAATTCAGGAGCCACTGGGAGCATAAAAATACCTGCTATTGAAATATAATGTGTGGGTAGTAAAAATGTTGTGGGAGTGAAAAGAGCTGAAGTCGAAAAACTGAACAAGTAGAAGAGCAGTTTTCCATAGAATCCATTACAAACTCAGAAACCTGCTGAAAATGACATCAAACTTAAACTGTCAGTGTTTAAAACTGTAAAAGCTCTCAGCAGAATGAGTACAACTTTAATAATTCAGGTTTTGGGACCATTTAAAGTTTGGTCTCTCTAGCTGAAAGTCTCAACAAGTAAACTCTCAAAATAAGTGCAGAAGGATGTACACCAAAATGTATGGAAGAATAATTGGATCACCACAATGTGAATGCTTAATCAGTATTCACGTTAATTATTGATCATTAGTGATTTTTTTTTTTTGTATTTAATTTGACAGATGCCTTTTCAAGATAAATCAAAAGGGGAGCAGAACATTTCCAACAGGTGGCTGGCTGTTAGTCTTTCCCTGGGAACAAAAAAAAGCATCCTGGCTTTCTTCTGAGAACGGAGTGCCAGTGGTAGACCTGCCAGTTGTGGTGCTCTCTGGAAAATCACAGGTCCCACTAAAGGACTTTGGGACCTCAAGGAGTCTTTTGATCAGAATCCCATGAGCAGTCCACTGGAGGTAACAGCCCTGTCCAATTCTTCTAAAACTGACTACCTGGCATCCCCTCCACACTGTGTTGGGAGACACAGCAAACCTTACAGTGGTACCTATAGATGTACCATCCTGGAGGAGCAGTAGTGACAATGACACTAGCAAAAATGTAAGCCAGGAAAAGGAAAGGACAATGGTCTGTGCCCACCTTTCCTTGAGGACAGGTGACTGTTCTGTTCCACTGTGAGCCTGAGCTGTACATGCTGTCAGTTGTACCTGGATTGAAGCACAGTTGTCTGCCCACAAGCTGCCAGTCTTCTCGAGGTGTCTGCAGCAGCAGGAGAACTTGCCATGTTCATTGTAGCTGTAGGTTTGGAGTACACTTTGGTTAATTCCTAGAAGTTTTTAATTTTTGTTCTGTTTTGTTTGAGGCTCCTAAAAACCTGTCCAACACAAAGCACTTTTATTTGTAAAACAAATTGTTAGAACGTGCACACAATTTCACTTTTTGTCATCAACAAGTGAGAGCCAATGGTTTCTTGTTATGATCTCTTGATTAAGAAAATGAAATGTTGAAAAAAAAGGAATGAAGTGTGTCCTGATTGTGAGTTGTGAGTGTGCCTTTTTCAAAGTTTATATTGACTGATATACATATGATTTTATCTGAAATCATATCTGAACACTCAATTTGTACTTTATATGATCTGTAATTAACAGTGTATTGTAATTGCAGAACATTTTTTTTATTTATGGGACTAACAGATCAATAAATGTTTAAGACTTTTATGTAAAGCAAAATATAAACTGAAATAACAATTGATATGATCAAAATCAACCACAGGTTACTGCAACTGAAATATATCAGTTGGACATTTTTGAAATCTAATACTTTTATATTTAACACTTTAATATAACTTCAGAACTTCGACAGCATTCCGAGGGAGGCTGAGGACATTGAGTCCGAATGGACCATGTTCCGCACCTCCATTGTTGAGGCTGCTGCTCAGAGCTGTGGCTGCAAGGTGGTTGGTGCCTGTCGTGGTGGTAACCCCCGAACCAGATGGTGGTCACCGGAGGTGAAGGGAGCCATCAAGCTGAAGAAAGAGTCCTATCGGGCTTGGTTAGCCTGTGAGACTCCGGAGGCAGCTGACAGGTATCGACAGGCCAAGCGGAATGCAGCTCGGGTAGTGGCCAAAGCAAAAACTCGGGTGTGGGAGGAGTTTGGTGAGGCTATGGAAAAAGACTTTCGGACGGCATCGAAGCGATTCTGGCAAACCGTCAGGCGACTCAGGAGGGGAAAGCAGTGCTTCACTCACACTGTTTATAGTGCGGGGGGGGTGCTGCTGACTTCAACTGAGGCTATAGTCGGACGGTGGAAGGAATACTTCGAGGACCTTCTGAATCCCACTGACACGCCTTCTGTAGTGGAAGCAGAGTCTGGGGATGAGGGGGATGACTTGACCATCACTGGGGGTGAGGTCACTGAGGTAGTTAAACAACTCCTTGGTGGCAGAGCCCCTGGGGTGGACGAGATTCGCCCTGAGTTCCTGAAGGCTCTGGATGTTGTAGGGCTGTCTTGGTTGACACGCCTCTGCAACATCGCGTGGAGATCTGGGGCAGTGCCATTGGATTGGCAGACCGGGGTGGTGGTCCCCATCTTTAAGAGGGGAGACCGGAGGGTGTGCTCCAACTTTCGGGGGATCACACTCCTCAGCCTCCCCGGTAAGGTCTATGCCAGGGTGCTGGAAAGGAGGGTGCGTCCGTTAGTCGAACCTCGGATTCAGGAGGAACAATGCGGTTTTCGTCCTGGTCGTGGAACGCTGGACCAGCTCTTTATCCTCTCAAGGATATTCGAGTGTGCGTGGGAGTTTGCCCAACCAGTCTACATGTGCTTTGTGGACTTGGAGAAGGCATTCGACCGTGTTCCTCGGGGTGTTCTTTGGGAGGTTCTGCGGGAGTATGGGGTGTCTGGCCCATTGTTGCGGGCCATTCAGTCCTTGTACAACCACAGTGAGAGCTTGGTCCGTATAGCCGGTAATAAGTCGGATTTGTTTCCTGTGGGTGTTGGACTCCGTCAGGGCTGCCCTTTGTCACCGATTCTGTTCATAATTTTTATGGACAGAATTTCTAGGCGTAGCCAGGTGGCGGAAGGCTTCTTCCTTGGTGGCCTCAGAGTCTCATCTCTGCTTTTTGCAGATGATGCGGTTCTGTTGGCTTCATCAGGGGGGGGCCTCCAGCTCGCAGTGGAACGGTTCGCAGCCGAGTGTGAAGCGGCTGGCATGAGAATCAGCACTTCTAAGTCTGAGGCCATGGTCCTCAGCCGGAAAAGGGTGGAGTGCCATCTCCGGCTCAGGAACGAGTTCTTGCCTCAAGTGGAGGAGTTTAAGTATCTCGGGGTCTTGTTCACGAGTGATGGGCGAAGGGAACGGGAGATCGACAGGCGGATCGGGGCTGCTTCTGCAGTGATGCGGACGCTGCACCGGTCCGTCGTGGTGAAGAGGGAGCTTAGCGTAAAAGCGAAGCTCTCGATTTACCGGTCGATCTACGTTCCTACCCTCACCTATGGTCACGAGCTTTGGGTAGTGACCGAAAGAATAAGATCGCGAATACAAGCGGCAGAAATGAGTTTCCTTCGAAGGGTGGCTGGCCTCTCCCTTAGAGATAAGGTGAGGAGTGCGGCCATCCGGGAGGGGCTCAGAGTAGAGCCGCTGCTCCTCCACATCGAAAGGAGCCAGTTGAGGTGGCTCGGGCATCTGATTAGGATGCCTCCTGGCCGCCTCCTGGGTGAGGTGTTCAGGGCATGTCCCACCGGGAAGAGGCCCCGTGGTAGACCCAGGACACGCTGGAGAGATTATGTATCTCGGCTGGCCTGGGAACGCCTTGGGGTCCCTCCGGATGAGCTGGAGGAGGTGGCTGGGGAGAGGGAAGCTTGGGCTTCTCTGCTTAGGCTTCTGCCCCCGCGACCCGGCCCCGGATAAGCGGAAGAAAATGGATGGATGGATGGATGGACTTTAATATTACATATACACCTAGGTATTTATGTAAAATTAGATGTAAAAACCCATATTACATTTGATAGAATTGATTTACAGTATTTTCACTTTTTATGGGGGGTATTAACTGAATATTAACTTTTGATTGGCTAATTTAAATCTCCTGTCTCTCTGTCCCCGTGACTGGATCCTGTTCTTTTGGCTGCTTCCTTTAGGCTTCACCACAGTGGATCATCTACCTCCATCTCACCCTGTCCCTTACACCCTGTATGTTCTCCTTCACAACATCCATGAATCTTCTCTGGGTCTTTCTCTTTCCTTCCTGCCTGGCAGCTTCATATTAATAATCCTTTGTACATCCACATGTCCAAACCATCTCAGCCTTGCCTGTCCAACTTTGCCTCAAATGCTCAGCCTGAGCTGTCCTTCTTTTCATTAGTGCTACCATCTCCAAACCATACACCACAGCATGTCTCACTACATCTTGTGAAGATTCCCTTTCATTTTTGCTGCTTCTGTCACAATCATCACTGATACTCATCTCTACCCACTCCTCCCTGCCTGCACTCTCTTCTTCACCTCTCTTGTGCACTCAATGATTGACCCCAGGTATTTAAACCTATCTATCTTCACTGTCTCAACTTTATGTATCCCTGTCTCCCTCACATTCACACATGCATTCTGTCTTCCTTCCACTGACTTTAATTCCTCTTCTCTCCAGAGAACACCACCTCTCCAGGCTCTCTTCCACCTGCTGCCTTACTCTCACCACAAATCCCAATGTCATCCTCAAACATCATAGTCCATGGAGACTCCTGCCTGACCTCCTCTGTCAACCTGTCCATCACCACTGCAGAAGGGGAAGAAGATGGGGTTCAGAGTTGATCCCTGATGCAATCCCACCTCTACCGCAAACCCATCTGTCACTCCAACTGCACACCTTGCCACTGTCTCACTGTCCTCGTACTATGTCTACCATTTACCCTCTCACATGTCTCTACCGCTCTTGACTTCCACATGCAGTACCACAGTTCCTCTTTTGGCGCCACATCTAGCTACTCCCATGAAAATTTCAATTTACATGCAATTTCACCAAAACATGTCAATTAAAATGCACATTTTCTCAAATAGATCTTCCATATTAATTCATGCACTGTGTTTAATCATATATTTATGTATCCATCCATCCATCAATTTTCTCCCGCTTATCCTGGGCAGGGTCGTGGGCACAGCAGCCTAAGGATAGAAGCCCAGACATCCCTCTCCCCAGCCACGCACACCAGCTCTTTCAGGGGGACCTCAAGGCGTTTCCAGGCCAGCCGAGAAATATAATCTCTCCAGCGTGTCCTGGGTCTGCCCCGGGGCCTCCTCCCAGTAGGACATGCCCAGAACACCTCACCCAAGAGGCAGCCCAGAGCCATCCTATTCAGATATCCGAACCACCTCAACTGGCTCCTTTTGATGTGGAGGAGCAGCGGCTCTACTTTGAGCCCCTCCTGAATGGATGCACTCCTCACCCTATCTCTGAGGGAGAGGCCAGCCACCCTTCAGAGGAATCTCATTTCTGCTGCTTGTATTCGCGATCTCATTCTTTTGGTCACTACCCAAAGCTCATGACCATAGGTGAGGGTAGGGATGTAGATTGACCGGTAAATTGACAGCTTTTGGTCATTTTAGCTCAAGAACAGCAGAGTAGGCTAGACTATGCTGTAGTAACGCAAGACTTCAACACCAATCCCAGCAGTACAAAGCAAGGCGGCGAGCCAGTAATTGTTAAACATTTTAGTGATTAATTTTCTTTGCCAGCTTAGTTATAGATAATTTTAAAAGGCTATAAAATGTATATTAGCTAGATAGTCACAAACTGAAGTGCACTGGAGGACTGCGAAGAGGACCTAGACTGTCTGCAGATTTATATCGATGAGTGTTTCGAGCGAGTTGTCATGGGTAAACCAGACAAGACGCCGACTCCCTCGGCAACAAAGCAGCTCCGTCCACCAAGAGGAGTCGCCCTGAAGATTCCCCAGAGGCTGCTTCCTCACATTCCAGCAAAGTGGTGGATATTTTAGAGTCCATAGACAAGAAACTTTCCAGTTTCGACACTCGCCTTTCCATCCTGGAAATTCTCCACAAGGAGTTTCAGGCTCTCCGTGAGTCTGTAGAGTTTAGCCAGCAGCAGGTGCGGAAAACGCCGTCCTCAGAGAGTCGGTCAATTCCCTCGCCGAGGGAATGACCCGGCTCTCAGAAGAAAATAAGAAAATCAAAGAAACAGTCACCGAGCTCCAGGCCTGCAGCATGAGGAATAACCTTGTGTTTTGGGGAATACAAGAGAAGGCTGGATAAGACCTGGAGACAGTTAAGGAATTTATTCAAACCTATCTGAAGCTCCCGGAGGACACAGTGAAGACCATCACCTTCGATCGTGTTCACCATATAGGAGCCAAGCGACCCGGAGGACACAGACCCAGACCAATCGTGGCCAAATTTGAATGTTTCAAGCAAAAAGAGCTGGTGAAGAGCCGCGGCTGGGAGCTGAAAGGAACAGACTTTAACATTAATGACCAGTTTCCCAAGGAGATCCTGTGGTGACGCAGGGTCCTGTTCCCAATCCGGAAAAAACACAGGCCAGGGTCAGTGTCACGAGTGGTAGCATGAAATGATACCTGGACCCTATAGAGGTTTCACATCAATACCTGAACAGGGCTGTAGAAGGTCCTTAGCCTATCAGCAGGATCAGTATCTGCTCCTTTGTGCCAGGAGGAACAGGATGAGATCTGCCAAAGCCCAACTAAGTGACCTCCAGCAGTCACTGATGTCTCTGACCAAACAATCAAAGAACAGACTTCATGAGGGTGGCCTGAGGGCCCAGCATTGTCTAGTCGGCCCTGTGCTCTTCCTGGCACTGTAGAGCCTGACTGGCATTTGCCATAGAACAGCAGAATTGGCAAGTCCACCACTGGAGCCCTGTGCTTTTCACAGATGAGGGATCCCCAAACTTTTGATTGTGGCTGTTTAATCATTTTATGTAAACTAAAATGAGTATTATGTATTAAGTTTAGAAAGTGAAACTGTTTGTTTTTCACACATTCACTGAAGGTAACACCCACTGAACATTTATGAAAAAAAAAATTGTAACTCCTGATTGATCCAGTAGAGCTCATCCCAAAAAAAAAGGTTGTGGATTCACTGAGGCTAGTAGTTCACATACTTCAATAGAAGAAACTAGTTTTGCATTGAAGTGATCATTAATTATTTGTAATCCCATAATAGTTTGCTTTAGTCTCATTTGCTTTCTGTTGTTGTTTGGCATGGACAGCATGATGAAGCCTATGAGGAAGAAAAAATCCTAACAAAGAATTTTTAATGAATGTTGCTCTGCTTTTCTGATTCTATGGAAGGTTTAATGACACAGAGAGGGGCCATTTACCTTCGAGTGGGCAACGTTCGATTCACCACATATCAAAACCTGGTTTTAGTGAGAAAGTTAATGCTAATGCCAAATGTTAATGCATTATCATAATAAAATGTTAGCGTTATTGTCAGGATAAATGCATATCAAAAACATGAGAAGAAATAAGGAAAAATATATATATTCATATGCTATTTCATAATGCCAGGCCAGCAGTGGCTGCTGACAAACTGAACAGCTTCAGCGTGACCACCTACCTATCTGTTTGGGTCATGGTATAAACTAGTTAGTTTGAAGCATACCCTTCTGGTTAAGTCAGCTTAAAATGTGGGATGACACTGATCTACTCATTCAAACTGCTGCTTTCATTTCTGCATGTCTCCAAATGAATATATCATAGAGAGCAAGATTGAATAATAATATATCTGAACTACCTTCATAATGTAATAATGCACATGTATACATGCAAATGTAATATCTGAATACCACTAACAGGCTACCAAAGGCAACCATTACAAACTCTATATCCATTCATCCATCCACTTTCTTCTGCTTATCCAGCACAAACTATGTAAACTGCTGAAACTACCCACTGGAGAAATTGTTAGTTTCACAGATTGAGAACCAGTGGATTTAGGACAGGATCTGACATTGCCACTTGTATAATTCAGAATCCACTGTCGCTGGCCCAGTTGCAGTAAATCAGCCCCACGTCATGGTACTACCACCATATTGCTCAGCTAAGATAGGCTAAGCAACATGGTACTATCATGCTATGGCCATCCCTATCTTCTTTTGTTTTCTGTCTTCTTTTAAGGCTGGCATTGTCTTGAATTTACTAACATCTCTGGTCACCAGCTACATACCTAGTGCTATTAATACCAATCTGCCATATGAATGTCAACATGTCATCCATTGGATTGGGAAGTCTTTTGAAGCGTCAGTTCAAACCATCTTTTTTTTTCTTTGAAACCAGTCGTGATGAGCAGTGATTGATCTGACTGAGAACCAAACACTCACATGGTAGCAATTTGCCAATCTCAAGGTCTTCTCAAACTCTAAAGCATACCCTTTATTTTCCCATTAAACTTTAATAAGGTGCATAATTTAAAAAATATATATGTAATTACCACATCGTGAACAGCAAAACTTGAAACTATCGACTCATCAGGAAACAGTTTATCTTTGGTACCAGAAACTTTCTGGTTTCTGCTTGTTGTCCAGTTTCATTTTGGAAGTCATGACAGCACATTGGTCAGCACCATCATTTCCTCTCACAGACCTGTTAGGTGGGTGGCCATTATAGAACCAACAATTGTTGATTCTATAATGGCTGTAGATGTGGACTGGTGTATGAAGTAGTAGCACATGTCCCCGTAGGCAAGCGAGTGGTGATTGAAGTGGACTTCAGACATATAGATGAAGGGAACAGAGGTGATGCAAAGGTGGGTATGGAATTAAGGAAAGGGGTGTGAAAGTCAAGCCAAGGCAACTTTATTTATAAAGCACTTTAAAATCAACAACCACTAACATGGGAACAAAAACACACCAGCACAAAAGAAAATAAAAGCAGAAATAAAATACAAGACACAATAAAACGTGAATAAAACAATAAAATAAAAATAAGATAAAATAAATAAGTAAAATCAACATCTCAAACTGGGCCAAGCAGAAGAGGTGGGTCTTAAGAGTAAATTTAAAAATGGCCAGTGAAGAGGCCTGTTTAATGTGTAATAGCAGCAAATTCTACAATTTGGGAGCTGCCACAGCAAAAGCTCTGTCCCCCCAAACCTCCACTGTGTCCTCAGCACATCCAGGAGCAGTTGGACAGCTGATCCTAGAGACCAGGAAGGGGAGGCGCAAGTGCAGCAGCTGAGCAGAGGTAGGGCAGGGCAAGACTATTTAAGGACTTAGAAACAAATTTATTTTAAACGGAACTCTAAAATGGACAGACAGCAAGTGCAGTGAGGATAAAACAGGAGAAATGTGCTCTCTCTTCTGTGTTCCAGTTAAAAACCATGCAACAGCATTTTGAACCAGCTGAAGACGAGACAGGGTGGACTGGCTAACACCAGCATACAAAGAATTACAGTACAGTAACCCCTCACTTATCGCGGGTGTTACGTTCCAGGACCACCTGCAATAAGTGAAAATCCGCGAAGTAGGGACACTATATTTATTTTAATACTTATACATTATTTTAGTAGTTATACACCATTATAAGTTTTTATAAACCCTCCCCACACACTTATACACCAAATATATACATTACTGTACAACACGTACTACGCAGGTGAAGAACGAGTACCGCAAAAACCTGCAAAACAGCGAAAATACCGCAATAAATATTTTACACTAATATTGATTGAAAAACTGCGAAATAGCGAGTTCCTGAAAAACGAACCGCGAAGTAGCGAGGGATTACTGTAACCCAACCGATTTGTAATAAAGCATGGATTACTGCTTTAAAGTGATCTTTCAACAGATTTTTTTTTAAATCTTTGCCACCTGTCTCAGCTGAAAGAAGCTAGATTTCACCACTGCACTGATCTGACATTCCAACTTAAAACTCCCATTCATCATAAAACCCAAGTTTGTGATAGTAGGCTTTACATATTGTGCAAATGGGCCCACGTCCAGTGATGCCAGGACCAAAAACAATCATCCGTGTCTTCTTTCTATCTCCCCATGTTTGTTCTGTTTGTCTTCTTGGATGGGTGTTCTGTTAACTGTAATTTCCCCATTGTGGGATCAATAAAGTATCATCATTTCTATTTAAATTCAGGACCTTTAGAGCCATCCAAGCTTTGAGTTTACCAAGACACTTAGGCCCAGTTTCCCATACAGAGATTATGTCTAATCCTGGACTAAATACTTTTTCCTATTGTGGTCTTCATTGACCTTTTCCTTTTAGTCTAGGACCATCCTTAATCCATGACTGGGAAACCAGCTGTTAGAGTCTGTATGGAGTTGGCTTCCTTCTGTTTTAGGGGTATATAGAACAGCAGAATTGGCATCATCGGCATGCAGTGGTGGCCAAAGTACTGACATTCTGTACTTAAGTAGAAGTACAAGTACTTGTGTTAAAAACTACTCTGGTAAAAGTTGAAGTACTGGTTCAACTTCTGTACTCAAGTAAAAGTAAAAAGTACAGGCTCTGAAATCTACTCAAAGTAAGAAAATAAAAGTAGCTCCTTGGAGGATGTTTCTACCTCTTTCTTACATCTTTCTCCATCTGAGTGAAGCTATCGCTCATTCTTTGCTCTCCCTTAAAATACAGCAGCTGTTCTTTTAGCTAGCAGACACACTGTGTGACAAACTGCAGACAATTTTTTTGTCCTTTAAGAAGAAGAAACAGCCTTTATTGTCCCACAGAGGGGAAATTTGGGTGTAACAGCAGCCGCAGTTATTATAAATATAAATAAAAATATAATAATTTACACTATTAAGAAAAAGAATATATATATATATAAAATCAACAAACAAGATTAACCTTAATACTACTAATAATAACACTATATACAATGTACATGACGTGCCTGTGTGTTGAACCTTAACAGGCCGGACTATTTACAGTATATTATATATTATCCTATATTGTGTAGGTTATTGTGGTTTTTGTTGGGAGCAGTGATGGTTATAAAGTCTTACAGCTGCTGGGAGGAAGGATCTGCGGTAACGCTCCTCTGTGCATTTAGGATGCAGCAGTCTGTCACTGAAGGAGCTCTCCAGCTCAGCAACAGTTTCATGCATGGGGTGGGAGACCTTGTCCATCAGTGATGTTATTTTGGTCAGAGTCCTTCTGTCTCCCACCACCCGCACTGAGTCGAGAGGACATCCTAGGACAGAGCTGGCTTTCCTGATGAGCTTGTCTATCCTCTTCCTCTCAGCTGTAGACAAGCTGCTGCTCCAACATACTGCTGCATAGAAGATGGCTGATGCCACTACAGAGTCATAGAAGGTCTTCAGGAGTGTCCCCTGCACTCCAAAAGACCTCAGCCTTCTCAGCAGGTAGAGTCTGCTCTGACCCTTCCTGTAGAGCGCATCAGTGTTATGAGTCCAGTCCAGTTTATTGTTTAGGTGAACACCCAGGTACTTATAAGAGTCCACTATCTCAATGTCCACTCCCTGGATGTTCACCGGTGTCCGTGTGGTGGGTCTGCGCCTGCGGAAATCCACCACCAGCTCCTTGGTTTTAGCGGCGTTGATCAGGAGGTGGTTCCGCTGGCACCAGTCCACAAAGTCCTGAGTCCACTGTCTGTACTCTGAGTCATCCTCACCTGTGATGAGGCCAACTATGGCAGAGTCGTCAGAGAACTTCTGCAGATGGCAGCGTGGGGAGTTGATGGAGAAGTCTGCAGTGTAGAGGGTGAAGAGGAACGGTGCCAGCACAGTTCCCTGTGGGGCCCCCGTACTGCTGACCAGCCTGTCAGAGACACAGCCCTGTGTCCTCACGTACTGTGGGCGGTCAGTGAGGTAGTCCAGTGTCCACTCGGAGATGTGGTGGTCCACTCCTGACAGTTCCAGCTTGTCTCTCAGAAGTCCTGGCTGGATGGTGTTAAAAGCACTGGAGAAATCAAAGAACATGATCCTCACAGTGCTTCCAGGCTTCTCCAGGTGGGTCAGAGCTCGGTGCAGGAGGTAGATGATGGCGTCATCCACCCCGATGCCAGGCCGGTAGGCGAACTGCAGCGGGTCCAACGAAGACGACACCATGAGGCGTAGATGGTTGAGGACCAGCCTCTCGAGGGTCTTCATTAGATGCGATGTCAGGGCTACCGGCCTGTAGCTGCTAAGATCCTTTGGATGTTTGGTCTTTGGTACCGGTACCACACAGGAGGTCTTCCACAGTTGTGGTACTTTCCCCAGCTTCAAGCTCAGGTTGAACATGTATCCCATGATGCCACACAGCTGATCTGCGCAGCACCTCAGGAGCCTGGAGCTGATGCCGTCTGGACCAGCAGCCTTTCGCACCTTGATTTTCCTCACATGATGAGTTGAGAGGGACAAGATGGAGGTGGGGGATGGGGGTTGTGAGATGGAGTCCTCAGAAGTGAAGGGGGTGGGTGATGGCTGAGAGCTGAGAGGTGTGAGGTCCCAAGAAGAAGAAAGGTTGGCAGTCATTAAAGATGGTGGGGCTGACAGCAGGGGGGACTGGGCTGGGGGAGGGGTGGGTGGCTGGTCAAACCTGTTAAAGAACTGGTTCAGGTTGTTCACCCACTCTAAGTCTCCCACAACCCTAGGGCTTGGTTTGTGGCCTGAAATTGAGTTCAAACTCCTCCAAACCCCACTGATGTTGCTCTGCTGTAGCTGGTCCTCCATCTTCTTCCTGTAGATGTTTTTTCCATCCCTGATTTTCCTTCTCAGATCCTTCTGCACGGCTCTCAGCTCCTCCTTATTTCCTGATCTAAAGGCTCTCTTCTTCTCCTTCAGGAGAGCCTTTATTTCAGAGTTGATCCAGGGTTTGTTGTTTGAAAAACACCGTACCCTCCTCGTGGGCACAGTGTTTTCCACGCAGAAATTGATGTAATCAGTGATGCAGTCCGTGATGCTGTCGATGTCCTCCCCATGAGGGGCACAAAGCTCTTCCCACACAGTGGAGCTAAAGCAGTCTCTCAGAGCTTCTTCAGTCTCCTCAGACCATTTCTTCACTGTGTGTGTCACAACTGGTTCTCTGTGTACCAAGGGTTTGTACACAGGCTGGAGATGAACCAGGTTGTGATCTGAGCCCCCCAGGGGAGGCAGAGGTGATGATCTGTATGCCTCCTTGATGTTGGCATACAGTAGATCCAGTGTGTTGGTATTCCTGGTGTGGCAGGTGACATACTGGGTGAAGGTGGGGAGAGTGGAGGACAGGGAGACGTGGTTAAAGTCCCCTGAGATCAGAAAGAGGGCCTGTGGGTGCTGTGTTTGGAGTCTGCTGGTAGTAGCATGGAGGACATCGCAGGCTGCAGCAGCGTTAGCAGAGGGCGGCACATACACAGTTATCACAATAACATGTGAAAACTCCCGAGGAAGATAGTGCGGTCTCATACTAACAGCGAGCAGTTCAATGTCCTTACTGCAGAGCGTCTCTTTGATGGTTAGATGTCTGGAGTTGCACCATCTATCGTTCACAAACACAGCCAGACCCCCGCCCCTCTTCTTACCACTCTCCTTGGTTCTGTCGGCCCGGATCAAATGAAAGCCGTCCATGTTTATGTGTGAGTCCGGGGTTAGCTCGGTTAGCCACATCTCCGTCAGGCACATGAGGCTGCTCTCCCGGTAGCTCCTTTGATGTCGCGTTAGCGCCGCCAGCTCGTCCACTTTGTTGGGAAGAGATCTCACGTTTCCCATGATGATGGACGGGATGACGGGCCTGTACCTTCTCCCCTGGCAACGACGACCTATGCCCTATGACATTTTCTGTCATTTATGTTCCTCACCGTTCCGGCGTGCAGCCTCTATGTAAAGTGCAACTTCCTCCGGCTCTTTCCGGTCTCTGAGCGCGCGTTGCAGGAGCCTCTCCATTTACTGTGTGGAGTGTCCGCCCTGTTCCTGCGACTTCCTAGAAATCAGAAGCCGGCTCCCGCACTGACCAGAAATGCAGACGTTTCTCAGATGCATTAAACCTCAAGTAACGAGCTTGTTTTGAAAATGTAAGAAGTAGAAAGTACAGATACTTGTGTCAAAATGTAGGGAGTAAAAGTAAAAAGTTGTCAGAAAAATAAATACTCAAGTAAAGTACAGATACCTGAAAAATCTACTTAAGTACAGTAACGAAGTACTGTCCACCACTGTCAGCATAACAATGGAAAGCATTTTTGTGCTTTCTAAGAATGGAACCGAGGGGCAGCAGATACAGAGAAAATAGCAGAGGTCCAAGTATCGAGCCCTGTGGCACCCCACATGACAATGGAGCAGAAGAAGATCTGAAATCATTTAGGCTAACACAAAAAGTTCTCTGGGACAAGTAGGATCTAAACCACTCCAGAGATGCTTTAAACGAGATATTAAAATACTATGATCCACTGTGTCAAAGCTAAAAGAATTAGAATTAAGGCCCTTTCACACCGGACGCATAAATTCCGTGCGAATGTTTCGTGCGTTAAAAATATTTTTCGGACTCGCCTGTTCTTAATGCAGCCGTTCACACCGACCGCGTCATTTCACAGGACAAATTTGCGGCATTTATTTTTTCGGATCAAGTTCGATTTTTCTGACTTTCGCAAGCGAACAAACAGGACTGACCAATCAGAGTGCTGCATTTAGCAGCATGGGAGGTCATAGCTCAAAATGCACACCGGTGTACTGAATATACAGTGATGTGGGAACAATAAAATCATATTTTACCTCAGACACACAGCTACACGCTGCTCCGGGTCAGTCGGCTCTCTGATATTATCCTCTGCCTCCTCACATGTGATCCCAACTCTGCCAACAAGAGCTCAAACTGTCCCACTGACATCCTGAAATATGCGCGAAAGCATCCGTGATGCAGCTTCAACTCCGGGATCAAACCATGAAACTCTCCCTGCTGCTGCTTTCTTATGAGTTGGATGAACCCATAAATTCTCTTTCTTCCTTCTCTTGTTTAGAAACATCAGGGCCTCATTGCATCATCGCTTGATGTCGACTGCATTTTTTTTCCACCGTGTGTTATATGAGGAGGATTTATTCGCAAAAACGCAACACATCCGGTGTGTATATAGGTTACACAACAGGTTCGCATCCGAAAGATTCGGAATTTCGTGTCGTTTTTACGCAACGCATCCGGTGTGAAAGGGCCTTTACAGTCTACTGAATCTGTAGCCAGAAGGATGTCATTAAAAAAGAGACTTGAAAAGAGATTGAAAATCCTCAGGGACATCATTTTAATCTAAAAAAAAGCTTTCAATTGACTGAAACAACTTTCTCCAAAATTTTAGAAAGAAAGGGGAGCTCAGAAAAAGGCCTAAAGTTGGATAACACAGTGGGATCCAAGCCAGGTTTTTTGATCAGTGGTAGAACTGTCACATGATTAAAAGATTTAGGAACTACACCTGAGGACAGGCTGCTGTTAATAATAGCAAGAATAGAGGGGCCTTAAACAGGAATACCTCTTTAAGGAACTGAGGTGTGATAACAGCAGTCAGGGAATCTGAGGGCTTCAGATGACTCATATAGTCTCATATAATGAAGACAGAGTGACTGGTAAAAAGCAGCAGAGCAGGTAACAGAAACTGAGGGGTCAAAAGCAGGAGGTGATATGTGAGCCCTAGCATTGTTCACTTGTCCACAAAAAAAGTTTAGAAATTTCTCACATGCCTCAGGTGAAGGCTCAATGTCGGTAGACTGAGGAGCATTCAAAACCTCATAAATAATATTAAATAATACGTGAGGCTTGTGACAGTTTAACAAAATGATATTTGACAGGTGCTCTCATTTGGCATCCTTCAAAGTTGCCTGATGACAACGCCAACAGTCCTTTAATATTTGAAAAGACACTTGGGGCTTATCCTTTTCCCACTTTCATTCAGCTTTTCGACATTTATGTTACACAGCATGAGTTGTGTCATTCAACCAGGGCTTAGTTTTAGGCTGCCTGGGCTTTAATGGAGCCACTGAATCTAATACACATTGGCAGGTGGAATCAAACCAGGAGGTGAGCATCTCTGAATCAGAAGACACGGAGTCAGGAATACCACAGTTTTGATTTCAAAAACCAGGACTGAGGGTAGTGGCTTTTGTGAAAAGGATGGCAGGTGGTGAACACATATTTCAAGAAGAGGCAGCAACATAAGGTTGCGGCCTCTTCTTGAGTGGAGGAATGTGCACACAGGTGGACTATATTTTATGCAGGAGGGCCAATCTGAAGTAGACAGGGCACTGCAAGGTGGTGTCAAGGGAGAATGTAGCTTGGCAGCATTGATTGGTAGTTGGGTGGGATGACTCTGTAAATCAAGAAGAGGACTCGAGGAAAGGTATAGGCAAGGTTTAAACCGTGGAAGCTGAAAAAGGAAAGAATTTAGGGAGGAGTTGATAAAGTACAGAGGTTGGACAATGAAACTGAAACACCTGTCATTTTAGTGTGGGAGGTTTCATGGCTAAATTGGACCAGCCTGGTGGCCAATCTTCATTAATTGCACATTGCACCAGTAAGAGCAGAGTGTGAAGGTCCAATTAGCAGGGTAAGAGCACAGTTTTGCTCAAAATATTGCAATGCACACAACATTATGGGTGACATACCACAGTTCAAAGGAGGACAAATTGTTGGTGCACGTCTTGCTGGCGCATCTGACCAAGACAGCAAGTCTTTGTGATGTATCAAGAGCCACGGTATCCAGGGTAATGTCAGCATAGCACCAAGAAGGACGAACCACATCCAACAGGATTAACTGTGGATGCAAGAGGAAGCTGTCTGAAAGGGATGTTCGGGTGCTAACCCGGATTGTATCCAAAAAACATAAAACCACGGCTGCCCAAATCACGGCAGAATTAAATGTGCACCTCAACTCTCCTGTTTCCACCAAAACTGTCCGTCGGGAGCTCCACAGGGTCAATATACATGGCCGGGCTGCTATAGCCAAATCTTTGGTCACTCGTGCCAATGCCAAACGTCGGTTTCAGTGGTGCAAGGAGCGCAAATCTTGGGCTGTGGACAATGTGAAACATGTATTGTTCTCTGATGAGTCCACCTTTACTGTTTTCCCCACAGCCGGGAGAGTTACGGTGTGGAGAAGCCCCAAAGAAGCGTACCACCCAGACTGTTGCATGCCCAGAGTGAAGCATAGGGGGTGGATCAGTGATGGTTTGGGCTGCCATATCATGGGATTCCCTTGGCCCAATACTTGTGCTAGATGGGCACGTCACTGCCAAGGACTACCGAACCATTCTGGAGGACCATGTGCATCCAATGGTTCAAACATTGTATCCTGAAGGCGGAGCCGTGTATCAGGATGACAATGCACCAATACACACAGCAAGACTGGTGAAAGACTGGTTTGATGAACATGAAAGTGAAGTTTAACATCTCCCATGGCCTGCACAGTCACCAGATCTAAATATTATTGAGCCACTTTGGGGTGTTTTGGAGGAGCGAGTCAGGAAACGTTTTCCTCCAGCAGCATCACGTCATGACCTGGCCACTATCCTGCAAGAAGAATGGCTTAAAATCCCTCTGACCACTGTGCAGGACTTGGATATGTCATTCCCAAGACGAATTGACGCTGTATTGGCCGCAAAAGGAGGCCCTACACCATACTAATAAATTATTGTGGTCTAAAACCAGGTGTTTTAGTTTCATTGTCCAACCCCTGTATAGCTGAAGTGGTGTGCTAAACTGCCAGTAAAGTGTTTTCTGTATCCTCTGGATAGGAGAAAAGGACAAGGATAGTTGGTGTTGGAATGATAAAGTACAGAATAGTAATTAAAGGAAGAGGAAAAGCAAAAAAAAAAAAAAGGGATAGTCAGGAATGTAAAAAAGAGACAGCAGTACTGGGAGGCTAGGCATACAGCACAGCAAAGAGCGCTGTGGAAAAGGCAAAGGAATAAGTATATAGTGAGTTTTATGTGAGACTGGACACAAAGAAAGGAGAAAAAGACTTTTAATGATTGACTAAATAGAAAGATCTAGCTGGAAACGATGTGCAGCCTCTTACGGTCAATAAGGATAGAGATGGAAATGTATTAACAGGTAAAGAGACTATGTTGAGAAGATGGAAGGAGTACTTTGAGGAGCTGATGAATGAAAAAAACAACAGTGTATAGGAGAGAGGACAGTGGACTGTGGATTGTTTAACACAAATTTGTACCGTGAGCTTTCTGAGGAATGGAGTAGAAGTGCATTTGTACCAGTTTTTAAGAACAAGGGTGATGTGCAAAGCTGTAGCAAAGACACAGGGAAAAAGATGATGGCCCATACCATGAAGATAAAGGAAAGAGTTGTTGAAGCTAGGTTAAGAGCAATCATTGAGCAGCAGTAGGGCTTCATGCCGACAAAGTGACAACTAAATATGTGATGTTTGCTTTGAGAATGCCTGTATCTCTTTTTCAGGTAACTAGTGGGTGGAGCTGACCCAATTTCAGATGCAGCACACCTGAGCATGTCAAGCTCAGGTGCACTATAAAAGCAACCTTGCCTGAATCTACTGAATCTACTGTTTGCTCCTCTTCTCCTCTGTTTTGCCAATGCATTGTACTGAGCCTTGGTTTTTGGTTTCTTTCTTCTATTTTCATTAAAGTATTCAATAACCTACCACAACTGTGTGGTCTCCCTTTTTTTTTTGTTACATGCCTTGAGCAGGGTTGTGACAAATGGGGTTTGTTTTTCCCCTTTCAGCTGACTCCTCAGGACTTACCTTACTCTGCAGCTTTCCTAGTGGCCTCTTCATGGTTCCTATTTGTCTGTGGGATTTCAAGGGACTTGGATCCTACCCTCATTCTCTGCAATGTTGTCTTCTGGTAGTGCAATCCCATCAGTTCAGATCACCTTCCCTCTTTTTGTTACCATCCAACTCCATCCTTCTCCAGTCCAAATGGCATTCTAACGTCATTGCTTTAGATCCTGTTGGTGTGGATCAGTGAATTGATGTCTCGTTCATCACTCGCATACAACTTGATGTCATCCATGTAGAGGAGGTGCCTGATGTTTGCTCCATTCTGTAGTTGGTATCCATAGCCAGGCTTGGTAATGATCTGGCTGAGGGGGTTCGGGCCTATGCAGAACAGCAGTGGGGACAGAGCATCTCCTTAGTAAATCTTGCACTTGATGGTGACTTGATTGGACGCTGGCATTGTTTTCCACATATTCATGGATAAAGGCTCTTAGGGTCCTGTTGATCTTGTATAGTTCCAGGCATTCCAGGATCCATGTGTGATTATTGCTCCCTTGCCACTGAGAGTACACCTTGGATGGTTCAGTGGAGAACATCTGGTTTATTCTCCTGTCTTCTGTGTCTCTGGTATACCACTTTAAGTGTTTAACCAAGGCTGTGAATCCTTGCTTGGTAGTTTCTAAGGCCTCAGGAATGGACAGTTTGTTATACTTCTTAGGCACCCCTTTCTTTATCACACCTTGCTTGAGCTCTGATAGCTGGCTAACTTCTCTCCATGGTGCCTTCTTCTTAGTCTCTAGTCTTCTTTTCCATGAAGGGTACTGCTCCTTGTGACTGTTCATCTTATAGCCAAGCATCTCAAGGATCACTGTTTGTGTAGTTTAGATCAGCTGGCTGGTTTCAGTGATTGTCCGTAGTGCTGCATTCACATGTTCTAGTAGAATTTCAGAGGGTACTTCACATAGTCTTGGTAATCAGCCACAGAGGGTCAGGGTTTCAAGCTTAGCCCTGATCTTATATTTGAGGTCAGCTGCTCTGGCATTCAACATACCAGTTGTTCTTGGGGCTTGGTACCCAATCTTGGAGCATGGGGATGATGATATCTCCCCCCTGACCTGACGCCCTGGCTAACTCTTGCTGTAGGATTTGTTTTGTACCTTGTCAGTCTTTAGTTGTGATAGCAGTTGCTTCTTGTGGATGCTGGAACACTGAGCTACTAATGTCCTCTTCATGTAAATTTTCCCCTTTCACTCTTGCTGTTATCCTTCTGCCACACATTTCCCTGGACATTTGTCTTCATCCACTCCAATCTCACTCCACTCTCTTCTTCACCTCTCCACTATGAATGGCATACCCCTGTCTCCTTAAACTGGTGTCTGTAAATTAGTGAATCCCCTCTCTCATGAACTTCAGTTGAAGTTTGTGTTAACAAAATCTCAGAAAGATTTTGAGAGACTAAAGAAACTCAAGACAGAAGGAAGGTTTAGATGCATGAGAGGGAAGTCCTCCCTGCATCCTTTGTGCTTTTTAATAACTGATACTACAAAACACAGTAACAGTGACCAACTGTGTTTAGGATAGCTTCATTCCAAAAGCATCAGCGCCTGCTGTTCAAGGAATATATTACTGTAGAAAAAAAGGATATTAGAGAATATCATCCTAAAGAATTAAATTCTGGGGTTGTTACAGTAACATGAAGAAAAAACAGAAGCTGTATTTTCCTCTGAAAATGCTGAATTTCAGTAAAAAGCAACACTCTGTAGTGCATTACTGTCATTACAGATGCTGTGGATGTTTAAAGCTGTGATTATTTTCAACCTGACATGGTGCCCAAGACTTTGGCGTGCATAGCAACTGCAAGAAGTTTCCTTATCAATTGGAAATATTAACAATTTTATTGTCTAATGGAAAACTTTTGAAAGTAGTTAAAAGCCTTTAAACAATGATGTTGTTGGGCCTGTTCCAAAATTTGATGCACATGCGTTGAAGTCACAGTTCTTGATGAATCATAAAACATAAATTTCTTCATCTGTAATTGTCTGCTCCAATATCAGCCTAACTGTACTTATTGTTGTTGAAGTAACAATTGGATTGCTTATTATTGGCAATAGCAAATTTATATTTCTTTGGTTACTTAACTGAGAATCCAGTCGAAGGCTTTCACAAGGACCAGCATCTGTACACATCGTATACCGGAATCTAACAATACGGCAAAAGCAAGGTTCAGCAGGCTCTGAGGCAGCTGTGTACAAACTGCTGTAGCAAATCCACAAATTCTTTGCAATTTTACACCAAGAAGCATTGTTCTTAAAACATTTGACCCACATAAAATATTAATGCCATCACAGGTCTTACAGACCATTCATCCTAACTTTTTAAATAACCATGTTTGAAAATGTGGTTATGTCTCAAGTGTATCCATTGCAAAGAAAACTTAATGAAAAACAAATAAAATTATCTTAGTAGCCAAACCATTAGAGAATAACTAATATCTTAGAGTGCATTAGTCATGTTGTCCTGCATTAAAATTGTGGCTTGTTTAATTTTACAAATTGCAATAATGTTTTGAGTTTGCATGCACCAGGGGTCAGGTTACCTGGTGATTCTAAATTGCCCATAGGTGTGAATGGTTATCTGTCTCTCACTGTTAGCCCTGTGACAGGCTGGTGGCCTGTACAGGGCTGCTTCTCGCCCTATGACAGCTGGGATAGGCTCCAGCCCCCCGTGACCCTGAACAGGATAAGTGGAAGAGAATGGATGTGTGTTGTATATGTTTAATTCGTTAAAAACAATCACAATCAAAGTGAGACTTAGGCAGTCTTTTCCATGTAACTCTGACCCTCTGGAGCGAGAGATTGGAGGGTCAGACTTACGTGGAGAAGACTGTCTAAGTCGGCAGTCTTGATAATTTACTGGTATGGCAACCAGATGTTGCAAGTAAAACTGGGATACAGCATTTCAGCCCTGTTTGTGTTGAGCAATGGAGTTAAACAAGAACTGTAATGATTTTTAGAACCAAGGAGACAAACATAAATAATTTCCAGAGTTTAAATGGTCAGGTGATAATCTTACTGTCTGTAATAAGATCAAATAACCTGGGCATCTTATTACAGATCAAATAACAGATGATAATGATATTTTTAGGCAATCTCAGATGATGTAGCCACAAACAAACATTTTATATAAATTTGTATTTGCACACAACGTGAAGAGCTCTTTATTTTGAGCATACTGTATACTTCTGCATATGGCACATCTGTGGGCAAATTATAGGAAAGCGAGTTTATGCAAACTTCATGTAGTTTATGATAACAGCATGAAGTTGAAGTGACCAAAAAGACTATGCAAGTGAGATGTTTGTAACTGCTGGAGTTAGTGCATTTGAAGCTTTATTAAGAAATCATGTGGATACATTTATTTACTCAACACGTCTGAAAATGAGCTCATTGAGGGCTTAACGGATATAAAGCTTGGCACCACAAGTTATCAGTCTTCAATGTGGAGACACTGGTCCATGATCAACTGGCAGCACAAATAAGGAGCATGTAACAGCAGGTACTCATCCAGACTGGCTAACACAGGGCAGAACAGTCCTGATCATGAAGGATCTCCACAACGGTGTGACATCATCAAACTACTGGCTGATTTCCTGCCTCTCCACAACATGGAATCTCCTCTCAGGCATTGTAGCAACCAAGATGGGCAGGGACATGAGTTAATACATGAACACAGCTCAGAAAGGCATTGGAAATAACACCAGAGGGCCACAACACCAGCTCCTTGTTGATAGATCAGTAGACCAGGACTCTAAAGCCAGGCAAACCAACCTGAGCACATCCTGGATTGTCTACAAGAAAGCCTATGACTCAGTTCCCCACACATTGATACTGGAGTGCTTAGCAATATACAAGGCTAATAGCACGCTAATAATATCCATCAGGATCTACTGTAATTGGGACTGTTGAAGACAACACTCAAGGCCTTAACACCCTAAGCTAGCTCATCCCTAAGAGTGGACACAGATGTAGATTCAGGAGTGGAGTGAACATCAGCCACCTCCTGCACATGGACATCAAGCTGTTTGTCACCGTAGCAGGTTCTAAAGCGAGGATATCAGGATGTTATTTGGACTGGTAAGTGTGGTTGGACTGAAGGGGTGGAGTTCTCAGAAGGCAGAATAGCAGACATAGAGAAAAGCTACCTGGGTATCCCACAGGCCAACGAGAGCCATGATAAAGATGCATGAAGGTCAGCCACAGCCAGATACCTCCAGAAGGTAAAACAGGTGCTGAGAAGCCAGCTGAATAGTAGGAATAAGCTCTAAACCATTGATACATATGACCTACTGCTCGTCACATACCCAGCTCGAATAAACTATGTAACACGATGTTTGTCTCTGACAAGCAAGTGCTATTTTCTACCTTGGTTTATTGTAAAACAAAAGAAAGATACATTATTCCTGTAAAACTTTGCTTTTGTGGATTTTAGAATGATTTTTTGCCCCAAAATGCATGAATACATCAA
This sequence comes from Archocentrus centrarchus, assembly GCF_007364275.1. Lineage (NCBI taxonomy): Eukaryota > Metazoa > Chordata > Actinopteri > Cichliformes > Cichlidae > Archocentrus > Archocentrus centrarchus. The sequence goes on from NC_044347.1 coordinate 30,291,379, forward strand.
ATAAATCAATACACAACTACATCAATTTATGATTTTTTTCTTTTAATTGAACATTTTTACCATTTTATAGGCTAGTTAGCTTGAAAAAACTTTGAAACCTAAATGAAAACCACTAGTAACTGGCATTATATGGGAATATATTATATATAATATGTTTACATATAAAATATATAAAGAAAGATTTGGGATCAAAATATGTGTTTGTTTTGTTTTGTTTTTAGTTTTGTTTACATGTACAGAACTAGGAAAACAGTTTAAACCCAAAGACAAGACAAAAGTGGAAATTTGTCCAGCACCTGAGGCTCCATGAGCAACAGAAAGAGAGAGAGCGAGTATTAGTGTCATAGCCACAATCCAGGATGAAACACGGAGCATCCGCGAATATCTCAGGAAGACGGCTCCCGAGATGAGGATCAGGAGCAAAATAGGGGCTGAAGGAACAATTGGAGCAGATTCAATTTTGTTTACATAGTGCCAAATCACAACAAACAGTTGCCTCTAGGCACTTCAGAAGGTAAAATCCAAAGTGGTCAAAGTGGTTATAGAAGCACTAGGAGCTGTAGCTCCAAAACTGGAAGGGTAGCTCCAGCAGATTCCAGGCACAACATCATCTGTCTCTATCTATACATTCATATACTCACTGGAGATTTTCAATAGATTTGTTTTTCAGTCAGGCACTTGGCTAACCCATGTTCACCTGAACCTTTGTTCCAGAGACCATGTCAGGCACCTGCCCAAGTTCAGTCCATGTCTTGTATAGTCAGTCAGGTTCAGGTCAGGTGCTGTTTTGTTTATCCAGGTGGGGGTCTGTTTAACAATATATTTAACAATACATTTTATGAGCAAATAAACAGAAGACCCAACAGCCTCCTCATGTCCCTTTATATTTTAAAGGGTAAAGACCCTACAATAATTACAGACAAACCCTAGCAGTCAAAATGACCCTCTTTGTGCAAATACTTGGCGACTTTGGGAAAGAAAAACTCCCTTTTAAAATTAAGAAGCCTCGGGCAGAACCAGGCTCAGGTAGGGGCAGCTATCTGCTGCCACCGGTTGGTGGTGAGAGCCAGAGATTAATAATTATTACCTCCGCCAAGGAGGTTATGTTTTTGGTCGCGTTGGTTTGTCTGTCTGTCTGTTTGTTTGTTTGTCAGCAGGATTACTCCAAAAGTTATGAACGGATTTCAATGAAATTTTGTGGAGTGGTTGGAAATGACAAGAGGAAGAAGTGATTAAATTTTGGCGGTGATCCGGATCACGATCTGGATCCAGGAATTTTTTTAAGGATTCTTCACTATTGCGTGATAGAGGGTTATTGTTGTCTGGGAAAGATGAAAGATTATTTCACAGTATTTAGATACACGTATTACAGCATCAGTGACCCTTTGGCCATGGCGGAGGTTTGCACTCTCTGAGTGCTTCTAGTTACTAATTGTAGCCCAGTCCATAATGATTATGGGCATGAGTAAATAGTTTTAAAATGTTCAAATAACTAATAGTTCATGTACAGTTTTTATAAAGTTCATTAGTGAGTTGTGTTAAAACAATAGTGGACCAAATCATTTTGTTTGTTAATAAAGTAGTATGTCACTTTAATTAGTTTCACTGCACTTTCACGCATTTTGTGTTGTGTACAACCTATCCTCACTGAGCATCAGAATGTCAGTCTTGACTTGTGTTTATTTGTATTGGTTGTTTGTGACCTATGTAACCAATCAAGGGATTGTGGGAGCGGGATGTGAGGTTGACCTAGTAGAGGGCAGGTGCGCGAGAGGTACAGAGTTGACCGCTGATCGTATCGGAGTATAAGTGCCTTTCATCGTGGTGAATGCAGAGTTTGCCATTCAGTGTTAAGGACTTTGAAACATCCGAAGGTAAATATTCCTTTGAAAGTTGTATTGAACTGTTTCTGTCAGATGCAGTATGTTAAAATGGAGATGCTAATCGCGGATAGCATATTAGCTTGCTAGCCGTGTCGCACATGTATAATATAGTAGCTGTCTAAGTTGCTAAGTTGTTAATGTGTGCCGATGCTGTTAGTAGTTTAAATGAGAGCGATTATAAAGCAAGACTAAGATATTTTATATGCTCGCTAACGTGTAGGACCAGGAGACTATCCTTGGACTTTTTTTTCCCCCTTGCTACGTGACGGAGCATAGAAGTATCCAGGAGTCGCCATCTTGCTTGGATTTGTGTCGGAGACCGAAGCCGTTGCCGGACGCCCTCGTCGTCCTCACGAATGATTCCCTAAAGGTTACCAGCAACTAACATTAACCAGGTTGCTGACTGACTGACTGCTCGAGGTTGTGAGTACTCAAATTGCACGTGCTTATTATTTTATTGTTTTGTTCTGCTTGCCTGCAAGCGAAAGGGTCATAAAGTTTCTGACCACACCGCACCCCAGCATCGACACAGGCCTGCACCGTTTGTTTTATTTTATTTTAAAGGACTGATATTGAGTTGCAGCTTGAGTGTGTGAGTGTGTGTGTGAGCTGCAGGACTATTGTTTTCACAAGTAATTTGATTTATTTACAGGTGTTTTGAAGAGACCCTAATTGAAGTAATTGTTTTGTACTCTTATTGTGTTTATTTGAAGTTGCAAATATTAATTTTGATTACTAAATTCTATATTTTTGAGGTTAAGAATCCTGTGTGTGTTATTTCTTTCGTGTAAGGATTTTCCCGTTTATTAAATTTGAACCAGAGAAATGTGTTTCAACACTGGATGATAACAATTCTTAGTAGGATTAAAGGCCAAAGGGTTGTGTTCTGCTAAGTGGAGGCACCAATCACCAAATTTCTTATCAATACAGGTTAGTACGGAAGCCAATAAATTAAAGAACCCAGGGCCCCGCCCATAGTACTACAATACCCCTGTGTTTAAATGTTGTTTACCTATTAGCTACATGGGTCGGGTGCTACATAATGATTAAATGCAGAGTTTTGTATAAATAGAGTGAAAAGGGGTGAATGAAAAATAAATACTCAGAGTTTGATGGGAACCCCCCCATGCAGCGTAACTAAGGGATGGTTCAGGTCACCTGATCCAGCCCTTAAAAACTACTACTACAAGTCTCGTTCAGCCCATAACACACAATGCTTCTAAGCAATTTTATCTAACATTCACACACACACTCCGGTGGAGGCATCATTCAGCATTTTGCCCAAGGATGCTTGAACACATGGACAGGAGGAACTGGGGATCTGTCCACCGACCTTCCAATTGGTAGGTGAACTGCTCTACCACCTGAGTCACAGCCTCCTTCACAGCAATAGCATTGCGCTCTCAGGCTGTTTTGCTGCCAGTAGTCCTGGTACACTACACAAAGTAGAAAGAATGGAGGACTAAATCCAAATTCTTCAGCTTCACTTCAAATTAACAGGTAGATGTTGACCCTGTGCAGATTAGAGAAAATCCAAAATAAATACACAATTCTGCACCCAGTTCTTGTTTTTTAAAGTCATTAACGATGTGTGCTGTACAATCAGTCCATCCTGGAAAAAGAACAAAAGCTCTACATTACCAAGACATTCATGTCCAATATGAGTGAATGTAAACTTCTGATCACAACTTATTACAGTGTAATAGTACTTTATCTAGAACTGTTGTTTATAATATTTTTATTCAGTGAGACTAACTAGCATGTTTCATTCAGTACGACATGTTTTGGTCAGTATAAACAGTTGTTACTTCGTTTAAATCCATTTCAGATTTTCACTTATTTGTGTCTTTTCTGATTGGCTGCAGGTCAGTCAGAGTGAGGGTGAGAAAATGTGTATTAACTTTTCTCATAGATGCACATTATCATGTTGAATTGTTCTCTATAATATTTTTGTGTACTTTTATGGAAGGACTGTGAATGAGCTCCACTTTCATAAGCACTTTCACCACTTTTGTCCTGCAGCGAATTAGAATGAGTGATGATCCACACAGCAGGTATGACTCTGTCACGCCTCATATGTAGACTGTATGCGCTCACTCTTGAGAGTTTGAAAAGAGAACAAGTGGACTTCTTTAGGTTTGTGAAGATGTTTCACCTCTTATCCAAAAGGTTTCTTTGTTCTGAAGCACCTGGCAGAGAGTCCCTGGTAATAAACCCCTAGTGGGGGCTGTCCTCTTTGGAGATGGTCCTGAAGGTCATTAACCCACTATTGATAATGTGAGCCATCACATGAACCAAGCTGTGAAAAATGATGTTGGTCATTAATGGGTGAAACCTCCGTGAGACATTACCCCACCCCACCATCATCTGAGCTATTGAGGTCACATGAGGCAACGTGCAGGTTCAAACGCCTAGGAAGGAATCTCAGTGGGTGGCTGACTATTGGCCACCACCTCTTTTCATGATGGGCATTCTCTGTTCATAGATAGCTTCCTGTACTTCTCTTTCAAACCATCTGTCTTCTCAGTCCAGAATGTGAACATTAGTATCTTTGAAAGAATGTTGTGCACAGCTGAGTGAGTCTTGCCCTGTGGAGGTGTTCTCTTATGCCATGTGTTTGTGGAGTGGCTATTTGGTTTCTCCTACATGTATATTGTGATCGAAGCAGTCTTCGCTGCTCTGCACCACAAACACTAGATGTTTAGCTGATGTTTGGGTGTTTTGTCTTTGGGATGAACCAGGTGTTGTCTGTAGGTTTTGTTAGGTCTGCAATGGTAAAGTGTAAAAAGAGATGTTTTCTTACCTCAGGTTTTATTACCTGGGATTCCCCATCAGTGGCTTTAGAACTGAAAAAAGGAAAGAATGGATGAAAGGCAAGATGTCTTCAATAACCTAAAGAAGTCCAGCTGACAAATTTTAGCCTTAGAGGAGCTGTCATATTCTTGCTGGTTTCAAAGTTAACGGTACTATTTAAAAGTAAAAATTCCCATCCATCCATTCTCTTACCCTATTACGGGTTGCGGGGGGCTGGAGCCTATCCCAGCTGAGAGGGCGAGAGGCAGGGTACACCTGTACAGGTCACCACCCGTCCACACCTATGGGCAATTTTAGAATCACCGATTAACCTAACCCCAGCAACTGCATGACTTTGGACTGTGCGAGGAAACCGGAGTACCCCGAGGAAACCCACATAGACACAGGGAGAACATGCAAACTCCACACAGTGAGCCCCCAGCCAAGGTGGAATCGAACCTAGGACCTTCCTCTGTGCTGCACAGTAAAATTTTCCTTTTCCTATTTCCTAATTTCCTATGTTCTTTTTGCATATCTTCATTGCAGTTATGGATACAGAACTTCTGTCTACCTGTCTTCACTACTATGTTAATGTGCTTACCAGTAATAAACAAAACAACCAGCAGACTGAGGAAGTGTTCAAGGTTGGATTTTTATTCTATTTGTCTTTTTTTCTCAAAGGTTTATCACATATTTCACCATACCAGTTCTTTAATTAATAAAATAAACAGTAATATGGGCAGCGAACCACATTGGTGTAGTGTATTTATTTTCCATTAAATAAGGGGCTATTCAAGGATTCTGCATTTTTCTAATACTTTAATCAGGTTTTCATTTTTTTTATATATCCCTGCATTTGATCACAAGCAGCACTTTAGTGTGTATGCAAATTAGGATCCCGCTAAGTATGTTATAAATTGAAAATTTAATACGTGTATGCAAATTAGGAATCCCCACAGATGACCATAGTGTCAAACATAAAAATTTATGGAGGTAATTAAAATTCATTTCATTATAGAGATACAGATTCCAGGGTTATCAAGTGATCAGTTAATTTCTGCTTTTGTAACCTACCTGATTTTTGAGAGCTGAAAAACTGCAGGATGGTTGCACCTTAAGAGCTTCATAAATGCAGCTTTTTACATATGCGTATGCTTGTATGTAAGACGGCTGAGAGTGGATACGCCATGATGTGAATGTTCTCATGAGTTGTGTAAATGACTGATTGTCAATAAACATCCCTGACTGTCCTGTTTCTGGTGAATTCATTATTTGCTTTTTCAGTTCTTGAAATTAAACACATTAAAATGTCTGAGTTATAGCTTATCTCTCACAATCCCCGCAAACTCAGTTATGTTAGTTTATACTCTGATGAGCGGAGGACAGAGACCTCTGGCCTTCATGAAGGGAAAGCACTTCGGACAGCATGCAAGGCCCTGTGAAAATGTGATGGAGACACTGTGCTACATGTTGCATACTGGCCTAAAAATCCTGCCTACTTTCATTCATGTGTTTGGGAATTCTGGAAAGGCAGGATGTTGAGTAGCTTGGCCAGAATACGCTCTTTATACACATGCTATTTGCAGACTTCACTGGAGAAGGATGCCAGTGGGTTCAAACATGTGGAAAGTGGTAGAGTAGTGTGTTTCAAGTGAAGGGCGAGGTTACATAGGAATGAATGGGACATCATGTTTTGTTAAGACACTTTCAGAAACTATCTGTGAGTCATGACAATGGACTATAATACAAAAACAAGAACAAAAACTGTACTCTGTCATAAGTTAATATTCAAAGTAAAAAGCAGTATTGTGGAGTGAATGACAACATTGACTCTTCATCTACTCATGCTTGAGGCAAACACTGGGATATATGCCCTGCTTCTGGCTGTTTACTTTGTTGTGCCACTCATCTGATCATTCACAGTGCCCAGGAGATGACAAATACATAAACCCGTGTGTTTTTATACCTTCACTATTCATGGGTTGCCTGTGTCATTCTGACAGGCAAGCTGTTAATTAGGACACAAATACTGCCAAGCACATGACCCGAGCTGTTAATTACGCTGCTTTTGAACCCCTCTGAGCTGCATTGCTGTGTCTCTGTTAATTGTCAGCTGTTTGTCAAAGCTGCTGGCATGTCTGAGATATCCAGTGTCCTTTAGTGGTGGTGCCAAAAGCAAACATTCCAGTAGACTTATAATATAAAATATTCTTAGTGTTGATGTACCCTGAGGCTAGGCAGTGGTAGAAGCACACCATTCTCATGTAAATGTTCATAATTTCTCCTCAAATATCCTCAATTAGTTATTTCCAAACTGTCTGTCTGACCAAAACCACTCCATCTCTCTCATTCTACCTCACCTGGGATTTGCCAGGTATAATGTATAATGATTAATTTCATTGTATAATGACAAAGTTCTATTCTGTTCAGAATAACTATAGCTATTTCGATAATGTGTAGCCACATGCAATCTAGCTAATGGCACCCCAGCCATCACCCTTACTGTAACTGTGAGCTTGTTCTTTCTCTTTGGTGCATGTTGGGTTAATTGGTGATTCTAAAGCTATGAATGACAGCCAGATAAAGTGCTTAAAGTGCACAGAATAAAGCTTTGTATGAATATATGGTTAAATGTGACTTCTAATCTAAAGCATTTTGATTGGTCACTACAACCAATACTCAGTGAAGTACAACTATTATTTGAGTGAAGATGAGACCGAAATGCTTTTAAGACTTGAAAACTAAACCCAATGTATTTAAAGTGACTTTTTAAAGGCCGGCTGAAGACGGTCTGTGTTCTCAAAATTTCATGATGAAATCTTTATACAGAATTAATTTGTCAGTTTTAAAAGGCACAGAGTCTAAAACTTACAGTCTGAACTTTGGCATATTTTCTTCAGAAAATCACATAAATTAGTCCAGTAGATCTACACAGATAGCAGTGACAGAGGCACTAATCATGGCAGCATGCAAACAAGCTCTATGTACAAGATCAATAGAGGCTGGGGTCTACCACACCAGGCAAGACCCCAGCTGCAGGCTGTGCAGAGACAATCCAGCACATGACAGCAGGGTGCAAGATGCTAGCAGGCAGGACATACATGGAACGCCATAACCAAGTGGCCTGCATAGTATACAGGAACATCTGTGCCGAGTACGACCTGGAAGTCCTGAGAACAAAATAAGATACGTCCCCAAAGGTGGTCAAGAATGACGAGCTAAGATCCAGATGCAGACAGACAAACTGGTGATGGCTGATCAACCGGGCATCGTAGTGATGAACAAACAGAGGAAGAAGGTGTAGTGATAGACGTAGTGATACCAGTACTTGAAAGACAAACAAAGACTGCCTGCAGATCGAGTGGGGAATTTAGTGTGGGAGTGTTACACTGCATGAAAAGTGAGGTTCTCGACAGTTTCTTGTATGTAATATTGACGCGCGCCTTGAGTTTTAGGGCTCTCAGCAGGAGGCTTTGGCCAGAACAGTAAACTGTAGGGAAACTGCCAAGGACTCTCTGTGTCAGTGCTCCCTCAGCTCCCCCCTCTCATCAGGTCTAGGGCAGGCTCTCATATGTAAAGGAGGTTTCTGTGAGTCATACAAATGCAAATCAAGTACTCACCAGGGGTCACCAATACTCACCAGTGGTCTACCCCTCCCAAGTTGTAACCATCATATTTTTATTTCTACAGCGAAACATTCAAACAAGACTAATCTCACAAGAAATCATTCTAATTTATAAATTTGAATTATCTAGTTGGAAATGTATTTTTGGAAGTTTTCAGCTTTTGTCCCTTTTTCCAATAAGGCTGTGAGCTTCTGTCTGTGAGCTTCTGTCTGTGAGCCTTTATCATGGAGTTTTTTGTGAACCCTGAACTTTAGTGGACTGAGGGAGATAAACAAAGGCTATATCTTGATTTTGGTGACACTACAAGCATTATTTTCATTGAAAAGCAAACTCAGTTTTCAGTCTAATTCACTGTAACAAAAAGTCTTTCACAGCATCATCCTCTCCTGTGCAGTGGCTTCCCAGCTAGCATTGAACATTCAGACAACATCCCATGAACGCTGCCATAAACGTTCAGTGAATGTTCACATGCATTAATGACATTAAAGACTACCAAGGCAGATGGAATACGAAAATGTATAAACTTTTATTTTGCTATAGGGGAGAGTAGGGTGAGTTGTGCCAGTTTTTACTTAAAGTTACTTTAAAGCAAGACCATGATAGTAATGCTTCCAACTAAAATATATATATATATATTTCAGAATGTGGTGCATCCCTGGGAACAATCACTTTGGATCTGAAATATGGTATTTAAGAAATACAGCTTCCTGAAAAAAAGTGGTCTTGTGGCACAACTTGTCCCCGGTGCGGGGTAAGTTGTGCATTTGGAGATAATGCATTGGGGTAAATGGTGCCATTGATTATTCAAGTAAAACAAAATATTTTGATCTCAGAAACTGTAATGCTTTATAAAAGCTAGACAAATACAATACAAAATGACTCATTTAAGGTTTATTTAAAGTTATTTTACAACATCAAAGGCTACTTTTCTACAAGCCTATTGCACCACATGAGCACATCAAAGGTCAGTTTTCTTAAACAAGGTCTAGCGCTTTATGAACACACCAGAACAAAGTTGAGTTCAAAATGAAAAAATGAAGAAAAAAATCAGCATCCATCACCTGCGCATCCATCCATTGTACTGTTGTAGTAGGTTTTCATTGAGTAATAGTAATAGTTTTGTCTAAAGGTTGAAAACTGTGTGTGATGGCAGGGTGAGCATAACACCATTGTCTTTAGGAGTTGTCACCGCCTTCAGTGAGATGTGAGATTCATGGTTGTCCAAAATGAGCAGAACTGGGTAATTGGTGGAGCAGTTGGTTGAACCCCTGCCTGTCTTCCTCTTATAATTCTGTGGCATTATGATCTATTTCTATTTTTGGTCTAAAATTAAGAATGTCACATAGTTTTAGTGATAAAAAAAAAATAAAACAGTGTACAATTACAATAAATAATAGTGGAGGTGAGTTGTGCCACTGGCACAACTTAACCCAGGCCCTCTGGCACAAATCACCCCAACCCGAACTTTTTGGAAAAAATGCATCATCCAGCATTTTTTAGCTAACATAATGCTAGCTGTATAGACTTATAGCGTAGCATACCAAAGCAGTAAAACATTTGTAGAATGTTTTCGAACTTGTCTATAACTGTCCAGACACAACAATCAAAAAACCTTGATCATAGAAATTTTACTTTGTAGGACAAAAAACATTTTTTTGAAGTTAAATGTGCTTACTTCTCATGCAATGAGGCTCTCATCTTTACAGGATGAGTAAAATGACTGACTCATCAAAAATGTGTGGTCACATGACAAATTTCTTTTATGGTTCCCTAGAAACAGGGGGTGGCACAACTTCCCCACTGGCACAAATCCCCCCACTTTCCCCTACATGGATGTACATAAGAGATATCAGCAAAACCTTCATGAGAAAAATGTAAATGTAAAAAGGTAAATAAAAAAAAAAATAAGGAAAATTTTAATGCAACAGTCACCTTCTCAGTTGTCCTGCTTAAACAGACAGTTGATGTGTGAACAAAGCGCCTTGAGGCGACTGTTTGTTGTGATTTGCTGCTATTTAAATAAAATTGAATTCACTTGAAATGAAATGAATTTAATTTCCGTGTGGCAGCTTTCTTGCCTGTGATTGGACAATACAGATCACGTGCGGGATCACACTGAAGCTCTGTAGGACCAATCAGTGCCTTCCTTCTCTTCCGTTCAAACTGAATGGCGGTTTTTGTCTACGCTGCTTTCCCGTTACGACAATGGAGGACGTCGTCTATATTTCAACACCCCAGAAGCTCCCGGTGAAAGCGGGCCTCTGTACCGGCCAGCCTCAACCAGCCCCGCTGCAGACGAGAAGACGCTGCTGGCTGCAGTGAGTGGGTTATCGACTCAGTTACTCAAGTTTGTACCAGCGCGACTGAAAGACAACATGGCGTCTATTGTTTAGAGACTCAATGCTCTAAACAAAGCCTCACCTACAGAAGGACTCGAGGAAAAGACGGCAGCACGATCCGAAAACTGCAGTAAGACTTGGTCGTTTCTAAAACAAAAATACTAAGAGTGGAGGAATGGTCACAGTAAGCTGACAGATGTATTGTGATTTGGTTTCTTATTTTTATTTCATCTTACAGGAAGCAGTTCGCGGCCTGCACAACTCTGAATCCAATAAAAGCCGGTATGATCCTCTGCAGAGGTAAGAATCAGAAACAAAGCAGCAGTATTCAATGTGTGGAGGAGAGAAGAACTTCAAATGTTTTTACTCTTATTTATTTTCATGTTTTTTTTCCACAGACTGTTCGCCTCACAACGCGAGTGGGTTTCTAATGCGTGGACAGTGATATAATTGTGTGTAAGTATCTTTTTTTGCCTGAATATTGTTTATGTATGCACTGTGTTTACACTGTGTTTATTTACAATGTACAAAAATGTTTTCCAGCTTCTTGAAAAACCTACAGACGGTTCGCCGAACTTCCGCTACAGTCAGCCTCACGGAAAAGGCGGCAGCCATTAAAAACTCTGCCCGGTGTCGTGTAAGAAGGAAGCCGGTAAGAAGTATTGGATTGTTTTGTTGGTCTGCTGTATTTGTGTAGTTAGCTTGGAAATGCAGTTTTATTTTTGGAAAATATTACTTATTGTTTTTTTTATCTTTATATAAAATCTGGCTTCTTCTGAACAACCCAAAATGTATATAAAAAGCAGTGGCAGCCGTGCATTTCACACCTAGGCCTTCAGTAGTGATCCGCCTGAATCACTCCACCCTCAATAACTATTTTATGGCAATAAAAACATCTTTTTATGCAGAAATGCAGTAGAAAGAGCTGTTGCATCGCAGATTGAGAGCTCATGTAGCCAGAATAAAAGCATTTACCGAAGAAACAAACCCAAGGTGCACAAGTCTCCTTTTACTGCCGCTACAGCTGCAACACACATAAAAATGCATTGATAACAACCTCATAAAATTATTATTAAGAGAAACATTTTAGTCATCGTGACCCCGAAATGAAAGTTCCTGCTTGCCCCCCCCCCAAAAAAAAGCCAATCTAACAGTCTCTGTAAGATTTCCCTATTATTCTTCACCTTTACGTCGTGGAGCTCCGCTTCCCTGCACACTTGCTCGCTCAGCTGATCCGCTCTGGTGTCCCCGAATGTTTTGCTTGTAAGTGTCCGGCAGTGCTTTGGTGTCTCGTTGCTGCCTCGGTTAGGCAAGTCAAATTTACAAACCCAGTGTGGCTCCAAACACCATGTCGATCAGTGGCAAACAACAAGCACTCCCAGCAATACAATTTGCAGTGTTCCTCGGGGCCTGTGAGCCAGTAGTACCGCTCGTAATTAGTGGACTGAAAGAGGTGGACACATCCTTTTCCCGGTTGTGACAGGCTTGCTAGCTTCGGAGTTGCCCGACCTTTCTTAATGATGTCCAGCTTTTCTTGAAAAGTCCGTCTTGGCTTTGGCAATAAATCTGCAACCAGATCCATTTCTTCTCCTCCTTCAGCCATTGTGGGTTGACAAAACAGCTATAAAATCAACACAACCATATTTTTGCTTGTGCAGCTGGCTACAGATGCCGTTTGCTAGCTCTGGCTAGTACACTGACTATCCAATCAAAGTGTATGAATATGCTGACGTTACCGTACGCCTGCTAGAGGGCCTCGGTGTTGCCAACTCATAATCTGATTGGTTGATCAAACTGTTTGATCGACACTTATTTTTGTGCTACGGGGCCGCAGAACTGATTATGAAGGCCTCCAGGCAGATTTCTTTGACCCTGGCAACAAATGATGGCTGAAATGTGATTGGTTAAATGCTTTAATATGAAAATACACGTCTGGAAACAGTGCGACCACAGGAAAAGCTGTGAAAGGAACCGTACAAACCATTTCGAATAATTTAACACGTATTGATGGACAGGATATAATTAACATCAGTCTGTGATTCAGATATTTTTTTAGGCCAGCAGAGAAGGCCTTGCAGGCCCTGATGGCCCACCACTGCACTGCATCACCTTTTTAATAAAAAGGTGATGCAGTGCAGGTGAAAATAATTAACATTGAATGTTTATAGTTTCAGCAGCTGTAACATATTTGGACCTAAAGATACAAAGTGTATAATCAGTTTAAAGGTGCCTCAAGGGTTAATGACCAAAATCACTGAAGCACTTTTATCAATGTTACATTTTTTCAAAGTACTTGTTCATTTGTCTTTTATTCACAGGATGCAGGAGTTGGTACTTTGTCACATAACCATTGTTTCTGATGACAAAGATGGGCTGATTAATTTTTTTTTTTTTGCATTCAGGGTCTTATCTGCTATGTGTGCATTCAAAGTCAAGAGACTCAAACTTTCAGTGTAGTTTCCTGATTTTTCACAATATTTCATATAGTTTCATAATGACTTAATGTGTGCTCTGTGTCAACAGCTGCTGGAGGCGAGGGCGAGTGACCTGGCAGTGAAGGAGGTTGCCTTCTGGGATGGTGTCACCACTGACCTCATGTTGGATGAGGAGGATGGCGTCTCAGAGGACGTGTCGGGCTGGATTAAGACCCCCAAGCTTCCCCAGCCAGGAGCTCAGTGACCTCTGAGCCAAACTGCAAGACAGACTAGAAGCTCACCCTAAATACAACACTGTGCACCATAAGTGTTTGTATGCTGGACCATGATCTGAGAGAAAGCCACCACCACATGGCCCAGAAGTAGTAAAGCATTATATGTCATAATGTTTTTGTTTTCTTTATATATATAGATTATATGATGTGTGTGTGTGTATGTGCATATTGCTTTATAAATAAAACAAAAAAAAATATTCAAACTTGTGCCTCACAATTTGTTTCTCTTAATTGAATTCCTTTTAGTTGAGGTTATTAGCATGGCATGAATACAACATAACATACAAGGTATATCACAGAAATAATTAAAAATAATTTTTATTACTGGGTTATTATTTATTAGGGAGGGGCTTACCCAGGCCTGTCTTTATAAAGGCCAATGGGGGGACAGACCTACCAACCCAATCACATGTGAAAACTAAATTATGATGTCATTTTTATCATCCAATGACTGAGAAGCCACGTGGGTCTCTTGCCGCTGCTTCGGCTTGCAGCTGCTTTTCATATGTAAAGTGGAGTCGTTAACACCTCGCGCCTGCCGGCTCCCCCCGTACCTCTACCCCCCCGCTGATTCTAGTGGTACGTAAACGACCATATCCGTCTCAGGCGAACAAATATGCGCTTCCCCGTATGCTGACGAAAACTGACGATAACTAGGTGCGCCCGGGTCAGTATACGGGGACGGATATGCCTCTTTTCGTGCAGTGTTAGTGCCAGTGTGTTTGTGAGCTCGCTGTCAGCTCCTACATGTCAGTCTGGTATTTTGTCCGTTTGTCCTGGTCGGGCTGTTGCTGTCACTTTTCTGATGCCTCTCCTTTGACTTATAATCTTCTCACTTTGCTGAATCTCAGACCCTCACTAGTGACTCAGTATAGTGGATGTCCTGTTCCACACAGAAGCTGTCAGCCCCTGTCTGTTTACCCTGGTGTGGAGTGTGTCCGCTGGCTACCCTGCTGCTTCTCTCACCAAAGGAGATGGTGTGGCCAGAGGGGGGATTGTGGAGGTGTTAGGATCAAGCTGAGCAGAGGAGTGAGTGTTTTCTTTCTGCAGTCTTGGCACGGCAAGTTTTTCACTTGCACCACAGGCTGCAGACACCTTTACCCGGCCCGTCGTTCCTGGGACCTGAAATATTCCTTCCATCTTTCCATCTTTCCTCATCGAATCCTGATATTGGACAGTTATGCTCAACCAAGACTGTGAGTGGAGGAATGAACCTCATAAACATCCACGCATTGATAGCCCCAGTGACATTTATATTGAGAATGTTTCTCCAATTATAATCCACTGTATAATGTCAGAACCCCTGGGCATTTGTTCCATCAAACTTAACTAAGGATAAGTAAGGATCCCCAGGATAGGCCTCCATGCTACCCAAGCCTACCTTGGAAATTCTGGAAGTCTGAATAGGAGAAACATAAAAAGTCCTTCAGCTATTCAGTGCTTGCTTTTTGTGGCATTAAAGTCACTGCTTGACATTGAAATTGGATTATCATGGTATTTGTGTGACTTGAGCTGTAGCCAGTGTAACAGGGGCAGAAATGAAGTTGACTTATAGGATCAACAACTTAGTAAATTTCACAGCAAAAAGAAAAATACCACCAGTATAGTGTGGTATCCCACCAAGCTGTGAAAAAAGGAGGGAAACATGAGAGCTCAGAGTGACAATAAAGATTTGAATCCATTTTCAAATTCACCATAGTAACCAGCATCTTAGAGTTTGATAAGATTCACAGGCTGTTTTTAGTGAAATACTCTATCAAAACAGTTATTTGACTTCTCTCTGCAATAGGTAACAATGTTAAAAAACAGCTTGTTATTACTCAGGTTCACAGTACAAGTTGGGCACACAACAACATGTTCAAAGTTCATTTATAATAGTTCTGTCTTTAACATTTGGAGATATTTTCTGTAAGTGTGGCAGTTTTCACTTCTATTTCGGTTATGGATCTTTCAAACTGAGGAAGAAAGCTGTAGTGATAGATGTTGCAATACCAAGTGATGCATCAAGAAAGAAGCTCGATAAATACCAAGGGCTCAGAGAAGAGCTAGAGAGGATGAGGAAGGTGAAGGTAACAGTGGTCCCCGTGGTAATCGAAACATTCGAGGCAGTGACCCCCAAACTGGGAGAGTGGCTCTAGAAGATTCCGGGATTGACATCCGAGATCTGTGTCCAGAAGAGCGCAATCCTGCTAAGATACTGTGCAGGACCCTCAAGGTCCCAGGCTTCTGGTAGAGGACCCGAGCTTGGAGGACAAAGACCACTGGGATTTTTATAAAGATATAAATGTAACTTTATAGAACAAGCTGGGAAAAGTAAAGCACTCACTGCCCTTTAGCATCAGCAGCTGTTTCCTGTGGTTGCTCATAAGACTGCTGAGAAATTCTGGTAATTCCAAAAGATTTGCAGTATTTTTCTTGCTAATGTACATCAAAAGTCAAACTCTGCAAAGGCACATAGGTTTTCTGTACAATCCATAGCCCACAGAAAACCTATATTGGGCCAAAGGGCAAAACACCTGTAGGCTCTGCACAGCAACTCAGGCATGTTTGTTGGGGAGGGGTACCTAATAAAGTGTCTGGTGAGGGTATAAGTAACATCTTGCCTTTTTACTCTTATGTGGTAGATACACATATACTGGCTATGTGTCAGTGCCTAGTTATTTTCCAGCCTTAAACTCTTTCCTCTGTGTATATTAACTGGTCTGTGGAGGCGGTGAGCTGGAAATCAGTGCAATCTCTTTGACTTGTCACTACAGAGCACCCCCCACCCCCCCGCCTGCCCAACCCACCGACAGATGAGCACCACTCTCTCCTTCTTTTATGTAATGCTGATTAGATTCAGAGGCCTCAGCACCTGGATGGTGATGTGATCCAGTTTACATCATCCCTCAAACAAACAGATTTTGTCCCCTTCAGAAGTGAAAGGCTGTATTTTGTCATTCCTCAAATATTCCAGAGAAGTGTGGACCTCACTTTTTAAAAGTCTTATAAATCACTTGATCATGTAACACCTGTGTTTTTCAAAACCTGTTGTGTTTATGCTCACCATTTTGTCAGTAATGCATCGTATTTAGATTTGCTGTACTGGTATCAGCCATCCTTCTTTGTCTTATTAGACCTGTATTAAACGTACCTTGTTTGGCTGCACTGTAATGCCCATAAAGACCTCCAACATGGTCCTTTGCAAGAGTACAGATTCTCATGTTCTACAGCAAGCAGGAAGGTTCTAATAGACGAAGACAAGTCTAATATGACTAATATTAATATATTACTATAAGATATATTAATATCTACTATGATCCATCCATCTTCCTCTAGTTGTCCTTTTTTTCTTTTTTTTGTTAGGGTTGGTGGGGGGCTGGAGCCAATCCCAGCTGACATAGGGCGAGAGGCAGGATCCACCATGGACAGGCTGCCAGCCTAACACAGGGCTAACACACTCACACCTGTGGGCAATTTAGGATCAGTTAAGCTAACCCCACTAACTGCATGTCTTTGCACTATGGGAAGAAAGCGGAGGACCCAGAGAAAACCCACACAGACACGGGGAGAACATCCAAACTCCACACCATCCAAGGTGGGTTCGAACCTACAGTAGGACCTTCTTGCTGTGAGGCTAACCACCATGCCACCATGCTGATCCTTCTGTGTGAAAAGGTTTACATTCTCATGATGTCAGTTGTGCCGCTGCTTACCTTTAGGCTCTTTACACAGATTTGTTACTGGATTAGCAGTGTGTCTTGTAAGGAAAAACCTGCTATCATGGAAATTTGGTTACCTCACACTCACAGTCTGCTGTTGAAATGCATAGTCCATCATCACACAGTTAATACGTCTCTGTGTGCTTCTGCATTTCTGTCCAGCAGAGGACCAAAGGGGACAGACGAGCCAAAATGGAAAACATTTTATCAGCCTGTCGTTGGTCATATTTTGAGTCTTGTTAAAACCAGGTTTAATGATATTGTTTAAATCTTGGCCAAGGGTGCATAGGGTTCCAGACAGGTTTAAAAAATATGAACTTTCACACTGTGTGTGTGTGTGTGTGTGTGTGTGTGTGTGTGTGTGTGTGTGTGTGTGTGTGTGTGTGTGTGTGTGTGTGTGTGTGTGTAGGAACCCCACCGCAATCACTTACTTTTCCATTAGCTTCTATACAAGATTAACTAAGACTTCACTAAAAACTAAAATTAGGTGTGATACAATATTTCAGTTACTCAAATAAGAATGAAAAATAGAGTTTTGAGAAAAAATAAAAGTAACCAAAATTGTTTGTTAACTTACAAAAATATAACACAAATATTGAAAAAATGTTCTTAGACCTCATCAGTTTGGTAAAAGTCTGTCCATGCAACCAGGAGGATGAGATGCTTATTGAGTAAGGATTGAATGGGTGAGTGAAAGGATGAGCCTCCACGCTGCATTGTGGTTTATTGACACCTATTCTGGTTTTCTTAAATATTGCCCCTGAAAAATACCTCCTGTATAATAATAAATAAAATACTAAAACTGCAGACTTATCTTCTTCCCCTTGGAAATATCTTTTGCAAATTTAGTATTAATTGTTACTGCTTCACAGATGACACCCAGCTGTATTTACCCACCAAACCTAACTCATCATTCCCACCCTCCTCCCTCAGCACCTGCTTGTCTGAAATCAAATCTGGGTTCACCTCAAACTTCCTTAAATTAAACAGTGATGAAACCCAGTTCCTCCTCATCGGAACAAAATCCATTCTATCCAAAGTCAACAGTTTCTCCCTCACAGCTGACAGCTCCTCACTTTTCCCCTCCCCTCAGATTAAGAGTCTGGGCGTCATCCTCGGCAGCACTCTTTCCACTACCGTATCAATACTAATATGCGGACTGCATACTTTCATCTCAGAAACGTTAATTGTCTCCGCCCCTCTCTCTTCCCCTCATACCACCGCCATCGTTGTCCACAGTCTTGTTGTATTGATTACTGTAACTCTCTTCTAGTTGGCCTCCCTCTCAATCCCTCCATAAGTTTCAAATGGTTCAGAATTCAGCCGATCACATATTACCAAACCCCCTCATTTCACCACATCACCCCAGTCCTGCAGCAGCTCCACTGGCTTCCGGTTAAATTCCAAATTCAATTCAGTTCTTCTGTATACATTCAAGGCCATTCACACGCTGGCTCCTCTCTATGTTCTTCTCATCACCTCCTCCTCCTCCCGCTTCCTTCGTTCTTCCTCTTCCATCTGACTTACTGTGCCCCCGCCCACCTCAGCAACAGAGCTTTTTCCTGCTCCGCTCCCAAACTGTGGAACTCTCTCCTACCTGACATCTGTAATATCAATTTATTTAGTCTTCAAATCACGACTCAAAATTCACCTGAGAGCCTCTTCACTTTAGTTTCCAGGTCATTTTAATTCAATTTCTTATTCTTTGTTTTTATGAGATTGTTGGTTTTTATCTCTGTAAAGTGTCCTTGGGTGTTTTGAAAGGTGCTTCCAAATAACACATGTTATTAATATTATTATTATTATTCACAGGTTATTTTTCACATCATTTTACATTAGATATGTTAATTCACTGTCTGGTTTTTGTAATTCTATTGATATTTCACATATTTGAAAATAACTGGAAAATTTTGTACAATTTACAGAAAAATTTTTTTTACAGTGTTCCCACCACATTTGCCAATGTTTCAGCAAAGACAGGCACCTGCTGAGCTTTGAAAAGGTGAAACAGCATAGATGGTGCACATAAAGATCAGATCATACTGAAGTCAGAAGGAAATACATGAGATTGGCAATGCAATTAAAAAATCTAGAAATAAACGAAATAAAATATATTTATTCTGAGCTAACTGACTATTTATTCTAACTAAGATTAACTAGAGTTTGAGGGGGCGTGTGTGTCATAAGATTATAAAGCTGTCATCTCAGTGACTGTGGGAAGCACATGCTGACTGTTATATTTTCATGTCTTCAGTAAAACAGGGCAGGATATTGTGCTGCAGATCTTTTTCCTCCAATTGTCATGGAATATAAAAATTACTTTATCCCTTAACTTATCTATTAAAGTCAGAAAGGATATTTATACATTCTTAACAGATCTCTAATTCAAACTTATCATAAGGGAATTCTTTTTTAAACATACAGTGAAAGAATAAAATATGAACAGTATGTAATGTGTAAACAGCTAAATATTATATTTAGCACGGATGCAGTCAAAATAAACTGCAGTGAATATATTCATGGTAATGAGGGAACATGCTTGTTGGGTTTTTTTATGTTTTCACAGGATTTGTTAACATAATGCCTAAAAATCATCATATTTCCTGTGTTATTGCATTGTGAACAGCTTTCTTGAATCATTATCAGACATGCATTGCTCTCAAATAAAATATTCAAATTATGGTATTTACCTGTATGTAGTCTACTACAGTGTGTGAGGTTAGTGAATAAAATAATATTAAGTATTATTATGCAGTAAATCCCTCATGCCGTGCCTGTGGGCTATAATATATTCTGAGTAACACTTGAGGTAAATTGCATGTGTTCTTTCTGCTGATCCAGATGTTATTACTGGCCTTTTTTGTGAGAGCACAGTTCATTGCAGGCAAAGAGTATTCACACAGAGGCAGTGCAGCCTCCACTGATTAGTTGGTAGAGCTCACATGTATATCGGCTCTGGCCTTCTGAGGACTCATGGGAACTTTAATATAGGCTTAAATCACGCCTTAGTGCTCTTTTCACTGCAAATCAGCATCAGCACTATAAAATAAACAAGCAGCATTGGGTTGACCATACTGTTTCTGTACAGAAAGGCCTTATTTAGATTAATGACAGTCCAGTAGGGGAATACAGCTGTTATATTGTTACAGTGGTTCTAGTCAAAGAAATTTATTTGTACCTGACTGGCTTCTCAACAAAAAGCCTTACAGGGATAATGAGATAATGAGAGAATATGTGTTGTACTATATAAATAATTTATATATATATATATATATATATATATATATATATATATATATATATATATACAGGGGTTGGACAATGAAACTGAAACACCTGTCATTTCAGTGTGGGAGGTTTCATGGCTAAATTGGACCAGCCTAGTGGCCAATCTTCATTAATTGCACATTGCACCAGTAAGAGCAGAGTGTGAAGGTCCAATTAGCAGGGTAAGAGCACAGTTTTGCTCAAAATATTGCAATGCACACAACATTATGGGTGACATACCAGAGTTCAAAAGAGGACAAATTGTTGGTGCACGTCTTGCTGGCGCATCTGACCAAGACAGCAAGTCTTTGTGATGTATCAAGAGCCACGGTATCCAGGGTAATGTCAGCATAGCACCAAGAAGGACGAACCACATCCAACAGGATTAACTGTGGATGCAAGAGGAAGCTGTCTGAAAGGGATGTTCGGGTGCTAACCCGGATTGTATCCAAAACACATAAAACCACGGCTGCTCAAATCACGGCAGAATTAAATGTGCACCTCAACTCTCCTGTTTCCACCAAAACTGTCTGTAGGGAGCTCCACAGGGTCAATATACATGGCCGGGCTGCTATAGCCAAATCTTTGGTCACTCGTGCCAATGCCAAACGTCGGTTTCAATGGTGCAAGGAGCGCAAATCTTGGGCTGTGGACAATGTGAAACATGTATTGTTCTCTGATGAGTCCACCTTTACTGTTTTCCCCACAGCCGGGAGAGTTACGGTGTGGAGAAGCCCCAAAGAAGCGTACCACCCAGACTGTTGCATGCCCAGAGTGAAGCATAGGGGTGGATCAGTGATGGTTTGGGCTGCCATATCATGGCATTCCCTTGGCCCAATACTTGTGCTAGATGGGCGCGTCACTGCCAAGGACTACCGAACCATTCTGGAGGACCATGTGCATCCAATGGTTCAAACATTGTATCCTGAAAGCGGCGCCGTGTATCAGGATGACAATGCACCAATACACACAGCAAGATTGGTGAAAGATTGGTTTGATGAACATGAAAGTGAAGTTGAACATCTCCCATGGCCTGCACAGTCACCAGATCTAAATATTATTGAGCCACTTTGGGGTGTTTTGGAGGAGCGAGTCAGGAAACGTTTTCCTCCACCAGCATCACGTCATGACCTGGCCACTATCCTGCAAGAAGAATGGCTTAGAATCCCTCTGACCGCTGTGCAGGACTTGTATATGTCATTCCCAAGACGAATTGACGCTGTATTGGCCGCAAAAGGAGGCCCTACACCATACTAGTAAATTATTGTGGTCTAAAACCAGGGGTTTCAGTTTCATTGTCCAACCCCTGTATATATATATATATATATATATATATATATATATATATATATATATATTAGCCCTGCAACAGGCTGGCACCTGTCTATGGTGTAGTCTGTCTCTCACAGAAGAAAATGGATGGATGGATCTAAATTCTTTTCATGATTATTTTTCTCTGGAAAAAGAAAAGCTTGCTGTCTTCAATCCAAATCCAATTCCTCTGTAACAAACTAAAAATGAATGCATCCTCTTACCTGCACAACCTAATAGCTCACCAGTGAGTGCCTCATTGAAATATTTTTGCAGAAACAATATAGTCAAGTATCTTCACATTTGCATGGCTGGTAATTCAGTATAAAGACCTGAGATTATATAATCTGAGGTTAGTTTAAGATTTAGTTTTTTGACTAATTACTTTTATTTTTGTGAAGATACTGTCACCTTTCTTAAAGGGTGGATCGTGTTATTTACATCTCATTAACCTGAATGTAATTATGCCTTTTCCATACAGCAGGCTGGCGCAGTGCTGCACCGCACAGTCACAGTTAACACAGTGTGAATGCAGTTTAGTGTGTGGTTCAGCATTAAAATGTAATGTGGAAACTTATCCAACAACTTCAGCTTCCCAGAACAGTGACAGTGTTACTCTGGACAATTCAACAGCACTGCTCAAAGGAAACAAGCTAACATGACCATGAGGTGTGAGGCTAAATAAAGTGTAATGAAATGGATGTTCAGCTGTAGTAACAGGCCTTATCTACTAATAATACACTGAGCTTCACTAATGCTCTTGTGGCTGAAAGGGAGCAAATCCCTGCAGTCAGATTCCAATTACACTTTTCCAGGAGAGGCAGGGGACTGTCTGTATGTTGCATGATCATCAATAACGCGTGTTTCAGATGCAGAGAGTTTGAAATATGTTTTGGTAATTATTTTTTTAAGCAGTGTGGTTTTAGCTAGTAGTCAGACTGAAACTAGAAAGTGGTTGGAGTAGTTATTGTGATACTAGTCTGAGTTTGATTTATGTTCAAAGCTGGCCAGAGAAAAACAATCCCAACCTTCCTCTGAGAACCCTGCATGTTTGTGCTGCAGCCATATTGACAGGACTACATCTGTGCTGCTATAAAGAGACAGCGAGAGATGAGAGATCTCTGTAATCCAGCAGTATTAAAACAACCTGCAGGGAAGAATGCCATGATTAAATTTATTAGTCTGAGACAGACCCTACATTTTGTGAGTAACCCAATTTTAGCTGTGTCTGCCGGGGCCAGTGAAAACACTGCTCCCTGTGCTGCTGCCATCCAGCCAGCCACCATAAATCATCTCTGTTGTTTCATCTGGCGACTGAGAGCACGGAAAAATATCATCAAACCTGACCTCCGCGTCCTACATGTTATATTTTCCATCAGAGGAGGACTCGCTCTCTCCTTTTTCTCCTACATAGGATAGCACCCTGTAATGATGAACACAAGCCTAAACAAGAGCATTATTCTAGTTTGTTATGTTGCAGTCTCTAAATATGTTCCAATGGAACCTAAGGTTTAAGATGCCACAGCATGATTGCAGTTCAAGAAACTTTTGATCATGGAAAAATAATTACTTAAATAGATCAAACATAAATAAGGAAGCTGGGAGCTCCAGCAAAAATAATGAAAAGAGAAGATCATAAACCAACCACACAACTGGCCATCAGATACAATTTTATCAAACTCTTGCCTCAACGTGCTTTGTATTGTAAGGTAAAGACGTACCATCCTTTAAACTGATATTAATAAACTACACTAATGAAACCAAGACCGAACACAGGAGTGCCGACACCTCCCAACTCACCTTCTGGGTCATAAACAGAACTGCACAAAGAATCTGAGGAAAAAAATGCCAGTGCTGATGGAGGGAAGCGAGAGAGAGACACCCTGCTCTACCTTATCAGGATTTATGTTATGCTTGCTGCTGAGCCTCCAACCAATCAGAACTATGGATGAAGCAGAGGGGGGTTACATAAGGATGAATGAAAAAACAATAAATGTGGTAAATGTGTGCAACCAGGCACATTTAACTACGAGTGGTGATTCAGTTAAGAAGACCTTGTTCCTCAGTGATTGGGGTTAACCTGCAAAATGTGGCTGTAGAAAAATGCATTAAATTTGAAAGGCATTACTGCTCCACAACAACCACTGAAAGGGATTTTCTGAAATTCTTCAAAGCAGAAAGCTTTCATTATTATATAATTATATATTATTAGTTTATACTTAATGTATTTTTCATTGTTGAGACAAGGTTTATGATTTATTGTACAATAAATTGCTTTCAATTTATTTGCATTCAGTATACGTTGACAAAGATATGACACAGTAAAAGGCTGGCAGCAGCCAAACTTATAAAAGTCATAATTAAATTTTCCTTTAAGCTTTTTAGCGATCTGTCTCCCTGTCTGTCTGTTTTCTAAGTCATATATTATGTCCAAGGTCAATGAATAACACCTGACGTGAGTTCTGTCCTCCATGCTGTCATGAATAGTAATTATAGTTCATCAGCAGAAGCAGCCATAATAATGATAACCTGTTACACTAAGACTAGTACAGTTTGTTTTGTAGCCTGTGCACTCTGCACATTAGATATGTGAGTGAACACACTGTGTTGAGGATGGTATCTCAAAGTTGGTTTTTTAAACCAGTGACAAGGTTTTTATGAATAAGTGGGAAGACTGCTGCTTGCTCAAATTTCATATCATCACCCTAATGAAATAATGGGCTAAGTCATTTTCTGACCTACACAGTAAAGGAGTATATGTGCAAAAGGTTCTCCTGCTGCTGGGACTGGATGCAGTGGAGCAGGACGAAGGGCTTGGTTTGGTTTCCCACCAACCAGGTAGATGTGACAAGAACAGCAGGACCTAATTACATCACTTTTTAAACCCGGCCGAAAGAAGTGATGCAAAATCCAATGGTAAGTCTTTTTATTTCTAAATGTCCAGGAAACCTGTTATGTCTAAGACTGAGTATCAGAGGGTGGGAACAATTACCTGTCTAAATGCATTCCAGCCAAGATCACTGGATGAGTGGGGGTACCAGCTATGCATTATTAACACAACATTTTCAATGCTGTAAACACGGAGACTCCCGGCACTTGAGTTTGCAGCCGACAGACATTTAGCTAGTGTTGGGTTGGTCTGTTGTGCACAGACAAAATCTGCTTTGTTTATCTCAAACGACAGGCCAGCTAACAGGCTGGTAACACATTTTCCTGTCTATTCTGCAGGTGGCTCCTTTTCCTCTGGGCCATCTTCAGAGCAGGGGAAGCAGGGAAAACAGAGGTCAGACTGACAACAGCAGGATCAAGCACACTACCAATTCAGTTTAATTCAATTTTAGTTATATAATACCAAATTACAACAAACAGTCACCTCAAGGTGCTTTATATTGTAAGGGAAAGACAATAGAATAATCTGTGAGAAAACCCTACAGTAAAATGACCCCTATGGGCACTTGGTGACAGTGGGAAGGAAAAACTCCCTTTTAACCCTCTGGGGTTGACTGACATGCCAGTGCGTAAAAATGACTTTGTCAGTTTAAGATGATGTAGCAGCTTCGCTGCTTCATTGACTCAACGTTTCAACACGAGGTAGTGCAGACTTCAAACTAGGTGTCGGTTTTTATATCTTGTCGAAAGGCCAAGTAAAACCAGAGTTATTATCAATAATCTACCCCATGCTTGCTCCTGTAGATTATCCTCATGTTTAATTGCTAACAGGAAGTGCATGCAAGCAAAAAAAACCACAAAAAATCATGACATCCTTTTCTATTTGTGGAAAAATGCCCCACTCAACCAATCAAAAAGTTATATGGCAACTTGTGGCATTTGGTTGCTGAGGTGAAAGAGTGGTGAAAGACAGTGATAGCGATGGCAAGTTTTGCCTGTGACGTTCCCTTCTGTCTTTGGTGGTCAGAAACTGTTCTTTGGAGTGGCACAAATAATTTATCTTATTGTGACATCTGATTTTTCTGTAAATAGATGCAAAAATTAGTGAAGCTTACCAATGATCTTCTTACAGCCTCTGACAGTGGACTCATCTCTGTTCTTGTCCTGTTGGACCTCAGTGCAGCTTTGATACTGTTGACCATAACATTTTATTACAGAGATAAGAGCATACTATAGGTATTAAAGGTACTGCACTGCAGCTTACTCAGCTTTACCTATCAATGAAGCCAGATGACACACATCAATTAGTTAAACTGCAGGAATGTCTTAAAAAGACATTGAGGCCTGGATGACCTCTAATTTCCTGCTTCTAAATTCAGATCAAACTGAAATGCTTGTTCTCGGCCCCACAAATCTTAGAAACATGGTGTCTAACCAGATACTTACTCTGGATGGCATTACTTTGGCCTCCAGTAACACTGTGAGAAATCTTGGAGTCATTTTTGACCAGGATATGTCCTTCAATGCACATATTAAACAAATATGTAGGAACGCTTTTTTGCATTTGCGCAATATTTCTAAAATTAGAAACATCCTTTCTCAGAGTGATGCTGAAAAGCTAATTCATGCATTTATTACTTCTAGGCTGGACTATTGTAATTCATTATTATCAGGCTGTCCTAAAAGCTCCCTGAAAAGCCTTCAGCTGATCCAAAATGCTGCAGCTAGAGTACTGACAGGGACTAGAAAGAGAGAGCAGATTTCTCCCATATTGGCTTCTCTTCATTGGCTCCCTGTTAAATCTAGAATAGAATTTAAAATCCTTCTCCTCACATACAAGGTCTTGAAGAATCAGGCACCATCTTATCTCAAAGACCTCATAGTCCCATATCACCCCAACAGAGCACTTCACTCTCAGACTGCTGGCTTACTTGTGGTTCCTAGGATACTTCAGAGTAGAATGGGAGGCAGAGCCTTCAGCTTTCAGGCCCCTCTTCTGTGGAACCAGCTTCCAGCTTGGATTCAGGAGACAGACACCCTCTCTATTTTTAAGATTAGGCTTAAAACTTTCCTTTATGATCAAGCTTATAGTTAGGGCTGGATCAGGTGACCCTGAACCCTCCCTTAGTTATGCTGCTATAGGCCTAGGCTGCTTAGGGCACTGTTTCTTTTCATTCACCTTACTGTATATGTCTAAATGTTGGATGCTTAGGACATTTAATCAGTCTAAGGTTACTGGTATTACTTTCCGAATTACCTTTACTGCAGCGTGCCAACTTCCAGTCCCTCCACCACAACAGATCTGCTCCTGTGGTCCAAACAAGACTTTCCTGTGATCCCAGGAAAGCAGACTGTCTTGGTGACTATCAACAGTATGTTGTCACTTCTTTCCACCTTTTTATGCCCTACTTCAAGCATAGTATTGATTTATTTTCCTATTGTACTGTGTTTTGCAGAGTTTAGTCAAATCAAAATGACATTTTGATTTACAGGTCCACACAAACTATTCCTCCCTGTAGTTTGTTGCCCCCTTTGTTCATGTAAATGGACTGCAGACATTCAAGAATTGACTGAATGCAGATACTGTCCAGCAACCACCAGCTGTCAAATGCTGTTCAAGTTTGATGTGTTCAAGTCATTTGAACTGATGAAGTTGGCCAGCCCTGCTTCATCACAGCAAGCGCTTCTCAGAATGCCTGAACAGCGATCTGTCTCCATAGGGAGGGTCAGAACTCTTCTTTTTCATTTCCAAAATTTCTAACCAGCATACTTTAAATGATTTTGTTTGTACTGATACCTTTCACAGAGTCTCCGAGAGTTTGCCTACCATAATTTTAAACAAGCCTTTTACCTGCCCAGCATGCACACCAGACATGCTGGCTGTATCTGCAGATGATAACAGAACCACTTCAGTTAGTCATTGATTTATGAAGTATTTAACTTTTCGTATGCACAAAACTTCAGTCATATTGTGCCACCTGTGCCAACTTTAATAACTGAACCTTTATAGATGTACTTCTGTTGCTAAGAACTATTCAAATTGAACAGGACAGATGAACCATCTCATTTTGATGGTTTATTCCTCACACAAGATGCCAAAGTATCTACCTTTGTAGACCAAATCAGAAGCCAGATGATAAGTGTATGTATTTATTGTATCCTTTCACTCTTCATTAGGTTTCATTTGTCTCTAAGCCACATGTGACAGATTGTACCTATTTATAGAGAACAGGTTTGTGGTCCAGCAACATTTACAGCAGGCAGAGAAACTTCACAGAAGTGCAGAGGTGGTGTGCAGACATGGAATCTTGCTGCAAGGCTCGACTCTGTGCCATACATGCATACCCAGTATTCCTGCAGAAGGAGCTGGCACAGACTTCAAATGCAACATTCTTTTGCATGAACAGTTTCCAGGTAGTAAAAATCAATGAAAAAATAATACAATTTTCCCCTGATGTTTCTGTCTATATAATCTGTATTCATGAGCTATGTTGGGAAACACCAGTAGGAGTAAAGAGTGCATGTCAGATGTTACAGATAATCAGTAATTTCAATATGTAATAAAGATGTAATATAACATAGTCATGACTAGTGATGAAAGTTACCTTAAAAAGGTAATCTGATTACTGATTACGCCTTTAAAAAGTAACTTAGTTACTTTACTAATCACTTAATTTTAGAAGTAACAAAGTTAGATTACAAGGTACTTTATTAGTTACATTCAACAGTTCCCGGTGTGCCAAACAGTGATCGTCTGCCATAAAGTGATTCTGATGTTTCTGTGTGTTTTTATGTGTAATGTTCAGGGGTGAAAGTAAGCCGGTATGGTCTGGTACTGTGTACCACTAAAAGATTCTGCGCCGGTACGCAGTACCTGGAAGAGGGGGAGCTGTACAGCCGTCATTCAGACCCAGTCACGGCTGCACTTTGGGTCAGAATAGATTCACTAGCAATAAGCAGTCTAAAACACGACTTAATCAGTTAATAAATAGCTTTTTTTCTCGTTTCTAATTGTTTCTGAACCGTTCGTGCTATGATGGAGCCTCAATTCTCCTCGGAGCTTGGGGCTTTTTTCAACGACCAGTCTTTAAAACATTCACCGTTACACTTAGCCTCTTAACTGGCCAGTGGCCACGTCCCCCGTACAGGACGTATGTTGTGCATTTTATATAGCAGGCTAGAGCCTCCCATTTTGATTGACACCTCATTCAGACAATCATGTAACTGGTAATTATTGGCTCTGGAAAACCCATTTCTTAACATGATTGGCCAAATGAGGTGTCACTCAAAGTGGGAGGGTCTAGCCTGCCTTCAGTTCTTTAACAATTGAAAAAATATATTCCACATTGTCAAGTGCTTCTAATTTCTGCCTTATGCAGGTAGGCAACAGTAAAGAAAAAAAAAAAAAAAAAAAAAAAAAATATATATATATATATATATATATATATATATATATATATATATATATATATATATATATATATATGTGACCGATGTCTGTCTGGTCATATCTCTTTGCTGCTCAATGATCCACTCCACATCAGTTGGTTGTGACAGCAGTTTATTATCTGCACAAAATACCACAGCAATTCAGTTGTTGTGGATAGAGATCGTGTGGACACTTAGCATGAGCTCTGTTTTGCCTGGAAAACAGCACCACCGTTAGCTGCTAGCTCAGTTGAACGCATGGATATAAAATCATGGCAGATACAAAAAAATCTAACAATATCTAGCAACAAAACATGGTGAAAACACAACAAGGAGCATAGTACACAACATAAAATAGTTAGCTTTTAGCTCTCAAGTACTCTGGGATGACTCAAATATTATATTTTGTCCAGCCATGTTACCTCGTCTCGAGCAGTTCTATGCAGCGAGGCCGATCCACAATTCTCACGACTGCTATACAGTGCAGGTACGACTAGCGACAGCAGATGGCGCTGTTTCATTCCCAATTTAGTGCGATTTAACAAAAGCTCATTTTACCTATGTTACATATATATACCCCCCCCCCCCCCCCCCCACACACACACACACACACACACACACACACACACAAGGGTGCTGGTCATAAAATTAGAATGTCACGAAAAAGTTTATTTATTTCAGTAATTCCATTCAAAAAAGTAGAATATTACTTCAGACCAATACAAAAAAGGATTTTTAGAAATGTTGGCCAGCTGAAAAGTATGAACATGAAAACTATGAGCATGTACAGCACTCAGTACTTAGCTGGGGCTCCTTTTGCCTGGATTACTGCAGTAATGCAGCGTGGCATGGAGTCGATCAGTCTGTGGCACTGCTCAGGTGTTATGAGAGCCCAGGTTGCGCTGATAGTGGCCTTCAGCTCTTCTGAATTGTTGGGTCTGGTGTATCACATCTTCCTCTTCACAATAGCCCATAGATTTTCTATGGGGTTAAAGGTCAGGTGAGTTTGCTGGCCAATTAAGAACAGGGATACCATGGTCCTTAAAGCAGGTACCGGTAGCTTTGGCACTGTGTGCAGGTGCCAAGTCCTGTTGGAAAATGAAATCTGCATCTCCATAAAGTTGGTCAGCAGCAGGAAGCATGAAGTGCTCTAAAACTTCCTGGTAGACGGCTGCGTTGACCTTGGACCTCAGAAAACACAGTGGACCAACAGCAGCAGATGACACGGCACCCCAAACCATCACTGACTGTGGAAACTTTACACTGGACCTCAGCCAGCGTGGATTCTGTGCCTCTCCTCTCCTCCTCCAGACTCTGGGACCTTGATTTCCAAAGAAAATGCAACATTGACTTTGCTCAGAGAACATAACTTTGGAGCACACAGCAGCAGTCCAGTCCTCTTTGTCTTTAGTCCAGGCGAGACACTTCTGACGCCGTCGCTGTTCAAGAGCGGCTCGACACGAGGACTGTGACAGCTGAAACCCATGTCTGCATACGTCTGTGCTGGTGGTTCTTGAAGCTCTGACTCCAGCTGCAGTCCACTCTTTGTGAATCTCCCCCACATTTTTGAATGGCTTTTGTTCCACAATCCTCTCCAGGGTGCAGTTATCCCTGTTGTTGTACACTTTTTTCTACCACATCTTTTCCTTCCCTTCGCCTCTCTATTAATGTGCTTGGACACAGAGCTCTGTGAACAGCAGCCTCTTTAGCAATGACCTTTTGTGTCTCGCCCTCCTTGTGCAAGGTGTCAAAGGTCGTCTTTTGGACAACTGTCAAGTCAGCAGTCTTCCCCATGATTGTGTAGCCTACAGAACTAGACTGAGAGACCATTTAAAGGCCTTTGCAGGTGTTTGGAGTTAATCAGCTGATTAGAGTGTGGCACCAGGTGTCTTCAATATTGAACCTTTTACAATATTCTAATTTTCTGAGATACTGAATTTGGGGTTTTCATTAGTTATCAGTTATAATCATCAAAATTAAAAGAAACAAACATTTGAAATATATCAGTCTGTGTGTAATGAATGAATATAATATACAAGTTTGACTTTTTGAATGGAATTACTGAAATAAATCAACTTTTTCATGATGTTCTAATTTCATGACCAGCACCTGTATTTGGTTTTTGTCATAGTACCGGCAAGAATTTAAAACTACTTTCACCCTTGGTAATGTCTTTGCTTATATTGGTAAATAGAGTGCAGTCAGCATGATTTATGAAGGGCTTATATATGAAATGAAGAAATAAGCTGTTTTTCAACAATCTTTAGGAGTCTGTGTTATTGTACCTACATTATAATCAATCCAGAGCTTTTTGGCCACTTCAAATATCTTTATAGATCTGTGATGTTATATTTGTTGTGATTTCTGCAGCTTTCTGAGCCAGATTTATGTTTAAAAAGACATTTTTAATGTCAATGACAGTTTTTAACCTTGATTAAAAAAAACAAATATATAAAAGTCACTTTGCCAAAAACTGAGTGCAGCCTCTATCTTGTGATAGAAATGCTGTTTCTCTCTCAAAATGACCTGAAATCATTGATGAGAGATATGTTTGACACATGTTTCACAGATTGCAAGTCAACAAGTCATTTACAGCTGTTTAAATACAGGCAATCATTTTTGGGCAAACACTGAAAATTGCTTTTTTAGTAAACAATCACTTTTTGGCACAACACCAGCAGCACCCCCCCGCCGCCTCAACATAAAAATGACAACCATGAAATGAGGGCGAGTCAGCTGTGTTTAAGGGCAGCATTTCCTCTACTACATACTGCTGACCAGCTTCTTCAGTGCCAGGTTGAACAGGTCAGTAGCTTCCTGACTACAAAGTACATGATCAATTCAGGTTGGTTACTGTGGCACTACTGTGGAGAGAGTGAGCAGCACCAAATTCCTGGGAGTGCACGTCTCAGAGGACCTGTCCTGGAGCAAGAACACATCATCACTGGCCAAAAAGGCTCACCAGCGCCTCTACTTTCTCCGTAAGCTGAGAAGAGCTGGAGCTCCAACCCCCATCATGTGCACCTTCTACAGAGGTGCCATCGAGAGTGTCCTGACTAGCTGCATCACAGTGTGGTTTGGCGCATGTACCGCATCCTGCCGTAAGACTCTCCAGCGCATCGATAGAGCGGCTGAAAAGATCGTCGGCACCTCTTTTCCCTCACTACATGACCTACACAGTTCCCGCCTCACTCGGAAAGCCCTCTGCATGGCGGGCGATCCTACACATCCACTACACAGCTTCTTCAGCCTGCTGCCATCAAGAAGGAGAGTGCGGAGTCCCCGGGCTCGAACCAGCAGACTGAGGGACAGCTCCATTCATCAGGCAGTCAGGATGCTTAACTCTCTGCCTGCTCTGCCCCCCTCCCTCCCTCTCTTACTGCCTTAACACACAAACTTTCACACTTTTTCACATACCATATTTCACACTGAACTCATTAAGAACTGGTTATTCTCTCAACTCAAGTTTATGTGCTCATTCAATTACACTACTGTTCATAATTGCACTACTGTTTATAATTGCACTACTGTTACACTTACACTATACTACAATACCGTTTATATTAGCATCAGCCTTAATGCACAGCACATGTGACTTTACTGTCAATATCAGGGTCTCCATATATATATATATATATATATATATATATATATATACTGTGTACATCTACTTTATTCATTCCATATGCCACTTATCTAGATATCAATGCCAGGACCGCTACACGTGGGTATATATATATATATATATATATATACTTTTATATTTATATATTTATACTGCTATAGTTTATATTTTAAAATTAGGATGGTACCGTATTTTTCTTTTTTATTTATTATGCTAATATTATTTGTTAGTTAAATGTTTACTGTTTATTGTTGCACCATTGGGTCTGAGAGTAACGAAATTTCGATCCTGTGTATGTCCTGTACATATTGCAGATTCGACAATAAAGTTGACTTTGACTTTAAATAATGTGGGTTTTGACAATAGGTGTAATAGGGTGAAACATTTATTTGAGTTAGCATCTTTTATTGTTGTGTTTATTTAACAGGCAGAGCAGATATGATCACTGTACTTGCCGTGACATGGAGCCACAGAAAAATGGAAACTCTCCACAAGACACTGGCAAAGAGATAAGCAAAAGTGAGAAGCTTACTTTATTTATTCATGATTTAGTGTAGTTCATCTGTGTGTGTGTGTGTGTGTGTATGTGTTTAACATATGACTGGGACACTAAACAGACCACAAAGAGAGCTAAAATGGAAGAAGACAATCTTGAAAGTCTGAAACAAGAGCACAACATCTCCATGGAGGATACAGCACTCTGGGTTAGGGTTTAATCCCGGGATCCGGGATTCCCGGGAAATGCGATCAGAACCATTTCCCGTTTCCCGGGAAACGTTAGACGGGAAACCGGGAAAAAAGTCGCGCGCGTCGATTTGACTTTCAGAAAGAAAAGAAAGCTTCAGAATGTTAAATTTAAGGGAATATTGAGAGAAGGGTTCGTTTAATGCGAAAAGCATTACTCTTCATTTCAGGCACGTTCAGCCTCCGTTTAAGGCTTCAGCCTTCATCTCAAGCGTTTTAATAGAGGTATTACACAGTTGTACTTTTTTCCTCTTTAATTTGTTGAAATCGTAGGCAATGTGTTTACCCTAAGGTATTTTGTATTATATAATTTTATATTATTATATATTGTTATATTGCATTATATAGCCTATAAAATATGCCTGCCCTGAACAATAAAGAAATATCTGTTTAACTTCGAGTGTTTCTTTTCCTCGTTTGCAGCCGCTTACTAACAATCATGAATTAGGATACGGGCCTAATGTGTGAAGAAAGTATCATGAAATAGATTGCTTTAACATATTTCGCTTTTAAAATGGAGTTGAGTAAAATGTATATTTTTTAGGCTATAAGGATTGGCCAGTTTTTCAAAAGACGATTCACAGCGAACCTACTTTAACCCTCAGACACGGTGTTATAAATTTGTTGTTGCCAGAATGGCAATGACCAAGTCATAGTGCATTACTCAAGGCCCTGTGTTATGTCATATTATAGTGTAGTACGGTAGTTAACTTTTCAATGACTATTACAGCGTTCCACTGGTGGAGATATAGCGCAACAGATGTCGCCACGACAGCGTGGCTGAGCCTTTATCAATGCTGTGGAGATGAACCGTATTGTTTTGCACCAGCAGTTGTAAAATATCTTGGTATAATTCCATGTACAATGGAGGAATATTTAAATTATATTTGTTAAGGGAGTGTTGAGGAACGATACAACACCGCATAGCTCGAGCACTCCAATGTCCAGATGTAGGTTTTATTGCATTAATCAAGCCGACGTTGCCCCCTACTGGGCATAACAGGACATAGCTGGAAAGCTACCTCTACAATATCACAATAGGTTAAGCCCGACACAGGCTACAGAAGGCCTAATTAAAATAAAAAATAAATAAACTTTTTCCCGGGATTCCCGGGAAATGGCTCGTCATTTCCCGGGATTTGATTCATGTCATTTTCGGGAAAAATATTAAACCCTACTCTGGGTGTGTAATGTCCAAAAATGGGCAGCCAGTGGTTTGTAATATAGTTGTTGACTTATAAACCAGCATTTCTTTCCATAATAGCGGCTGCAGGGCTTACATACAACTTTGCTTTTCCCATTTTCAGCTTTCCTTTGTTTGTTTTTCAAGACAGAGACCGCGCTCACAGTCGCCATGAAGCGCTCCAGAGAGCAATAGAAGACATTATTTATTCACTCAGAAAACTGAAGCATGATCAGGTATATGCTCCTGTCAATGAAAAACATGTTTTAAGGTTGTTTTGAATTCCTCAAATACTTTTTATTTGTTAGTGATCCTATAGACAGCAGCCAGACTGCATGATCTGAAGAAAAAATTGAGAGAAGATAAAGAGTTATAACTGTGTTGCTGAGGGAGAACAAACTGAACTTAAATCAGTTTGTGGTCTTGCTGAATAAGTTATTCTGCCTCGGGAACAAGGAGATGGTAAGAAAAATGTATTTTTGTGTCTTAGAAATAGTCAATATTCAGAGGTTTTCACACAAAAATGTGAACATTACAAGATATCAGAGTACATGCAGTTTGACTTATGAACTTGTTCCAATGTTATCAATAATAATATCAATCTTTTCTAATTTTCATAGATTTTTCTATACACATTGAATTATATATTCTGGCTTCTCTGCAATAATTAAAGGTGGTAGAGTTTTTTCTTCTTATTATTATATCGTATAAGTTCCCTTTGTTAACTGCTCTCTGAATTTATCTTGTGGTGGAACACCACTCTAGCAGGTGTATCTAGGCAGTGTATTTTTTTAAGTACTCACATTTGTTTTCCTTGCACAAATAGTGGTATGATTCCACTTAAAGAGGAGTGTGTTTGACCAGGTCATGCTTGTCAGGAGTCTGGAAGAAAAGAAGCTCATCAGGGTTTGTACGCCTTTTCCAGGAGCAAATCCAAGTACTTTCATGGTCCAATTTCAGGATTTTCCAGCACATTAAGGGGTCATTCACAATTATCAGCATTTTCCAAAGTGTACAGAGTGCTCTTTTTCAGACCCCCCCTCCCCAAAAGTGTACAAAGAAAATGCTGATCTTTTTTTCACATCAATAAACATTTAATTTCGCCTGGTTCTTTGGTATTTTCATGTAATTGCTAAAATTGGCAGTGGAAATCACTTTTTGGCACAACACCGGAAACTACACTCGCACCGTATTTTGTGTGCATACAGTACAGCACTCCTACTGCTTCCCTTTGTAAGCTGTGGGCATCACCCAGACCTCGCTTCAGCACTGGCACCCCCCTCAGCTCCACACATGTAGTTTACTCACGAGAGCGTGAACCTGCAGCAGACACTTGTGTGCACGATGCTCTGGAATCACATTATTTGTGCGGATTATGTTTTTTCTCGTGTGTGACTTTTGATCTAAATATAATTCCATACTCGTCTTATCCATAATTGGAATTTGCAGTTTTCCAGCCAACACTCATTAAAATGGCGACTCTTTGCCTTCGAGGGGGAGGGGCGCATTCACAAACTGACTGACAGGTCACATGCAGATGTGCAGGCCAGACCCAAGTGGAGAAATTTTCATCAGGCTTTCCAATTCATTTCATTTCATTTCTCCATTTCATAACCAAACTATTTAATCAGAAAGTTATTTTAAATTAAAAAAAAAAAAGTGGTTATAATTTCACGCACTTTCAAGCACTATATCCAAAATTCAAGCACTTTTCAAACCTTGAAATGAAAATATTAAAATCCAAGCACTTTCAAGTACGAACCCTGCTCATTATGAAGGAGATGACTCAGCATTGTCAGTATCTGAGACAAAGACTGGATCAACTCTACAAGCTCCTTCAGCAAATAAAAGGGGACCCCAAGAATCATATTATCATAGAATCATAGAATCATATCTCTGTTCTTGTCCTGTTGGACCTCAGTGCAGCTTTTGATACTGTTGACCATAACATTTTATTACAGAGATTAGAGCATACTATAGGTATTAAAGGTACTGCACTGCAGTGGTTTGAATCATATTTATCTCATAGACTCCAATTTGTTCATGTAAATGGGGAGTCTTCTTCACACACTAAGGTTAATTATGGAGTTCCACAGGGTTCTGTGCTAGGACCAATTCTATTTACATTATATATGCTTCCCTTACACAGTATTATTAGAAAGCACTGCATCAATTTCCATTGTTATGCAGATGATACTCAGCTTTACCTATCAATGAAGCCAGATGACACACATCAATTAGTTAAACTGCAGGAATGTCTTAAAGATATTAAGGCCTGGATGACCTCTAATTTCCTGCTTCTAAATTCAGATCAAACTGAAGTTCTTCTACTCGGCCCCACAAATCTTAGAAACATGGTGTCTAACCAGATACTTACTCTGGATGGCATTACTTATGCCTCCAGTAACACTGTGAGAAATCTTGGAGTCATTTTTGACCAGGATATGTCCTTCAATGCACATATTAAACAAATATGCAGGACCGCTTTTTTGCATTTGCGCAATATTTCTAAAATTAGAAACATCCTTTCTCAGAGTGATGCTGAAAAGCTAATTCATGCATTTATTACTTCTAGGCTGGATTATTGTAATTCATTATTATCAGGCTGTCCTAAAAGCTCCCTGAAAAGCCTTCATCTGATCCAAAATGCTGCAGCTAGAGTACTGACAGGGACTAGAAAGAGAGAGCAGATTTCTCCCATATTGGCTTCTCTTCATTGGCTCCCTGTTAAATCCAGAATAGAATTTAAAATTCTTCTCCTCACATACAAGGTCTTGAATAATCAGGCCCCATCTTATCTCAAAGACCTCATAGTACCATATCACCCCAATAGAGCACTTCGCTCTCAGACTGCTGGCTTACTTGTGGTTCCTAGGATACTTAAGAGTAGAATGGGAGGCAGAGCCTTCAGCTTTCAGGCCCCTCTTCTGTGGAACCAGCTCCCAGCTTGGATTCAGGAGACAGACACCCTCTCTATTTTTAAGATTAGGCTTAAAACTTTCCTTTATGATCAAGCTTATAGTTAGGGCTGGATCAGGTGACCCTGAACCCTCCCTTAGTTATGCTGCTATAGGCCTAGTCTGCTGGGGGGTTCCCATGATGCACTGTTTCTTCTCATTCACCTTATTTACTTTGTTTATACTCCACTCTGCATTTAATCATTAATTGATATTAATCTCTGGCTCTCTTCCACAGCATGTCTTTTCTCTCCCCTCAGCCCCCCCTCAGCAGATGACCCCCCCTCCCTGAGCCTGGTTCTGATGGAGGTTTCTTCCTGTTAAAGGGAGTTTTTCCTTCCCACTGTCACCAAGTGCTGCTCATAGGGGGTCATTTTGACTGTTGGGTTTTCTCTGTATTATTGTTGGGTCTTTACCCACAATACAAAGCGCCTTGAGGCGACTGTTTGTTGTGATTTGGCGCTATATAAATAAAATTGAATTGAATTGTTAATGATCTTATTAGCATATAGGTGCTGTTAACCCCTTATTGCCTGAATTTATTTAAAGGTATACAAAAAAAGTAATTGTGTTTTTCCTTTTAATCAGATCCTAAATTACTTTGAGATTGCAAATTTTCATATAGCACATAGAATAGATATAAATTTAGGTAGGATGCAAATTAGCGACATTAGGCATAAGTGTAATTAAACAAATTTTCCAGTCTCAGGTATACTGACAATTTTATTTATGTTACTATATAAACAATGATTTAAAAACTCATGGAATTCATAGAACTAGTTGCTCTTGTTAAGGCACAGGTAAATTTGCACTTTGAACATGTGAAAAGTAAAAAAGCCACATAATAGAATAGAATAGAATAGAATGCCTTTATTGTCATTATACAGGATGTACAATGAGATTGGAGGGCCACTCCTGTTCAGTGCCATGTAAAAGAAAATCAAACTCTCTAAAATAAAAATATTATAATCTAGTATGATCAATATAATCAAGAGATATACAGAAATAAACAATGTGTAAAATATACAAAAAATAGAATGTATAAAAATATATACATACATTGGTGCATCTGTACATTGTAAGAAAAGTAAATATGTGTATACATATAATAATGAAGATGATGAATATTGCACTTGGTGAATGAATATTGCACTAGTGAATGAATACTGGATATTACACAATATAGGAATGTCAGATATTGTTCAGTATGAATAATATAATATTGCACAGTTACAGTGGGTGAGTGTGTGAGTTCAGGGTGGTGATTGCTCTGGCGAAGAAACTGTTCTTGAGTCTGTTTGTTCTGGCTTTGATGCACCTGTAGCGCCTGCCAGAGGGCAGCAGGTCAAACAGGTCAAAGCCAGGGTGTGAGCAGTCCTTGATGATGTTCCTGGCTCTGCTGATGCAGCGGGAGGTGTAGATGTCCATCAGGGAGGGGAGAGGGCAGCCAACGATTCTTTGTGCTGTCTGGACTACCCTCTGAAGCCTGACCCTGTCTGCCTCAGTGCAGCTGCCATACCATACTGTGATACAGTACGTCAGCAGGCTCTCAATGGATGAGCGGTAGAAGGTCAGCAGCAGGTTTGAGTCCAAGTTGTTCTTCCTGAGGACCCTCAGGAAGTGAAGTCGCTGCTGAGCCTTCTTGATAACAGCTGTGATGTTATCTGACCAAGAGAGATCAGCAGAGATGAGGACACCAAGAAACCTGAAGATGTGGACCCTCTCCACATGCTCGCCGTTGATGTAGAAGGGAGCTGGGTCAGTCCTGTGCTTCCTGAAGTCAATGATGATCTCCTTGGTTTTCATGGTGTTCAGTACCAGGTTGTTCTCTGAACACCAGGCTGTCAACTTCAAGACCTCCTCTCTGTAAGCTGCCTCATCTCCCTTCGAGATGAGTCCGACCACTGTGGTGTCGTCAGCAAATTTGACGATGAGGTTGTTATTGTGGGCCGGACTGCAGTCATGGGTGTAGAGGCAGTACAGGAGGGGGCTCAGCACACAGCCCTGTGGGGAGCCAGTGCTCAGTGTGCGGGTGGAGGAGAGATGGGGGCCAAGTCTCACAGTCTGGGGCCGGTTGGTTAAGAAGTCCTTGATCCAGGAACATGTGAGAGGGGGGAGGCCCAGGGTGTGCAGTTTGGTGGTGAGAATGTCCGGGATGATTGTGTTGAACGCTGAGCTGTAATCCACAAAGAGCATGCGAGCGTAGCTCTGCTGCTGCTCCAAGTGGCTCAACACAGAGTGGAGAGCTACAGCGATGGCGTCCTCTGTGGATCTGTTTGCTCGATATGCAAACTGATGGGTGTCGAAAGTGGGGGGCAGGTGGTCTTTGATGTGCTGGAGAACCAGCCTCTCAAAGCACTTCATGATTACCGGTGTGAGGGCCACAGGGCGGTAATCATTTAGGCTGGTGACAGATGACCTTTTGGGCACGGGGATGATTGTGGCTGTTTTTAGGCAGGGGGGGATGACTGCTTGGGCCAGGGAGAGGTTGAAAATCCTGGTGAGAATCAGGGTGAGCTGGTGGGCACACGCTCTGATCACCTTGCCAGGTACTCCGTCTGGTCCGGTAGCCTTCCTGGGGTTCAGGCTGGCTATTCAGCAATCAACTGCCCAATCATAAGTGGCAGTAACCTTGGTGAACATTAATTTGCATTTGCATTGCACACACAACTGATAGAAAATCATGTGGCATCAAATGAGGGCGATACTTTTTATTGCCCCACTTGTACTGAAAGTTTTTTAATGTGCTTATTGAGATGGTCAAGTGCAAACAACCTCTTGGAGATAATCACACCAAACACCACTGTGCAAGGTGAACTGGAACTATACCCTCAAAAAGATCATGGTCTACATCAAGGGGATAACCTCATGTGTTGCAGAAGTGGGTAAGGGTCTCTGTGAAAAAAATGCTTTTTTCACACCAATAAAGCAACCTCCTTTTGCCTGTGGAGTATGTACAGGGACTTAATGAAGTTCTTTCTTTCTAGGAGTAAAGGCACCTGACCTGAATTTCTGCCCGCTGAGCTGTGCAAAACCTACAGAAATACTGACCCAAAAAACTTTCTACAAAGCCACACACGTGTTGCAAGGTTGTCTGACACAACACACTGAAGTGTCCCCTTAACAAATTTACCCAGCTGTGAGATAAAAAAACCCTGCTGCTCCAGGGTAACAAGGTGTTAGAGTAGTGGCGCAAGTATTTTACGATAGCCAGAGGTCTTACAAATTCATTTTTACTCAGAAGAGCCAGGTATATTGAGGCCAAAGAAGAATGGCTACCAGGACGAAATTTTTCCAAAATACATAAAATGTGTGTGTTTAACATGAAGTACCAAGTGAGTTGCAAATTTCAAAGTCATGTACATATAGACAAATACAACTCACAGATAGAACAAATACAACTCACCATAACGCTTAATCAGTGTGAGCCCTGAGCTTGTTTCTCTGCAACTCATTTTTGCTAACTTGTGGGTTGGTTGGGTTTGGCATCAGCCGGCACACGCCAATACAAGCTTTGATTTCACATGGAGTTTGGCTGCAGAGCTGCAGCGTTGAGCGCCGGAGAGAGTCATCTTGATCTCGCTGCTATCCTCGATGTTGTTAAATATAAATGGTAAATGGACTAGTTATTATGGCACTTTTCTCTTCTTGTTGAGCACTCAAATATTTAAACGAGCATTATGTAGGTCAACCAACTGATTTCGTCAGCCTCAGATAATAAGCAAAATGGAAATAAATTATTTATTCTTTAGGTGCGGCCCGGTATCGAATGACCGTGGTCCCTGGGGACCTCTGGTGTAGGTGGTCACCCATTATCTGTTGCTCTCTTCTCTTTTCAGTAACCTTGTTCAGCACATTCAGTAACTGATGTAAAATCTTTAACTAACTGAATACTGAAAACGTCTTTTAACCTTTGCATCAACAGACTTATCTATTTTTAGATTCATTTGGCTTCTCTAAAAATGTAAATGAACCCATCCATCATTTTAGTCACACTCTGAATCTTGTCCTGACATATGGTGTAAAACTAAAAGTCCCCTCCTGTCTGATCATTTCTTATCCTCTTCAATGTCACATGCCAACACAATGTAGAGCAGCTACCTAAACTCTGCTCCCAGTGAGGCCGATTATCTTGTCAGTAGTTTTACATCCTCAGGAAATGGAGGAAATGGTGTCTCAATAATTTAGAAGTTCTTCATTTGCCTGGAAAAAGTTTGTTGCTAAGAACAACCCCAGGTTTGTGTTCAGCACTGTAGCCAGGCTGACAAAGAGTCAGAGCTCTGTAGAGCCGAGTATTCCTTTCACTTTAACTAGTAATGACTTCCTGAATTTCTTTACAAAAAAATTTTTAACAATTAGAGTGAAAAATATTCACATTTCACAGATTTATCATTAC
The DNA here is from genome assembly GCF_007364275.1 of Archocentrus centrarchus. NCBI lineage: Eukaryota > Metazoa > Chordata > Actinopteri > Cichliformes > Cichlidae > Archocentrus > Archocentrus centrarchus. The sequence goes on from NC_044347.1 coordinate 30,333,231, forward strand.
GCACAGCTACTTTTAAGTCTTAGCTAATTATAGGCCAATCTCCAACCTTCCTTTTCTCTCAAAGACTCTTGAAAGAGTAGTTGTAAAACAGCTAACTGATCATCTGCAGAGGAACGGTTTATTTGAAGAGTTTCAGTCAGGTTTCAGAATTCATCACAGTACAGAAACAGCATTAGTGAAGGTTACCAATGATCTTCTTACAGCCTCTGACAGTGGACTCATCTCTGTGCTTGTCCTGTTGGACCTCAGTGCAGCTTTGATACTGTTGATCATAACATTTTATTACAGAGATTAGAGCATACTATAGGAATAAAGGTACTGCACTGCAGTGGTTTGAATCATATTTATCTCATAGACTCCAATTTGTTCATTAAATGGGGAGTCTTACAATACAAAAAACCTTGAAACAATGGTTTCTTGTGATTTGGTGCTGTATAAATAAAACTGAATTGAATTGTGTATATGTGGGTTTAACTAATTGCCAAATATTCAAAATATATCAGCATAATAGTGATATGATCGCTCTTCTTTGGTAAAGAATTGTATCTTATACTAAAGGATTAGGAAAGGAAGCACCCAAGCACATTATACACATTATACACACACAATACAAAGTGCCTCAAGACGACTGTTGTGATTTGATGCTATGCAAATAAAATAAAAATAAATAAACAATAATAAAAATATAAACAAATAAAATTGAAATGAATTATTTCTTTATTATTACTGTCTCATTTTCACCTCATTGCCCCACAATTACCACATCTTTACCAAGCTGCAATAGAAAGCTGGTATATACAGTATATTTATATGTGTGTGTGTGTGTTTATTCTCTCTCTTTCTTTCTTATCTTCTTCCTATTCCGCTGCTATCCCTTCACTGAGGTCCCTTAGTCATTTCCACACATCTGCCACAAGGAAATTTGCCTTGAAGTTGGATGAGAACCACAGTACAACATACAAGATGATGCTACATCTGCTCAGAAGCCACACATAGTCAGCAGAATATTTGCAGTGCTTTCCTCTTCTAACCAAAGGCAGTGTCTCTCCCTCCTCTCTTTGCTCTCCCAGTTCACAATGTTGACTGTAAACATTTTTTAATTGAATGGCATCAGTCTGATGTTGTGATAAGAAAATGGAAGAGAAATGAGGACATTAGAGCAGAACACCTGCTTCCCCAGATGCCCTCATCGTATACATTAGTCTATCCAAGGTCACTGGCCAGGCCATACAATGAAAGACAAAGAAGTAATTCTTACAATGGGACGTAAGTCTGGTAATTCTGGCAAACTGCAAAAATGTCTAACTGAAGGACGTTAGGCTGCTTGTATTTTTAGCAAAATCATCCAGTGAGTCATTTTCTGGGGCCTATCCCAGCTGTCACTGTGACTGGGCAAGACGCAGAGTACACTTGGACAGGTCACCAGTTCTGTTCTGCTGCATGTAAAATACAGAATATGAGTCCATACAAAGCAAAATAGAAAATGAAACAAAATGAACAAAAGACATTTGGAATCAAAATAAACACCAAGAAATATATAGCAGCTAAATATGCATCACAACTTTCAAATGTAGCATTAAAATAAAAGTGGTTGCAAGGGTGTGTTTACATTATATAGTCTTTTTTTGTGCCTGTAATATTTGATCTTCCAGGTTTTAGCTTATGTGTGAAACCTTTCCCTGCTCAGAGTAATTACTTAAGCCAGTGCAGGGGTTAGTAATTGGCTTCTGTCTTGTGTTATGTAAGCAAAGCAGTCATTCTATATGAAATCAGTCAAATCTGAAAAATGTTTTCACTTGACCTCTCAGAATATTAGCAATTTTTTTTAAATTTTACCTTCACACTTTGAAATATTTTCTGTTTCAGGCCCTCAAATTACATAAGGGTGAACTGAACTGAACTGAAATGAAATGAAGTGATATTCTGTTTCTTTCTGGACGTCAAATTCTATAAATCATGTTTGTGGCTGTCCTGTGAGCGTATCTGTGAAAAAACAAGAGTCTATTAAGCTCGGAAACACAGGCCTTATTAATAAAAAAATCAGCTGATTGAAAGGCTTGAGGTGAGTGTGGTGTGGATATTCATGAGACATGAAGGTGGAGTGTTGGCAGAACAGTTGGTTAAACTCCTTCATTCAGCCAAGTGATTTCTCATAGATGCTGATCTCAAAGTGCTGCTGAGCCTGCGCCTGGCCATCTCGCCTGCTTTTATTAGATCAGACATGGTGAGAGCTGCCGTCCCCTCCCCGTCATCGTCAGAGCGTTCCTAAAGGAGTTATCAACAGCTTTTTCACACTTCATCTTCTCTGCATCACAGATGTTGGCCAAGGTGGTTAGCAAGAGGAAACTCACCTGTTGTGTTTTTTCTTGCCAATGCTAACTGTGTTTCCACTCAAAGCACAGATCATAACTGATCTCAGAGCAGTGAAAGCAGAGCCAGCGGCAGCCTGTCTCCCATATCTACAATGTGCATGTGCAAACTACACAAAGACACTGCTGACCTCTCAGCTTGACCAGCTCGTGTTGTTAACAGGAGGTCCGTAAAATGGAGACAGCTGCAGTTTTCTGTGAGTACGGAACAAGCGGCGCTTTCAGCAGCAATAGCGGACTGCGGCCACAGGGTGGCAGTACTGGACTTAGTTGTCCTGACCAAACGCGACTGGTGGTTAGCGATACTGAGAACAGTTATTTATTAACTTATGGTGTATGTTTGTATTTATGAAGGCATGAGTATGAGAGAACTTGTGCGGTCAATTTAGGGCCCAGAGCTCATAAAAATATTTACAAATACTTGGGAAAGACAAATAACCTGTAATCATGAAGATTATGGCAGAAGAAATTGTAAAATTCCTGAAATCAGGAACTGCATGTCCCGATTGATGAGCAAACCTAAATGAGAACCTAAATGTGAGCTGAGGACAATATTTTCCAAAGTAAAAGATGTTGAGGGGGATTTCTACAGGCCATTACTGCCACCTTGTTCCTTGCCTCTTAACTGCATATATATAAGAATTCATATTCATCTATTAAGGCTCCACTAACCCAGGGAGGGAAATGCAATCAAGTGGCTTTACTGCTGAGTTATTTACCTGCATTTTAATTCCTGTTTGAGGAACACAGCAGAGGTTCATGCTGCACCTGGTTACACATACCCACCCACCCACACACACACACACACATCGCTGCTTGCTCCTATTTGGTGCGCTACCTTGTCACCGTGGCGATCGATATGCCTCGGTAATGGCTGCCTGGAGAGTGGTGCGCTTGAATGACAGTTCTGGGACCGTGGTTGAGTGATGGAGCACTATTGCCAGCTTAATTAACTTCTAGTCGAGTCTCCAGCAATGTTCAGCACCTCACCACCCTCTACTGCCTTTCCCCCTGCATCACTCCTCTCCGCCCCCACCCTAAGCATAAACAATGTGCCAATTAAAAGACTGCCTTCATGTTCATACTGCTTTCTAAATAAGCATTCTTCTTGGTATCTGTTAGGCTTCTTTATTGGATCATATATTATAGATCAAACAATTTTGCTAATGAACGAAGGCTTTCCCCTTCCTTTAAAAAGAATTTTACACGTCAGCCTTTACTTATTGAGGAGCTTTGCAAATGTCACAGGAGATTGTATGGAGACATTTACTGCACCTCAGTAACTGCAGATTACTATTAAAGATTTCAATTTTCCCCCTGTCACTTCAGGTTTAACTCAAAACCTAATTTGCTTGCCTTGTTGCAAAGCAGATCAATAGGTTGAATAGTTAGAGTGATAGCGGTGGTGTGTGTGTGTGTGTGTGTGTGGGGGGGGGGGTCAAGCCAGTTTTACTGAATATAGGATGGGAGGGCAGAAACACTTTTACCATTCCCCTCTGAAGTGTGTGTGTGTTTTTTCCCTGACTGAGCACAGCAGTAATCCACAAAGGCCAAAACAGTCAGAGAATACAGCTTAGCTAGCAGAGACAAAACTGTTTGCAGATGCAATTCAGTGTTTCAAAAGTTTCTCATGCTAGATTGCCAGTATTGATTGAGTCTAACTCAGTAAGTAAAGCTCCATTGCAGCATCACAGAGTCGGTCTAAGTTCTTTAAAAATGGGAGCCGCGTGGGACTTCTCATTGTGTCTCCTGTAACACTGTGTTATAATGCGTAATTTGGCATAATTATGTAACACAACTGAAACTATGACACATCTGCTGACAGCAGCTCAGTCACAGTGACGTCATTTTGCAGTTATCATATAAATCTGTTTCCACAGCCAAATAGAAGAGTTGCCAGCACAAAAAGTAAAGGACAGGCAGGCGGACACTGAGAATGGCTGACAGTCCCTGCACTGCCATGCCCTGTGAGATACTGTAAATTTTATATCATATTCAAATTCTGTCAGCAGTAACATCATGTCACACTCAGCACTCTGCAGCTCTCTTTCTCTTCTCGTGCAGCAGAAATAGTTTTCTCTATCAACACTAAGGTTCTGTCACCACGTGTCACAGTGTGTTAGAGTGGCCAGATGATGGTGAAAAATCATTTCAGAGGTTAGTTGTAGCTCATTCTGTGTGTAAATGTGTGTAAACTGGAAAATTCAGTGTCAAACACAGCTTGTGAACTTTGCACTCAGTGGTGATATAAAACTGCTTATTATTTTTACCTGGCAAGTTTCCATTCATGCTAACGTTGCACTCTTCAGTATTGATTGAATCTAACTCAATTATAGGGACTGAGGAAAATGCCTCAATTCAATTGACTTTAGTTTTAGTCACGTAGCACCAAATCTCAACAACTGTGGCCTCAAGGAGCTTTACATTGTAAGGTAATGACCCTACAGTATTAGAGAGAAAACCCAACAGTCAGATGACCCCCTGTGAGCAAGCACTTGATGACAGTGGGAAGGAAAATTCCTTTTAACAGGAAGAAACCTCCGGGAGAACCAGGCTCAGGGAGGGGCAGTCATCTGCTGTGACCGGTTGGGCTGAGGGGAGAGAGACAGGACAAAATGAATAATGCTTCCATTTCCTGTTTACTGGAAAGCAGAAAATACTCTTTCTGGATTGCAAGAACAGTGTCCTGGTTAACCCTGAGGGATCACATATACAGCACTGCTCGTGTTTGTCTGTAACTAAATCTACAACTTTGTTTTGTTGTATTGCTTCTCACTGCTGAAACACCCTTCAGTGACTGTAGGAGAGCTGGGTGAGCCCCCCCATACCGGCATTCCAGTGGATTATAGTCCCATACTAACTTTAACTCTGTGCAGTTTTATCTCACTGACAGTTACAGTTTAGCTGTAATGGTAACTATTGTCCTTTAATCTAATTTTAATTAATCACTTTAACTAAAATGCAGATAGAGCACAGATTGAGTGCATTAAAACACAAGGAGGGAGAGAGTAACAAAAGTTTTACCTTTCCTGCTTCCTTTTGCTGATCCTTTCAGCACTAAAATACGGCTGCATGCTGAGCAATTAGTGAGTGAAACACTGGTCCTTATTAACTTCAAAATGATAGATTAATCCGGTGTTTAACTCAGTCTTTACCAGATCTTGGCACCTGTCTGTGCTGTTGGATCGCACTGTTTGAGTTCTGTTTGAACCCTTTGAGTAAGCCTTGCCTGTAGCTGGGTGCTGTCAGTGGTGCTGAACCTTTGGTTGATTCATGTACAGCATCAGATTATTATTGCTGTTCTAGAGCAGAAAAACTAGTTTGATTGACAAACAAAATCATAATTGTTTATGACAGTTTTCCTGCTTCACAGTACCAGCACTGCCTGCATGAAGTTTAGAAATGTACTGCCTTTCTCATTTTTGATTGGACAGAGTAGCATCGTGATCATCACTTTGAGACCTGTAAACCAAACACTTACATGAGAAATGAAGCCATAAATTATAATTAAAATATATTATTGAGTGGCAGTGGTACAGTGGGTAGGTGCTCACCTCGCAACCGCAGGGTCGCTGGTTCATGTCCCTGTCGGAGCGCATGCTGTTGTTGCTTCCCTGGGCAAGGCACCTAACCCACCCCTAAGTGTGAATGTGGCTCATGCTGAAAAGCACTATATGAGTCTAATGCATTACTCGTTAGATATATATATATAGTAGTTGTGGTCATCTGCTTTTAATTACTACAAAAACAAAAAATTATATTCAAATCATGAGTAATAATACTGTACTAATATAATACATACTTTTTTTTTACTGCAGTACGGTACTGCAATATTTACATAATAAAAATTTATATAAATAACTTTCCATAACAGTTTGAATGACTTTTACACTGTTTTGCACTTTTACTTAAGTAAAACCTCTGAATAGTTCTTCTGCTGCTGGTTAGCATGTTGCTATCAGAGATTATACTGGTGTAAGTTGTACACTTTGAGGAACTGCATCATTATTCTGTTTGCGTTTTATAAAAGTTCAGAAACGTTTTAAAACAATATTCGTTCACACGGAAACACAAGACGTTGAAAATGATGTAGTTCACATCAGCAGGCCACAAGTTGGCAGCGTGGTAGAAGTCACATGTGTCAGCCCCCCCCCATTTTTAAATAGTAGCATTTTTGCTCTTTACATGGAAACGGAGAACAGAGCGTTTTGAAAACGCGCCACTCTAGAAACCTTTTTCAAAAAGTGTCGTTTTCAGGGACTGGAAACGCCGTTCTCCTGTAAACGGCAGGTTGAACCACATCAAAACTTTACCGGGGCTTAAATAGCTTTATCTGAAAGGCCCTTAAGAATGCACCTCTCCCTTTATGATAAGAGCCTAGCACTGCCCCTGTGATAAGAGCCTAGCGCTGCTTCTGCCAGGATGGCAGTGTTTATAACAGATATGTTGTAGTTCCAGAGATTGGGCTGCTCTCGTCCACTCACACATACAGAATTTCTTAGTCTGGCATCAACAGGTTCCAGTCTTTGCAGCAGTTTTCTTCTTCTGCCTCCATCCTCATTTTTCATCTTCCATTGATTTAACTCTTCATGTGTGGACTCCAGTGTTGTCCTCATTATTGTCCACATCATGATCTTATATTAATTTAGCTGCTGAGTGTTCTTGGAAGTCAATAAGAGAAGGACACTGACCGTAAACCTGTGAGCACGGATGGAAATGTTGGCTCAGACAGCCGGATGAAGTGTTAGTGTGATGCTTAAAGCCACAATAACCACTTTAATGGACACAAAATAACAGGAGGTTCAAATGAATTTGAATCCCTGAATATCACTCTGTTGTTTTTGGTTTCTTTGTTTGTATTTCTGATATTTGTGTATAATTTCTGCCCTGTAAGTTCTATAAAATGTTTGCATTTTTCAGCTCTGTTTCGTTTCCATGTTTTGTCACAGATTTTTGTTTTATTTCAGTGGAATGACATTAAAATAATTAGAAAACAGGAGCTGGAAGCTGCTGCAAGCTGTGGCTGTTTAAACAGTGATTAAAAGAATAAGTAGTCAGACTTACAGAGAGTCATTTCTAAATGTGGTAATTAAATATAACAGCATTTCATAAAAATAAGACAGAGACGAAGAAAGTGAAGCATTTAAAAAGATTGCTCATAAAACTGAATGAAGAGACTTACCTTTGCACGTGTTCTTGCTTCAAACACAGCGAAACTATTTGAGAATTTTTTGGGATAATCATACTGACAGGCAGTAAATCCCAGTTCCCTTCCAGTGCATCCACTGGAGTTTGTTTAAAGTGGTGTATTAAGTGCTGTGGGAGTGTGTGCGAAAACTGAAATGTGGCTTAGCAACAGTAAAAAAGTGCTTTGAGTGGTCAGTGCAAATATTTAAAGACACACCACACAAATGATCAAACCCAATTAAACCTCGATCCATGTTTATTCTCTCTCTCTTTTTTTAAAATTTTTATTTATTCATTTATTTTTAGAAAATACTGTGATATTTTATTAAAAATGTTGCAGAAAAAGTTTATACAGGTGTCCAGCCAGAAATATGTCGATTATTACCTAAGGCAAAACCTCAAATAAATATAAGACTAAATAAGGATTTTTAAACTCTACATTAAAACCCTTGTTATCTCGACTGGTTCATGGACCAAATGGCAAGAATATATATTTTATAGAACTTACAAATGTAGCTTAAATTCTTCTGGATGTACTTCCTCTTTTTTTCATAATAGGATGCAAAATGGAAAGAGAGTTATGACTACTTGTGTTGTAATTTTATAATAATTAGTATCATTAATATTTACACTCATTCACTTGTTTTTGTAACCCAAAATATCACAAGCCTGGCACAATACTTTACATATTGCTAGCATATGACAATTTGAAATATCTAACATATATTTCTTTACAAACATATCCAACTAATATTAATACAAAAAATCACTGCCTTTTTATTTCTAAATAATACATTGCTGGTCACATTGTAAGCTCAGGCAGTGCTGAGATTGCAAGACAGAAAAAGCCCACAAAGAAAACTGCTGGGAGCATAACAGGATGGCAGCAGGTGATGGGACTGAGTCGGTCCATATTCTCAGACAGCAGATGTCTGAAAATGCAGAGTAAAGCTCTTCCTGGACATGCAATGTCTAAAGAGTGGACACAAAGCAAAGCACAAGACGGTACTGTATGTGGTGACCTGCAAACCCACAGTGTGCTACTCTCCAAGCATGGGATTGTGTTCGCAATTTGGTCATTGTGTGAAAACTAATGAAACGCAGGTTGTAACTGGAGAAAGAATGACGAATGTTCAGATATATTTACACACACCTCAACAGAAAGCACAAGCTAAAAAAAAAACAAACAAAAAAAAAAAGAAAAACCCTAAAAGATCTCAGCCAAAATAAAAAACAATAGTTCGAGGAGCAATTTTAATATCATTTTTCTTTTTTAAAACTTTTTGTATTTCCACGCATAACTATATACCTTTTTTTTCCTTTTGTACAAAGTTTTCATAAATACATTTCAGGCTGGGGTGTCAAATTATGTGCCCAAGTCAAGTGTCTGAAACATGGAGGATCATGAAAAGATGGAGTTCCATTGTTGCTTTTCACCAGCTGCTGTCTTTGTCTTCCTGTTGTGTATTTATGGCACAAAAGCCTTTGCAAAGGCGTATTTATCAACACAGAAACTGCTCTTTTTGTGTTGTGAGCATATATAACAGTCATCCACTGGTTGCACTTTCTTTTGGTAAAACTTCTTGAAAATCTTCCATGACAGTTTGCTCCAAAAAGAGTTATTAATGTAATAACATTCATTTTGAATAGTTTCATGAGTTCATGATCACTTTATATCGTATATACTTTTCAAGAAGGCATGGTAGCAAAATAACATCTGCTGAGACTTTGAGTCAGTCGCTTATATTTGCCTTATGCGGGTAGTTGCAGAGGGAACCTGGCACAGTCCCATCCCAGCTGAGCTATACCCGCGTGGTGGAGTGGCCGTGGGGCAGGTTGGTACTGTTCTGGCTGCCACCAAAAGTGTTGAAATTGTGCAGAGGCTGCATGCCAGCCAGCGAGTTGGGGATCATGGTGATGGTGCTGGGAGTCATCAGGGGTATATCGTCGGGTGACCTGCGGAGAGTCAGTGTGTAGTCTGGCGGGCAAGTGAGCCGCAGCGTGTCGTGGGCCTGAAGCGAGTCACACTCGTGGTGGTGCTCGTGCTCCAGCTGTTGCTGCTTCATCTGTAGAGACATCAGTTCCTCACTCTGCAGATGGGCCACATCATTGGCGGTAGACGGAGTACTGGTTGGAGCAGAGTTGCGCTGTGGGGTGGGGACACGTTGGTTGGACTCGTGCCGCCGTTTGTCTTTCTTGTAGTAGAGTGCAGCAAAGGCGAGGATGTTCAAAAAAAGCAGTGACGCTCCCACAGCGATGGTGACGCTGAGCTCAGTGGAGTAGTCCCGTTTGGTCTCAATCACTACAGTTGACTCATCAGTTAGGTCCCCACTCTTGCGCTGGTCGGTTGTCTGTTTGGTGTTGGTTGGAGGAACTCCTGGGTGGCGTGTGGTGGATGGCCAGTTGTTTTTACCTGGGAATCGTTTGGTGTAAGGATAGGGAGTAGTGTCCTGCGGCGGTATCTTAGTGGTAGTGGATACATATTGAAAAAACTCATTTATGTTGTGAAGATGTGGAACTAGTTCCAACCAGAACGCGACCTTGGTAGCTCGGTAGTGGTCTCGAACTCGAGGTTTGAGGCCTATGTGAAGGTAGAGCTGGTCTTTGGGGTTGTACTTGGTCCAGGCTACCTCCTCAAAGCGGTTCGGCTTTGTGTGGATGAATTTTGTATCCTGTGGAACTGGTTGGTTTGGATCTCTGAAAGAGAAAAATAGATGAGATGAGAGACTTTTCATGCAGTATGCCAAGGATTTCTGGATAGGTAATTATGACTGCACATGGTATTTCTAATTAATTTTGACAGAATAAACATACATCAGTGGAAGAAGCTAAATATCACATTCATATTCATTACCATTAAAACACAATGAACACAAAGCAGCTTTTGTTCTGACTGAATTAGCTTTCCTTCAAAACATTTTAAAGCAGTGTGATAGTAGAGTTCAACAATGCAGTGTCGATTACATTCACTTTGCACTAATCTGTCACACTTCCAGATGAGTCATTACCCAAAAAAGTCAAAGCCTTTCATCTGTTTTTTTGCTCCTTCTTTTCAGAGCTAATGTGTTTAGAGGTGACTCAGAATTTGAATGCACAAGCTGACAAAATCTTCTGTGTCCTTTATAATACACCAATGACATGTTTCCAGGTCTGTTGTCATATTCTCTTAATATTCAGTGTTGCTCAGCGTACTTTTTTTTTTGGAGCTTGAGAAAGAGCTACCTCTCCAGTGACTTTGTGAGAGTGATTTCATTAACTTTGGAGAGGTGAGGGGGAGTGGAAGCTATACAACAACCTTGGAGCAGACACACAGGGGTGTTTGTGTGTCTCTGATTGTGTGTTCAGTTCGGTGGGAGTTGTTGTATCTCAGTACTCAAAAGGAACAACTCATACACTGCATTTTGGGATGCAACAAGGAGTTTGTGAAAAGGTATTGTGTGATTATAGACAGATGTGTTATGGTGATATGCAGAGCAGTTCTTTTCAGTGTCTAGAATCCTTAGAATCAGTTTGTTAAAAATAAGTACGTAAAATAATAATTTGAAAATTGCTTTAAACTGAATCAATCGATGTTTGCTTGAGTGAAGCCCTGACTATATAGTCCAAACCGTGGTAAATGGACCGGTTCTTATAAAGCACATTTTTAACTCTACATGAGCACTCTAAGCGCTCATACAGCATGTCTCATTCAAGTGCTTTCTACACCTAAGTGCTTTCTATCGAACATTCACACACACATACACACATACACTCACACTCCTGTGAATGCATCAGAAGAAATTGGGGGTTCATTATCTTGCTCAAGTCTGGACACTTTGGCATGCAGACTGGAGCAGCCAGGGATCAAACCAGCAACCTTCCAATTAGTACATGACTGTGCTGCCTCCTGAGCTGCAGCCGCCCCCAACCAAAAGCACAGTACTGCATAATCACTCTTGATGCTCTGCTGCCCTCTCAAATTGACAATAATGCAAAACTCAGTTTATAATTCTTGATTTTAGCTGAATATCAGAGATGAGTGACGGTTTTGAATGATTCTCTACACCAAACTTGTCAAACTTATGGCCTGTGGGCCAAAACCGGCCCGGTAACTGCTATTCCTTATTTGTCCACTGGGTGTCACACTGTTTTGTTTGATATGAGACTCATTATGGTGAAAAACACAATAGCTTTAAAGGACGGCTGAGTTGTTGTCACCTTATATAGGTTATTATTCTTCTTATTATTAATAAATCCTTTATTTAAACAGGTAGTGTCATTGAGCTCGAGATCTCTTTTCATATATACAAGAATCGAGACAACAGCTCCAAAATAAAGAACACATTATACACACTAATTAAGAAAAACATGTACAAGAGTAGTTACACAGATTAATACAACCTTTTTAAATGAGTCAGTGAACTCAAAGAAAGCAGTTTCATAGTTTTCTGTAGCTCGTTTCATTTGTAGGCAGCAACATATTGAAATCCAGTTTTCCCAAGTTCAGTGTGAACGAGAGGCACAGCTAATATTGAACTGTCCTGCGAGCTGACAGTGTGAGTGCTGTGTTTGAATTCAGTTAAGGAGCAGAGGGGAGCAGGCAGTCTTGGCAGCAGAGCCTGTAAATAGGCATCATCCAATGCTGCTCTCTTTCCAAGGCGGGACATCCCACTTTTTTCAAGTACGCTACAATGACGAGTATGAAAAGAATCACCTGTGATAAATCAAAGTGCACTGTGACCCACAGAATCAGGAAGCTTCAAAGGTGGATCTGGAAGCATGCATATATACAGTATCACCATAATCAAGAGCAGATCAAACTGTGGATTGTACAGTGATCTTACAACTCTACATAAAAATCCAATCTTCATCTTTAATTTTCTTGAAACGCTATGATTTTACTGGTCCAGACCACTTCATATCAAATTGGGCCGTATGTGGCCCCTGACACCTCTGCTCTACCCGCTGAGGAATTGCAGTGGTTCCCAAGAATGAATGATTGATGGACAAGCCTCTACAGAGTCATGATAGATGTTTGGTAGGTCCTCTTGCTCTCCTGTCGTCTACAACAACCTATAAACACTGAGTTAGGTGGACACCTTGCGCAGACGGTCTGATTTGAAACTCGATAGAAAAGTAAAGATAAGTGCAGACTTATCTTTAGTTTTCTATTGTTGTTTTTTGGTTCTTTCATTTTCCCAGTACGTGTCTTCCTTTTGAGTTTGATTCAAAACTCAAACCACTGTCGAGACTTTCTTGCAATTTTTCTCTCATAGAAAAATAATGCAGAGAATTAAGTGTCTGTCTGACATCTGAAGGGAGTGGGAATATTTCTGGAGTTTCTAGAATTGTTGCATGTGTTTGGATACATGCCATAAAAGTTCAGGTTTGTTTATTGATTCGTTTTGAAACTATAAAGGTTTTTGGGTGTTCATGTTGATGTGACTTTGTCAGTGTACAGGTGAGGAATAAGGCCATAGATGAGGCCATAGACCTGCCTCCAGCTGAGTGCATGAATGTGAATGAATCAATGATATGAAGGCCTCACTCAGTGGGTCACTCACTCAATGACAAGGAAAAATGGCAAATTCAAAAATTTCAAGTTTGTCTGATTTTAGGAGAAGAAAATATTCATGTAAGAAATATTTATACATTAAATAATTGCTTTGTATCATCTGGCTTCATTCGTATAACTGGGTATCTTCTGCACTTTAGTGGATATTTATGTGGTGTGTTCTAATAATATTGCCTCAGGAAGTATGTGTAATGATAAAAGTGGCTAACTTCTCTGTGTGAGGAAGAGTTTACATGAACAAAGTGGACTCTATCACACAAATATGATTCCATTTTCATCTTGGCAATACAGTGTTGTGATCCAGAGTGTTATCTATAAAGAGGAAGTATTTTCATTGATCATATATCTTAATGTAGTATTTCATCTTAGTACCTGCTGTATGCGAGCTAGCTCTAAATTCTGGGATCAGCCTCTGTCTTTTCATGACAGTCAACACTGAAATATAGCTGTAAGGATTTAGCCTTAACATTTTTAGTAGGGGTGGGACTTTAACGCGTTAATTTCGATTAATTAATTACGGGGAAATTAACGCGTTAAAAATTTTAACGCATTTTAATCGCACTTTGCACCGTGGAACGTTTCTCAGTGCACGAGTTCCCGGCATACAGATTATATCGACGCACAATGTCCAAATTAGGGGCCGCATCCTGCGAAGGACCCGGCACACGTCTTTTGTAGCCCACGAAGACCGCAAAGGCCGGAAGTGAGCAGCTAGCCTTCATATCAGCTGCCGTCACCTCTGCGTAGCTCATGTCGCCTAGCAACCGTGAGTGTGAAGCACAGCTGTGTAAAGCAGCTGTTAAACGGAGAACGAACTTTTTCTCCTTTTTGTGGTTTAATTTTAAGTCTTTAATTCAAAATAAGCTGTTAAAACAAGCATGACACATTTCAACATCAAGGAATACAGCTGAGAGAATGATTAATTTCCAACTATAACAAGTGAGACATTAATGTTGAATAAAACTATCCAGTTATGATGCCTAACTTTAATTTCAGGAGTTTGCTTATCACAGGAGCACTTCCACCCTTCATTGGTCTGTGTAGCAGACTGGTGGGAAAATGAACAAGATTTTGTAGTTTAAGCTTATGTATATTGATTCATTCATCAACCAAACTTAAATTAATATTTATCATGTCAAATATGGAAATGCGATTAAAATGCGATTAATTTCGATTAATTAATTACAAAGCTTGTAATTAATTCGATTAACTTTTTTAATCGAGTCCCACCCCTAATTTTTAGTAATGAGAAGTAATTGGAACGTAATAGGCATTCTGATGTGAATATTTGATTAATATGTTGGCTAATAATAAGAAAGCAGGGTTATTACAGAAGATATTAGGACATATAGCCCTTTATAATGTTATTAAGACAAAGTTAGGCGCATACTTATAATTTGTACTTTCAACAATTAAAAACATATTTTAAGGGGAGATGTTTGTGACAAATTGTGTATGTGTGTGTGTGTGTGTGTGTGTGTGTGTGTGTGTGTGTGTGTGTGTGTGTGTGTGTGTGTGTGTGTGTGTGTGTGTGTGAGAGAAGTGTGGGGGAGAGTCCATGCTGGGAAAACAAAACACTGACAGTGATGGCTTCACTAGTGATGTTAGCCAGAGCAGCAGTGATAAAATGACAACAAATTCCCACAGGCAAATCGTATACATTTAATTGCAAAAGACACTATAGCACTCTTGAAATTCTGAGATTCTGAGTGCTGCCATGAGGCGCCAGATGTTTACACATAGTACAGCGCTTATGATATGACGTTATGAGTTCATGGTTGTCTGTTTAATGTCTCAGTGTCTCTTAAATACACTGGTCAAAAATTGTGAAGAAACACTTTAAAAACATCAGATATCAATGGCAAAAAAAAAAAAAGAAGAAATAAACGTGCTGCATATCTGCACTGGTATGTTCTGGGTAATGTGTTGGAATGTCAGGATGCTGCATCGTTGGATGGGAATGAAAATGATGAACCCACAGAGGATGAATTCAAACACACCCTGAAACCCAAAGTGGACCACTGATACAGCAGCTGGAACATTTTACCCAAGTTTCATTGCAGCAACTCAAAATGGAGCTCAGTAGTTTCTGTGGCCCCCACATGCTTGTATCCATGTCTGACAACATCGGGTCTCCTAATGAGATGGTGGATGGCGTCCTGGGGGATCTACTTCCAGATCTGGATCAGAGCATCACTGAGCTCCTGGAGAGTCTGAGGGGCCACGTGGCAGCATCAGATGGAACGAAACATAATGTCCCAGAGTTGTTCTATTGGATAAAATTTAATTCAATTAAATTTGGGGGAGGCATGTCCTACTGGGAGGCACAAACCCAAGACATGCTGGAGAGATTAGATCTCTTGGCTGGCCTGGGAACACCTCGGTGTCCCCCCAGACGAGCTGGAGGACGTGGCTGAGGACAGCTACATCTGGGCTTCGGATAAGAGGAAGAAAATGGATGGATGGAAAAATTACATTTTATTTATATAACACCAAATCACAACAGTTGCCCTAAGGCATTTGATATTGTAAGGTACACCCTACAGCAGGGTGTCAAACTCAATCAAAGGACGGGCCAAAACTGAAGACACAGTCTAAGTCGTGGGCCAAACAGCATCAACTTTATTGAACAGTCTGAAACTGAAAATAATTTTAATCAGAAATATGAATTTGAATGGCCAGAATACAGACACTCAACACACTAAATAAAATATAAAATTATATTTTTCTTCAAAAATAACATCAGGGAACATTTCAAGCTGATAAAAATCGACATTTTTTTTCAGATAAGAGCTGTGATGTAAATTTCTGCACTTCAAAGTGGGAAAAACGCTGCATAAACTGTGCAGTGTGTCCAGTTTCTCAGCAAAAACAGCAGCTGTTCACTGATTAATGTGTAACTGGCAACACAGAAAACAGGTTAGTGCGCTGGTCTTGACCTGTGCGACAGCTGTTGCAGTGCATCATGGGATTTGTAGTATAAGTGGTGGGAGCGCTATTTACTGGCAGGCCATTTATCATAGCCATGTGAAATTATCTTGTGGGCCAAACAGAATTATATTGCGGGCCGGATGTGGCCCACGGGCCTTAAGTTTGACATGAATGCCCTATAGAGAAAGGGGTTTAGATTTAATTGAGGTCAGTGTGGTGGCCGATAAGTTAGAATCAGTCCCTTCATCCTCCAGGAACTGCCTGCATACTCTCGCCACATGAGGTCGGGCACTGTGGTGCACCAGGAGGAACCCAGGACCCACTGCAGCAGTGTAGGGTCTGACAGGTCCAAGGGTTTCATCCTGATACCTGATGGCAGTCAAGTATCAGTATCAGTTGTTGCCTAGCCTGTAGAGGTCTGTGTGTCCCTCCATGGATATACCATCACTGACCCAGTCATGCTGAATGATGTTACAGGCAGCATAACGTTCTCTGCGGCTTCTACAGACCCTTTCACATCTGTCACATGTGCTCAGGGTGAACCTGCTCTCACAGAGCTCCATTGGTGGACCTGCCAGTTGTGGTATTCTATGGTAAATGCTAATCAGGCTCCACGGTGCCGGGCAGTGAGCACAGCGCCGACTAGAGGACGTCGGTCCCTCAGGCCACCCTCATGAAGTCTGAGTGTTTGGTCAGAGACGTTCATACCAGTGACTGCTGGAGGTCATTTTGTAGCTCTGCAGTGCTCATCCTGTTCCTCCTTGCACAGAGGAGCAGATCCTGGTCCTGCTGATGAGTTAAGGACCTTCTTACTGTAAGTGTTTACATCCAGCTGCCAGTAAGTAGGTCTAAAGCTTACAGCAACCTTTTTACAGTGTAAAAGAAACTACTGTTTGTTGTATGGCTGTAGCACATCCCCATAACTTCAACAATTTGGTTGCTAGCTAGCTATATCATGAAAGTGACAGTAACAGAATGCAGGTCAAACATCCCAGAAAGCCTCGTGCTTTTTTGGTGTTACTTTTTTTGTCCTTTATGTGATATATGTGATGCTTTATGTGATAGTGTATAGTGGAGGGAGTGAGACAGGAAAGTGAGAGGAGTGATGACACACAGCATACATGGCCACCTGCTCAACCACTGAGCCACCCTGAAAGCCTCATGTTTAAGAAGGATTTCACTGGCTGGAGATCTACCTCAACAAACAGATGATCCATATGTCCACATTGATTATTATTATTATTATTATTATTATTATTATTATTATTATTATTATTAAGGACAGAACTACTCCCTTCTACAGTGAGTTGGAGAAATCACCTGAGTTCAGCCTGCTGCAGAGTCTGTTTGTTGGTGATTAGTATTTTTTAAAGTACCTCTAAAGTACCCAGGCAATAAAAAAGTCTTCAGGGAGGCAACGCTGACCCAAGAGTCCTGTTATCACAGATATTTGGAAGGTTATTCCACATATTCCACAAAAATTCACTAACTAGATTAAATCAAGTACAGAACCAAGTGCTGTCTTTTTACATTATGTGTTTCAATATTACACTGGTATCTTTGACTGGATTTCAGTTCTGGTCACCAAATATTTTACTAATATTTTCTGTTAAGAAATTCAGTGGTAACCTAGGGTGACTGGACATCACTTAGGTTTGGCTTGTTGCATATTATTGAATATGCAACAAGCCAAAAACATCTGATGTTCGGCTCCTCTTACATCAAAACATGTATGGAAATTAGTTAAACTGGACAGATATTAGACAACTGGGACTAAACAAATTAAATTATATTTCTGGTCTGTCTGTACTGGGCTGCGCTTTAATTTGTGCCACGTTTGGTGAACTGAACTCACACCTGCAGCTGATTTGGAAAGATGAATTAACCCACCATGCATGTCTTTGGTCATGAGCACACAGGACAAAGAAAACACACACAGACATATTTGCTCCATGGCATCATTACCATATTCTGATCAGCCCTCGATCGTTCCTCCAGTGGCTTTTTGTGACCCATATAATGAAATTCTTTCCAGACTTCCCTGAACTATATCCAACGAGAATGAGGCAGTCAGGATGTCAGGTGACAGTGACCTTTCACCTTTGAGTGAGTGAGGGAGTGCTAAATCTGAAGAACTTCCCACAAAATGTTAAAGTGAGATCTCATTTATGAGCGTTCGATGGCCAGGCACAGTTATGGATGTACAGCTGTCATCAATTCTGAGCCATAAAAATACACTCATAAAGCCATAAGCTTTTTGTCCCCTGACAAAACATTGCTAAAAACACAGTCATCAGCAGTGCCACAGCTGTGAGGCTGGATTGAACATTAGACACTAAGGAGAATTGTGACATTATGGTCCATGTGAGTCTGCTTGTTCCCATCACCATGCCACAGCGAGGTTTGAAAAACTGCAGGCATCCATACATAAACCCAAATAATACTTTCTTTCTTTGTTCGGGTACTGCAGATGACAGAAAATAGTTCTGCAGGGTTTCTAACTCAAACATATTGATGCAATATGTTCACAGCTCCACCTGTGCCATTACATAAGCTCGTCCTCTCATTAAAAAGGTTGAACACAGTGATACTGCGAGGCTTGCCCTCCAACTGGTGGTTACATATGGAACCATACATAAGGCATTGCTAGCAGGTGGTGGGGTTTCACTTATGGCCTGTCATCTCAGCATTAACATATGCTGGAACAATATGCTATCCTCTACCACTGAATCAGCTTTAAAAAATAATACAGCTTGAGGCCCTCCGTGCTTAGTGAGCAGCAAAATGTATGCTTTGCTTGCATGTTGCCATCAAGCATCCATCTGTTGACAATGACGGTGACTCTTATACAGGTTGGATTCCTAAATTTGCTCTTTTCAGTGACTGAGGGCTCCCAGCTGCAGTGTGTCACTAATGTGGTGTAACAGATACTTTTGTGTTACTTTGTCCTGTCTCAGAGATTAAAAGCTTAAGATGTCCATGAACAAAACGGCTTGTATATACAAGATGTTTCAGTCTGAAATATTTTTGTTCACACTTACTTTATTTACACATATGTGCAATTTGACCTGAGCAGTGACCCAAAAAAAATCAAATTTATACTGATGGGAAATGAAGTAGAGGGCAAAATATTTACTTTGGCAGAGCTTAATCATCAAATAATGATATTGTGAACAGAAAACACCTTGAAACCATTACTTATCAGTTGGTATAAAAACTAGGCCAGCTTTTATATCACTTCCTGAAAAATGGGAAGTATATGGGAGTCATAAAACTCATAAAAGCCAAAGAGAGAAAAGGAGAAAGCAATTCAAGCAGCAGAAGCTAACATATTGCTGATTCCTCCACTTTCTAAATCTGTTGTGGAGACTTCAATATTAAAATCACTCTAGGACTTAAAGAAAAAAAAAGAAAAAGGAAAAAGGGGAAATAATCCTTGCAACGTTTGCTCGTCTACCTTAAAAACATTCATCAATATTTCCCAGAGGGTGTGACCGTGTTCAGTGTTCAATGAGTGCAAGTGAGCAGCAGCACATTCAGTCAGTCCAATCCATGTCTACAGAGATATAATTGGTGAATGAGCTGTGAGTTGTAATGTTGTCTGGGGATTTCTCATTTAATTTGTTCTCTAAATATACCTATATCTGATAATTCTAAACTACTAAAATGGATGGCTGCTATCTAAAAAAATGGCAATTGACTCTGAGGTGATGCACTGTATATATAATATTGTGAAAGTCAGCTGTCACTTGTTAAATACTGTCTAACATCAGCATGTTATCACAAACAGCTAAAATATTTCAGTCCTCAAATGTGAGTGGGCTTCAGCTGTGCTCTCCTTGTTTTTTATCCACGGAGGTAACAGCACACACTTTCAGCAGCAGCCGTGACAAAAGCTGCGAGAATTTTACAACTGAAAATGTGCTTGGGTGCTTCCTTTCTTAATCCTTTAGTGTAAGATACAATTCTTTACCAAAGAACAGAGATCATATTGTCTTGTCATATCTTGATACTATTATGCTGATATATTTTGAATATTTGGCAATTAGTTAAACCCGCATATACACAATTCAGTTCAATTTTATTTATACAGCACCAAATCACAAGAAACCATCGTTTCAAGGTTCTTTGTATTGTGGGTAAAGACCCTACAATAATACAGACAAAACCCAACAGTCAAAACGACCCCCTATGAGCAGCACTTGGTGACAGTGGGAAGGAAAAACTCCCTTTAACAGGAAGAAACCTCCATCAGAACCAGGCTCAGGGAGGGGGGTCATCTGCTGAGGGGGGGGGCAGAGATTAATAATAACTAATGATTAAATGTCCCAGTCCCGATAGCCAGGGATCAGTCCGCCAGGGCCTCCGCCCTCGGCCACTGCCCAACACACACTGCACCCAACCCCTACGACGCCTCCTGCGGGTGGTGGGCCTACAGGAGCGGGGGGCTGGCCTCTCCCTTAGAGATAAGGTGAGGAGTGCGGCCATCCAGGAGGGGCTCAGAGTAGAGCCGCTGCTCCTCCACATTGAAAGGAGCCAGTTGAGGTGGCTCGGGCATCTGATTAGGATGCCTCCTGGCCGCCTCTTGGATGAGGTGTTCCAGCCATGTCCCACCGGGAGGCCCCATGGTAGACCCAGGACAGGCTGTGGAGATTATATCTCTCGGCTGGCCTGGGAACGCCTTGGGGTCTCTCCGGATGAGCTGGAGGAGGTGGCTGGGGTGAGGGAAGCCTGGGCTTCTCTGCTTAGGCTCCTACCCCCGCGACCCGGCCCCGGATAAGCGGAAGAGAATGAATGGATGATTAAATGCAGACTGGGGTATAAACAGAGTAAAAAGAGGTGAATGAAGAAGAAATACTCAGTGCATCATGGGAACCCCCCAGCAGCCTATGTCTATTGCAGCATAACTAAGGGATGGTTCAGGGTCACCTGATCCAGCCCTAACTATAAGCTTGATCATAAAGGAAAGTTTTAAGCCTAATCTTAAAAATAGAGAGGGTGTCTGTCTCCTGAATCCAAGCTGGGAGCTGGTTCCACAGAAGAGGGGCCTGAAAGCTGAAGGCTCTGCCTCCCATTCTACTCTTAAGTACCATAGGAACCACAAGTAAGCCAGCAGTCTAAGAGCGAAGTGCTCTGTTGGGGTGATATGGTACTATGAGGTCTTTGAGATAAGATGGAGCCTGATTATTTAAGACCTTGTATGTGAGGAGAAGAATTTTAAATTCTATTCTAGATTTAACAGGGAGCCAATGAAGAGAAGCCAATATGGGAGAAATCTGCTCTCTCTTTCTAGTCCCTGTCAGTACTCTAGCTGCAGCATTTTGGATCAGCTGAAGGCTTTTCAGGAAGCTTTTAGGACAGCCTGATAATAATGAATTACAATAGTCCAGCCTAGAAGTAATAAATGCATGAATGAGCTTTTCAGCATCACTCTGAGAAAGGATGTTTCTAATTTTAGAAATATTGCACAAATGCAAAAAAGCGTTCCTACATATTTGTTTAATATGTGCATTGAAGGACATATCCTGGTCAAAAATGACTCCAAGATTTCTCACAGTGTTACTGGAGGCCAAAGTAATGCCATCCAGAGTAAGTATCTGGTTAGACACCATGTTTCTAAGATTTGTGGGGCCGAGTACAAGAACTTCAGTTTTATCTGAATTTAGAAGCAGGAAATTAGAGGTCATCCAGGCCTTAATGTATTTAAGACATTCCTGCAGTTTAACTAATTGATGTTTGTCATCTGGCTTCATGGATAGATAAAACTGAGCATCATCTGCATAACAATGAATATTGATGCAATCCTTTCTAATAATACTGCCTAAGGGAGGCATGTATAATGTAAATAAATTGGTCCTAGCACAGAACCTTCCATAATTAACCTTAGTGTGTGAAGAAGACTCCCCATTTATATGAACAAATTGGAGTCTATTAGATAAATATGATTCAAACCACTGCAGTGCAGTACCTTTAATACCTATAGTATGCTCTAATCTCTGTAATAAAACGTTATGATCAACAGTATCAAAGCTGCACTGAGGTTTAGCCGGGTAAGAACAAAGATGAGTCCACTGTCAGAGGCCTTAAGAAGACTATGAAAGTCTGCAAGAAAAAAATGCAAGAAAAAATACATGAATATGAGTTCACATTACATATACTCTCTCAGTTAGTTTTGTTGAACGTTACTGTATTGCCAGCTATTAAGATCATCTTTAATTATTTTGCTATCAGGAGTCCAGCTCGTTTTTCGCTCCTTTTACTCATGGCGTAGGGCATTTCAAGAATCCCATGGTGAGCACTAGATTCATAACTTCTTTAGTAATCAGGAGATTATCAGTTACTATCTGATTATGAAATACCTTTGTATGCTAACATGCCCAGATTGGCCGGTTCTTTTGTAGTGCATCAAGAAAAGTTTCAAAACATCAATCCACTGTGATTCATAACAGAATACTTTGCCAACGCATGAGGAAGACGTGTTGAAAAATTGCCATGCTCCCAGTGAAAAATGTGCTTTCAGATAGTGCTTTATTCCATGCGTACTGAAAAAAGCAGCAAGAGAAAAGAATCTTCCAAAATATCTGTAAGTCTGCCAGAGTGAAGGCTCCAGCCTATGAAGCTGATCAAGACTTTATTTATTCACCTTAAAGTGAATTTTCAGTATGACTGGGCTGCAAACACCCTGATACCTAATCTCAAGGTGTGTGTGAAGCAAAAACGTGATCCAAATATAAACAGCAGGCAAATCCTTTCATCAAATCCTGCACCGCTGCAGCAGTGGAGAGGATTTGACTTGTTTTATTAACCTCCACTTGATCTCTTTGACTCACAAGTTAAATCATTCAATCTCTAAGCTAATCATAGCAAAAGTTTTTGTTCCATCTATCTTTAGAATATTAAGTACTTACACACTGTAGGCATTAAAGGTGACTTTAATTGTATGTGTGCTACCGTACCGCCATTTATTGTATTGCCAATATACAATAAACACGTCTTCTCAAATGCTTTCACATAGAATGTCAGTGATACTTTATGCATACCAGCACACTAGCTGAAACTGAAAAGTGTTTATTTTTTTCTGACAGGACTTCATGACAGCTTGTTGGGGAAACACTGACAAATACCATATTAAAGGAGAAAAAGCTCAACCCTTGACCCCCAAGGTGAGAAAATCCAGTGGGTCCATTAGTGTGTGGGGGTCAATTTGCTATTTAGGTCCACTCATTCCTTTAGAGAAAAGGGTCATTACAAATCAATAAAGGCTTATTTTGAGTGATCACCTTTATCCTGTGATTAGACATTTCTGTCCTGATAGGAGAAGTCTCTTTCAGGATGAACGAGAGTATCCATTGGCCAGGAGGGACCACTGAGGGGGTTGCAAATAATGAAAATGATGTGACTCATATACTATGGTCTTCAGATTTACCAGATTTAAACCCAGATGAACAGCTGTGCTAGATTCTGGACTGACATTCAATACAGTGCCCTCCACCATCAACATCAAAACACTAAATGAGTGATTTCTTTTTGAAGAACAGTGTACACTGGAGGACCAATTTTACTGTGCTGACAACACATATTGCTCCAACACTTTAACAACACAGCTAATGCTGGTTTTTCCATTAATTTAACAACTGTCTGTAAGGAGGGGTCGAGTGATTATTAGACTGGCCAAGTATTGGATCAAATATACAGATTTTTTTCATAATCAGTACTTTCTGTGTGTGTGTGTGTGTGTGTGTGTGTGTGTGTGTGTGTGTGTGTGTGTGTGTGTGTGTGTGTGTGTGTGTGTGTGTGTGTGTGTGTGTGTGTGTTTTTAACCAATAGCATATCAACACTGAAGGCTACCGTGGCAGACAAAAGCCATGTGAGGTGGAGCAGTTCCTGTGACCAGGAAAAGCTGTGCTTTAAAAGTAAGATGGTCAGTTTTGCAGAGGATATAATAAACATCCCAATTCCTTATGATGAACTTGCAATAAATACCCCAATATGCAATCTGTTTCTATGCTGAAAAACATTCCAAATTTCCTGAATAATACACCTTGCTTCAATGATACTGTTACCATTTGTTTAAAACAACAGCTACACTTTAGCAATATTTTTATGCACAGTGTTAAATTTTGACACTAAAATTTTCACCTCAGAGATTTCAGATTTCTTTAATGACCTTTAAAAACGTTATTGTGTGCACAAGTTTGAAATTATTTGGGATTTTCCACCACTAATATTTGATTAAATGTCCCTTAGCAAGTTGCACCTCGACCACACACTTTCAGTAGCCATCAGCAAGCTTCTGGCATAATTCTGCCTGAATATTTTACCAAGCTTCATGGCAGATTTGTTGGAGATCATTTAAATTAGTTGGTTTGTTGGCACAGAGTTGGATTTTGAATGTAGTCCACAAATTTACAATAGGATTGAGGTCAGGGCTGTGGGAAGTCAATTCCAGATGCTTAATGGACCATTTGGACCACCAGTTTAAATAATTGTACGTAGAAGCGATTGTAAGTACAAGTTATTCGGATGTGTCACCACTTTGCCAACGTCCAGAATAAAACCCAAACTGTCATCCTTAGATGAGAGGAAATTGGTTCGGATGTTGAGAAACAACCCAGTAACCACCAAGTCCCGAGCCTGCCATTAACTGGAAACTGCTGTAACACCAGCATCACTGTAGCTGCCCACAGAAACAAGCCAAATGTCTTCTGGAGAAAAGTTCTATGGTCAGATGAGACAAAGACTGGACAATTTGGCCACACTGATAAGAGGTATGTTTGGATGAGTAAAGGTGAGGCTTTCAAACCTAAGAGCACTGTACCATCTGACAAGTATGGTGCTGGTAGCATCATGCTCTGGGACTGTTTTGCTGCCTGTAGTACTGATACATAGCACCACTGCACAAAGTGGATAGAATAATCAAGACAGAGATCTACCTCCAAATTCTTAAATTTCACCTCAACTCAACAGCTAAACAGTTGAAAGTTGAACATAATTGGTGTCCCAACAAGACAATGATGCCAAACACACATCAAAGCTGGTTTTGGAAGCAGAGTGCTAACACTAAGCTAAACTGTCACTAAGGGTGACAGTTTGAGGTGCCGTTTACACGAGACCGTTTTCATTTTGAAACGGTGTCGTTTTGATGCGTTTCGGCCTTGCGTTTACACGACAACGGTGTCGTTTTGATGCGTTTCACCCTTCTGTTTACACGACAACAGAGTGAAAACGATGTGTTTCAGAAACGGGGTCCAGAGTGGAGCGTTTCAGAAACGCACCGGCTTGCGTTTTCGTGTAAACACTTGAAACCGGGGTGATTTGAAAACGCTCGACTCGCACATGCGCACTATGGTTGCGATGGCCAGTTTTTCGTGCACGCACAAACTGATAAACAGTACTCGCGGATTCACGAGTGCTTCTTATGCTTTTCCTGTGTTTTGACCGTTTTGTAATTCAGCGTTGTGTGCAGCAGCGATCCAACCTCATCATCGGTCCACACAAAACCTCTCACATTGGCCGTTTTGTAAGTAATGAACAATTTGCCGCACTACCTACTGTGTCACTCCACGCATGTGCGTCTTGCGTAAACAAACTTTGCAAAGAGAAAACCAACGCCAACTTGTGGCCTGGCATGGGAACTACATCGTTTTCATCGTTTCACATGTCCTCGTGTAAACGCGGATCGTTTCTGAAACGCCATCGTGTAAACGAAAGGCTGAAACGCATCAAAACGACACCGTTTCCAGTGAAAACGGCTTCGTGTAAACGGCACCTGAGTCTTCCTCTGGACCTTGGCAAACTGTGACACATCTGAATAACTTATAGTTAGGCACAGTTTTTTAAATTGATGATCCTGGAATCTGCAGTTGTTTATAAATGGCCCAGTAAGCTTCTGGAATGGCCCTCCCAAAGCCCAGACCTCAGTCCTAGTGAAGATTTGTATACTATGCTTAACCCTTTATTTAGGGCCTGTGAGCTTCAAAAGTGCCACCATTCACAGGCTTCCCGCAACAGGACGACTGAAATTACCATAATAACCTTATGTTGGCTGTGGAGCGCAACTTCTCAGCTTTCAGAAACCATTTCGATTTTTCCAAGGGGACAAACCGTCGTGCAATTATGGCAATGAACAGTGCACTTGCACACTCATGTCACCCATGACAGCTGGCTATTAAAGGGTTAAAAGCCAGGTCCATGCCAAGAAACCAACCATTTTAAATGAACGCCACCAATTTTGCCAGAAAGAGTGGTCAAATATCGAGCAAGGATTATGCCAGAAGCTTGTTGATGCCTACTAAAAGCATCTGGTCGAGGTGCATGTTGCTAAGGGAAATATAACCTTATAAATGGACTGGTTCTTATATAGTGGTTTTCTACTCTGAGCACTCAAAGCACTTTATACAACATGACCCCTCATTCACGCATATTCAGACAAGCACTTCCATTTACAGCTAAGTGTTTACTACCTAACATTCACACACATTCATACTCCAACAGCTGCATCAGAGAACAACTTGGGGTTTGCCCAAGGATACTTTGGCACACAGACTGAAATAGCCAGGAATTGAACCACCAACCTTCCAATTAGTAGGTAACCTGCTCTACCCCCTGAGCTACATCATTCCACCCTCAAATAAGAACAGTTCAACCCAATCATTAAAAGCCCAAACTTACTATGGCATTCATGCCCGTGATGAGTGTGTGTAAACTTTTGACCACAACTAATTTTTGTCTAGTTTTCTTGTTTTATTTCACTAGTTGTCAGAAGAGATTCTTAAATTAATTATTCTATAGAGGAATAAAATTGTAAGAAAAGTCAAGCATAAGAGATAACAATGAAAAGAAGCACTCACCCTGTTTTGGCAAAGTTAGTCCAGTAGGTCATGACAACAGCACTTAACATCACGTCATTCTTGGAGAAGTTGCAGTTGAAGAGATCCGTCGGGCCAATCATAGGAATTCCAAATACGTATGGGACTTCATCTCCATGAGCCGAGTCAGCCCAGCTGGGCTTCATGTCACTCTGACAGTGGTGATAGAAAGCATAGAAATAGGTGGGTGACCCATACTGAGCGTGGAGGTCAGCTGTAGCCACAGCTGGTGCCACCCACTGGTGGTCAGTGAACAAAGCCACCAGGGTTTTGCGGCGTGTTTCTGGGTTCTCCTTGTCAGCCCAGTCAGTATACATAAATTTGATAGTCTCACGAAGAGTGTCTTTGCCCTCTGGGTAGCCATAGAGATGATCCACAAAGTCAGACACAGCAAAGTCAAAATCATTGGCAGACACACCATCCTCGCTGTCCACAATGCCATCAACGAATTTAAACCCCTCACCCTGATTGACCCCCAGCATAATGTCATAGTTCAGGAACTCTCCTTGCTCCATGAGAATCTGGGGGTCATCAGGGATTACATCACCATCAATCACTGGACCAAAGGCAATGTGGTACTTAGCAGGTGTGATGTACTGTTCAATTAGCTCCTTGTAGTTCTTCTTCTGCAGGCACTCCACCAGGTCGATGGTGTCCAACATGTTGCAGCCCACCTTCTCAGCAAGGGCTCTTGTATATTTGGCGGGCTGGTAGTTGACTGCCCAGCTGGACAGTGCAGTGCCACTCTGGATGATAGCTTTCTGGAAGAGATCTGAGATTGGAACTGGTGTTAGTATTATGCAGACATAAACATGATCGTGCTTCATGGTTCAAAGCAGAAAACATCCGCATTGGAAAACAGGAAATATTTTTGTCTTTGGAAATAGTTTTATTTTTGTTTTATTTTAATTTTTTGGGGGGATACACCAATCAGACATTTTCTCCCCTGTACAGTTACAGGTTACACTGCATACTGACTACATGCCCTTTGAGTGTTTAATTCATAATTACTTAAAAATCCAGTGAAAGTGATTTTCAGATTAATTTTTAAAAAGGAGTATGACATCAAGTCAATCAAACCTCTGAGACATTGATCTGCTCAGTTAAGTAGCTGAGGAGCCTGTTAATCATTAACAACAGGTGCACCAGAGAGGCAACAATGAGACAATAACGAAAACAGGAATGGTTTTACAGGTCGAGGTCGACGCACATTTTTCCCTCCTCATCTTTTCTGATTTTTCACTAGTTCTGCATTTGGCTAGGGTCAGTGTCACTGCTGGTAGCATGAGGCCATACCTGGACCCTACAGAGGTTGGACAGGTACCATGAGTCCAACTTGTGCCACTGCCAAAAGGTTTGCTGTGTCTCCCAGCATAGTCTCAAGACCATGGAGATTCCAGGACAGGGATCTGCTCCTCTGTGCAAGGAGGAACAGGATGAGCACTGCAGAGCTACAACATGACCTCCAGCAGCTACTGTTGTGAATGTCTCTAATCAAACAATCAGAAACAGACTTCATGAGGGGGGCCTGAGGGACCGACATCCTCTAGTGGGCCCTGTGCTCACTGCCCAGCACCGTGGAGCCTGATTGACATTTGCCATAAAATAGCAGAATTAGCAGGTCCACCTCTGGCGCCCTGTGCTTTTCACAGATGAGAGCAGGTTCACCCTGAGCACATGTGACAGATGTGAAAGGGTCTGTAGAAGCCGTGGAGAACGTTATGCTGCCTGTAACATCGTTCAGCATGACCAGTCTGGTAGTGGGTCAATGATGGTCTGGGGAGGCGTGTCCTCAGACAAATTGTTGTACCCAGGCAGTATGCAGGCAGTTCTTAAATGATGAAGGGACCACACTCGCCTGACCTAAATCCAGTAGAAGACCTCTTAGACATTATGTTTTGGTCCATCTGACCATTATAGGCTGCACCTCAGACTGTCCCGAAGCTCTGTGGTGCACTGGTCCAGCTCTGGGAGGAGGTCCTCCAGGACACCATCCATCATGTCATTAGGAGCCCAGATGTTGTCAGGCATGCATACAAGC
The DNA here is from genome assembly GCF_007364275.1 of Archocentrus centrarchus. Lineage (NCBI taxonomy): Eukaryota > Metazoa > Chordata > Actinopteri > Cichliformes > Cichlidae > Archocentrus > Archocentrus centrarchus. The sequence continues at coordinate 30,362,181 of NC_044347.1, forward strand.
ACACGGGGGCACACAAACTACTGAGTACCATTTTGAGTTGCTGAAACGATATTTTGGCAAAATGTTCTAGTCTGCCACATCTTTTGTTTTTTTAACTTTGATTTTCGGGGTGTCTTATTTTCATGAAACGATGTAGCATCAATTCATTCCTAACACATTACACAGTCTATATTAGTATAGCTATCAAGCATGATTTTAATTTTTTTTCCATAGAGCTCTGATGTGATATAAACAAACATGTAAATACAGTACGTAAAGCAAAAACTGGGCGTGCAGAATTCTAACGAGCTAAGAAAATCAATATTAGTATGACCATCTTTTTTCTTTAACAAAGCCTGAACTCTCAGGCAAATTTTCACTTCAACGCTGTCCTTTGGACAGACGAGAGTATATCATCACTAAGACCTCATACTGCAGCTCATATTGTGGAGGAGAGCTGAAGACTGGGCTTGTTTTGGAGCCACACCACCAGTAAACCAATCAAGCATAACATGGCTAAAATTATGTTGGACCCCTTTTGCTGCCACAACAGCCCTTACCAGGGAACACTCTCCATGAGCTGCAGTTTTGCAGACCCAGTCGTCTAGCCATCACAATTTGACCCTTGTGAAACTTACTTCACTCCTTATGTTTGTCTTCTAACAACAACTTTGAGGACAAAACGTTCATTTGCTCCTTAATAAATCCTACCCACTAACAGGTGCCATGAAGAAGACACACACACACACACACACACACACACACACACACATATATATATATATATATATATATATATATATATATATAGAGAGAGAGAGAGAGAGAGAGAGAGAGAGAGAGAGAGGTATTGTTGACTTTTGTGCATGCCCCAGCTGTACAGTACCAGTCAAAGGTTTGACACACTGATCCTGTGTATCAAGGATGTTAAGCTAATATGTGTTCAGAGGCAGTAGCTGCAGAGCTACCTGTTTGCACCTTGCAGTGACTGAGTCGACCATGAAGTCCTCTGTATACCAAAGTATTCTAGAGTCAAATGTGAGGCCGTCTCTTCAACAGCTTAAGCTTGGCCAAATATATATCCTGCAATAGGACAATGACCCCAACCACACCACCAAAATATATAACAGAATGACTGAAAAAGAAAAGAATCACAGTGTTGCAATGGCCCAGTCAAAGTCCAGACCTCAACCTAACTGAAACCTTAAGAGAGCTGTACACAAAGCTCAGTGAGTGAACTGAAGCAGCATTGTAAAGACAGCTGGGCTAAAATTCCTCCACAACAGTGGGAGAGACTGATAAAGGTATACAGAAAAAAAGGATTACTTCAAGTTGTTGCAAATCCTGCAACGGCGTCGGCACTAGCAGAAAACATTTGGGTCACATGTAGTCTCACTGATGTTTAAGTCTATCCATTTAACCTGCATGTTAAAATACTAAGGGGGTATACAATATGATGACAAAGGGGTGAGGACTACACATCAGTGGGGCTGAGACCTCCCTCAAATATCACTGAGAGAAGACCAGTATGAGAGAATCCTAAGAAGCCCTATTTCCATTCACAAGCACATTTCATGGTAAATAACAGGATGATTCAGGATATTGAATGCACATCTTTGTGTCTGTAATGAATGAATGAATGACAAACCAGAACATAAAAGGCATTTGCTGTTTATATACCTTAGGCTGTTTCCACATCCTGGAATATTGTTAGCATGACTTCATGAGCTGCCAATCAGCAAGTGGGCCACAGTACACTAGGAACGCTGGAGTTCTGTTTTTTCTTTTTTTTCAGGGAGTTCTATTTATACTCATGCAAACACAGTGGTGGTGACTCAACCAGGCCGACTTGAAAAGTATGTTTTGAGCACAGAGCAGACATTTCCCACAAGGACTGGTTAGCCGCATGCAAGCTTTCACGACTGCCACTGTTAGTTAGATGTGGGGCATCAGTTAAACCTCAACTCAGGTGTTTGCTTCAAAACTATACATACACAAAGAGTGAGACGCGTTATGAGCTTGGTATGCTGTTAATGCAAATGTCGAAGCTGCTTCTGTCATCACGGCAGCTTTACAACTCAGATTCAACTGAGGCAAAACGCAGAAATACCTTCCTGTTTGATGAAGTCAAGATTGCCTACAAGGCCGCAGGGTGTTTGTTGACAGCCATGATTGAACATCAGGGATCTTATATAAGTGTACAACAAGCCCTCCTGCTTCTTCAGGAACAAGATAAAGAAAAATGAATCAGCAAAACACAAGACCAAAAAAAAAAAAAAACTCTTTGTCTGCCTGTTTGGCAAAACCAAGGAACTCCTACCAGCAAGATAAAAATGTTGATTTTGTGCAGAAAGTATTTGTTTTTCACAAAGCCTGTTTCTGTCTCACAAAGAGAGGAAAATTTAACGGGAACTGCAGGAATACTTTTTCAGATCCTATCTTCCAAATCCTTTTTTTTTCTGACTGATGGCTCAGGCGATATTCCTCGTCACTTGTATAATTTTGTGTTGCACAAAATTATGTATTTATAAAAGTCAGGGGCTTTGAGAGGCAGAAAAAAATACTAGAAGAATGACCTTTTGTTTTCTCTATTTTAATATTCCATTAACATTGCATATAAACAAAGATGTAAAATAGAGTATGATAATCCAGTCTTTTCTCATTCATCCCTTTCTCCTCCAATGCAAATGACTACAGGCTGCATCTGGGCATCAAATATGGCACTACATGATGAAGTGCAGCAAAGCACACAATTTAAATAATGAACCCAAGCAGCCGACATGTTGCACGTAAAGTGTTCTTTGTAATAGAAATAAGCCAAGAAACCAGGAGCAAACACTCCAGGGTTCATATAGAAATGCTGCTGGTTTGAAAAAGCTACAAAGTACACACTGGGAAGATGGGGGGGTGGGGTGGGGGGGTGGACATACAAGCTGAAGGACTTCACTCTGGAGAGCAGAGGTTATGTTCAAGTTTGGATTTTTAGTTTTCTTTGTTTTGTTTTAATTTAATTCAATTCAATTCAATTTTAGTTATATAGCGCCAAATCACAACAAACTGTCGCCTCAAGGCGCTTTGTATTTAATACAGAGAAAACCCAACAGTCAAAACTGACAGTTTAGTGACACTCAGGTAGGAAAACTAATTCCCTGTGCTTGACGTGTGTCTGTGTGTTAGAGGCTGGCCACCACCAAAACGTCCTCATTGACCTTTAGTGGCTATAAGTGACCTGATCTGGCAAAAGGAGTGGGAAGTCACAGGGGCTAATTCTTAGGCCAATAACCTATGAATCAACACGTGGGTCATTTCCAGGTTCACGGGATGTTCTAAGTAATTATTAAAACTACGCTGCAGCCCGTGAACCTGGAAGTGACCCACGTGCTGAGTCATATATTATTGACTTCTGACTCCTTTTGCCAGATCTGGTCACAAATATTAAACATTATGCATGTACACTCAAAAACTCAGTTAAGTGTTTGATTTGCTAGATATCAAAATGCTTGCTTAATGTAAATCTATTGTGTTTATGTTTGAATCTGAGGAAATTCTGATTAGCTAGATATATATATATTCACCCAATTCAAAATAACTACTTCAAAACAGCGGCTGTGGCATTGTTAACTATTGTGTATGTCCCAGAAGTACATCAGATCAAAGTGGGAACAAACACTGAGCTACTTGCATCACGGTGAGAAATATGTCTGCATATCTGCATGAATGCATTTATTTCTGTAGGAGGAGTGAGTAGTGGTAAAACTAGGTATTGCTTTTTTTAATAACGTTTTTAAATTATTAGTCATATAAGTCATCTTTATAGTGAACTGCACCATAAATATAATAGGTTAAAAAAATTCTAGACCTCACTAATTTCTACATCGTGGTTTTGGCTCAGGAGGAAATGATATTTTGTCCAGCATCTGGAATCAATTTTTTTTTCCATTCCTGAAAATATTGATAAATTAGATATCATCCATCCATCCATTCACTTCTGCTTATCCTGTTCAGGGTCGCGGGGGGGCTGGTGCCTATCCCAGCTGTCATAGGGTGAGAGGCGGGGTACACCTGTACAGGTCGCCAGCGTGTCGCAGGTCCAACACAGAGAGACAGACAATGATCCACACTCACATTCACACCTGTGGGCAAAAACCTAACCCAAAATATTTTTCTCTTTCTTTATTAGCGCTTCATCACCAAAATAAAGCAGTCCCATTCATCTGCTTGTGTGTGTCGTCTCTATGATAAATGATAAGTTATAAGCAGATACACATTTATGTACTTAGGATTATATTTTTACTCTTGGACTCTACTAGAGTATCTTTGTATGATTTGTCATTTAAAATGTTTTGAATCTTGTGCTGGGGCTTGGTGCAGTCCCGCAATTCATCATCTGTCTGAAACAACTCCTACTAGCTTGCATCCTTTTAAGGTCACACTCCAAACTTCCTTGTGATTGGCTGCCCTTCGCACGCAAAATGTTTGAACACTGAGTAGATGGGGCTGCATGAGCATGCAGCATCCACTGCTGCAGCTGGACAACAAACAAGTCCTCTTAAATGATTTAGCAGCATTACAGTGTTAACTGTGGTGAGATAACAGCCGTCAGTGACTGCTGCATTTCTTTGGTCTTTCAGTGATGTGGGTGTGATGGTGCAGACACTGGATGGGCCCTCATGCTCGCTGTCTCTGAGGTTCTATTCCAGACAGACAGGCTGTGTTCAGGTCAGTTGTCCTTGTGTCAGGATGAGCAGCTAAAGTAGATGAAACTGTTACATGTGGTAATAAGGTATGTAGTAACAGAGATATGACATGCTTCATGATTGGTTTAGCTGGGTGTCACTTTATTTTATTTATAAATCTGACAACAGCAACAGCTGATGCTAATATTTAGATTGTTTTAATGATCTCGCTGCTTCCTTTTGATTATGGCAACATAGCTCAGCTGAGATGCAGATAGAGGATGATCTAGCAGACATGGTGTGGTTTGTGAGGTCTTCTCTGGTTTGTGCAGTGTGTTTGAACCTAAACGATCAGCACCACAGGTCATCTGCTGATTGGAAGGTTGGTGGTTCGATCCCTGGCTGCTCTAGTTTGTGTGTCAAAATATCACTGGGCAAGATCCTGAACCCTGAGCTGCTCCTGAGTGTGAATGTTAGAAAACACTTAAATGAATTAAAAAGTATGAATGGGTGACTGAGACATGTGGCATGAAGCCCTTTGAGTACTCAGGTGCAGCAGAAAAGTACTGTATAAGAACCAGTTATTGATATTTCTCATTCAAGGCACACTTTGTCAAACAGTGACTTCAGGGCTGGGTTGAAGAAGATGAGGTGACCCAGGGCCCTTTACTAAGTGTTTGCATTTGAAGGTTTATGAAAATAAACTCAGTTTGGATGTTTGTTGTTGTTTAGTTTAGTGTATTCATGCATACTCATTGCAGACATTTGTTTTGTTATGTTTTACCACCTTAAAATCCACAGAGAGTATGAAACTAGTTTCTGGGTCAGAAAAGTCAAACCAATGCACAAATGCCTTAAAGCTGCATTCTTGTTTGTGGCCACCAAGGGGTGACCTCTGTAAACCCTTTGCTGGTGACTTTATCATCTCGGTCACTCATTTTGGGTGATGCCCATTTTGTAAACATTGGCTATACTATATCCCAGAAAGGAAGATTAGCTGGGGTATGCTCATTGGCTAATGATTTGTGATTGACAAGTCATTAGCCAATGAATGTGTGTGGTTTCATTGTCACATCCAGTTTCAAAGCACTGGTGGTGAAAACACTCTGCCTGAGGCTCCATCTTCTGCAGCATAGAACGCATCCAAACTATTTCACCACATGAGTGACTCAGCTGCTCACACATTTACTGTTACAAATCCTTCTTGTTAGCTTTTATTTCTCCTCCTTATTACACAGGGCCCAATTTTAGCTCCTACTTTCCCATCAGTGTTGAACTGCCAACAGAGCTGAAGTGTTTAAGTACAATGAAAAGTGTCCACTCACTCTGGAATAATCCCCCACTCCAACTTTGTTTAGCTGACACTGTGGAATCCTTTAAAAAGTTGTTAAAATGAAACTTTTTGATTTAACTAGGCTTTATGTTGAGGTTCTTATTGATATTAAGTGTTTTTCTAATTAGACACAATTAACTGTTTCCCTTTATTTTATTTTGTTCTCATTAAACTGCGTCTTATAGTACTATTAATTATATTCAAATTTTCAATATTTTATTGTGATCACGTTTAGGTTTTATTCATTTATTTTTTATTGTTTAGTGCTTTGTGACTTTATGTCTTTGAAAAGCACTTTATAAATAAACATACCTATTTACCTATCATTTTAGGCTTAGTTACATGCTGAAGTACTGCTTCATTAGCATCTATAGCATGAATGAATGACAGGGATGAGGAGGTAAAAAGGATGCACTGAGGGTGTAAATGAGAGTGTAGGGCGAACTCACTTTTTGTGTCTGTATCAAACCAAACTGAGTGAAAAGAAGCCAACAGTCAGTTTAACCAAACTGCCCTCAGGTATCAGGATCAGAGCCTTGGACCCACTGTCAGACCCTACGGTGGTCCAGTGGGTCCTGGGTTCCTCCTGGTGCCTCATGTGGTGAGAGTATGCATACAGGTCCTGGAGGATTAAGGAACTAAAACCACTGACTGGTCTCCACACTGACCTAAATCCAGTAGAACAGCTCTGGGACATTGTGTTTCATTCCAGCTGATGCTGCCATGTTGCACCTCAGGCTGTTTAGGAGCTCAGTGATGCTCTGGTCCAGATCTGGGAGGAGATCCTCCAGGACAGCATCCATCATCTCATTAGGAGCTCCGATGTTCTCGGGCATGCATACAAGCACGTGGGGCCATCCAAACTACTGAGGACCATTTAGAGTTGCTACAGTGAAACCTGAGCATCAACTCTGATGTTTGGGGTGTGTTTGAATTCAGCCTCTGCAGGTTCATCATGTTTATTTCCATCAAACGATGTAGCATCTTTTCATTCCTCACACATTACCCAGAACATACCAGTGTAGATATGCAGCTTTATTTTCCCCATGCAGGTCTGATGTGTTTCCAGAATGTTCATTCATATTTTGTGAGCAGTGTTCATGTTTTGTTTCACTACATTTGAAATTTGGTGAAATGTGAGTTGGACACAACTACATTTTTGTCCTAATTTTAAGCTGGACATTCAGAGCAGGAGGATCCTGTGTGATCAGTTCAGGTCTGCTTTAATAATCAAACATTCCAGTGCTTCAGGGTTGATGTGAAGGCCACACTGCATAAGAACATAATAGCACACACACAGATAAAGCAGGAATGATAAACGGATGGAAAGAGCCCTGCGTGTGACTATACATTGGCGTGGTTGTGCCTTGGCCGTGTGTAAGCTTACATACCCTCTGAGTAATGTGAGAGGGTCAGCAGGCTGACGCAGGATGCTCCAGCACCAGAGCCAAAAATGGTCACTCTCTTTGGGTCTCCTTTGAAGGCCTGGATGTTTTCTTTGATCCACCTGAGAGCCTGAATTTGATCCAGCAGTCCGTAGTTGCCCTTGGCTGCCTGGTCTCCCGTGCTTAGAAACCCTGTAGCAGTGAAAACACACAAGAGAAAAGAGATGTCTGCTCGTGAAAAGCTTTTGGCATTTATTTAATGCATTAAAATGATAATTGTTTTCATCTCTGAAATGCCGAGTACACATTTCTGTCTCAAGCCAAGTGAAATTGGTGATATAGTGTTGCATTCTTCATCTGAATTCATTTGGCCTTGAGCGTCTTATGAAAACAGAAGCTTGTGCTGGCTGTGTATCATAATTCCCTCATTGGACCAAAGCTGCACTTAGCTTCATGTAAAAATCTACTGAAACCCAATATGAGTGTGTTTAGATAATACTGTAGAAAAAAGTAAGCTTTAGCTTACATTGTCTAATAATCCTAAAACAGTCCATATCAAACGTGGAATTTCCTCTCGTTAAATACAGTGATCCCATTTTAGTAGTGAAGCATGCTTAAACATTCATGACCTGAGAATAAACCAAGTTTTTTGAGCTGGGAGCTCCACACAGAGGAAAATCTTTTGTGCAGATTGTATTATGAATAAACAACACCCAGTGTAGAGTACCTGATGTGAATCCATGTAAATAAATAAAAAAAAATGATAAAATAAATTCAGTCATATTTCTTCTTCTTCCAGCTGCTCCCCTGAGGAGTTGCCACAGCGGATCATCTGCCACCACATCACCCTTATCCCCAGCATCCTCCTCTGTCACATCAGCCCTCTTCATATCCTCCTTCACTGCATCCATGAACCTCCTCTGAGGCATTCCTCTTTTCCTCTTGCCTGGCAGCTCCATATTCAACATCCTTTGCCCAGTATATACACTATCTCTCCTCCGTACGTGTCCAAACCACTCAACCTGAGCTGTCCCTCTCATTTGTAATCCTGTCCATCCTGGTCACTTCCAATGAAAATCTCAGCATCTTCAACTCTGCTAGTACCACTGTCTCCAAACCATACATCACAGCAGGTCTCGGTATCATCTTGTAAATCTCCCCTTTCAACTTCTATCACAGATCGCCCCTGACACTCGTCTCCACCCACTCCACCCTGCCTGCACTCTCTGCTTCGTGTCTCTTGTGCCATCCTTTGGTTTGGATGGTTGACCCCAGATATTCAAACTCACCTACCTTCACTATCTCTGCTCCAGGCAGCTTCACCTTCACACCTGTCTGCCTCACACATGTATTCTGCTTTGCTTCTGCTGACTTGCATTTCTCTTCTCTCCAGAGCATACCTCCACCTCTCCAGGCGTTCTTCCTCCTGCTCCCTGCTCTCACTACAGATCGCAGTATCATCTGTAAACATCATAGCCCAACAACCACATCTGTCAACCTGTCATCACCACTGCAAACAAGAAGGGGCTCAGAGCTGATTCCTGATGTAATCCCACCCCCAGCTTGAACCCGTCTGTCACTTCAGTTACACAACTCATCGCTGTCTCTCTGTAATCATGTGTCGTGCTCCACCCTCACAGATTTCTCTGCCACTCCACAGTTCCTCTCTCAGCATCCCATCATTTCTCTGGCTTCACAGTGAAGCTCCTCCTGACCTGCTCTCTACTTCATCAACACTCTCAGAGCAAACACCACATCTGCAGTGCTCTTTCTCAGCATGGAGCCACACTGCTGCTCACTGAGCGTCACCTCTCTTCTTAACCTTCCTTCAGCAACTCCTTCCCTTCCGGTTTTGCAGTGACACAGATGGCTGTGTGAAAAGTTCAGATCCCAACTGAACTGCCTTTAACCCCCATTTAAACTAGGAGTTTTGTTCTTTAAGTGCTTCTCTGGCACATATAATGCCGGGGGGAGAAGAAAGGGGACTCAGTACGGCTCTAAGAAGCAAAAAGGAAGAGACTGACATGGAAGCTGCAAGTTGTAGTGACGAGTCTACGCTAACAGAGCCATTCACAAGCTTTCATCCGTGACATTATAAATGAAGCCAAGGCCAAAGCAGCGTCTGCATTGTAAAATAATCTTCTCAAACAGCTAACAGACCCCCAGAGTAATTTTCAGGGTGACATAAAAAAAACAAAAAAATAAAAAAAATAGCTTGATGAAATGAGAACAGATATTAACCACAAAATGGAGGAAATTGCAAAGTAAACAGAGGCCACAATTCAGAGGCTTAATGAGGCTGAACAGCGTGTTGGAGGTGAAAGATACCTCCTTCATAAAGTGGAAGGACAGTCACAGCACAATAACACACACATTTATGGCATTAGAGAAGGAGCCGAGAGGACCTCAGTGACTCGCTTTGTTAGAACCTCATAGAAACTGAAATGGGCATCGACGCCCACCAGGGTTTCCATACAGCTTCAAATAGTTCACTTTACCTTTTTGGAGATATGTTATGCGTTCCAAGGGAAGGGTCTTCAACATTCGTCTTATCCATTGGTTGATACCTGGTCTCATTGTTTCTTTCCAGAGCAAAGCAATCAGTCTCTTAGCTTGCAGAAGACACATCTCAACCATTAGTTGTTCACCTTTGGTAAACATAATATTTTTAGGATCAAGGAATGTCCTTTAAAATCAGGTGTTCTATAGTTTGTTTTATTGCCATTTTTTTTATCTTCCTACTTTCCCAGAAACAATGAAACAGTGTCCCTATTCCATCTAAATATTTTGTGCATGTGTCTGGTATATTAGGATCATATTGATTTAGATTAACTGGCGTGATATAATTTCACATTATCCATTTGTACTGAAGTAACCTTAAACGTGAATGAATTGTTTGCTTATGCGTTCTTAAGCAAACAGAATACCAATCATCTATTGATAGATTTACCCCTAGGTCTCTTTTCCAGGCTTCCAAATTACTCTTACTACCAAAAAATACACAAGAGAGCCAATCAAAAGACACCAAATTTCCTTTAAATGTGCCTTAATTTACATAAACTTAATATGAGGCCTGGATATTACGAACTGTGTTGATGGATCAAACAAATCGTTTCTGTACACATAAATCGTGTGGAGAGAAATTCAAAATATTAAACTTTTAAAGATCCATATTATTATTTTTGGATTAGTTACATGTATTTTACCCATCAAAATGAGCATTTTAATGGTGTTTCAATGTCACAAAAAATGAAGGCAGTACTAACGAGGTTTACTACCAACTTTCTTAGGTACACCTTGCCTTAAGTCTTAATTCCAGTGTGTTCATTGGGGTGTGAATGTTAGAAAGGTGTAGAAAAATGTGCCTGTGTGAATGAGGCGTGCTGTATAAAGCACTCTGCACGCTCGAGCAGAAAAGCGCTATATGAAAACCAGTCCATTTACCAGTTGATGCTGAATTATTATTTACATATCCATGATGCAAATCCCAAAGGTGCTCTACTGGAATGAAATCTGGTGACTGTGGAGTCATTGTAACACGTGGTTATTTGAGTTTCTGTTGGCTACCTGTCCATTCAAACACTCTGACCTTTCTCGTCTAGCGTCAATAAGAACTGCCCCTTATTGGATATTTTCTCTCTTTATGATTATGACTCCTGCACGACACTAAAGATGGTTGTGTGGGAAAATCCCACAGGATTTGCAGTTTCTGAACTTCTCATTCTGGTGACCATGTCGACATTCCTAAATGCATGCCACTGGCTGATCAGATATTTGTATTAATGAACACCTGAACCGTTGTACCTAATAAAGTGACTGGTGATATAGTACAGTAGGTCTCATTAAAAGCTTATTGAGCCAGTGTGATCTTATGTGAGGACCAAAATATTGTGAGGAAACACTGCCTACACAAAACACAGACATGTCTTCAAGTTTTTGAGTGCAGGAGATGTGCCAGTCTTCACACCAAATATGCCAAAAGGATATGATTCAATGCATCTTCCTTCTTGCATCAAAGAATCATCTGAAATGGTCTCTGCTAAAAAGCAGGATGATGAAAAAGAATCAGTAGTAGCTGTCTGCAAGCCATCTGCACTGATAGATAGTCAAACATGCAAAGTCCTTTGAATCTGACTTTACCCACGGCTCCAGAAATGGTTGGCCAGTAAACGTTCCAGTCAAGTGCCAGACCAACCAGCTTGGCAGAGGGTTCCACATCCAAAACTTGTTGACAAATTAGCAAATGTGCCTAAACCCATTAAGAGGCTTTCTAAATGCTGCCACGGGGGGAACTGGTGGTGCTTTTTTGCCAGGCCTGGGAGCTCATCGGCAAGCCGGGCAGCAACAGCTCATCCCTGCAAGTTAACCAAGACTGAGACAGTGTAAATGACAAATGGGATGAGGGTGGCTGGGTAAGAAAGGGGAAAAAAGACAAGAGGTAGCCTGTGGCTTTTTGATAGAGAGACGATCCTGTTTGTCATGGTGAGGTGGAGAGGATGATAGAGAGGAGATGGAGGGCAGGGGTAGGGGGGATTACAAGGCCTCTGGCAGTCTCATACACCCTGTAGGATGACCACAGGTCCTGGCCTTGCTCTCCTGCTTTCACACTTCCTTTTTTCCTCCTCCCCTTTAGTCTCTTTCATTCCCCTTCTCTCCCCCCTTTTTCTCTCCCCTCTCTTTTTCTCTCCATATCTCCCCACAAAGAAGCCAAAGAGAGAGGCATGCCTATCAGGCACTCCTCAGGATGTGTGAAGATTAGTCAAAGCTTCGTTTCAAAGCACTATGTCCTCAAAATAGACTGCATAATAACTAAACCAACAGCCTGCAGATGCATCATGGACATTTCATAAGCACAGAATTAAAAAAAAAGAAAAGAAAAAAGAATTTTAAATGTACACTGGAAACATAGTTTATCAATTTTTATCATTTAGAACTTTACATGCAGCACTGCAGGATCAAGAGTGGAAGAGCAGGTCATCTACCAATCAGAAGGCCAGTGGATCAATCCTGAACTCCTCCAGCCACATGCTGAAGTATCTTTGGGCGAGATACTGAATCTGAAGCTGTCCCGATGCATCCATCGCAGTGCGATGTTTGTGCCACTGTTAGAAAGGGCTTAGGCAGAGAGAAAAGTGCTGTGTGATTGGGTGAATGAGACTTGCAGTAGAAAGCAGTTTGAGTGCTCAATTGAGTAGAAAGGTGCTATATAAGAACTAGTCCATTTGCCATGTAAGTACCAGTCCATTTACCAGCATTTGAAGAGGTGGGATTATGAAATTGCTGGACCTATAACTTCAAATCAGACAAAGTTTAAGTAGGCTACAAGCTATTTCAAATTTACACCCCTAGAGCTCATAAATATTTATTCCGCTTTGGCCTCTCACTGTTTACTAATATGAAGAGTTTTTGGACATTTACAGTAGTAGACTAAAACAGAGGACACGAATGGGGACGACGATCTTATTTCATTTCAACAACAGAGATATGTGCGAATTCAAAAGAAAAATGTCAGAAGCTGAAAAAAAGTGTTTTATTAACAGATCTTCTGGCTTATATCTGCAATATGAAAGCAGAAAGTTCAAGCTAATTTTGTCCCGGGTGAGTAAGCCTTCCTCATCTTCAAGTGTCTGTCACACTTTCTGGCATTCATATTTCTGGTCTATATCCATATGCATGCTGGGCAGTCAGAGAGTGACTGGGCTTTTGATGGAGGGTCTGAAACGGCCTCTTCTGCTTGTTCTTCCTGTTCGACCTGTCCGACAGGCTGTCGATTCCAAAATGCCTTAAATGAAATCACTTTTAACACGAGCAACCTCATGAATTTAACATGACCAATTTGTTAGTCAAAAATATATGAAAAAAGACAATGGGTTTGAGCTACATAATAACCAGTTATGCATTTAAAATAATTTGGGTTTGGGCAAGATTTTTATGTATTTTTTAAAATGTATTTAAAATACATTTACTTGTTTTATTTTGATTGGCTGACCAATATGCATAATTATTTTATTTGTTTTTTTTCCAAATGTTGTTTGTGACATGCTGTCAGGGATCATCAACAACAGCACTCACTGCTCTGGGGCCAAGCATTAATCCCTCCCCTCCCTGTTTGTTAATGCTGTCTTGATGGGCTGGGAGCTTAATGTAGGTCAGTCCTGACAAAGTGGACACACCCAGGCACAGCATCTACTGAGTTCTACTGAGTTCTATTCTAGCTGCAGAGCAGTGATATTGTTTGTATATCCTGGCAGAGGTTCCACAACTGCCACGCCTCCCTCTGAAGGTAAAAGCTACTCCCCATCTCTGACATGAACTTGGTTGAATAAGTGAGAAAAAAATTAAAAGTTCTGGTTTTAACTAATTTGGAACAACAACTTTGACTTGTAAGGAATATAATAAGTGATTATTATCTTTCTTTATTTAATTTTATGTACTGCAGCTAGAGTACTGACAGGGACTAGAAAGAGAGAGCAGATTTCTCCCATATTGGCTTCTCTTCATTGGCTCCCTGTTAAATCTAGAATAGAATTTAAAATCCTTCTCCTCACCTACAAGGTCTTGAATAATCAGGCCCCATCTTATCTCAAAGACCTCATAGTCCCATATCACCCCAACAGAGCACTTCACTCTCAGACTGCTGGCTTACTTGTGGTTCCTAGGATACTTAAGAGTAGAATGGGAGGCAGAGCCTTCAGCTTTCAGGCCCCTCTTCTGTGGAACCAGCTTCCAGCTTGGATTCAGGAGACAGACACCCTCTCTATTTTTAAGATTAGGCTTAAAACTTTCCTTTATGATAAAGCTTATAGTTAGGGCTGGATCAGGTGACCCTGAACCCTCCCTTAGTTATGCTGCTATAGGCCTAGGCTGCTGGGGGGTTCACATAATGCACTGAGAGTTTCTTCTTCATTCACCTTTTTTATACCCCTGTTGACTGTTTGTAATGATTTGGCTATATAAATATAATTAAATTGAATTGAATGTGTTAGGGGGCTGTCTGATTGTTGGGCTTGTACTGTAGCATCTTTACCTTATAATATAAAGCATTTTGAGGTGTTTGAACTATTTTTTATTTTTTTTATCAAATTTTAAATCGAAAGTACACGTCAGTGAAATTTCCGCTGAGAACCTGCTTTGGTCTCAGAGGAAGTTCACCGTCTTGGTTTAAAACAGATTATTTCTGGAGTAGCTTGAACCATGGGGTGTAATGGGTCATACTTTGTGTCTATGCCATGACCAGTGCAGGCAGTGCTCTGACAAGATTTAACATAATTTCCTGACCTTGAAATGTGGTTTAGCCAGCTGGGTAGTATTTTTGTGCCAACGACAGAGTGGAAGGACAGGAAAACGTAGGTGTGAGCTTTCCTTAGAAAGGTGGTGCAAAATGAGTTTTTGGGTATTTTGTTGGCAAAATGAGTTTTTGTCTCAAGAGCAGCTACTTACCTACTTTGGTTTAGGGAAACCAAGACTTTGGAGCAAATGCACAGCACTTATAGAATAATGCTTAAAATGTAAATTAAACAAAGTCCATTTAGAAGCAGCTCATGTACATAAACAATTATTTTGAAGCATTACTGAAGCAAATTAGTTTGCTCAGCTGTTTCAGAGCCATGAGACCCCTGATGTAACACACTCCAGAAACGTGTGTGTCATTTAAGCTTTGCTTTTAATTAAAAATAACAAAGATGCATCAAATGTTAAAAGTGAAAAAAGTTTGTCATCAGAAAATATAGATTTTTCAAATCCTTTCTTAGGTTCAGTATGTTATTTTTGTAAGATTTTCAATAAAGTATTTAAATCCCTTGTAGATAATTGCATTCTGCTTTTATTCACATTTTCCACAAAATCCCGTCTCTTTCAGAAATGTTTGTTTAGGAACCACCAAACACTCGGATTTATATTCCACCTCCATCAGCCTTTGACACCTTCTGCACTACAGCAAAAGCAGTGAGTATAGTTGGAAATGCCCACATACACCACCTACCACTTCATACTTCTTTGTGTAGGTGGGCCCACACTTTTTGCTGTGTTCACAATAAACTGATGTTTTGTATGCAGATGTGTTATGTTACCAAAAGAAAAAAATAGGCTATGATTTTGAGAGCTTGACCTCAGATTTTGGAAAAAAATGTTAAATTTGATCATTTTTTAAATCATTGTACTCTTTAAGTCTAAGACCATAAATAAGTACAGTATTAGTGGATAAGAGCCCAAACTGCATCACCTTAACATCCTCACCAAATAAAAACAAATAATAAATAATAGCAATGTGCAGTTGTGTATTTTAGTATTATTCCTGCTGTACAGCTAAAAAAAAAAAATCCTGATTCCACATACTAGAGTTTGGCCTGAGCTCAATTATTGCAAACTCACTGGATAAAGTCCGTGTGGTCAGATTTAACAAGTCGATGAAATGCTGGCATTTTGGGGACACAAGAGATTTCCATCTGACAACACAATATGTTTTCAGGGCCAAATATGAGAATAGTCACTCCATTTGGAGCAGCTAAACCGACTTTATCTACACAGAACATCTGAGGTGAAATATAAAATGAATTTTGACTAAGTCCTGGAAATACCATCAGTGTTATCGAAATGCCACAGTATGCCGTTTTACGCAGTTTAATGGTAAAAAGTAGCAGCATCAGATGACAGCGGAGCAGAGTGAGTGACACGTGTGACAGTAAGTGAAATGGCACCGCGGCTCTGTGGACAGACAGAGACCCGGCAGAATGCCAAGCGCTTGAGCTTTGAGCACAAAATGTTCACGGGCCAGAGAGCCATGTGAGTCACTGCACGTGTTTCATTTAATAACATTCACTCACACTGGAAGTGACAAGTATATCTTCATGTCATTTAAACTTAAATGTACAACTTATACAGTACAAACTACAATTATCAACAGAATGTGAATAAACAGCTGTGATACTAAGTCAGACATAATATGTGCTGCATAGAGCAAATAGCCATATCAGCTGACATGAAAAAAGTCATTAAAGAAATGAAGGTTTCTGCAAACAGTGTAATTAATTCAGTTATAGCAGGCTGCTGACTCAGTTACCCAATTTACAATCCCTTCATGCACCTTGGGCATCAGACAGCTATCTGGGGCCATATTCAGGGAGGCTTTTATCGCCCCATTAGGAATTCTGCTAAAAGTTTCAAACTAAGAGATTCCACTTTGGACCTTCACAAAGCAGCTAAACGCAATTTTCACCAGTGCATGAGGAATAAAGGAGATGCTGAGAGTACAGGAGTGACAGTCAGATCAGCCAATCCCCTAAATAAACTATCTGAATCTAAATCTTACCTCATTTACACTTGACCATTTAACGCATGATGACATGTAGCATAGCTATCTGATATTAGGGGAAACAAAGAAAATATCAGCATTTCTTTATTGAAATCCACTCTCTGTGACCCCTGCTTCTCACTAAATCTTCAATCTTCACTCTCTCTAAAAATAACATTTAAAATGTCTTTATTCTCAGAGCATGCTCATGCCCAAACTTAAACAAACAAAACAAAACGAAAACCCTCCAGTGCAGTTCGACAGAAAAGCCTTCATCCAGGAGTTTAACAGAGAAAACACGGGATATTTTCTACTGGAGTTCCACCAATGCAAGCTTCCACCTAGGGTGAGAGTGGAATATTCCACCAGTGATGCACCACCAATAAGAGTAATCTTCAAAACCTGGAAAGATGTAGGAGTCCAAAAAGATGTTAACAGAAAACTCACAATGTTTGCCAAATTTAATTCAAGATGAAATCAGGAGCACAGGAAAGGAGCAGCCATGTTTTAGCTCCCTGTGAAGGACGCAGTGAAACACGATCATGCCATGGGAATAAAGGCGTTTTATCCTTCCTAGAGGGTTAGGGTCGGTACCGACCTGTTTTTAGGTTTTAAATGCATGAAAGTGCCTTTTAAATATGTTTCTTGCATCAAGGCTTTTTGACTTTGTCAGGAGCCTTTATTTAAACAAAAGAAAACACAGAAAAATAATTTCACTAAATTATAAGATGCTCTTGTGAAAATTACAAACTTTGGGCTGTTGGGGTCGGTTTTGACCCAGTTATGGTATAAGATTATAAACCAATAATCAGTGCCAAAACTGAAATCATAAACACACTGTGACCTCACTAACTCTGTCATAAATATGTTAGGGGCTTCTTTTTTTACCTGTTTGTCTACTTCACTGAACAAACATCCCCATTTATCCCAACCAGTTTTATTGATAGTCCCTCATACTCTGATTCCAAAGACCGAACAAGGTCATCCAGATGGACATGTAGAGACATGTAGAAACACAGGGAGATATATATATATAAGGCGGGTACAGACAAACTCATTTTAGTTGGTGACTTGCAGAACACACATCTGCAGTTTGCAGCAAACCAAAACGAAGAGAAGATTTACAATAAGCCACGCTCTGGATCATATCTTTGCTGAAGCTGAGGCAGAGGGCACACAGCAGTATAGTGACACAGACGAGCCAGTTTCTGAGGAGGACGACGAGTATGAACTAGAGGACACAGACTCATCTGATGAGTCTGATGAGGAGGGCACAGGTGCTGAAGCTGCTCCTGCTACTGAAACATACAAATACAAAAGTGGTAACATCTCTTGGAGCACGGTACCTCCTGTTTTACATGGCAGGGCAGCTGCTGCAAATCTTATCAAGATGACCCCTCGGATTACAAGGTTTGCTGTGACACGAATAAGTGACATCAAGACATGTTTTGATCTGTTTATGCCATTGTCACTAAAGAAAGTCATCATTGCTATGACAAAACTTGAAGGAAAAAAGTTCACGGTGACGTTTGGAAGGACATCGATGAGGAGTACCTGGATGCTTTTATTGGTGTTCTTCTTCTTGCTGGAGCGTACAGATCCAGCAATGAGGCCATTACTAGTCTCTGGGATGCGTCCACAGGCAGGAATATTTTCCGGGCAACAGTGTCACTTCAGACCTTTCAAATGATCTGAAGAGTCCTCAGATTTGACAACAGAGATACTAGAACAAAGTCTGACAAGCTTGCTCCCATCAAAGATGTCTGGGAGAGATGGGTGCAGCTCCTTCCACTGATGTTCAACCCAGGGCCAGAGGTGACTGTGGATAAACATTTTGCCCCTTTCCGTGGAAAATGCCCCTTCCGGCAATACATGCCCAGCAAGCCAGGCAAATATGGCATAAAAATCTGGGCAGCCTGTGATGCAAAAACCAGTTATGCATGGAATCTACAGATTTACACAGGCACAGGCATATTAAAATAAAAAAAAATAATAAAACAAATGTATTTTAGAGATGTGTTCTAATACTTCTTAATAATACTACGATAACATAATAACCTTTTGTTTATCTATAGAATTCTCTTACCTTTCATTTTACCTTTTTTTTTATTTAATTTAAAGCAAAGGCACCAAAAAAGTTGTCATGGATAAAGAAGCCTAACAAGGTAACCAAGAGGCAACAAACAAATTGGTTAATAGTAGGGATGGCACGATACCACTTTTTTATGTCCGATACCGATATTTTAAATTTGGATATCGGCCAATACCGATATAAATCTGATATTTAAAATTGATCCAGGCATTTAAAAACATTAAAAGAATTTTTTTTTTTTTAAATAAGTCAACAGTCTCTCACACAACAAAATCAAAGTCTTTTAGTTGTCCCACATACAAGACTAAGGACCAGGGCGGGCAGAGCTTTTTAGGCAGTGGCACCAAAGCTCTGGAACTGTTTACCACTCCAGCACCATTTAGCTGACTCTGTGGCATCATTTAAAAAATAGTTGAAAACTTTTCTGTTTAACCAGGCTTTCTGGTTTCTGACTTTATTTTTATTCTTTTTCTTTTAATATGGTAATGTTATTATGTTTTTAACATAGTGTTTTCTGGAGGTGGGGGATGATATTGTGTTTTAATTATTGTACAGCGCTTTTCTGTCTGTGAAAAACGCTATATAAATAAACTTTACTTACAACAATGACTATCACCTGAATCCTGTTGCTTCTGTGTGAGAAGGTGATGCTTATGGCATGTTGCAAATTTCAGTAGGGCTGCAACTATCGATTATTTTAGCAATTGTGTATTCTATTTATATTGATTACCTAAGTAACTGGATAAGAAATACTTTTTTCATATTAACAGTTCATCTGCATATTTTAACTTCTGTACTGCAGTTTTTCCCTGTGTGAAACAAACAGGGTGGATGGAGCAGCTACAAAGTTCTCTTTTCTTCACTTACTGATCAGGTGGTTGATGAAGGACCTCCAGCTGTTTCCCAGTAAAGGTTTAATGGAGGTTACAGGGACGAAAAGGCTTCTTTTGGACACTAGAAAAACATTTCCTTCTGCTCCATCTGAGCTCACCGGCTCTGCCTCTTTCCGCTTGTGCAGACAGACTGCACGTAAATCAGCTGACTGCTGCTGTTGCGTCATCAGTGTTCAGTGAAAAACTGGGGGCTGCGTGAGCGCAATCTTGTAATGCTTTATATTTACAAGCATTCTCCTAAATAAGTTTCTACTGCAGGTCTATATTTAGTCACAAATCAGGGA
The DNA here is from genome assembly GCF_007364275.1 of Archocentrus centrarchus. Taxonomy (NCBI): domain Eukaryota; kingdom Metazoa; phylum Chordata; class Actinopteri; order Cichliformes; family Cichlidae; genus Archocentrus; species Archocentrus centrarchus. The sequence continues at coordinate 30,382,112 of NC_044347.1, forward strand.
TTAAAGTATCAAAAATATTTTGACGGGGAAGGGGTCCTTCCGGTACCGGACGGTCACCAGTGCTAATAGCTGCGCTCGCTTGCAGTATGTCCGGGAGCTGAAGTAGAGAAAAAAATAACAGCTGATTCTCAGCACAGCGAGCACAACACACAAACAAGGCAGAGAGCGGTGGAGGCGGAAAAACATGTCAGCGATGATCCACTCAGTGTCAAAGGGAATCCGTCGCAGCGACGGAGGATCTTAGGGGGTTGTTTTCTAACTCCTGATCCCCCACTCCATTCCAGTAGGTGGCGGTAATGCAGCTCTAAGCTGGTTTGGTCAATCGCAAACCCACAAGAAGAACAAGACGACTGAGCACTGTAATGTAGCTAATGTGAGCGAAACGTTATTTAATGTATCGGATTACATTTTTTTATTTCTTTCCGATATCCGATCCAGTAATTTAGGCCAGTATCGGACCGATACCGATACTGAATATCGGATCGGCGCATCCCTAGTTAATAGACCACTGTTTTGAGGGCATTTTTTTGGCTGATTTAAGACACGGGTCAAAACGACCCGTTAACTTTAGGAAGGTTAAATCTCATTTGAAAAGAAAGTGCCCTGGAGTTCATTTAGCCTGTATGCATCCCTTCCAAAGACCACCTCAAACAAGAACAATCTGAATGCAGGAAGTGCTCCTTAAGAACTGTTGAAGGCCATGGGCATCACTGTCACCCACACAGATCACTCAGTGATGATCAGTCTGATGTTTCTGACGTCTGAGGCTGGTAAGTAGATGATTTTTTAAATAAAAAAAACAAAACAAAACAATATAAAGACAGCAAATGATCTGCATCAGTGTCACTGTTTGTCATTGATAATACAAAGAACAGTGACTAATGTCAGCATCACTTCAGTGACTGATCACAGCAGACAGCAGCTGCTTCATCAGTTTGTTAATGACATATCTGACAGGAGTAAAGATCATATATGCAGCCATTAACATACATTAACATTATTCCATTTTACCTTCTATCATTTTTCACCAGCACAGTAGCCATGATGGTTGACGCTAGTAGCTAGCTACGAGCTAGGCTAAGGTAGTCTAAAGAAACCTGAGTGCATTCAACTAGGGTCTTTACCCACAATACAAAGCGCCTTGAGGCGACAGTTTGTTGTGATTTGGCGCTATATAAATAAAATTGAATTGAATTGAATTGAACTACAGTTTGGGGTCAAAGCTCTGGAAACGGTAATGTTATTACATACTTATTACAGACTTTATCTTTCAGCTGAGGCATCATTGCCTTAACTTGACTCATGAACTCTTGTGACATGTGCAGCACTGAAACAACCAGGCAACGTTTTTTCCTAGCTTTTATTTTGGCTTCTTAAAAAACTGAAAAGAAAAGAGGGGCAGGTGCTGAAACAGTTAACACTCTGCAATATTAGATTACAGTTTTAGATTATAGCTAGGTTACCTAAATGACAACAATAGGTCACGATCATTAGATCATGTATCATCTTTGGCTCAGCTCAAATTGCTTCTGTCATGTTTTGATGTGTCACTGTGAGTGAGTGCTATCAGTGGGTTTGGATCTGACAGTCTGACTCACTGTGGGTCAGGCTCAGTGCTTTCTACATGATGGCACTTCTATTGATGTTACAGTTGAGCATGTGATGTATATGGATTAGTGTTACTAATGAGGTCATGTTGTTGATTCTGTAGAAGCCTAAGCTATTCCCTTTCAATAACCAGCCCCCCCCAATTAGATTTCCTTAAATTCCATTCAGTTTCCCAAATATGAGCTTAATGCTCATCGGTTGTATTTACGGTAAGCTTTTTAATTAGCAAGCTTTATTCAAATACACTACAATTTGTTCTGAATTATGACAAAATGAATGGTCATTTCCATCCACCACTGCACTGAGAATACTTCTTTCTTTCTTTCTTAAACAAGCTAACGGGACACTTCCTGCCACAAAAGCTCAAGAAAACAGCTGACTGAATCTTTCTGACTAAATCAACAAGCTTTTGGTCTTTGATAGAACCTGGAAACTTTGATTTACTTGATGGTAAATGGACTTCTTCTTATACATGCCTCATTCATGCAAGCACTTTTTACTACATTTTAGTGCTTTTTATCCAACAATCACACATTTCTAATATCACACAAACAGATGGTTGTCAAAATATTCACCAAAATAAAGCAAACTAGCAAATGATCTGTACATTTTGGCTGAATCTACAATTTTAATAGAGAAGGTAGGACAAAAAAAAGCTGCTTTCATCATCCTATGGAGACAAGAAGAACTTGTTTCCATAAGATGATGGACAGTTAACTGCTACTACTGACAACATGACAGTAATAGCAGTTAATTTGTGCATCTTGTCCAGAAGATAATCTCTCCTGCAGCTCACAGATGAAACATTAATTATAAAAGAGAATGATGGGAAGAGAATGGTTCAGGATAAGCTTAGCAAGGTCAGTTGCTCTCAGCCATAGCCACGTCCAGACCTTTTGCACGTCACATCCAGATATGCTGAACAGGCTGAGTCTTTAAACTGGAACAGGGGGAAGCAAAGAGAAGACATTTAAAGTGTTTCAATTTCTCGTGGCTTAGGTCTGTAATTAGGAAGAAGCATTAAAGCCCACATGGGGCATGCCTGGCATTAAACATAACCTCCTCTGACTGACAGTACAACGGTGAAACAAACAGACCACTGCTGCCTGGCACGAGAGCCATGGCGGGTGCATTTATGGTCACATCATGTGGCACATTTTTGGATGACAGCAGAGCAATGAGTCACACTCAGAATGGCATTATGATAATGACTGAAAAAGATATTCCTGTGGATATATTCCACTAAAACTTCTTTTTTTCACTTAAGCTGCAGATTAGCTTTGGTTGGCTAGATGTCATCCTGTCTCTGCAGGCTACACGTATTTGAGGGCTTTTTGGAGGATAACACCAATGTCATTTTTCCTGTCATCATTAATGGAGGTGAAAATATGTGAAATGTATTTCTGCACACTGTAGCACAGCAGATTTTCTTTACCTCTCAGAAGTACCTCAGATTCATTAAAACACCTCACAGAGACAGTGCTTCCTTGAGTGATGTCATCCATCATGTTCAACAACACATGCTCTGCAGTTTTGTCTTGCTGTGACTTTATTATGCAGCTAATTACCAGTTTAATGGTGCTATTTGAAGTTTATCCATTACTGCGCCTTGCTGGTGGTAATGAAGACACAAAACAAAGCTGAAGACCAGAAAAAAGTGCCCTATGATCTCTACAAGTTTGATATAATCAACAGAAATTAAGTGCTGATATCATCTGTGTTGCTTCTGTTCTTGCTTTCATTGAGAGGCTATTTTAGCAATCCAGTAAAAGCTGGACCATGTTCTAATTTGAATCCTTCTGTGACATTAAATGTCTCTGTTTGAAACATAGTCTCACAGTTAAGTGTGTACAGTAATAGCAACGTTGGTCCAAAAAAAGTATTTCATGGTGGTCATGGTCTTTGCCTGACACATGGCCATTTTTTAATAAATTTAAATTTATAATAATGGATTACACAACATGGGAGTCGTCTAACTAAATTCAGGGAAGTGATTCCTCCTCTGAGAGCGTCTTTGATGACATGTACCACCTCAGTCCAGAGTAGCTAGCTAAACATTACTCCCATCAAGAGTGACCACACATGCTAAGGCTGGTGGTGTGGCAGGCAGAGTGAGGACCCAGTTGCAGGAGTCCGAAGCCAAGCGTAACATTATAATGATTTATTGCAGAGACCACAAGCAAAGCACAAAAATGAGCAGAACCAGAGGCATAATACAAAAATGAGAACCTTCAAGGAACCAGGACCAGACGGACACACCACTGAAAGGGCACAACACAACAAAGAACAGAGGGAAACTGAGGCAACATATATACACAAGAGGTAATGAGACAATAGGAAACAGCTGAGAAACACAGGAAGCAAAACTGAATACACCACACAAGGACCAAAAGCTCGCCAAAATAAAACAGGAAGTGGCAAACACAGAGACTAAAACACATGAACTTCACACCAGGACACGAAGATAAACAAACTGAGATACAGCTAGCTTCACACAAATGTAGTTGATGACCTCTGCCCTATGGATTAAGAATAGGGTGTCAGTCACGTTCATATGAAGGTAGACAAGCTAATACGTTTGGTAATATCATGTCTGCAAGAAATATGTGATGCTTTGTCCTAAACACTGTAGGAGGGAACCAAAGCTTTGGCACTGCACTTGCAACTATGTGCAATCCTCGAACCTTATGCACTGCCTTTCCACTGAAATTAACAGTCACAGCAGCCACGATCACAGTCATGCATACTTACTTTCAACTTTAGTTGATGGACTAAGTTGTCTAATCTGTCTAATGCCATTAGGATTCAACCCGGCCTTTGCACTTACTGAGCCACCATGCAAACAGCTCTCCCAACAGGCAACAATTTTTTTTATAACTATACGACCATGAGATCATTAACAACTGATATGTATTTTATACATTTTCTATATTGTTTCTTGTGATTCTGTAGTCACAGGGTCATATTATATGACCCTTCAACCTTGAAGGGCCTTCAACCTGTCATTCCAGCTATCATAGGGCGAAAGGCAGGGTACACCCTGTACAGGTCAGCCTGTCGCAGGGCCAACACAGAGAGACAGACAACCATTCACTCCCATGGGCAATTCCAAACCCCATCACACACATCAGTCTCCATGCCCACATGTGATTTTAAGATAGTACATGGTCCTCTTTGGAGGAATCGCTGGCAGAAAGTACTGCATTTATAGAACACTGTCATTAAAAAGCTGAACTGTAGGACGACGTTAAAATGAGGGATTTTTGTTTTTCTCGTTTTAGTGCTTGTTGTTGAGCTGTTGCGCATCATTTGCATTACAGTGGAACTTTTGTCATCTCTTAATGACCCAGTGTGAAATGAGAACCTTCTGCCATGTTTGAAGTCTGCCTCACAAATCTTTGGAAAGAGGAAGTAAGCGAAGAATGTGTGTGAGCTTCTTTTCATATTTCCTTCACTTATGTGCTGTGGGTGATGTTTTATCTATGAATGTGAAGTAAAAAACAAAAACAAAAAAACACACTAATCTGTGACCTGAGTGTGTTTTATTAGTTGAAAAGTATTTATGAAATGAGGTATGAAAAAAAGAACAAAGACTAAAAAATGAATGAAAACACAGACACCTTCACTATAAATATGCCCTGTTGGTTACTGTTATTCAATTTTCACATCTTGGATATTTACAAACAATATCAGTAAAACACAAATATGATCCGTCTATGTCCATTTCAGCTTCTTACAGCTTCTTGAGGTGTTTTGACATGATTATGTCAAAGCTCTGTTGTGCAGAGTGCATTTGTGATAAGGTCTCCTCGTGATGCTGTTGACTTTAGGCCTTGGCCTCTTCAAGGTGTTGCTTTAGGTCCTCCTCTATTCTCTTCTTTCTTGGTTGGCTCATACCAACACTTTATTTGGTCTGCAAGTCATGATGTTCCCAGGAAAGGTCAGCCATCACTAGCATTGCCTTCTGTACTACAACATCAGCAACACACTGCTTTCTTGACTGTAAAAATAGTGGTAAAACAACACTGTGAGACGTTCACAAAGAGCCCGGTCAGTGCTCTGTGTACAGCTCATTTAACAAGTCTTACATACACAACAGCAGAAGCAGAATCAAAACTTCTTCATTTGTAATCACTGTTTATGCATGCTGCCACCATCCTGGATGGTTAACTCAGGGTGCTCCAACCTTCTAAGTGGGAAATCTGAGTTGAGGATTCCACAAAAAACTTCCAACTGGAAACTTGGGACATTGTGACTTTTTTTTGGAATGCAGAAAAGAAGCAGCCCCGTCTCTGCTTATCCATGAAACTTGCTCAGTGAATGCCAGTGCTGTGTTTTGACCTTTAAAATAATTAACTGTAGATTTGTCTGATTTTGAGATTAAAATCTCATTTTTAAAAGTAAGCATATTAATAAAACTGGTGTTGACATCTGCAAACATTGTGACATCATGTTGAATTTATAATAAAGTGCAACTATGAATATACATATGTCATTTCCACTTGATAGAATGATCTGACAGGTTAGAATATGCCTGTTTATTTAGGTCTGCTCAGTCAGAAAAAAACAGTCTCCAGGTTGACACTTTATTGAAGTGCAGAGCTGTGTTCATGAAACTCCCACATCAGAATGTCATTCCTGTTATCTTAAGGCAATTGTGAGAGCATATACAAGTAGGAACATCTTAAATTTATAGAATTCACATAGCAGTCTAGGTTCATGGTATTCTTATGTCTTATTTTCTGGAAGGCATCATGAGGTTGCTCTGTTTGTGTGTGCTGTCAGTGTTGCACATTTCCAAAGACATCATCCCGGTCCTCACAAAACTCAGCCCAAACACCTGATCAGTTACACACCCACATCATCACACTAATGCTGGTCTAATACACTTTGATTAGCATGGCTGCACGCTTAAAGCAAAGCTTGGAAGGTAATATTTGATACGAGCAGCTTTATTCTTAAACACGGTCTGAACTCTCCGAGGCAGATTTCTGTAATTTCTTTAAGCAGTCTTCAGGAACACTTCTTGAAGGACCTTCAGTGCTCTTCGTTGGGTGCTGGCTGCCTTTTGCCCCATTCTCCGTTAAGATGATCCCACACTGCTTCCGTAACGTTGAGATCTGGGCTCTGGGGAGGCCAATCCATGACTGATAGTGTTCCACTGTGTGTTCTTCTACCCGGGTATACTTTTACTGTGTTGGCAGCGTGTGTGGGATCATTGGCATGCTGAAAAATGAAGCTGTTGCCAATCAGACTCTTTGTAGAAGGAAAGACAAATTTTGACAATATCTCCAACACCACTGGGTGAAATGGAGCCCCAAACAACGACAACACTTCCGCTGTGTTTTACAGATGCTGCAGACACTCACTGCTGTACCTCTGCCCTGACCTCCTCCATATATACTGATGACAAGTTGAACAAACATTTCAAATTTGGATTCATCACTCCACACAACCAATGCTGGGTACCTATTTTGAATGAGTCATAGTTCACTGTTAAGTGGCTTAACAAACAAACAAACAAACAAACAAAATCCTCTTCAGGTACAAGCAGAAAAAGCAGTCAATGTCAAAAGAACAACTTGAAAAGGTCTTTATAAAGCCTGGAAAGCGCTTTAAAAATTACAGTAGGTGAAAGTCTGGCTTGATTAAGATTAAGATTAAGATTAAGATAGTGTTTATTTGTCACATGCACAGTTATACACAGTACAATGCACAGTGAAATGTATTTTGTACCTGCAACCATATACACACACATATAAATAAGAAGAATAAAAATAAAAAAAGTAATTCACACTATACACTATACACTATATACTATACACTATACACACTTTTATAAATTATAATATTTACATTGTGCAATAATGGTCCAGTTAGGGCTCAGAGTTGAGCAGACGGATGGCTTGTGGGTAAAAACTCTTCTTCAACCTTTCAGTCTTAGTCCTCAGGCAGCGGTAACGCCGGCCTGATGGGAGCAGGGAGAAGAGAGAGTGTCCGGGGTGGCTGGGCTGTTTTAGGATCTTCATGGCCCTCAGCCTGCACTGCTTGGTGTAAATGTCCTGCAGGTTGGGGAGGGTGGTTCTGATGGTCCGTTCAGCTGAACGAACCACCCTTTTTAGGGCCATGAAGTCCTGCTTGGTGCAGTTTCCCATCCAGGTGGTGATGCTCCCACGCATGATGCTCTCGATGGTGCAGGTGTAAAAGTTCCTGAGCACCTTGAGTGGGAGCTTGAAGTCTCTCAGCCGCCTGAGGAGGTAGAGACGCTGTCTGGCCTTCTTCACAGTGATGTTTATGTGATGAGTCCAGGACAGGTCCTGTGAGATGGTCACTCCCAGGTATTTGAAGGTGTCCACTCTTTCCACCTCAGCACCACTGATGACAAGTGGATGGTAGTCCCTCTGCTGCTTCCTGCTGAAGTCCACGATCAGTTCCTTTGTTTTGCTGACGTTGAGCAGGAGGTGGTTCTCCTGGCACCAGTTCTCCAGGCGGGAGACCTCTCTCCTGTAGGCTGTCTCCTCATTGTGAGAGATTAGTCCCACAACAGCAGTGTCGTCAGCAAACTTGATGATGACGTTGGACTCTGACGTGGCCTCGCAGTCATGGGTGTACAGTGAGTACAGCAGAGGGCTGAGCACACAGCCTTGGGGGGATCCAGTGTTGAGGGTGAGGGAGGATGAGGTGAGGTGACCCACTCGTACCACCTGTGGTCTGCTGGTCAGGAAGCTGTGAACCCACCTGCACAGGGATGGGCCCAGGCCCAGGTCCAGCAGCTTAGAGACCAGCCTGGAGGGAACTATGGTGTTGAATGCTGAGCTGTAATCTACAAACAGCACTCTCACATAGTTCCCCTTACCAGTGTCTATGTGTGAAAGGGTCTTGTGGAGGAGGAAGGATATGGCGTCATCTGTGGATCTGTCTGGCCGGTATGCAAACTGTAGTGGGTCGAGGGTGGTGGGCAGTGAGGAGGTGATGAATGTCTTGATGAGTCTCTCAAAACACTTCATCACCACAGAGGTGAGCGCTATGGGCCTGAAGTCATTGGGGCTGCTGGGGTGTGGTTTCTTTGGGACAGGGACTATGATGGACTTTTTAAAGCAGGTGGGAATCACACACAGTTTCAGTGAGAGGTTGAATATCAGTGTAAACACAGGTGCCAGCTGGTCAGCGCAGGTCTTAAGGACACGTCCACTAATACCGTCTGGTCCAGCCGCTTTCCTGGTGTTTACACGTCTAAACGCCCTCTTCACGTCGCGCTCCGTCACAGTGAGTGTCTCCGCCCCTCCGGCCGGGAGCGCAGCGGGCTGTCGGCTTCCCGACTCAAAGCGCGCAAAGAAGATGTTGAGTTCATCAGCCAGAGAAGCGTCGGCACTCACCGGGTGTGTGTGTGGTGCTTTGTAGTCCGTGATGGTGCGTAGTCCCTGCCACAGTCCCCTGGAGTCAGACTGTTGTAGTTGCTGTTCCAGTCTGCGGCCGTAGCGATGTTTTGCCTCTTTCACCGCTCTGCGGACGTTGTGTGATGCAACCTTGTAGTCCTCCATGTTCCCAGAGGCGAGGCCGGAGTTGTAGGCAACGGTGCGGGACCTCAGGGCGTCGCGGACAGCTTTATCCACCCACGGCTTCTGGTTGGGAAAAGTCCTGATGGTCCTCCTAAGTGAAGTGTCATCAACAACTTTCCCAATAAATCCCACAACAGTTTCCGTAAACTCCTCGATGTCTCCGCCCGCGCTGCTGCGAAACATGTCCCAGTCGGTTGAATCCAACGCACCCTGCAGAGCGGCCTCTGTTTGATCAGACCACCGTGTCACTTCTCTCACAGCAGGGGGTTCCTGCCTGAGCCGTTGTTTGTATTTCGGCATGAGAAGGACAGCGGTGTGGTTAGACTTCCCAAAAGGTGGAAGAGGCTTTGCTTTGTAGCCTTCTTTGAATGGAGAGTAGCAGTGGTCTAGGGTCCTCTCTCCTCTGGTGGGGCAGTCGATGTGTTGAATCAATTCCGGTATCAGCTTTTTCAAGTTTGCACTGTTAAAGTCCCCGGCTACGATGAGAGCCGCATCACGCTGGTTAGCCTGATAGGTGGAAATAGCCTCATGTAGCTCGGATAGTGCAGTGTTTGTGTCCGCCTGAGGTGGAATATAGACGGCGCTGAAGATGACCGAAGTGAACTCGCGGGGCAGGTAGTGGGGGCGGCATTTCAGGGTTAGGAGCTCCGGGTTAGGGGAACATGATTGTTTCAGAAGGACAACATTCCTACTGTCACACCAGTTGTTATTAATCATTAGGCACACACCTCCTCCTCTTGATTTTCCAGACTCACTCGTTCTGTCCGTGCGATGAACACTGAAGAACTCCGACGGCTGTACGGCGTGGTCCGGTATGAGGGGGGTCAGCCATGTCTCCGTGAGACAGATGATGTTGCAGTCCCTTATGTCCCTCTGAAACTGCATCCTGGCCCTGAGTTCGTCCAGCCTGTTATCCAGTGACTGGACATTAGCCAACAGGATGCTCGGCAGTGGCGTTTGGTGCGCTCTGCGCCTCAGCCTCTCTCTTACGCCGGCTCTTTTCCCTCGGGGCCTTGTCCGTGACCTGGGTGCTCCGCGCCGTCCTTTGTTTGAGCTGGCCCACTGGAAACGCAGTATCTCCTGGGGCCAAGTCGGGTCGGGAGAAAAAGGTGTCAGAATACAGCCAGAGTGCTGTATTCTGATATTAAAAAGAGTCTGTCTGTCATACGTGATATGACACAGAGCAGGCGGAATTATAAAGTCCAGAATTAGAGCTAAACCTAATATATACAAACAAAGCGTAGGAGCAGGTACGACGGCTGCTGACCTCACCGGCGCCATCTTGAATCATCATGATGAGGGCCGCAAGACTTTTGCACAATATCACAGTATAAAAAAAATAAAATAAAATAAAAATTATAGGCTAGATTAAAATGTTAAGTTGTAACATAAGAGAAAAAAATGCATAAAAAAGTTTGAACAAGTAAAATCCCAGCAAACAATAAATGATACATTAAGTTCTATCAGTCTCAGAGATAACCTCCACACCTGCTTTTGGTTCTATGAGGAAGGATATTTTTTTCTTTATTTAATTTTCTTGTAAATTGCACCTGTTTATTAGATTGGATTGAAATGAATGAAGAAATGTTTGCTGGGAATACTTTTGTTAATTTCCAGTGCAAAATGTCTGAATGGTCAAAATGACTCTTTTACAATTTCAACACTTAAGTTTGATTAAGTTTTTATATTTCAAGTAGATACACCCCAGGACAAGGAGGGGCGACCCCCAGTGGCTGGAAACTGGCTGTCAGCTGGACAAAGACAACCAAGAAACACTGATAATGAAAACAGTTTTGTAGAAGGAATAATGCAAAATTTGTTCTGTAAATAAAAAGCAGCTAAAGGAGTTTTTTTGAGCAGTTAAATTAAAAAAAAAAAAATTCACTCTTTTCAGCCTGCACCTGATTGTCCAGCTTGTTCTTCTGGCAGACACCCTAAGCAGCAGGGCTCCACCCTTAGGAAGGCTTTGTCTAAAGTCAAGTCTATCAAGTCATAGGGGGTCATTTTGACTGTTGGGTTTTCCCTGTCGTTATTGTGGGGTCTTTACCTACAATATAAAGCACCTTGAGGTGACTGTAATGATTTGGCGCTATAGAAATATAATTAAATTGAATTGAATGTGTTAGGACAGGTTTAGAGTTACTCCTTCAAATTCAATTCAATTAAAAAAAACTTGAAGAAATGTGTTATTAGTTTAGATAAATATCAGATCGCACCCTATGAGTAATTAACTCAGGTTTCACAAACTCACAGAACATGTAGGGAAATGTGTTTTTAGCTCTGAATGGATTCACAGAGATGGAATTATTTTGATCTGGGTAAGATGGTAAAGATATATGTTGTAACTGAAACTTTCCAAGCAAAGACAAATCAGATTTTTCTGAGTACTGCAGTTTCATTTTAATATCAGGTGTAAATATATTCCAGCTCCATGAAGCATAACAATGATTCTTTCTGTTTGTAATGTGATCAAAACTCTGAGCACCTGGAGAGATGGCTTAATGGGATCTTAATGGATATGCAGGAGCATGCACCACTTGGATTTGATGCATTTTTATGTGATGGCAATCTGAACACCAGGGACATGAAGTAATGTAGGCTGTGCAGTGATTTCTGCGTCCACCAATCTGGGACATTTGACCGTCTTCAAAAGCTGGAAAGAGGTATACCCATGTGACACTCCAGGACGACAGAGCATGAACAGAATCAATTATTTTCAGTCTGCGGATGGTAAAAACTAAAATGATTTGATGAATGGCCCATCACCCAAGGGGTGGCTGTGGCTCATGAGGTACTGCGGGCCATCTACTAATCGGAAGGTTGGTGGTTTGATTCCTGGCTGCTCCAGTCTGCATGCCAAAGTATCCTTGGACAAGATACTGAACTCTGATTTGCTCCTGATGCAGTCACTCGAGAGTGAATGTTAGATAGAAAACACTTTGAAATAGAATAAATGGATGAATTTATGAGTAAATGGATGAATGAGACATGTTGAGCACAGGTACAGTAGAACAGCGCTCTATAAGAACCAGTCCATTTACCATTTACCTTTAACAAAATGCTTCATGCGACGCAAATGTGGAGAGAAGCTCATTCAAAAAAAAGTGTGTGTGTGTGTGTGTGTGTGTGTGTGTGTGTGTGTGTGTGTGTATTAGAAGGACTGATATTCTGCTACAGCGAGCCCCTCTCAACTGTGGAAAAGTGTGATTGCTTAGACATCCATTCAACCAGGGTACTACTCCAGTCATCCACTGGTGTATGTTCATTAAATTCTGTAGAGCTAATTAGAATCTATTTGACATCCATGGGGAGACATTTGCACAGCTTGCAGAACTGCACAATTCACAGGCACAAGCAGCTGTGCACACTGCATGCACTTTAAATGGGGCAAGATGCAGTTAGAGCACACAAGGTAGTGTACAGTAAGTAAATAAAGCAAGTGACTTAACTCATTCGATCTGCATGTAATGACAGGAATATAAGTAGTCCTGAGACCTTATGTTTGTCATTGTTCATTTATATTGTTGATTCCTTCTTTTATGAACCACTGATTTGAAAACATTTTCAAGGCTTGAAATTTATCTCTTGCCATCCCTGATCTGGACATTAGAAACTAAAATGCCCCTAGAGCCCCTCTACAGTGGGAGAAATCAGTGCTGAAACAGAACAAAGCTGGTAATAATGCACAATGCAATGGGGGTGCTTATTTTGGCAGAATAAATTTCTAGTTAATCCAGTTACTGAAACCAGCAGACAAGTGATTAGTGTGTAAGCCTCAGGGCTCCTGTGGGTTAGAGGCCTGAGGGCCAGCTGCCCATTTTACCTGGTTGCCTGTGTAGCACTTGTAATATCAACTCCAAATCACTAATTCCCCCCAAAGGAGACATATTTTGGTGTTGTTTTTCTTTTTCTTTTTATTTAACAACATCATTAGTGAACAGGGAGGACATTTTAGGGTTGAGGAGTGTTGCAGAAAAACAACAACAAAAACAGTTTGTGCGTCATTAGGATTACAGTAACCTTTGCATGACAGTACCCCAGTAAGAGCAGCAGGATGCTTTCTCACCCTTGTGGCTAATGATAATTATGACTTAGTATAGTATAGTATAATTACAAGAACACTTTCTCATAATTCAGAGAACTACTTCCTATCCTGCTCTTGATGGAGACGGTCGCATTCTCTCTCTCTCCCTGCCCTCCCCATCTCTCCTGCTTGCTGCTTGCTGTGAGAGCGTCTCTCACACACTGTCTGAATAAGAATAAGATTGAGAGCAACATGGATCTGGCAAACTGGGCCCTAAACACCATTGATCAATTTTTTTCCACTATGAGATCGGGGAAAGGGGAGCCTGCGTGTCCGAGTGGAACAAATCGGGTTGGATACGTCATCGATTCTTGGAGCTTGTGGAGACCTGTGTGCTTCTCGGCCCTCGAGGTCAAAGACGTGGAAGACGTCTACATATTCGGCTATTTGGTAGCGGTATCTCGTCTGTTTGGGCTCAGAGGATACCTGATTTACCGGGAAATCAAGAAAATCTGGGCAGCAGTTCGACATCTGCAGAGGCTGCAGACCCAGGTTGATGGGCTGTGCAGGGCCGTACAAACTCAGACTCAAAGCCTGTTGGACCTGAGCCGTGAAGCGGGCAAGTAGCCCAGCTGAGAACGTGCTCGCAGGCGAGAGGGGTTCAATCTGGAGATAAGGTTCGGTTCTGCACGGTGAGGACGGTAACTAACGAATTTGGAATATTGGATTACCGAATGGGTTCCCCAGTGAGACTGAAGGCTGTTGGAAAAAAAACAAGCAGCCTGTTACAAAACAACATCTGCATTATCAGGAATTCGGCTCCCTAGCCGGCCTTGGGCTGGTAATCATATCTCTCCAGGGCTATGTGTGACGGTCGCTCTCCCCCTTCAGCCCTCTCTGTGATTTGTGATGCTGGATCTGGTGTACCACGGCCGCTGATGAACTTCCACCACTATTAGCGAACTGTTTTGGCTAGGAGCTGGCATCTGGCTCCACAATGCCCCCACCCTCTCGTCTCCGTCTGCATCCCCTCCTGCCCCCTCCCTTCCCCGACCATATTGCTATCCTGGCTTAAATGTGCAAATACGCTTTGCTAAGGTGGGTTTTTATGGAACCTGGTATGGTGCTCATGTCAAGCACCGTACCAGATGACTCTTTTTTTAACCTAACTACCCCATGATGTGTGTTGTTTCCTTTTCTGGGACTGATAAAGGTAGCGCCGACAACGGCTGCACGACCTCAGACACCTGTCCCCCCTGTTTGCTTCTGTTTTCTGTATTTCTTGGATGGGTGTTCTGGAACGCAAATTTCATTATATGTTTTCATTATATGTTTACATATATATGACAATAAAGTCTTCTTGATTCTTGATTCTACTTCACTGTCATCATCCTGAGTCTTGTGTTTTTTGGCAGTTCAGTTCTGTTATAATATCTTCAGTTTGTTGTTTAGTTAGTTCATTTTAAGTTTTCTATTCTACCTTATTTCTCTTCATGATTTTAATCTCAGGGCAAACCTCATCCACCCCAGAGGCCCTGTCACCAAAGAGTTGTTTAACTGACCTCATCCTCAGTGATGGGCGAGTTGTTCCCCTTATCCCCAGACTCATGGAATTAAGGGGGTCCTCAAAGTATTCCTTCCGCTGCCTGACTATATCCCCAGTTGGAATCAGCTTCGCCCCACTTGTACTATCCATATAATTACAAAATCATGTCTCCGAGCCCATGTCTCCTCTTTGGGCTGCACTCACCAGGGCCCCAAGGGCTAAGACCCGGTCATCAGGTGCTCTCCCTCAAGGACCATCCCTAGGCCAGGCTCCAGGGTGGGGCTGCATCCTTTATGGGTTGCCACAGCAGATAATCTGCGTACATCTCACCCTAACTGTAGCATCCTCCTGTGTCACACCAACCCACTTCATATCCTCAATCACTACATCCACGAAGCTTTCCTCATGAATCTTTCCCTCACTCCTACTGCACACCTCACCACTGTCTTACTGCCCTCATACACGCCCCATACCACCCTCACATATGCTACAGCTGAAGCTGCTGTGTTGTTCCATCAGCAGTCCAAATTCAATGAGATTGATAGCCACATAATCTATGATACATTTAATTTTTTTCTCTTACTGAAAAAAAAGATTTTTATTTGTTTGTTTGATTTTTTTAATGATGATAAACTTTCGTTTCACCATATTTCTAGCAAGTTCAGTACCACTGCAAAAATTATAACAAATGTAGCTAATTTAACAACACGCAACTAGTATGCAAATGTAGTTTGAAGGAAATTGTTTAACATTGACGCTGCAAATACAGTGATATTACAAACATCAATAAACATTTTTTTTCTTCCAAAATATGTCTTGCTGCACAATACCTCCTTGTACTGACTCTAGCATTATTTAGCATTTTCATGCTTATGTTCAGTAAGTGATGAGTGTTAGACACAACATCTTTATTTTTATTGTTTAAACTTACTGTCATTCCCTGCTTTTAGTGCTTAAAGCACAGACAGAAATCTGGAGGTGAAACCACTCTATCTGAAATTCACTGTTTGTTTTGTATATTCACCATTCAGCCCAACTGCTGCTCCTTACAGTCGACTGGAAATACTTCATCTCATAAAGGGCAAAGGTCAAGTTTTGCCAAAATAAATGAACTTGAAAAAAGTCCATCCAAAATTTTTTTTTTCTTGTGTAACCCAACAAAGTCAAGTTGGGAATTTCAGTTTTATATGTAATATTGGATGCATATATCATTATCAAACGTGTATTAAACTGAAATCTTTATAATATTTGAATGTCAAACCAAGTTGACACTACACTGTGGACTACCATATATAACAACAATTTAACTAAAATTGTCAATTGAATTAAATGCACACTTCACTGTGTCACACAGTGTTTGCTAAATGCACCTCACTGAGCACCGTTCAAAGCCAGGGACGAGGTTCAGTTCAGTATCACTTTAAACCAGCACATACATAAATCACCCTGAAAAAACAAAACACAACCATGTTTTATCACACTGGAACACAAAGTGTAGGGTAAGACCCTGAAGTGTGTTGTGTTTGTTGTTTCACAAATGCCAGTAGAGTAATCAGACTCCGACTGTGTCCCAGTGCATGACAGGGATACCTCCTTACCCCCCCTCCTCTTCTTAACTTCCATCTGTGACTGTGAGCCCGAGGCAGGACTGCTCAGACACTCACATCTTGAAAGACTCATCTTTGAGGGGCCATCCACGTGACGGCCGATGCAAAAGCTCCTGCTCCACAGCCACAAAGCAAACAGACTCCCACATGCCTGCCCGTGGAGGTGGGAAAAAGCCAAATTCACCCTCCCTCAGTTAAAGGTACAGTAAGTAATTATTTACTAGAAAAAAATGTTATATTCATAAATATACATTGATTAGTGTGTAATTACATCTTCCAAAAAAAAAAATTGATGCACTCTCATGAACTTAGAATGAATCCATTAAAAATACACAGGAGCGGGCACCGGCCGCATACGTGGTGCACCTTATAAATTAGGTTTAATTTAAAGATCAGAAATAACTCAAAGTTCAAACTGTACTTAATGCACTGGAGAGGGAATATAACAGTACATTTACTCGAGTACTGCATGGAAGGACAAATTTGGACTGTCACCTTATAATTTTAGTTACAAAACATAAACACATGCAGTATATCACATATACATAGGATGATGTTCTTCATTCTCCCTCTCTAACCTTTATTCTCTACTTCTATTCTCATCCCTCTTTCTTTCTTTCTTCTTCTTCATTTACTTTCCTTTCTCTCCCTCTTTTTAAATGATTTCTCTTTGGTTTCCCACTTTTATGTCTTTCAGTTCCTTTCTTCCAAGGATCCTTTCTCCTTTTTTTTTCTCCGTTTTTCTTCCTCTGCCCTTTCGTTCACCCTCTTTCATTGTGTAATCTGCTCTTACCCAGTTTTCTTTCTCATTTTCTTCCTTGTCATTATATTGAATGGAAGGGAATCCTATCATTTTCTCTTTATTTTACAGTTTCTGACTTGTAATACAGAATTTAGTGTTAGTATTGATCCTTTAATAAAGGATTACAATATTCCTTGCACAACAGTACTCTGTATATGTGGAGAATGGAGGCGTACTTTGGTGTCATCAGAACACTTTACACTTGTCATGTGGGGAAATAGGAGACAGCAAAGAGGAAAATTGGTGGAAATCTGAAGCTGTGGCAGCCACAATGGATCTGGCAGTGAAGCTTAACAAGCTTTCCACTCTCACCCCAGCTGTACTTGGGCCTCTACTGCCAGCGATGGCGTACATATTCCAGGGTTGTATGATGTGTGACAGAGCTGTCATAGGTATTAAGCCTGTGTGCAGAAATCCAAATTCATGGACTGTGGTGAAGAGCGCGGGGAGGACAGGCCGGGCAGCGGGATGTAATGGTGGGCTGGAGGGGGAAAAGAGACTGGAGGTGGAGATCTCCATCGCAATGACAGCTTGTCCAGGTGGGGGACAGCTTGGTGACAGTGATGGAGGGGGAGTAGCTCCAGCAAACACTGTCATCATGCTCCTATGGTCACTACTATTCTTTGCAGTCTTGCAAACTTTCTTTACTACTGAAAACTCAGAAGCGTTTGCAGATTTGTGCAGTGAAAGCAGATAATACAGTGTGCATAAGACTACACTGCAGCGCGGCAAGCTGCACACACTCTGCTACAGCACTGAGGACTAGACACAGCTCTGGCTGGATCTGGGTCACAAGGCATTAAATCCCCCTGTTCATCAGCTGCCCTTACACACACAAATGTATACACAAACACACACACATGCACACACACTGGGGCACAAATATGTAGCCTACTACCGTCACTTCACCGCATACCATCTGTCCTCTAAAAGCCTGGCTATCAAATCCACCAGGGTCTGATAGGTCAACCTCCACAGAGCTGCCAGATGCATGTGAACCAGCCAGCTGACAATGCTCACGTCCTCCTAACAACACAACACACAGTCAGGGGAGAGTGAACACTGTTGCACTCAGACTACAATGTACAAAACAACATCTGGAAGGATACAGTTTTTTGCAGCTCACTCGTGTTCCTAAACAGGGTGCAACGAAAAAATATATCATATAATTTTTTTTTCTTAATGGTTTTGAATATGTTCAAGCACATTCGTGCTTGAAAGATTTGTGTAGTTAATGTTACATCACTAGAAAAGAAGCCTTCATGTTGCAGCCCTACCATTCTTGGTCAGATTGCTGTGCAATACAGTGTGATTGGCCAGCTGCTGCAAGTGACCATAAAAAGGAGAACAAACAGGTCTTAGAAGGGTCAGAGAGCCAGAGGAAGGATGACACATGGGAGGAACGCGTTCTGCAGAATTTGAAATGAAAGATTGTCTGGTAGAAAAAAGAAGAACCAAGAGAGCTGAGGAGGAAACCATGTCAGCTGAATTTTCAGAAGAGTCCTCAGGACAGTATTTTTCCAGCTACTATTCACTGCCAAGCTTCACCATAAAATGCTTTAGTTGTTCTGATGTTCACTTCTGAAAATCCATCAAGGGAGGTAAAACACATTGCAAGACAGGCAAGGCTATTGAGAAAGCAGAAAAAAATACAGTCGACATGGACGTCCGATTGCAAGGTGTATATAAAACTCAATGGAACTCCAGAGCAGGCCAAAGTCTTGGTCATCAGAGAGATAAATGAATTGGACAAGTACCAATAATTTCTCTCTCTTTTTTGTTTTGACTGTCTTGTTTTTTTTTTTTACAGTGAGGATTATTTCACTTTGTTTTGTGTTATTTCTTTTTATTCTTTTTTTTCTTTTTTGACAGTTTGGTATTAGATCTAATAAAATAAGGATGTTAGATAATGATAATGATTTAGATCCTGATCAAAATTTTCTAAATAATATGGAAACTAACTGTTGCTACTATAATGAGCAACAGTTAGATGACACAATTAAAAAGGTTCATGGAATTTCACTTATTCATTTTAATAGCAGGAGTCTATATAGAAATTTCCAGAACATAAAAGATTATTTAGTGCAGTTTAGAAAACCATTTAATATTATTGCAATCTCTGAAACATGGCTTACAGCTGATAAGGTAATGAATACTGAGTTAGATGGATATGAATTAATGTGTATGAATAGAAAGTCCAAAAAAGGGGGTGGTGTGGCTCTGTATGTTCAAAAGAGCCTTAGATATACGTAGGATTGTGGATAGTATGACATTAGCCATTGATGACTTATTGGAGTGCCTTACTATTGAAATAGAGATGGAAAAAATGAAAAACATAGTTGTTAGTTGTGTGTACAGAACACCAGGATCTAATATTGAATTGTTTATTAATATAATGGAGGATCTGTTCTCATTAAAAATGCAAAAGATTAATTTAATTTGTGGGGATTTTAATATAGATCTGCTGAATCCCAACAAACACAAACGGACGGATGATTTTATTGAGTGCATGTACAGCATGAGTCTTTTTCCAACAATCACAAAGCCAAGTAGAATAACACCTTACAGTGCCACTCTGATTGATAATATCTTTATAAATAATATAGACAGTAATGTAATCAGTGGATTGTTGATGAATGACATTAGTGATCACCTACCTGTTTTTTTAGTATTAGAATGTAGCTATAGGAGAGAAATTGTGAAACAGGAGGTGCTATATAGAAGGGTGAGAACTGAGGAGGCCATATCCGCTTTCAAAA
This sequence comes from Archocentrus centrarchus, assembly GCF_007364275.1. NCBI lineage: Eukaryota > Metazoa > Chordata > Actinopteri > Cichliformes > Cichlidae > Archocentrus > Archocentrus centrarchus. The sequence continues at coordinate 30,402,017 of NC_044347.1, forward strand.
TGAATTTACTAAACTATAACTGGAAGAGTGTATATGAAGAAGGTGATGTAAACAAAGCATATGAATTGTTCATACATACTTTTAAAACCTTGTACAATAAACACTGTCCAATACAACAATATTGTCACAAAAACAAGTTCTCAAAATGTCCTTGGATGTCCAAAGGATTACAGAATGCTTGTAGAAAAAAAAATACTCTTTATAGGCAATTTATAAACTGTAGAACGAAACATAATGAACAAAGGTATAAAACATACAAGAATAGGTTAATCAGTATCATTAGGAAATCCAAAATTGAGTATTATAATAAGATATTTAATGAAAATAAGGACAATATTAAAGAAACATGGAATATATTAAATATTATTCGAAATAAATCAAGCAAAAATAATTATCCTGATTATTTTATAGAAAATAATATGACAATTACAAATAGGAATGTGGTGGTTAATAGATTTAATGATTTTTTTGTTAAGGTGGGTCCAAGACTGGCCAAGGAAATACAAAATATACCATCAGAGCAGAAAAGTGTAAGTGAGTTTTGTGGACTTAATAATTCAAATTCATTATTTTTGAAACCGGTAGAAGAAAGAGAGATTATTGAAATGGTAAATAAATGTAAAAATAAACTTTCCACAGACTGTGATGATATTGATATGATGGTAGTAAAAAAGGTAATTGATGGAATTGTGTCCCCTTCAACATATCTGTGTAATTTATCATTCAGAACAGGTACATTCCCTGAGAGAATGAAAATTGCTAAAGTTATTCCTTTACATAAAGCCGGTGATGTTCATGACTTTACTAACTATAGGCCAGTCTCTTTACTTTCACAGTTCTCTAAGATAATGGAGAAATTGTTTGTGGCAAGGCTTGACAATTTTAATGAAAAATGCAATGTATTAATGGAAAGTCAGTATGGTTTTAGGGCAGCCAGGTCAACAACATTGGCATTGATAGAGTTAGTGGAACATATAACGGAATATATACAAAACAGAAAATATGCAGTGGGGATATTTATTGACTTAAAAAAGGCCTTTGATACTATTGATCATAAAATATTAATATATAAAATGGAAAGATATGGAGTGAGAGGGGTAGCAAATAACTGGCTGAAAAGTTATCTTGACAACAGACAGCAATATGTACAAATTGGTCAGTCCAAATCTTTATGTTTGAATATTACATGTGGGGTTCCTCAAGGCTCAGTATTGGGTCCCAAATTGTTTATTATGTATATTAATGATATATGTAGAGTGACTAATGTTTTGAATTTTATTATATTTGCTGATGATACAATTATTTTTTATACTGGGGATGATCTAAAACAGGTTTTGGATGATGTTGGTAAAGAAATTGATAAACTTAAATATTGGTTTGACAGAAATAAATTATCTTTAAATTTAACTAAGACAAAATTTATGTTGTTTGGAAATAAAGAAATTAATACTATGGTAAAGTTAGAAATTAATAATGTAAGGATTGAGCAAGTTTTTCAACATAAGTTTCTAGGAGTAATATTGGACCACAAGTTATGTTGGAAACCCCATATCAAACACGTGTGTAATAAGATGGCAAAAATTATAGGGATATTAGGGAAAAATAGGCATATCTTGAATATTAAAACTTTGCACACTTTATACTGTACAATGTTACTACCATATTTGGAGTATTGTGTTGAAGTTTGGGGTAACACATATAAGAGTTCTCTACAAAAAATATGTATTATGCAAAAAAGAGCACTGAGAATGATCTATAATGTTGGGTATAGGGAACACACAAATCCACTATTCTTTAAATCAAAACTTATGAAATTTATGGATTTAGTAAAATTTAAAACTGCTCAGATGATGTTTAAAGCAAAAAACAGTATGCTTCCAAAGAATATTCAAAATTTCTTTAAAAATAGAGAAGGAAGGTTTGATCTAAGATGGAAATGTAACTTTGTTCAACCATGTGTTCGCTCAAATCTTAAAAGTATGTGTGTATCAGTTTGTGGAGTGCGTTTGTGGAATGGTTTAGATGATGAAATTAAGTTAAGTACAAATATTGCACAATTCAAGAAAAAATATAAGGAGCATATAAATAATGTGTATAAATACGAATGAGATGTTTTGTTATTTTTGTTATTGTTGGATTGTAGCTTCATGTACATTAAAATGATCTATAGAAGATTGGGTAGATTGTATCACAGGGCACTTTGGCATGGGTAGGTGTGTGTAGCCATGCATGCTGGTGTTAGAGTATGCATGTTTGGTTAAAATGTTTGGTTAATATTATAATTCAGTTTAATTATGAACTTGTAAAAGGCAATGGGGACAGGACTAGATAAGCTATTGCTTCTTCCTGCTCCCTTTTCGAACACCTTGAGATTGTTATAAAATACATTGCTGGTCATTTTATTTATTTATTTATTGATGTTTGATTTGCATTTGTTATATAGGTGAATATGTGTATGTATGCATATATGGATATATGTATGTTTTATTTTCCTACACGTTTATTTTTTTTTCGTTGTTGTTTTTTTTATTTTATTTTGATTGTTCGAAATAAATTGAATAAAAAAAAAAAAAAAAAACTGACCGCCAAAAACGGAGAAAAGAGTTCCAGCAGCCGTTCTCTTCAACCGAGTATCAGCCTGGATTCATTTCTTTGGTTTAGCTGCAGAGCTCTTTTAACAATACCTGAACTGCTGTCCATCATTTAAGTCAAATTTCAGTCACGTCGTGTTCAAGTTTTGAGAGCTTTATGTAGAGGATCAGGGGAAAATTATATATAATAAACAATCAATATGTGTGATTACATGCATCAAATTGAATCTTGAGGCTGCTGATTTTGTGATGTGCCTCATTGTCTTTGCACTGACTGCTCATTTCTGCAGGCTGCGTTCCATCACCTCAACCATTGTGTCAGGTCAACAGAGAACAAGCAAACATGCCAGCAAAGCAGCTGCTGATCTTCTTTGTCAAGAATGCTGTGAGGCTCCTGAAGGCAGCACCTTCTATAGGAAGGTTGGTAGAGATGTAACCCCCCCCCAAACAAAAATAAACAACATACATACATAAACACATACATTTTCTGTGGTTTATCCAGGTTTGAGCTGATCTTTGTCTGGGCCCTCACCCAGGACCAATTTGCCTTTGGAGACCCTACCAGGGGGACAAACCTCCGGACAAAATAGCTCCTGGGTTCATTGGGACACACAAACCCCTCCACCACGATAAGGTGGCGATTCACCTTAGTTATACATGGTAGAGACTTGTGTTAAAATTACATTGTATTCTTTTCCGGTCCTCAGCCAAAAAAGATACAAGTTCCTGCCACATGTGGAGGAGTTTAAGTATCTCAGGGTCTTGATCACGAGTGACGGGAGAAGGAAGTGGGAGATTGACAGATGGATCGGGGCTGCATCTGCAGTGACGCGGACGCTGCACCAGTCTGTCGTTCTGAAGAGAGAGCTGAGCGTAAAAGCAAAGCTGTCGATTTACCGGTCGATCTATGTTCCTACCCTCACCTATGGTCACGAGCTTTGGGTAGTGACCGAATAATATAGTGCTTTTCAAGGTACTCAAAGACGCTTTACAATTCCATGCATTATTCATTCACACCTCAATCATACTTGTTGGTGATAAGCTGCTAATGTAGCCACTGCTGCCCTGGGGCAGTCTGACAGAGGCGTGGCTGCCAATTCGCGCCTACGGCCCCTCTGACCACCACCAAACATCAACCACATTCACACTTAGGCAATATCGGTTAAGTGTCTTGCCCAGGGACACAGCGACAGCATGTGCTTAGACGGGGACTCAAACCGGCGACTTTCTGATTGTGAGGTGAGCACCTACCCACTGCGCCACTGCCACAGAAAGAATAAAATGACAAATACAAGCAGTAGAAATGAGCTTCCTCTGAAGGGTGGCTGGCCTCTCCTTTAGAGATAGGGTGAGGAGTGAGGCCATTTGGGAGGGGCTCAGAGTAGAGCCATTGCTGCTCCATATCAAAATGAGCCAGTTGAGGTGGCTCAGGCATCTGACTAGGATGCCTCCAAGGTACTTTTTGGGTGAGGTGTTCCGGGAATGTCTTACCACGAGGAGGCCCTGGGAACGCCTTGGGGTCCCTCTGAATGAGCTGGTGGAGGTGGCTGGAGACAGGGAAGTCTGGGCTTCTCTGCTTGGGCTGCTGCCCCCACGACCTGGCCCCGGAAGAAAGGGGAAGAAACTGGATGGATGGATGGATGGATGGATGGATGGATGGATGGATGGATGGATCGATCGATCGATAGATGGATCGATGGATGTCCAGGTTTGGGCTGTGGGGGCAGCAGTCTTAGCAGAGATGCCCAGACCTTGCTCTCCCTGGCCACCTCCTCCAACTCATCCGGAGGGCTATGAAGATTTCCCAAGCCAGCCAAGAGACACAGTCTTTCCAGTGTGTTCTGGGTCTGCACTGGGACCTCCCATTAGGACATGCCTGAAACATGTCAACTGGGATGAAACTCAGTCAGATGCCCAAACCACCTCAACTTGCTCCACTCAATATGGAAGAGTAGTGGCTCTACTCTGACTGAGCTCCTCACCCTCTCTACAGCAGAGCCCAGCCATCTTTCAGAATGGTTTTTATCCATAAATCTCATTCTTATGGTCACTACCCAGAGCACATGGCCATAGGTGAGGGTAGGAACTTGGTAAATCAACAGCTCCCTCTTCACCACAACAGGTTGGTGCAGTGTAGATATGCAGATGCTGCACCAATCCATCTGTCAATCTCTTGCTCCACTCTCCCTTCACCCTTGAACAAGACTTTGAGAAACTCCTCCACTTGGGGCAACAACTCATTTCTGAGCCCAGAGTGGGCATTCCACCCTTCTCTGGCTGAGGACCATGGTCTCAGACTTGCTGATGCTGATTCTTATCCTGGCAACGTTGCACTCAGCTGAAAACCACCCTAGTGCACACTGGAGGTCTCTGCCTGATGAGGCCAAGAGAACCACATCACCTGTGAAGAACAGGGATGTGAAGGCCACCAAAGCAGAGGGCCTAGAAATTCTATCCATAAAAGTTATGAACAGAATTGGTTAGAAAGAGCAGCTCTGGCAGTGTTCACCTCCCACCAGAAATGAGTCTGACTTACTGCTGGCAAGGTAAAACAAGCTCTCACTGTGGTTGTACAGAGACTGAATGGGCCATAACAATGGGATGCCCAGAGGGATGTGGTCGAATGCTATCTACAAGTCCAAAAAACACATGTAGACTGGTTGGGCTCCGTCACACAACCTTGAGAGGATAAAGAGCTGATTCCATGCTCCACATCAGGGACAGAAACCACATCACTCCTCCTGAATCTGAGGTTCAACTAATGGATGGACTCTCCTCTCTGGCACCCTGGCATAGACCTTCCCAGGGAAGGCTGAGAAGTAAGAACCTGAAAATGGAGCATAACATCTGCTCCCCCTTCTTGTAAAGAGGTTCTACCACTCTGGCACTGTCCCCATCTTCCACGCAATGTTGCAGAGACATTTCAACCAAGACATCCTTTCCACATCCAGAGCCTTTAAAGATCAAACAAACAAACAAACAAAAGTGTGAAATTACTATTCTAGTTCTGGAACATGTGACTTATACAGAAGGACTGTGCTTCAGTGAATCTGCATCAACAAATCTGCTCCTGGTGATATACTGCTGTCTTTAAAAAATGGATCATAATCATCAGTGGCCCTTCTCTTTTTAATACACTGAAGTTGTCATAGGTACCATTAGAGGGAGAATATATTGCTTTTCTCTAATGTTTCTCTCTAATGTTTTTTCATCTGGAAACCATAAAATGTATTTTCAGTCATTCCAGCTTGAAGTCTTTTGAGGTTTTGTAACCATCACAGTTGAAGTCAGTGAAAGGCAGGCGCTCTTCTCTGGAAGCTTTTTTTAAACCAGTCTAGCTCTTCATGTTCTACGTTACATGGGACAAAGAAGGATGGACACCTCATAACTCCAGTGTGCTAAATTCTTTGCACGTCTTATCACCTCATTCTTTAACACCTTAATCTCAGTCATCTCTACCAGGCAAATGTGGACATATCATCCAAAACAGGAAAAACACAGAGTTTTGGCATCTTATTAAGTCAAATTACAGTAAAAAAAAATTGTAAAATAAAAAAACAGACACGAAAAACTCTGTCGTGCATCATCACAGTGCTTCAACTGTAGAATATTCTGGCAGGTTGCAGTGACTCTGAGCGATGCATTCCAGCATGATCTCATGGGACAGAATATGAATAGCAGCCTATTTGGGGCTATTGTGTGTCATAGCCACACATTAGAATCTTTTCATGTGCTAGTTTATGTCATTAAATTACATAATTAAACGCAAGGATAAATGTCAGAGTTACGGCATCATTCGTGTTATGAAATGACGCGCAGAAAACAAAAAGTGCATGGTGATAATAATCATAATAATCATAATCTTAATGTGTTAGGAGTGCTCTGAGTGCCTTCTTAGACATCTCTGTCGCTCAGAAATTACATTCAGCAACTAAACTGTTTTCCCAGCTACACTTAAGTGAAACATTGTCCCTGTCTAGATTACATATTCTTTTAATGAAGTGTCACATTTATGAAGCGCATGAGCTGACACAAGGTAGATACACAACAGCAGAAACTTCATTAATTATTGAATATCCTCAAAACAGCCACAGCTTATGTGCTTAGAGAGAATCCTCAACCCAAAACACTATCAGAATATCCATCCTGTGTGTCCTGAACAGATATAAAACAATCTTAAGTGAAAACAGATTCAGACAAAAGCTCAGGGTGCACTGCAGATAGCTGAGGCAGAAACACTGCTCACGCTTTCATTGGATTATGTTCATTTGTGTTCCTCTCACACCAACTGTAGTGCAGAGGATGCTGCTCTCCAAACCCCCACATACCTCATGCACACCTGGCACACAGAAAAGGCTTTTAAAGGCAAACTTTTTTCTTTTTCTTCTAAACCCTCAATAATCACAAAAGGATGAGGAAGAACTGGTAGAGGCTTGTGTTAAAATTACATTTTATTCAGAGTGACGGGAGTAAAGACTGGCACTGCATATCACTGCACACAGTCTGGGCTCTTTTGTATTAAGAAAGTGTTTGCCAGGCGATAAGCTAAGCTGACCTTAACTTGGCACTATGAAGCCAACTTAGTAGTTACATCAGCTGCACCACACAGATTTAAGCCTTCTTCGTGCTATGACTGTGCATAAATCTTTGACCTGCTTACTTCTACACTTCCATCTGACTGTTCAGCAGGTGTGATGCCTCTCCAAACCATCGTCACTGTTGCTTTATCCTGACATTTTTGGTAAAAAGAAAGAGTCCCATTGATTGTTATTTTGTAGTTGACTGCATCTTCTCGTTTGTTCTGAAGTTAGAGTGCTTGGCAGTTTGTTCTTGTGCTGACTGTACAGATCTTGTTATTTTTCATTGTCTGTGAAATGCCTTTTATTTTGTTTTGATTCTGCTGCAAATCAATTACAGTAAATGCTGGCAGGTAACAGCCATGGTTATCTGCGCATCAACATGACTGCATGTCAGTAAGCCCAGCATCACGAAGACTCAGCTTAAGTTTGGTTGGTGCAACTAACATGAAGTCCATTCTAAGGACCGAGCCTAACAAAGACTGAACAGTTGATGTCACAAAAACCCGAAACTTACAGAAGCTCAGTTACATTTAACTGGACTGGAGATGTTATTTGAAAAAAGATTAAATCTGTTAACCTTCACATAATATTATTCAGGTAACATGAATAATGCTGTTATACTGGCAGCACTGGCAGTTTCTGTGGAGAAAATAAAAATAATATTCCATGATTAAAGTATACGTAGAACAAATTAGTGTCTTTGCTGATGAAGAAAGATCACGGTGCATGAAAGAAGAGTCTGGCTAATAGCGACTTGAAACCCTGTGCTATATTAGTGGAGGAGCTCATATTCATTAGGAATGCGATGGGTTAATTAAGGAATGAAGCCTCCACGCTTGTGTCTTCAGAACATCAAAGCAGCGTTGGCCCACTTGGTGGTCTCGCTCTTCTCTATCTCTGCCCTCAAGTTGTTGAGTGACATCACTCTTTAATCAGCTTTGCATCTGGGGAATGCTCTGCCCCACAGATATCATGCAAATGAGCCTACTCCTCTTTGGTGGGGGCCTGATGCATGCTGGTGGCTGGCTGCTCTGCAGTCAGCCCTGAAATATTCCATCATTACATAATGCTGGATTTCTCTAAGAAGCCCCGTTCTTCCTCTCAGGAACAAAAACGAGTTACCTCTTAACCCTCAATTCAGTTCTGGCAAGAGTCTCAATATTTATGTGGGCTTCCAGATGGATGGAACTGAGGAAGCGATCTTTTCTTGTGGCTCTTGAGGCATCTGTGGGTGTGCACACGGGTCACTGGATGTGTTACTCGGCTACCTTCACCACGGCTTTTCAATAAAGCCCTGTCACCATCACCACAAAACATTTCTGATTTTCTGTATCGCTGCTAAATATTGAATGGTTACTATTTTTTATTTGTATTGTTATTATTAGTAGTAGTATTAACAGTAACAATAATAACTATTTGTACAGCACTTTTTCAAACACACAGTTACAAAGTGCTGGATAAAAACACACATTAAAATGTTCATATACAAACATGGAAACACAGTCAAACACATGGTCGTACTTTCATCCTGCACACACACACACACACACACACACACACACACACACACACACACACATGCACACACGCAGTAATGGGAGAAAGACTAAAGAAAAGCAAACCTGTAGAAATGAGTTTTCAGCAGTGTTTAAAACAAAGTTTTGGAGCTACAACATCAAAAGTGGGATTGCCTCTGGTTTAAGAATCAGAACATGGAATAGTTAGGACTCTAATCACATAATTAGAGAGGCTGGCTGCAGTTATAAGGTCTCAGTAGCTCAGATAGATGTGCAGGAGCCGGGCTATGTAGGACTTTATTTCATATTAATAAATATGGAAGCAAGAACAGGGGTGGTATCCGAGGTTTGGCTTGTTCTCATTAGCAGTCTAGATGCTGCATTGTGGACCAATACGTGAAAGTGAGTTACAATAATTGAACATTGACAAAATTAAAGTATGTGCACATTATTGGGTGTCAGTGAAGGTTTCTGACATGTTAAGTGAAGGAAAAACAACTGAACGAGCTTCAAAATTCAATTTTTGGTCAAAAATAATACCAAGGTTCTTAGCTGTGTGTGAGTGGGGCAGATATAATGACTGACACCCTTAGCAAAACTCTGAGGGTCGAACAGAAGAACCTCAGTCTGGCCAGGATTAAGAAGGAGGAAATTTGAAGGCATCCAATTATTAGTGGGCAGGAAGCATTCACCGAGGTAGGAGAGGTTATTAGTTTTAACTGTACATATGAGGGGTGTAGATGAGGACATATAGTTGTTAATATGCATTCTGAAGTGTCAGATAAATATAATGAGAACATTTGAGAACCAAAAAGAACGGCATGATCAGTGGTGTCAAAGGTCACACAGAACTCAAGTCAAATATTCACCAAACACATAAGAATATTATTAATAATTTTCAGTATTGCTGTTTCAGTGCTTTGATTTTGTTGAAAGGCAGATTGGAATTCATCAAATATCATTATCCTCAATCAGTCCAAGTAATTAATTGGCCATAGCGTTTTTGAGGATTTTAGCAATGAATACAAGTTTGGAAATGGGTCTGTGACATCTAGGGAGGGGTTTTCAAGCAGGGGGACGAGGTGCCTGTTTTAAAGTAATCTAGCATGCAGTCAGATGATAGAGGCTGACTGATAATAGAGTGGAGCCAGAGGGAGATGACAGACAATTTGGGAGGAATAATATCAGTTGGGAAGGAAGACGTTCACATGAGAAACTAAACTGCTCAAAAAAATGAAAGGACCACTTTGAAAACACATCAGATCTCAATGGGAAAGATTGTGCTGGATAAATATACTGATATGGACTGGGTAATGCGTCAGGAATGAAAGGGTGCCACATTGTTTGATGAAAATGAAAATTATCAACCTAGAGAGGCTGAATTTAAAGACACCCTGAAAACCAAAGTGAAAAAATGATGCAGCAGGCTGGAACATTTTGCCAAAATTTCACAGCATCAACTCAAAATGGTACCCTGTAGTTTGTATGACCCAGCATGCTTGTACAGTATGCATGCCTGACAATGTCAGGGCATGCTCCTAATGAGGTGTAGGATGGTGCCTGGGGGATCTCCTCCAAGATCTGGACCAAGGCATCAGGGTGTGGCCCGTACCCTGTTTGTGCTAGCTAGTGTCCTTCCTGAGCTTTGAGTCTGCTTGCTGTCTTTTGGCTGTGGGCTCCTCTTCCTGAGTGTCTGTGCTGCCTTAGTGTTACCAGGATGTGCAGTCTGGCCTCTGTTGGATCTCGGCGGTGCCCCAGGCACCGGTGGAGCCCTTCCTTCATGTTTCTGGCTCCTTGATGTCCACTGCAGCTTAGTCTTCACTGCTGGTTGCAGCCACTAGGGGTTTCTGGGCTCAAATGGGTTCTCATCACATTCTGTGTTTGGACTCCGGTTATTCAGGTGACCTTGATGGGAGTGGGCGTGTCCTCACAACATAAATAATTGTTGTTTCTGCTTGTTTCTTTATCCTTTTTTCTGAGTTTCATCGTGGTGTATTTTGCTCTCTCTCTCTCTCTCTCTATATATATATATATATATATATATATATATATATATATATATATATATACATATGTCTGTTTGTATGTGTGTGTGTATGTGTGTGTGCGTGTGTGTGTGTGTGTGAGTCTTTGTTCATTTCCATCAAGTCTTTTTTCTAAAAAATACATTTATTTTGTGAAAGGAAAAGTAAATGATCCATCATTATAAGGCCTGCAAATTAATTTAATGTATGTTTGTTTCCTGTAAGTTGAAAAGGGAGAACAGTCCTCATCACATTGATATTGGTAAAATAAAAGATGGTTAAATAGTAGAACATCCATCATGCACATCAGCATAATGAATACTGAAGATGCAAAAAAATAAAGATATAAATATGTGAAACTTATTTGCTCCATAATATGGCCCGCGCTCCAAAAAGCATACAGTGTAAAATGGGAAAATATTTTTTGTTTTTCTGCAAAATTACAAGGAATTTATGTATTACTTAAAATTCTTTGTGCTGCATTTAAAGCAGCTTACAGTATAATTTGTCCTGTAAAATACCTGAAGTTATGCAATATTTAAAATACTCATGAACTATGGAAAATTACTTACACTTTACTTTGTTTCCTTTGTTTTCTTTATTCTAGTGTACCTACCTTTAAGTATTTGTAGGTAAATATAATTACATTGTAATACAGACTAATTATGCCCCTGGTCACTGGCCATATTATGCAAATATTTAGCTGAGTGGGATTTTAATTAAAAACTAAAATCACAGGTTTACTTCTAAACATTAAACAATTAAAACTCATCATCAGATCAAATATTATAAGCAGGCAGATAAAAATATTTTTACATGTGTATCAGTAATCGAGGAACTGCATTCATTCATTGTCTATAATCAGAATTTCCTCAGCAGAGAAAAATAAATTCCCTCATCATCACTTTGTGTTTAGTTCATCCCAGGAGCTTGCCAGCACACAACAAAGCATTATGAGTTATACCTCTGTGCACTCATTATTCCTTATCTTTATTTACATTCAATTATCTGCATAGCTGACTGCAGTCCTGTCAATCAGGCAACATGCCCCGTTGGAGGGTTAGTGCAGCCACAGAGTGAAGCGTGCTTCTCCAGTGAAGACCTGACTGATAATGCCCCATTCCTGACTGAACTGTGATATGCAAATGACTGAGGATCTTTCATGTGCCGACAACCCTGATGTCATTTGGAGACAAGTGATTTTCCCTGTGCAAAAACTGCTTGTAGCCACGTTAGCTCCAATAGCATACAAACCTGTCCACATTATGTTCTATCCTGGCTATTTTCCACCACACACATACAAGTAATTTATGCACACAAAAAAATGTGTTTCACCAAATTTGTATCCAAAATTTGTTTTTCACCTTCGGTTAGTTTTCCTTCACAAACGGGAAAAAAAAAAAAAAAAAACGATCTGTGCTTGAGCATGCAAGAGACCTGCTGGACTCAGGAAATTATGTGCAATTTAAGAATGACAAACATTGTAATAAGTAAAGCTGTTGCACTTTGCAACCTGTTTGAGCTGCTTTTTATAAATGTGTATATTTACGTCTAAGTCAAACCAAAGTGTCAGTAGAAATGTTGCTTTGGTCCAGCTGTGAAAGCCTGACACTCAAACTCTAATGCTGAGTGTTTGCATTATATTTCTCATATTTACACTATTCTGAGAAATATAAGATGCTAAGATTGCTTATCATATTACACAGAATTACAGTGCATAGAGTATTCTAATGTCAGTCTCGTTTTTGAATCGTATAATGTATCTTGTAGTGTATTGTATAAAGAGCAGCTGTCGTGGTCTATGCTGGTTTGTTGGTTGGATGCAGTCCCTCCTCTGAGTCCAGGTTGTCGGGATCACCTGTTTTTCATCTGCCTCATCACTCAACAATATTTAAGGACTGGCTCAAGCATCCAGTCTTTGCCAGATAGTCTCCCCCTATCGATTGATAATTCAGCTCTTTTATGCTACTTCCACAATCCTGTTGCTTCTTACTGTTAACGTCTCTGTCTCCCTGACTCCTTCCTGAGACTGAGAGTGGATTATTTACCTTTGCAACTCCCCTCCTCCCGTAGAACCGGGCCTCTTTATCAGGAATCCCATATCGGATCACTGACTTTTGCCACCTGCTTACCTGGCTGCCCTCCTAGGACCCATTAACCCCCAAACCTACAAATCAGCCACCTACCACAGGAAGGACTCTCCCACTCCCCAAGGTAAGCAGAACCCTCTCTGCACTCAGCCAGTCTTGCAGTCTCCCTACAGACATCTTTCTTGTGGCTCAGCAGCATTAACACCTCTCTCCTCTCTCTTAGTGGTCCTCCTCTCTGTGGACAGATTAATCAGCCTGCATTGCCTCTGTGAACCGCATCTTCCCTGTTGCATTGCTGAGTGCAATAAAATCTTACTGCATTAGAGCTTTGGCTCTAATGGCCTTTAACAGTAGCTTTAAAACATTTTGTTGTGTTTTTAAGGGCCTTACAACCTGGAGGCTCCAAGTCCTCACACAACTGCACCTTCAGCCAGTATGATGACTGTTTGGGTTCACTGAGAAAGAGAAGTCCCACAGAGCTCAGAGTACAGCGCATCACTGCCCCACTTTTACATGTCATTAACATCTAACCAGATATTTACAGAAAGAAACGCCCAACAAACAAATAATAGATCTTGATATATGAACCATGTCACTACCACAGATTGAAATCATTCTTTTCCTGTGTACCCACTATGCCACTGTATAAGTACATGCACTGATCACTGGTTAATCAGATGATCCAAGAGCATTTTCATATATTGCTCTCATTTCCATACCTCTCATACCCAAATTCAAGATATGACAGGCTGCAGATGAAACAAATTCAGTAATATCCTCTGACGGCTGTTTTTGCCTTCCTGCAAGTGTAAGGAAGTGCTGTCTTTGATGTCCTAAGTGTCCACAGCAGCTGAATGAGGGAGTCTTTGTGCAGACAGCCTGCTCTTCAACCATAACAGAGAATGTGTTTGATTTGAAAGCGCACATTGATGGTTGTGCAGTCACACCTTTGAGTAATCTGGAACAAAGCTGTCATGTCTCTCCAGTGCCATTTACTGTTTCATGCTGTGGCTTTTATGTCGGGTATCGTTCAGATTCCAAGGTCTGGGCTCAGTAACGTCTTAACTGCACAAAAACTAAATGTGCTTTAAAAATATGGCAGCTGTGATGTAAGGGTAATGGCACAATAAAGGCTAACTGCTGGGGAGAAAGGTTGCCCACAGGTGAGAACAAAAGAAGACTTTCCTGCTATTATTATGAAATCAATGCAGTGTCACATTAACATATTACATATGTGGTGGGAGCTGCTGCTGAGCACTCACCATCAGCTCATCATACTGTATGAATGTGTGCAATTAGGTTTTTAGCTGGATTGACACTTCTGCTGTAAATTACAATCCACAGTTATACAACACAACAGAATCTGATCTGACGCATCAGCACATCCACAAATCAGCTTAGTATTTAATATATAATTTTGCTTCATTAAAATAATTAGAGTTTAAATTAAGCAAAAGGGGCTTCTGTAAGCCGATGCTCCTCACCTCAGTTTCTGGAAGCAGTTCTGGGCGTTCCCACTGAAAATACAGTAGCAGTCCAAGGTTTGGACACAAAAAAAAATCACCACTTTGTGATCATCACTAAAGATGTTCAACTTCAACATTTCACACCTCTGATGTGTGCTTTAAGAGTTCTGTTCATTCCTGGAGCAGCAGCCAGCCACAGGCCTAATGTGCTACCAGCAGGATGCACATCTGTGCAGGCAGTTAACCACAGGCCCACCTCACACACATCACAGAGCTGCTGCAGCCAGTCACATGACACGCTTTCAGTTATATGTATGTGGAGAAAACTAAGATCAAAAGAAGCCTCATGAAATGTGACATGAATGTTTGATTTTTTCAATCTAACACTGAAAGTGAGAGAGCAACTTTCTGTCTGTGCACACAGCTGCAGCTTACATGAAAAACACAGCACAAACACTGCTAATAATTTATGTAAATAAATTATTTTCCACAGATTGACTCACCTCAGACTGCATGTCTGCATTTACAGCATTCACTGATCGATGCAAGCAACTCAGTTAGGTTCTGTTTTTTCAGCCATGCCAACCAACAACACCTTAGAAATGTTTTACTGGTATAAGAGGGAACAGGAACATGTGAAATTATTAAACAATTACTGACCAAAAATATTATTGTTATTTTGGCTAAGCAGAAAAAAGAACATAAATGAGGCGTGTGCAGTTCTGTGCATTTGGCTTTCATGGTTCTCTTTCTTTAGTATAAGTCCAAACTGTCACTATGGTGGCATTTACACCTGGCTCATACAGTACAGATACAGCAGGAGCCCATTATGTCAAATGAGTGCAATTATGGGATTGTTTTGATTGAATTAAAATATGGAGGGGGTCATGGGACATGACTCAGTTCGTCTGGGGAGGCAGTGGGGGAAGTGGGCCGTGCTGCTGTCCAGAGAGTGACTTTAATGTCTAAGCCAATGAAGATACCAGCTCGTTAAGCTCCAGAGGAAAAAAATGAAGCATATGACACATGGCTGTCAGATTAAAAGCTAATGCGACTATCTTTGCTGCCATTCTGCTTCACTTAGCCATCTTTGATTTACATGTTTTTGGGGGTATTTTTGCGTTTTGTTTTGTCAAAGTGTTCACTTGAATGAAGTCGTTTGCTGCGCCCTTTCATTATCCTCCAAACCTGCTGTGCTGCTTTCCATTCAGGCCAAATAAGCCCGCCATCGCACCCGTCTGCAATTACTGAAAATTCATTTCAAGCCTGCAATTATCCTAACTATTCTTTGCTTGTCACAGCATTTACTCAGAGCAAACTATAGCACGCTCATCTAACACAATCTCCGAGAAAACAGGACAGGGTGGGGGGAAAGTCTGCCCCCACCCTGTGCAGCCATTGTTGTTGCTGTTGCAGCCATCTTCTGTCATCAGAGGAAAATAATCCAGAATTGGATCATAAAGGTTTTAGTAGAAAATGACCAAAAAAAAAAAAAAAAAGAAAAGAACAACAGCACAACACTTCCCTCGGCCATTTCATCTGCCGTCCCTGGCAGTGGCACAGCTACGTCTCTGTGCAGGCTCCGGGTGGGGAAGATGTCCATCTCCTCCTGGGGAAAAACCATCTGGGCTTTTTTTCAAGCTGCACTAATCCCCCCCAGTGTATCTGTTGCCTTCTTTAGATTACAGTCTGTATGGAGAGTAGCACCCAAAGCTGACAAAATTGATATTGTGACCCTTCCTTGGCCAATAATGACTCCTTGTAGCAACATACTGTCCAAACCCAGCAGTTATTTTTTCCACCCCTTCCAGTTGTTTTAGAGTTTTGAGAGGACACACAGCTTCAGCATGAATATCGCTGTGGTCAGATTTTTCTTTGGAATCACAATGAAGACTGAGCAAGGGGCCGTGACAAGACTGACCTTTAAAAGTCAGGTTTGGTTAGAAAACAGAGGCTCATATAAAAACTTTCCAACAAGTTGCAAAAGCAAATGGAGCGCAGCCCCACAGGGACAAAGAGCCACACCCTCCTACAAAACAGCAACGATCCAAGTTTAACATTTATAAATATATCATTGTCCAATTCACAGTATTGAAAACAGGAAAACTGTAATATATAAATACACATTTTAAAAATCTGCACAACAAGCTGCAAAAAATTTAGCTCAGTTTCAGTCTGAGGCTGTGAAGGAGCTATTTAGAGCCGGCTTACGACAAACAAGAGATGAAATCTGAGCTAAAGGTGTTTAAAGATGTATTTTTAGCTCCAGGCTGGCAGCTTCCCTCCTCTTTGCACTCTTTGAGGTTGCTAAGCTACATACTAGGCTAACCATAACTACACTCCAGCTCTGCACTAACACCATATCAGCTGTCTCGTGTCACTGTCAGACACAAACACCCAAAACAAAACAGGAAGAGTATTTTCCAAACGTTCTGTAACCCAGTAATATGAACATGATAATAATGTGAACACAATGTGTAAGGTGAACTGGTGAACTCTGCTGATTAGTGAAGACATAGCAGTGGCACAATTTGTCAAAAGCGCACACAGAGCACCATTTGTTGTGCAAGTGACTGTTTTGCCAAAGTGACAGATGACTCCCCTCACCATCCTCCCCTCACCCTCTTCATGTGTGCAGGATGAAAGCGTGTTTCCAGGGTTTTTCCACCCTTTTTCTTGTAGCAGAATCTGAACTGCAGCTCCAGCCATCGGCCTTTCTTTTCACGTCAGGAGACAATACCTCATACCCTGACTCACACACCAAGTGGATATCTGCTGCTTACCACTGTCGAGAGGCGACAACAGTGACAGCGTATTCCTCCTCCTCATGTACTGTCATCTGGAGTGGTAATGACCTCCTCCCAGCCATGGCTGTCCTTGCAGAAACTGAGGAGTCATAAAGAAGGAGGAGGAAGAGGCTGCTGGGAGGATGAGCACTTGGCTTCTGACTACTAGAGAGGCGAGAATAATTCCAAATGGAATACAGGAATGCTAAAATGAATAACAGAGACAACATAGAGCTGCTGAGAATATGTGTGACTTAAAAAATATGCAAAAAAGGCTTTAAATCAAATTAGTTGACAGACTAACACGTCCTCTCTGTCTTTGTAATGAGCTAAGCTCAAAATATAAGTTTGCACCCATTATTATTCAGTTGCATTTGTGTCCACCGGATAAATGAAACTCAGACATTTATCAGTGTAGCTCTGGTTTGGTCTCTACCAACTGCTGAAAAGAAAACGGTTGTGTGCTCACTTTTTTGCACAGCAGTTCCTATCTGCCTGTGTTTGCTGCTGAGCAGGGAGCGTGCAGGCGTTTGATCAGACACCTCAAAGCAGCAAAAAGGTTAATGAGAGCAGTGAGAGAGAAACTCCGGGGTGGAAAGCCCAAACAGATGTCTCAAAAAACAATTGTACAATATTATTATATAACCCAACTTAACTATTTATCCACTATGATAGTAAGATAAGATTACAACACTGTACAGGAAACCCTCCTTGATGCGCCGTCAACAACTAAATTCAGGAACAATTTAACAACAAAAAACTGGCATGAAAGCTCGTAGGAAACAAGGAAGCTTGTAGGAAACATTGAAGGTCGTAGAAAACAAGGAAGCTTGTAGGAAACATGGAAGCTCATGTGAAACATGGAAGCTCATGGGAAACATGGAAGCTCGTAGGAAACATGGAAGCTTGTAGGAAACATGGAAGCTTGTAGGAAACATGGAAGCTCATGGGAAACATGGAAGCTCATGGGAAACATGGAAGCTCGTAGGAAACATGGAAGCTTGTAGGAAACATGGAAGCTCATGGGAAACATGGAAGCTCACGGGAAAAATGGAAGTTCGTAGGAAACAAGGAAGCTGGTAGGAAACATGGAAGCTCATGGGAAAAATGGAAGCTCGTAGGAAACAAGGAAGCTTGTAGGAAACATGGAAGCTCGTAGGAAACAAGGAAGCTTGTAGGAAACATGGAAGCTTGTAGGAAAAATGGAAGCTCATGGGAAAAATGGAAGCTCGTAGGAAACATGGAAGCTTGTAGGAAACATGGAAGCTCATGGGAAACATGGAAGCTCATGGGAAACATGGAAGCTCGTAGGAAACATGGAAGCTGGTAGGAAACATGGAAGCTCATGGGAAACATGGAAGCTCACGGGAAAAATGGAAGTTCGTAGGAAACAAGGAAGCTGGTAGGAAACATGGAAGCTCATGGGAAAAATGGAAGCTCGTAGGAAACAAGGAAGCTAGTAGGAAACATGGAAGCTCGTAGGAAACAAGGAAGCTTGTAGGAAACATGGAAGCTTGTAGGAAACATGGAAGCTGGTAGGAAACATGGAAGCTAATAGGAAACATGGAAGCTCGTAGGAAACAAGGAAGCTTGTAGGAAACATGGAAGCTCGTAGGAAACAAGGAAGCTTGTAGGAAACATGGAAGCTCATGGGAAACATGGAAGCTCATAGGAAACAAGGAAGCTGGTAGGAAACATGGAAGCTCATGGGAAACATGGAAGCTCGTAGGAAACATGGAAGCTATTAGGAAACATGGAAGCTCATTGGAAACATGGAAGCTCGTAGGAAACAAGGAAGCTGGTAGGAAACATGGAAGCTCATGGGAAACATGGAAGCTTGTAGGAAACAAGGAAGCTGGTAGGAAACAAGGAAGCTCATGAGAAACATGGAAGCTCGTAGGAAACAAGGAAGCTGGTAGGAAACATGGAAGCTCATGGGAAACATGGAAGCTCGTAGGAAACAAGGAAGCTAATAGGAAACATGGAACCTCATGGGAAACATGGAAGCTCGTAGGAAACAAGGAAGCTTGTAGGAAACATGGAAGCTCGTAGGAAACAAGGAAGCTCGTAGGAAACATGGAAGCTCTTAGGAAACAAGGAAGCTGGTAGGAAACATGGAAGCTCATGGGAAACATGGAAGCTCGTAGGAAACAAGGAAGCTGGTAGGAAACATGGAAGCTCATGGGAAACATGGAAGCTTGTAGGAAACAAGGAAGCTGGTAGGAAACATGGAATCTCGTGGGAAACATGGAAGCTCGTAGGAAACAAGGAAGCTTGTAGGAAACATGGAATCTCGTGGGAAACATGGAAGCTCGTTGAGGTGGTGCTGAGGGTGCAAAGACGGTTCTGGCAGCGAATGGTTTCATTCAAGGCTGAAGAGGGCTGGAGATAGCAGGATATATGGTAAATGGACCGGTTCTTATAAAGAGCTTTTCTGCTCTACATGAGCACTCAAAGCACTTTATCCAGCGTGTCTCATTCACACACACATTCATACAAGCACTTTCTAAATAATTAGGCTGTTAATTAGGCAGGATGGCGTCTGCTCTGGATTCCTTTGGGGATCTATGGTGGTGATAAAGGGATGGAGGTACGGACAGCTTTGTCACCCGGCTGGCCTGAGATTCTGGCATGAAGGTTTAAGACGATGGTGAACCTTGAAGGTACCTGGCTCAACAATATCTAAATCCCTCTTTACTTTCTTTGTTAACCCAGGCTTTCAGAGCTCTACTGAGAGCTCAGATAATGAAGGAGACGTGGAAATTACTTTGTGTTTTGGCCCAATCAAAGGAAAGTATATTTAATGAATATTTGAAGTGATAAATGCCAATATACTGATCATTTTTTAATGTGCAAACTTGTTCAATAAACAGCAATATTAGCATTAGATTTAGCAGCAAAAACAGAGTTGCATACTTTCTGCATCGCTGACTGAATCCACATAGTTTTTGTGACAATGTGACTCACAGTTTACACTACTGTACCTGCATGGCTGTATTCAGTTCCATTACTAATGTGTTGCACATTAAATATAAAGATGTCTTCAGCTCATAGTCTTTATTGCACCTAGAGAAAATTACCAATTAGCAAATATAATGCTTTTTATGGCCAATTTATTTTCAAATTCTGAACGTAATCTCCTCCAGAGCAGGTCAGACGTGATGCATTATCAACCACGGTGCTGGAGCACATCCCTCACTGTCACTGGTTCATGGTTTGAGTGTCGCTGGATGAGTGTCACTAATTATCACTGCTGATTTCCAACATTCTTTGCTTACAAGTCATATTTCTCAGTATTACTGTAATGGAAATTTATATTGATTTAATGTCAGCCCCCTCCAGTCCCCACATAAAGATTTTCTCATGGAGAACAAACGTCCATCCATACAAACAGACATAACTGTTAACTTCACAAACTTATTGAGTCACTGCTCTTATTTTCCTCAAAGATATCTGTTTGTATAATAACCCGAGTTCAGGGAGCCATGTTTGAGATGACTTATTTTTGATAGAGTTCTTATCCGTCCTCTGTGGATTCATTTTAATCAAACACTTTATTAACTGATACCACAGAAACTTGTTGCTCAACGTGTCAGAGTCATCAGAAGAGCTCATGTTTTCAATAACACTGTTACAGATAGCACATGATGTACAAAAATATTTCAAAATATAAAACACGGGTACACCTTTACATGTTTGTGTGTGTGTTTCTGTTTTTGATGTGTGTGTGTGTGTGTGTGTGTGTGTGTGTGTGTGTGTGTGTGTGTGTGTGTGTGTGTGTGTGTGTGTGTGTTTTCTGGCATGCTTATTACAGAAAACATAAAAAAAAAAAAAAAACAACTTTCTAAACAACAACTTTGGTGTTCTTTTACTTCCTGAATAACTGCTAATCAGAATCTAAGAAGTATTTTCAGAGTATTTTCATTTCCACATCCTTCCTCAAAAAACTCACTGAGAATCACACTTCACATTAAAGTGATATTTAAAGAGTAAGCGTGAAAATAAAAAAGCATTCAGCAGCTAAAAATCCAGATATTGTTTTCAGGAGCTGCTTGAATGAACGTGAGCTAAAGGGGAACATATGGATAAATGATGTTTCTTTGTGGCTACTGGATGTGGACATAAAAGTCTTTTGCTAACATGTTGGCATTATCAACTTTGTAGGCTGATGAGGTTTCACACATTTTCAGCTCAAATAAAATGAATTATTCTGGTTTAACCATCGATAGTATTTTTAGATGTTTATTTATTTCTTTACTAGCTTGTCCTGAAAAAATGTGAGAAAGTCATAAATGTCAGTGCTCTGCTCTGTTTGGCGAACTTTTTAGATCTCTTCCACAAATCCTTTGAAACAGAACCATTAGAACGGTGACAGTTCCTGCTGTTGTTCTTAGTGACTTCATGAACCTAAAAGAAACGTTTCCAAAGGGCCTCTGATTCACTCGTACTGAGTCAAAAGTGAGTAAAATGGTGGATTGCAGCCAGAACGCAGCATCATTACTCATCTCACGTTTGGCTGCGATGGGCAGTCTGACTGAGAGATCCCAGTGCAGAGTAAGAACGCTGTCACTCAGGCTCATGTGACAGTTTCCTGAGGACAGATGACATTCTGTTTCATCCAATGAGACCTCATCTTTGCACTTACATTTTTTCTGCTGGAACCAAAGTCCTTACTCATTGATGACCTCATGCAGCTAGTACAGGACACAGCCTGTGGGCCATCTGGGAAAGCAGGAGGCTTATTGTTGATGTAAAATAGTACTACATAACTGCTTCTCCTAATACTGTGTGCCAGTATTAGAGGGTCACACCAAGGCTTGCTTGCAGCCAGAGATTTGTACCCTGGAGCTGGATCGTGGATCCCTGTGTGCTTTTTCTGTCAGTATTCTAGGAGATAAAACCAGAGCTACCTGAGAGGAGCAACTTTGACTTTTGGGGCCTGCAACAGCTGGTACCGTGGACCCAGATCCAGCTGTACCGGCTGTGAAGAAAGCAGCAGTCCTCATTCACAAACAGTGTGTACACACAAATCTGTGTTTAAACTGTGTATGAACATTTCAAAG
This sequence comes from Archocentrus centrarchus, assembly GCF_007364275.1. NCBI lineage: Eukaryota > Metazoa > Chordata > Actinopteri > Cichliformes > Cichlidae > Archocentrus > Archocentrus centrarchus. Next base: position 30,424,134 of record NC_044347.1, read on the forward strand.
ATGCTCATACACACAAATGTGAGTCATCAATATAAATATCTGAGTCATCACTATTTTCTTACCTGAATTTGTTTGTACTCTGTGACTGAATATAGAAAACCCTTCGTTCCTCAAACTGTGGGGTGCGCCCCATTGGTGGGGCAGACCCCAGCACTGCTTTAGACTGATTCTGAGTCATTAGCATACACACTGTGGTAAGAATGAAGCTGGGCGGTTATATTGTTGTGTGTTTGTGTTGTCATGTTTTCAAACATTCACCATCAGTTTTAATGTTATTGTTTGCCTTATGTTAGCAAAGTCTGAGTGAGGGTGGTTGCTACATGCACGCACACATCGGTGTGCTTAGAGTGGCGATGTTTGTTAAAACCTGCTGCCTTTGCTGACCTGTTATCACTGAATCACTGCGCTCCACAGCATTTTCATGCAAGACGTGTTGGGAAATGAGCCGATATATTGCAGAGCTTGTGTTCTCTAATTGGTTTTACTGCGTGTTTCTGCCCAAACTACTGGAATTACTGCAGTTTGTGTAGCATTTATTTTAAACTATAACCACTTGATTTAATATGATGAATCTGAAAGGCAGCAATAAACACACTAAATAACAGGTACATATTGACACAGATGCCCTTACATTTTTAATATGAAATACTGAAAAGGCTAGGCTGTTTGAAAATGAATAATAATATAACTTTAAAGGGAAAATGTATTATATTTCTGTTTTATAGTCAGAGGCGTTTACCAAATCTTATTGTGGATTTATCTGAATAACTGCTGTCTACATATTTCACTTTGGTTCTACCTGCTGAATAACTTCATTCTAACACTCAGAGCACTGGAAGATTTGCTAGGAAATATCAGCCATTAAGGGTAATTAGTATCAACTGTGCATTACCTCAGTTAAGAGTCATTATGCTAGAATGCACAATGTCAAAGATGAAGATGTAGAAACAATAATAATTTCATGCTTGGTATGGATGATTTTGGGCTTCCACAGGGATAAATGACACAAACAGAAACAGTCCTTATTCTGTGTAAAAGCACAATTTAAACTGTGCATCGTCAAACTAAACATTTAACTTTAACAGTGCTCTGCTGATATTGACCTGGACGTTACTCTGACATGTATGTAAGCTTTACTGCTGCTCCTCCCAGACCAGCTGGTGTTGGCCTGACCATTACTGATATATGCTACTTTATCTGACACCTTATAGCAGCTTCATATTAGCAACAGAGATGCTAGTGGACTGAGCAGTACACTGCAACAAGAGCAGAGCAATGTGAGATGAGGAAAACAGTATAAATGATACAGCCACTGACAGCTGTCCAGCAGGGTGTGTGATGTTAAAGTGGTGTGAGCTGATGAGTGTTTGATGACTTCTCACACCCCTCTCCAATCAGCCTGCCAGCACAGGCACTATTGAGCTACTCGGCCTGCAGAGATTGCTGCCCCTTCACACTAGGCATCTGCTTCAGCGCAGTGTCACACTATTTACTCACTCACTGAGTTGGACACCATTGCATGTTAGCACCTTCCCAACAGCTGCTGGAAATATCTGTTTGAATCGTCTGAACTGCAACACCCAGACAGGTGTGAGGTGAGGGCTCTGCTGTGTTTACAGATGTTTAGCAGTCTATTTTCTTTTTATTTATTCCTTCTTGTTCTGTTGGAGACTGCCACAGGAGGAAGAACAGGGCACATGTGAGAGAGCAGACCTATGGCAGAAAGAACCTCTTACTGAAACTGTTACCTGTCAGTAAATACCAGTTCTATTAATGTCACATCAGTTATCCAAAGGTGCTTTATAGTATAAGTTATCTAAGAGACTGTACCATATTAGAGAGAGAACCCAACTACCAGATAATCCCTTCTGAGTGATGGTTGTGGGGCATCACTGGGAGCAGAAGGGAATAAGAGGCCAGGACAGAGGAGCAATGAGAGGCTACAGAACAAACTACAGGAGAGAGTGAACACAAGTTAATGACATAGAATGTGGGCTGTAAGTGCATGGAGGGTGAAAAACAGAGAGTAAAGAAGAAGTGCAGTGCATCATGGGAGGTCCTCCAGTTGGCTGAGCCAATAGCCTAAACTATATTCAGGGTCACCTGGCCCAGCCATAACTATAAGCTTTATACTTAAAAGAAGCAAACTGGACCTCTGCCTTCTGAACCCACACTGAGAGCTGGTTCCACGAGGAAGGAGCCTGATCGCTGAAGGCTCCGCCTCCCATTCCACTTTTGGAAGCTCTAGGAACCTCAAGTACTGGAATGCTGTATTCTTAGTGTGCAGCACTCTTTCAGTATAATATGGTACTGCAAGGTCTTCTAATTTGGGAGATAGACACCCTTTTTTTTTCATAAAACTTAGTTAGGACTTAATGTGATGCACTGTGAACTTCTCCTCTACTCCCCATATGTCATGTCTTACTCTGCATTTTTCTCTTGAGCCAGAGATCAAACCACCAACCTCGCTTTACCTCCTGAGCCACAACTTCCCACCCAAGCTGACAGCACTCAGTATCCCTGGGTGCCCTCCCATCCAAGAACTAACCAGGCCCAACCCTGCTAAGCTTCTGAGATCAGATGCACTCAGTACAGTACGGCCATAAGCCTCGCTATGCTGCCCCCCACCCCCACCCCAGCCTTGATCTACCGGAGGTTTCTTCCTGTTGAAAGGGAGTTTTTCCTTCCCATCATTAAGTGTTTGCTCATTGGAGGAAATTTGATTGTTGCAGTTTTCTCCAGGATACTACAGGATCCTTACCTTAAATTATAATGACCTTAAGGTGACCAGTGTTGTGATTTGACGCTATATAAATACACCTGAATTGAACTAAATTGAATTGAGCTGAACCGAAAAATTGACGTTGTCTGACTGTTCAGGATGCTGTATTTCAAGTGAATGATTTTAAACTGAAATAAATCGACCCAGTGAAGAGCAGCAAGCATACTAACAGGTCCTGTTAGTATGCTTGCTGAGGCATTTTAAATCAGGTGAAGGCTTTCATGGAACTTTTAGGACAATTTTGTTTCACTTTGTGACATTTGAGAATATTACACAGATTAAAGAAGGCAGGCCTAGACAGGAAACACTTGGGGCTTAGCCCAGCCCCAAAAACATCTGGATTGCCACCTGAAGATATCACCTTTTATTTACTATATTTTATAGCAAAATTAATATAAAATGTCAAACATTACATGCTAAAGTTTGAAGACACAGAATGAGACTGAAAAAGCAGCAGGAGTAAAACTATAAGACAAAAGTAAAAATGATGAAGTAGTCATTTGTGAGACAGTGTGCTGATTCTTTTATGAGATCCGGGGCTATTCAGAAAACACCCTGGGCTCGAGTCCCAGACTAACAACCCACCTGGTCCTGGATATCTGCTTAATGTGTGGGCTAAGGGACACATCCTTGTCAAGAGTGAGTATCTAGTTAGACACTATGCTTTTGCAGACATAAGGGTAAATCCAATGCTTCAGTTTTGTCTCAGTGCAGAAGTAGAAAATTTGTCATTCCTGCTGTTCTACAAATTCTACAAATTGTAACTTGTATGTAAGAATTCTGGTTTAATGAAACCTGGGTCTCTGTTTTGGGTTTGATTCTGACAGCTTGTGCTTCTTCCCTTATTAGAGTTTTTCATAGCAGCACTGTTCCCAGATATCAGCAGTTCAGTTTCACCTGCCCAAAATATCAACACAGTGGACCTAACTTTAATACAAAGTTGAGCGAAGATCAATCTTGGCAGATCAGCTGATCTAAAGGCCAGCTGACATCATCCATTTCCTCCAAATTTCAATTCAATTCAATTCACTTTTATTCATATAGCGAATCATGACAAATCACAACAAACAGCCGCCTCAAGGCGCTTTATACTGTGAGTAAAGACCCTACAATAATACAGAGGAAACCCAACAGTTAAAACGACCCCCTATGAGCAGCACTTGGTGACAGTGGGAAGGAAAAACTCCCTTTAAACAGGAAGAAACCTCCAGCAGAACCAGGCTCAGGGAGGGGGGGTCATCTGCTGAGGAAGAGAGACAGAGATTAATAATAACTAATGATTAAATGCAGAGTGGGGTATAAACAGAGTAAAAAGAGGTGAATGAAAAGAAACAGTGCATCATGGGAAACAAACACAAATATGAAATCTGATATCTGATTTCCCCAGTTTGGTCAAAACGACCCTCTACCATGCTTTAGTGAGCACACTGATGCTAATGAGCAGAGTTGTGTTTGGACCTGCAGTATTTAATGTTTTGGTTTACAGTCAGTTTGTTTTGAGCACAGATGACGTCTGAAATAACAAACTCACAGGATAATAAATGGAGCTGAACAGTCACTTCTGTCAGAGCTGTATGCACATTCTCATTTTGTTTTTTTCTGTTCGATAACAATTTTAAGATCTCTATATTTTGATCCATGGCCAATATTCCAGGTAAGGAAAACCCAGAAAGTGATTCTGTTGAAAGCTGAACAGAATCAGGTTTTTGGAGCTTAAGATTTCTCCATCGCCCGTCAGATTTTCTTTTTTTGTCATTTGTCTTACTGCCCCCCCACCCCTCCTCAGTTCTCTTTATCTGCTTTATCATCTGCATTTTCTCTCTATTTCTCATTCTCTGTCTCTCTCTTCATCTCTTTTTTTTTTTCTCTCTCCGCAGTGCACACTTTTCCAGAACACCTTTTCCCCCCGGCTCCCAGGAAACTAAATATAGTGACTGGTGCAGACAGCTCGGCCTTATAACAAATGGTACGCAGAGCAAAGCACAGCATAGCGCAGCAAAGAAGAACAGCAGCAGTGGGAGCATGTTCATAAGGATTTACTGCAGCTTCTCTTTAATAAACAACAAGCCTCATGCAAACAGCAGACAAACCATGTGGAACACAGTTAAAGTTCAAACCTGGAAACAATGGAGATGCAGGAAAATCAAAATCTAATACCATGATAAGTGCTTGATACAGATCTGTGTATCTGTACATATCACCCCAACAGATCTGCTGGGGTGATATGTACAGATACTTCACATATGTACAGAGCACTTCACTCTCAGACTGCTGGCTTACTTGTGGTTCCTAGGATACTTAAGAGTAGAATGGGAGGCAGAACCTTCAGCTTTCAGGCCCCTCTTCTGTGGAACCAGCTTCCAGCTTGGATTCAGGAGACAGACACCCTCTCTATTTTTAAGATTAGGCTTAAAACTTTCCTTATTGATCGAGCTTATAGTTAGGGCTGGATCCTTGGGAAAGACACTGAACCCCAAGTTGCTCTCTACAATACAACCACTGGAGTGTGAATGTGTTAGATAGAAAGCACCTTGAATCAGAAAACTGTGTGTGTGAATGGGTAAATGCAAATGTGTCGTATAAAGCACTTTGAGTGTAGAAAAGAACTATATAAGAACTAGTCCATTTGGCGTTCACTCTGCATTAAATCACTAGTTATTATTAATCTCTGCCCTCAGCCACAGCTGGTCTCAGCAGATGACTGCCCCTCCCTGAGCCTGGTCCTGCTGGAGGTGTCCTCCTGTTAAAAACGGAGTTTTTCCTTCCCCTAAGTATTGGAGGGTCTTTACCTTACACTATAAGCAGTTTGTTGTAATTGGTGCTATATAAATAACATTGAATTGAAGCACAAGCATAAATATGACTGACTGACTCATGAGACACTGAAAGTTGACATACAGCTTACAGCCAAAGTAACAGACCAGTCTGATATGCTGATAAGTATTGTGGTTAATTTGTAGCAGTCTGGTGTGCATAACTTGATATAAGCAAACACAGATGACAGCTTAGTTATGCTGCCTTCAGCTTTTCTGCATAGCTTTAATGAACTGAATGCCTCGTAAGGCATGATTACAAATCCATTAGGCTACCGGCCAGCATCCTATCAGAAATTACAGGGCTATAGGTGTAAATTCAGGTCCGTTCAGGTTCATACAGCTACTTTAGAAATATTGTTGTGCATATTTTCCATACAAATACACCAAATATTTTCTTAGCAACATGGTAAATATATAGTTGTTCCATCTTGGCTCCTCGGACTGGTGCTTGCTTTTCCTCTTCTGTGGTTCACTGGGTAGATGCTGGCCTGTGGTAGATAATAGATAGTTCATCCAATGACGTCCCAAGAATTTTTCTACCATGGCTGCCCTTTTCCTAACAGTTCCCAAGGAGAACTTCCCTGCCTGTTATACAGAACCATCTGGAGCATCAGCTTAATAAACTGAAGGAGAAGCTTCACCACCGCAGATAGCTATGCATGTTTATCCATGCAGATACCCTTCCTGATGCAACCCCAAAGGGGATTTGTGTCTCTGGCTGGAATTGAACCAGTAACCTTGTGTTTGCCAAGACAGCATAAAATCCACATCAATTAAATTATAATAATATAGGGATCCATGCCTTATGATACTGAAATCCCTGCTTCAAATGCTTCAACAAGTATTTGTTTAATGCCAACATCTAAAAACACATCAGCTGAGTAAGGATTGAATACGAGTTAATTTAAAGTTTAAAGGAGTGCCAGAGGATTAACCACAGCCAAACAACTGTGACTACAATTGGATTTATAGGACCTTTCTTCTCATGCAGCCATGCTGGATTATGGACTTTAGGGGAACTTTGGATGGAGTCAATACTTCCTCATCGTCTCCATGCAGCTGGAGAAGGATTGTTGATTTTTCCAGGTAATGATCCTCACTCTCCTCTCTCTCAGTGGTGTCAGCACCAGCTCTTTTGATTACAATTTGTAATTTATGGACTGATTTATACAACTTGGCCTTCATGATTTATTCTCTAATGTGACTGAGCAGCATGCTTTGCTCCTGCTTAAATTAATATCTTGTCTGCTTTTAAAGTCTGAATTGTTGACATTCACATTTTGGATTCTTTGTTTATCAGTAAAGATTAAACATGTATGATTATTACATCTTTTTAATAATACTGAAAGGTTGTTCTATCCAGTAAACGTAACAGATCCTTGGAGCCACTAAAGTAGAAATGTAGGAATTCACCAAGTGCACAGATCATTAATGGGACAGTGGTCTTTAATGAGTATGGCTGGTATGACTTGGGGCTACTTGGTTAGATGCACTGCTAGAAGAAGCAGGGTAGGCACTGAAGGCAGTCAGAGTCTGTGTTCCTAAAGAGCATTGCCAGAAACTTGTTTAAGCTGGTGGGGGGCAGACACGCCTAACTCTGACACATTTGAGTGGTCCAGTCAAATGTGTCCCTGCCCTGCTGATCCAGACTTCCTGTACAGGGGTAGCTGGGCTCTAACAATATACCAGTCAATATACCAAACTTGATATGAGGGAAAATAAAAGTTGCAAGATGTCACTACAAAGCAGGTTGAACATACACAGGACACCTTTCTCTTATCTTGCTTAACAATTACAATTACACTAAGTGGAAACTTGGTAAGTCCATACAGGGTTTCTGTGTCTAACCTTGAGCACATTCACATAAAGTGGACATGGATGCCTGAACATGAGGAATTTAAAAATATTATCTATGCTACAGATATGCTAGTAAGGAAAGTTGGAAAACTCATCCAAACTGGTTGACAACTGCAAAGCTCCAGTGCTTCAATCCATCTCTGTTTTAGAATGACATCATTACAGAATGGCTCGAGGATCATGGGGCAGCTTTGAAGTTCCCTTCATATATATATATATATATATATATATATATATATATATATATATATATATATATATATATATATATATATATATATATATATATATATATATATATATATAAATCATGCTAGTTTGACATAGTGAATTGCTGTTATGCCTCCCTCATCATCAACAGCATCATTTCATCATTATGATTGCTGTTTTGAGGTTGACACAGTTGATCAAACACTTTTTGGAATATTATTTATCCTATTTGTATATTTAATACCACTGGTCATATACAGCGAATAAATCCTTTTGTATAAAACTTTGTGCCATATCACCCACATCTTTATCCATTTGCATCACTTCAGATTGTAAATAATTACTTTAATGAAAAAAGTGCTTCTTTGACTTTCTGCTTGCCTTTATCTGATCATCTGAAAGCTTATGAAGAAAAGGCTTTATTTCCTGACAAATTAAAGAATGCTGTTACTTTTTGGCAAAATACTTTCTGAGAAACATGTGAATTGTTTTTTTTTTTTTTTTTGCAAATTTCAACTTGAAAAGAAAAGGGAAAATGTTCTAATAAAACATCTGCAAAGGTCTTGTCCCCCAGAAGAATTTGAGTATAGAGTGGTTGAAATTTCAAAACTCATCCTTCAAAACATTTAATGCCATCAGCCTCTGAAACATCAGACATTCAGATTCCAAAAGTTTATGTCAAAGACTGGATAAAGTATGTGAGCCATAAACTTTTTTTTACAAATGTGTGAAAACATGATACACAGCACTGTGGTGTAGATCAGTGGTCCCCAGACTTTTTAGCCCCACGGTCAAGTTTAATGTCCGACAATATTTTCAGGGACCGGCCTTTAAGGTGTTGCGGATAAATTCAACAAAATTAATGATACAACCGGCATAAAAACTGCAATATTTTCTAAATATAACAATAAACATGAATCCACTGTGTACTTGTTTATCAGCAGCAACAGGCACGGGAACCAGTGAAGCTTTTTGGTTTAATTTTAGCATCATGTGACCGAGACAAGCATCTTGACACGCATCAAGAGGGAGTCACAGACGGATGTAAAGGAGAGAATCCACCCATTTTGCAAAATACAACATCTTTCAGACTCAGATAATAAATAAAACAGAAATAATATAAGTTATTTATTCTTTTGATGCGGCCCAGTACCTAAAGACAGACGGACCGGTACCAGTCCACGGCCCAGTGGTTGGGGACCTCTGGTGTAGATTAAATCACAACTGATATTTTTCCAGCTGATTTTGGTGATTTGTTTCTTTTACATACACTTATCTTATGCTTTGGGATTCATTTAAGACTGCAATAAGATAAAACAATTTGAAATAGAGATGAATGCCAAGAAAATACAAACCACCTTCTATTCTGCCATTATGGGAGATTTCCACAATAAGAAAAATTAAGTGCATAATAGTTGGAGGTTAAAAACCCCACGAACCACAATGAAGCGTGAGAATTGTGTATCAAATACCTGCAAATTTCAGTTTAATTTAAAGCTTCAAAGATAAATATTGTAATGTTTACCCCTCTGAATGTAACCCCAGACAGCAAGCCAGAGAGAGAGGGAGAGCCAAACTGTCCAATCAATCATTAAATCAATAAACTCTTTCTGACACAATCAGCACTTCTCCAAACCAATCAAAGCCCCTGATTGGTGAACTCACCGAGAACTCCGAGCCGGTAGTTGATTGTGATGACAATGACGTTTCCATAGCTGGCCAAGATGCTGCCATCAATCATGTTGCCAGTTCCCTCCATGTAGGATCCTCCATGGATGTAAACCATGACTGGCTTTAACCCATTCTCATCGTGGATATCTGCAGAGAAAAAAAAATAAAAAAGAATTTATTCATTCATTCATTTTTAATCCAGAAAGCATCTATAAGGCAGAATGGATGGATGGAACTTTTATGATTATTTGTGCCATGTTTGCATTTGAAGAGTTCAGTAGTTTTTTTTTATTTTTTACTGAAGTCACTACAGACACCTAACGGGTTAGATATTAAAAAGAGTATCAACTAATATTTAATGTTTCAATTTGTAATTTAGTGTTAGGACCTGTTAACTGTAAGGTAAGGAATAACAAATAAACTGTTTTAAACTCTTGTACTGTAGGTAAAGATGGAAATATACACATGGATGCATAGATTACAATATAAACCAAACTTCTCCAGCATCTCAGACCATAAAGAGCTCCTGAGACTCTCAGGCTCACTGTGTGCCAGTTCAGTTCATTGCATATTTGTTTGTGATTAGTATTACATCAAAGCATAAGATCAACAGATGCTTTAAAGACCTAAAGGTAGCCACTACGTTTTAACCGTGAGGCCCCATGTTGCCACTGTCATAATCTAGTGTTAGTTTCACTAATATTCCACTTAATGTCAAACCTTCAAAATTAAAACAGCTCACACATTTTGAATCACGTGGCTTCAATACTTGAAATGATAATTAAAAATATCTGAAAATGCCCTGCATTTGGCCCAGTAACTATTTAGGGACTGAGTTGCAGTTCAGGTGGAGGGTAATGATCACAGGTGCGTTCTGCTGTCTGTGGTTAGCAGCAAGAAGAAAGATGTAAAGCAACAGAAAACTGTGATGATCAAATAAAAGGTCACTCTTCAAAATAAGCCTTTAGCTCCTAAAAATAATGTTTCCATACAATCACACTAAACCCACCATCATTTCATTACTGTCATTAAAATGTGGCTCGGGTAGCAGAGGGTGCTGTCTATAAACTGCAGAATGATCGCCAGCGCCTCCTGTCCAGCTGTTCTTGGGCACGATGCCGAACCCTAAACTGCCTCGATGCATGTGTGTGAAAAAGCACTAACACTAGCAAAAGCACTTGGGTACAGATAAAAGCATTTTATAAATGTGTGTAATAGGATGAATGAGCTTGAGCAGAGGGGTACCTATATAGCACCTTTCCATTCACTAAACTGGATACTCAATTCTATATTTTCTTTCACTTTAGTAGAAAATCTGCCAACACATTTTTATAAAGCAAATGGACAGATACAGAGCGACTGCTCTGTGAGAATAAAGACAATTATAGACAACATTTACAGATACTACAATTACAATTCATAGTTCACTTTCATGCAAACACATTTGGAACCACTCTCTGACAATAATTTTTCCATGTTAATAATGACAACACCTGCTTAATTATGACAACAAAGGAAACATATACAGTCAGGACCCCTTGATTCAGTCCCACCACGGTATTTATGCTGCTTTGAGGTCTGGACTTTACCTGAGTCACTGCAAGTGTAACAGCATTTGAACTGTGTTATCCATGTATCTATGAAACATACTGGCTCCATAGCGGCCTCTAAATGCCACAGGCAGTGTTGAAAAATTGCCTCATCATGAGAGACATGCCTGAGGTGGGTTGTATAGCACAGCAATATATATGATTAGTGTCTATTAACAGCTGCGCGTGCACTAGAAGATGTGACCACTATATATAATTGAACTGTTCATAAGAAGAGTGTTTGTGGATTGTTGAATTTTTGAAGTGCTTAAACAGCTACAGTATGTAACAGCACCCACTCGACTAGCTAGCTTCTGTGCTGCTGTACATGCTATTTTCTGCAGTGTGCTGTGTTTGAGGTGCCTACTGCCGGTCCATATTCTGTTCTCATCCAGATAATAAACAGCAGCACTAATAGAAAAACAAGCCTTCATCCACCATTTACCACACAATGCAGAGCTGAGGGGCGGTTTGGATCAGCCAGTTACAGCACAGTGGAAATGAGCACGGTTACACAAGAACAGCCATTCTGTTATAGATTTGCTGTTGTGCTTTGATCACTGTCCAAATTTTGGCCAAGCTTTAGCGGGCAGACAGGACTGTGCATTGCGGCACGTCTTCCCTTTGGTCTCATCTGCCCAGTGAACATCATTCCAGAAGTCTTAAATAAATAACATCAAACTGAACTGAATTGCTGCCATGTTCTTTTCAGAGAAATGATGCTTTATCCTGGCAAACCCTCGCAAACAAGCCATACGTGTTCAGTCTTTTACTGTCACGAACTGTCATGAGCTTCAACAGTTAACGTGCTGAGGCCTGTATTGTAGATGAAGCTTGTTTTTCTGTTTTTATTTCTCTGATCGCTGCACGGTCTGAGCTTGCAGCAGGTTTGTTGGGATGTCCGCACCTGGAAAGATTGTGGCATTGTTTTAGCACACACTGGAATTCTCCTGATCAGCAAACTGCCAGAGCTTTTGTGTTTATAGAGATGGTCACGCTTGGCTGCTACTTAACCTCTTAATTCCTACAGAAGGAGGAAGGCGTCCTCAGTTTTTCACAGTGCTGCCTAGAATCCTGTGAAAACAGTTTCACAACTCTTCAATATTCAATGTTTATTGTGCAATCAATACGCAAGCTCTAAAAATGATTATTGTCTGCATGATGGGGAATTGAGTTTGACCTTTTCCTTCTGTACAGTACCAGTCCATTTCTAAAGTGGACATTGTTACCTTCAGATTGTTGTGCTCAGGACAGAGTTGACATTCTCCAGCAGAACCTGATGGCTTTAAGCCAGTAATCTCTACATCTGTCTGCTCGCCCACCTCTTCCTTTTGTTCTTTGTGTAATGCACAGGCTGCATGGCAATTAGGCCAGATGAATACTTTCTTTATGAAGCTCTCCAGTTGTGATTAAGCAGCATGATTAGTACATGCGTAGGTGGTTATTATAAATTAAGAGTGGGTCATTTGCATAAAAGAAGATGAAGTGAGAAGATGTAAAGAACAAGAACAAGAACAAGGTCCACAATAAATCACCCAGCAGCATTTTCACCTGGACTTTAACAGGAACATCTCTGGGAGCGCTCTGCTGTGACTGACTCTGGAACAGTGTTAGTGGACATATTTTTTCACCTTGCTTCTATCAACCCAAGGGGAAAAACTCCAGAGAGAAGTTATGAGTGTTGTCCTCACATCGCCCAGCATTTCCTCCACTACAACGAATTTTCAGTGTCCTGAAACCAACAGCTGAACCAACACATTATCTATGGCCCTGCTGACCAGACTGCTGCTGGAAAGTCTCTCAAATGTCATTTAGGATGAAAGCATCTGCTGAGGAAAATAGTGAACTGGGAGCTGAGGTGGCCAGCTGAACATTTCAAAGCAATGATTTTGTGTTTAAATAAAGGCATTAATATACCCCCATGCACGCTGGTCTTAGCAAAAAGCTTCTCTTAAATTATTGTTAATTTCCTGTTTAACAGTATAATCATTTTGTGCTTCTTTATTCCTCTTAATGATAACGAAATGTTAATTTGATTAATGCAACAAAGCCGTCTCATTATTCTGCTGTTTTTAGCACTGAAGGACCAAAACAGCACAACCACACTGTCCAATCTGCTGCTGATCCTTCATGTGCTGTTAAATCAGCTGCAGTTCACTGAGGCAACAATGCAACATGTTGTTTTCATGTTCCAGTCTCAACATTTCTAAAACCGACACAAAACCTACAACCACAGTTCCTGCTCTTTTAGTGTTAGTGTTAGGTATTTGGTCCAGGGCACACTCCTATCCCAGGGCAGTAAACTGACTTTCAGGAACCTACTAATGGGAACTATCAAGTTACCATCCACGAAATACAACAATTCTTGGAAATGTTGCAAGTTGAAAGGCTTGGATAAGTTGGGTATCTCATATGTTTGATGACTGAGATATTTATTCATCATGTGCTAGGACTGCAGTTCCTTGGGTCAAGTCTTTGAGCTAATAACCACCTTTATGTTACTGCTTAGCATGATTGACAATACTGTGCTAAGTTAATCCGTATAACTCAAAACAAATCCTGGGTATGATTAATTTTCTTCATAGTACAGATGCCTGGACGGTGGCAAATTATGCTATCTTACCAAATGATGCCAGTGCTTCCAGTGTCACATGTTAGGAGAAAACTATTAAACCCCAGTCTATGTAGTTCAGCTGGCTTCAAAAAATATGCCCAGTGCCAGCAAAAATTACTGCCCTCTTTTTAAATTTCGGTAGGCTGCATGAAATGCACAAAGATGTGCAAAAGCTGGCTGCACTTTGTATGAGGCATCTCAGTAAGCTTGCTGAAACGTAACACAGCTGTGCAGGCAGGCAGGCAGGCAGGCAGGTGGGCACGGCACAGGAGGAGTGCATCACTCTACTCCTCTGCAAAAAAAAATAAAAAAACAGTGAAGTGAAGGAGTAGAAAGCAGCCCGTGGTGAGAGGTTATTAATCTCTGCTGTGCTCTGAGCGGGTACCTTAGATTTGCTAATGCCTCTGCATCAATTTCACAATTTCTCACCTGCAGCTCATCCCAGAAGGTACTGGGACCGACGCCCTACTCCAACCTTGGACTCACTCTGCTTAAAAACAGGCCTTCTGATCACAGAAGCATGATGGCTGGGTGGTCTCAGGAAGTTCCTATTTCTCATTCCCTTCCACAGACACCCAGTCAAACAGTGTCTGTGGTGGAAACAACCTTGATGAGGCAGATGCACATAAAATAATAGTGTTGCCATTAACTTGTCATAGTCTCTGACTGATGGCCATTTAATGGTCACTTCAGGCCTCTGTGGACTCAGACAAAACTATTTGTTGGCTCTCCATCAAACAAACAGACAAACTGACTGTTACTGCCCATCTCTTCTGGTGTAGTGGAGTCAGAAGTCAGGAGGGAGGGGTGAGCGAATCCACTCAGGGCACTTTGATCCAACAGAAAGAACCCCTGTAGATTTAGTGCTTGTGTTTTATGGCAGGAGAAGGAGAGGTGATCCTGGGGCACCATGTCCCAATCCTGTCAGTGTGGAATGCACTTAGAATTAAAGAAATCAAACTGCTTCAAGTACTCTTCTCTCTCCCCCGCTCTTACTATTTGTGTGTAGCTGGCTCTCTGTACTCTCTTGGGCATGTGGAGCTGCCTGGGTGACTGTGCAGCAAGTTTGTCCCGCACATTCATCACTGCCACCCAGGCTGGGGGGAGAATATATTCTTCTGCTTGCTTTGTGTGTTGCACACACTACTCATCTTACTCTACTTGAATATCCTGCACACCCATATACTACAGTATGTGGGTGTGGAGGGCGAAGAGAGGGAAGGGGTAATGTTTGGGGTGGTGTAGCGGGGGTGGAAGGGGTCTATCTGCATTTTCAAATACTTTCAGCATTTTGTACTGTTGGCAGTAGAAAATGGCAGTTAATGGAGGCTGTCTAAAGTGCATCTCCATCACACACTTTGCCCCCACCGCTACCACTGTAATCGCTGCTGCCTGTGAGCAATTTCTTGTTCTGTACAGTTATATGCATATAGCCTCCTCTCTCAGGAGTAGAAAGTCACTTTTTGGCCCAGAGCATAACAAACAAACTTGTCAAGAACTGCAGACCAACTACTGGATAAGAAATCAGAAAACCCAGGCAAACCTCTTAAGGAAGGGAAATGGAGAGAAAAGACTGAGGATTTCCAGATTTCACTAGTACTGGACTGAAAATCAGTGGTAATGGGTCTTATGGAGTGATGAATCCAGATTTGAAACTTTTGGTTCAAACTGTAGTCAATATATATGGAGGAAGTCAGGAGAGAGGTACGTGGTGGAGGCGATGCCATGGTTTGATGCTGCATTTCAGCAGCTGGGGCTGGGGATTGTACCAAAATGAATGGGGTCATGAATTCAGAAAAGTACCATCAAATTTTGATCTACAATGCAACACCAGCTGGAAAGTATCTAACTGGATTCATTTTTCAGTGATACCTGTAAAACCACACCTGGACTCAAAAACACACAATAGAACAAGGATTAAAAAAATCCGTGGGAAGGAACATTTTATATTATAAATGTACACACAGTGAGCAGCCAACAACATTAAAAAAAACACCTCCCTAATATTGTGTAGGTCCCTCATGAGTGGGGCCTATCGGGGGTGTCCTTTGGTGTCTGCTGCCAGGACACTGGCAGCTGAACCTTTGCATGGATTTAGCCTGTTCTGGCTGGTGTGGATACTCCACTGGATTGCAGTTTGGAGCTATGGTCAGTGCACTGGGTTCTTTGTGATGTCTATAAAGCCATTCTTGAGCAGTTTTTGCAGCACAGAAGGGCTGCTGTAATCTGTCAGTTCTGTTGCCAAGGAGGATGTCCTTGGTTTGAAGGCCTGCCCTATGGTTTCCTCTCAGAACACTGCAGTCGACAAGATGATCAATGTTTTGCACTTATTCTGTCAGTAGTCCTAATGTTGTACCTGATCTGTGTGTGTGTATGAGCCTCTAACACATTTTTGTAACAATATGCAGCATTTACAGACTGCTGAAGATATGCAGCGACTGTGCTTTGGACTCATCATAATGTAACGTTTTCTTAATCATGCAAACACAATTAAAAACAAACTGTGTGCGGTGTGGCAATTCTTAGAAAACTAATGCTCAAGAGCAAACTTTGAGAGGAAGTGATTGTGGCACATAAGGCCTGAGAGGTTCTCTGCAGTGCTGTCAGCTGCATCAGCCGCTGAGGTATAGGTGGAACCACAGGGGAGCTACAGGAGTAATTCATTGCACTGCAGATGTTCAAGCAGTCAGAGTGCATCGATCCTGAGTGCTTCCCTGAAAAAACAGGCAAGCCAAGGTAGGGCCCGAAGACACTCTTTCTCCAGGCCTTTCAGCATAAAGCAATCTTTTCTCCTGTTGTTTCAATTTAGCTGCTATATTCCTCTTTAACACTTAACTTGAGCTAGCAGTGTCGTAG
Organism: Archocentrus centrarchus; assembly: GCF_007364275.1. Classification (NCBI taxonomy): domain Eukaryota; kingdom Metazoa; phylum Chordata; class Actinopteri; order Cichliformes; family Cichlidae; genus Archocentrus; species Archocentrus centrarchus. The sequence continues at coordinate 30,440,529 of NC_044347.1, forward strand.
TAAAAAAAACTGCTGCCTGCATAATCAAAGGCATTGGGTTTCCTCTTGCAATTCCAAGGTGGATAATATTTCTTTTTTCTGGACCTGCTGTTGGCAAATGGTATGCATTGTGATCTATTTTAACAGCACCATACCATCTCCCAGTGATCTGTCCTTTCTAATTTCAGGTAAAATATGCTAACTCTGGGGCAAATGCAGTATTGATGTTTTCAAACAAATGTGATGAAACCTCTGAGGAAATGCAAGCTTTTACAAGATCCAACTCTAAAACACAGTTTAGTGCAAAAAATAAGAGGTGTAATTTAAAAAAAAGAAAAAATCTATTTGCAAAGATCACATTTGGGTTATAAGAATGTCTCAAATGTATCACTTCACAACATTTATTCAGCAGTCAATTCAAAGAAAAGAAATCAATAGACAGAGAGCCTTGGAGGGGTTCAGTTTCCTACACAATATAACACTTAATGCATGAAGCTGCTTCTTTTGCCAAAGGTAATAACTTGTGAAGAGTTTTCATAATACAATCTGTGTCTCAGACAAAGGCCCATCAAGCCTTAGAAATTATTATGCCACAGTGATATCATTGCACATATGCTTGCAACATTTTTTTTAATTATTACCAGAAGTTTTCCTAGTGTTTCATTGCTTTTTTTTCAGAAATAATAATTGTGATACAACAAATCACAGGTGAGTCAATAAATTCATACATTTCAGTTCAATTATTTCAATTCATTTACGCTTTTGTCAGGCATCATAGAAGCGAAGATGGACGAACACGTGCCTCAGTACACAAGCAGCACTAAAACAACAGCTACCAGTAGGTAGAGCAGTCACTTGAGATAGTAAGACCAGACTGATGAACCTGAGCACCAAATGGATTGATTACAAGAAAGCCTATGGCTCAGTGCCACACACTTGGATCATAGCATGCCTGAAACTGTACAAATATCAACAGGACCCTAAGAGCCTTCATCAGGAATTCAATGGAACAACACCAGAGGCCAACTTCAAGCCCCAAGTCACCTTCGAGTGCAGGATGTGAGCGAGACATCGATTCACTGATCCACAACACTAGGATCTACAGCTGCAACATCGGAATGTCATTTGGACTGGAGAAGTGTAGTCAGATGGTAACAAGGAGACTTAAGGGAATTCAACTACCAGAAGGCAACACTGCAGACAATGAGGACAGCTACCTTGGAATCCCACAGGCAAATGGGAACCATGAAGAGTCTGCTAGGAAAGCTGCAACCACCAGATACCTGCAACAAGATCAACACCTACGCCCTGCCAGTTGTCAGATACACTGCTGGGATAATGAGCTGCCCAAAGTAGGAGATAGAAGTCACATCAAGACAAGAAAGCTCCTTACCATGCATGGAGGGTTTCACCCCAAATCCAGCACCCTGAGACTGAAAGCTAAGCGGAAGGAAGGAAGCCGAGGACTAGTGAGTGTCAGAACCACTATCCTAGATGAAACAACAAAGATCCATGAGTATATCAGGAAGATGGCCACAACTGATTATATGCTTGTTGAGTACCTCAGGCAGCAGAAACCCGAGAAAGAAAAGGAGGAAGAACAGGAACCATCATGGAAGGACAGGCCTCTGCACAGCATGTACCACCGACAGATAGAAGACATTGCTGATATAGAGAAATCCTACCAATGGCTGGACAACGCTGGACTGACAGACAGCACAGAGGCACTAATCATGGCAGCACAGGAACACGCTCTGAGTACAAGATCAATAGAGGCTGGGGTCTGCCACACCAGGCAGGACCCCAGCTGCAGGCTGTGCAGAGATGCTCCTGAGACAATCCAGCACATAACAGCAGGGTGCACGATGCTAGCAGGCAGGGCATACATGGAACACCATAACCAAGTGGCCAGCATAGTATACAGGAACATCTGTGACCTGGAAGTCCTGAAGTCAAAATGGGATATGCCCCCAAAGATAGTTGAGAATAACAGAGCTAAGATCCTGTGGGACTTCCAGATACAGACAGACAAACTTGTGATGGCTAACCAAACTGGGTGGCTGTAGCTCAGGCGGTACAGCAGGTCACCTACTGATCAGAAGGTCGGCGGTTCGATTCCTGGCTGCTCCAGCTGCATGGAAAAGTATCCTTGGGCAAGATGCTTGACCCCAAGTTGCTCTCTGATGCAAGTGTGAATGTAAGTAAGCACTTAGCTTAGTTAAGAAGTACTTGTATGAATGGGGTAAATGTAAACATGTTGTATAAGCACTTTGAGTGCTCGGACAGAGTAGAAAAGCACTATATAAGAACCATTTACATCGTAGTGGTGGACAAACAAAGGAAGAAGTTTGTAGTGATGGACGTTGCAATACCAAGTGATGGCAACATCAAGAAGATGGAATGTGAGCTCGTTAAATACCAAGGGCTCAGAAAGGAGCTGGAAAGGATGTGGAAGGTGAAGGTAACAGTGGTCCTCGTGGTAATGGGAACACTCGGGGCACTGACCCCCAAACTGGGAGAGTGGCTCCAGCAGATTCCAGGAACGACATCCGAGTCCTGGGAACAGCTAAGATACTGTGCAGGACCCTCAAGCTCCCAGGCCTCTGGTAGAGGACCCAAGCAAAGATGACCTGCAGGGTGAGCTAGAATATATATATATATATATATATATATATATATATATATATATATATATATATATATATATATTTGAAAAAAATGGTAGAAATAGTTAATGACAATGTAATAAATTACCAGTGCAATTCATTATGAACTTGTGTTGGCTCAACAGTTATAATCACTCAATCATTAACCTATTTTTAAATCATTGTTTAATTATTCTGAACCCACCAGCTTATCTAACCATATCACTGAAACTAATCTTAGTAATAATAGGTGAAGCTGGTAGACTTTTCTAATAATTACCAAGAAGCACTCAGAGTGCAAACATCTCTGTGCAGTATTCACGTTTAAGGGAACAATGTTGTATTTTGTGTAAATTAATTTCATTTTGTTTGTTCTTTTGAGATATAATTTAACACGTTTGTAGTGCAGTCAAAGTGCAAATTGCAGGTTTTTATTGTTTGCCCTGTTGAAACCAATTTAACAATACTAGATATCATTCTGAGTAAAATTATTTATTGTTTTTTATTTACGTGGATCCATTGCCTTTCACCTGACAATAATCTGTTTAATGATATAGAGTAATCCCTCGCTACTTCGCGGTTCGTTTTTCGCGGACTCCCTGTTTTGCAAGTTTTCAATCAATATTAGTGTAAAATATTTATTGCGGTATTTTTGCTGTTTCGCGGGTTTTTGCGGTACTGGTTCTTCACATGCGTAGTACGTGTTGTACAATAATGTATATATATTTGGTGTATAAGTGTGCGGTGAGGGTTTATAAAAACTTAAAATAATGTATAACTACTAAAACAATGTATAAGTATTAAAATAAATATAGCGTCCCTACTTCGCGGATTTTCCCTTATCGCAGGTGGTCCTTGTACCTAACACCTGCGATAAGTGAGGGATTACTGTAACACATCCTGGGATCAACTTCAAAGAAAAGGCAGATTTGAAATGCAAACATGAGGTCAGAGGTCAAATGTGACATGATATTTGGATGCAAACTATAATGTGATATTTAGAACCCCACATACCCTTATCATTTCTTAATACAAACAAAGGCAGTGGAATGTGAAGCACAGTTTTATAGATTAAAGACATTATATAAAAAGTTGACGTTTGACCTTATTTGACCTTGAAGAAGAGGTCAATGGTCCAAAGTAACATATCATTGGCTATATGCTTATATGCTGTTAATAAACTGCGAGCTGTGGCAAGAAGGTTTGCTGTGTCTGTCAGCGTAGTGTCCAGAGGCTGGAGGCGCTACCAGGAGACAGGCCACTACACCAGGAGACGTGGAGGAGGCCGTAGGAGGGCAACAACCCAACAGCAGTACCGCTACCTCCGCCTTTGTGCAAGGAGGAACAGGAGGAGCACTGCCAGAGCCCTGCAAAATGACCTCCAGCAGGCCACAAATGTGCATGTGTCTGCACAAACTGTTAGAAACTGACTCCATGAGGATGGTATGAGGGCCCGACGTCCACAGATGGGGGTTGTGCTCACAGCCCAACACCGTGTAGGACGCTTGGCATTTGCCAGATAACACCAGGATTGGCAAATTCGCCACTGGCACCCTGTGCTCTTCACAGATGAAAGCAGGTTCACACTGAGCACATGTGACAGACGTGACAGAGTCTGGAGACGCCGTGGAGAGCGATCTGCTGCCTGCAACATCCTTCAGCATGACCGGTTTGGCAGTGGGTCAGTAATGGTTGGGGGTGGCATTTCTCCATGGGCTCGCCAGAGGTAGCATGACTGCCATTAGGTACCGAGATGAGATCCTCAGACCCCTTGTGAGACCATATGCTGGTGCGGTTGGCCCTGGGTTCCTCCTAATGCAGGACAATGCTAGACCTCATGTGGCTGGAGTGTGTCAGCAGTTCCTGCAAGATGAAGGCATTGAAGCTATGGACTGGCCCGCTCGTTCCCCAGACCTGAATCTGATTGAGCACAACTGGGACATCATGTCTTGCTCCATCCACCAACATCACGTTGCACCACAGACTGTCCAGGAGTTGGCCGATGCTTTAGTCCAGGTCTGGGAGGAGATCCCTCAGGAGACCATCCGCCACCTCATCAGGAGCATGCCCAGGTGTTGTAGGGAGGTCATACAGGCACATGGAGGCCACACACAATACTGAGCCTCATATTGACTTGTTTTAAGGACATTACATCAAAGTTGGATCAGCCTGTAGTGTGTTTTTACACTTTAATGTTGTGTGTGACTACAAATCCAGGCCTCCATTGGTTAATACATTTGATTTCCATTGATGATTTTTGTACAGAACAAAGTATTCAATGAGAATATTTCATTCATTCAGATCTAGGATGTGTTAATTGAGTGTTCCCTTTATTTTTTTGAGCAGTGTACAACATAGTTTTAAATAGCTATATACAGTATTATTATCACTTTGACCTTCGGATTAATCTATTGACATTGAAGGAGAGGTCAGAGGTCAGATGTGAAATGATATTTTAAATCTTTACATGTTGTTTTCTGTATGTTGACAAAAGACACCACATTTGTAAGAATCATAATTTGTAGTCGTAATTTGTTGCATTTTTTTCTGAATTTTTGACCAATAAATCATTAAGTTGACCTCGAAGACTTTGGCGGATGTAAAGCAAATTTGAATAGATGAACATGACCCCACGCTGCACCCCTACAAAGTTTTATCAGAATTCATTCAAAATTTTTGAGCCATTGTGTTTACAGACAGTATGACACGCACACATGCATGCATGCAAATTGTATCAAAAACATAACCTCCTTGGCAGAGGTAAGAAGCCATTCAGTTACTCAGTATGAAACGCCTGCCACGCCACATATGAGTGATACTCAAACTAAATTCATCCAGATACATAAATTATATTATTAAGTTGTATTTCAAGGCAACTTTTCAGTTTGATTTAGTTTTGCTGTCAGCAAATATTTTAATTAAAGTTGTTATAGAATTTAAATTTTTTGGAAATGAACAAAAGGGAATAAAACGTATTGAAACTAATTTCATAAATTGGCTTAAAGGCTTCTTAAAGATATCCTGTTTTCATGGGTGATGTTTTTGTCCTCTGGTGTGACGGCCCCAAAGCATTTCTCTTAGACCAAAGTACTTCATGATTTTGCATCAGTTATGGATAACTGATTATCAGTTGGTAAGATACATTTCCAAAATGTTGTCGAAACTGATTTCAATTGAGTTGTGTTGTTTAAAATACATATTTTATTGAAAAATATAATTGAGGGTGTGACCATGTAATACCTGTACTGTAAACATAACACTTTTGGTGGTCTGCAAAGTTAAGTATTAGAACGACTTTGAGAAATACTCACCATGTATAAATTTTTAATGGGCTTTACATGAGTGTTCAGGCACATGAACTTGAATGGGTCCTTCAACTAAAAACAGGTTTTCATGGAGTTGTCCAATGAAAATCTAAATCCAGCGTCACACCACAGAACCGTGTCCCAAATTCATACATCTACATTTATAAATATGTATGGCAAAAATGATTGTATTTAATACAAAATACACTTATGCCAGGGGTGTTTATCAGCATTTTAAGCAGTTGTTTATGAATAGCAGCTAATATTTATTGAACCAGTCCATTTACCATTGACATTTTTAAAGAAATAACTCTCCAGGCTTTCTGAAGGTCTTTCAAAGGTTTCCTTTCAACACTGGCTGCATTTCCAGTCAAGTCTTTGTGCTTGATGATTTTCAGAGGAATGGGTCACTTAACACTGACATACAAATTATTCATGTATTTAAAAAAAAGCACTAATCTAAGGGATGAACCAGTGTTGTGTCTAGACTCAGGGAAGAACCCCTTTTAACTCATAACTTTGTTACTTGCACTTTCACTTTAGTTACACACACACACACACATACACACACACACACACACACACACTTGAAAAGTTGAGGTGTGTAGAGGAAGAAGGTGGCTGTACCAAATATTGACTTTCAAACTTGAAGAAGAATAGTACAAACTCTGTTTGTGCCTCACATGCTGGATTCTGTTTCTGTTTGCACGTTTCAATAAATCACTGCAACTGTTTCCTGTCTTCTATGAAGGCCTCAGCTCCTGATGGGAGACACTGTCAACTGTGGACCAGTTCTACTTTTCTTCTGTAATTATGTAAATTGCTTCTAAACAATAATAGTATGCTGGGGAACAGATGAAAATATGATGTCTCTTACAGATTTACTCTCCAGTGAAGAAATGAAAACAAATACACTGAAGTCCTTCATTTTAAATCCTGGTCCCTGCTCTCCACCCAGCACACAGAGCTGCATGCATAATGACATCAAGGCTGCATGGTGAGGATTCGCCTTCATGGCAAAGTGTGGTCCTGGGGGGGATTCCCCCTTTGTGGCAAAGCAGCTCTAACACACAAAAGATGGTGGAGAATTTCGCTAGTCGCTACCGGGTAACGTACGCTAAAATCATTTTCTTGTTCTGCCGTAAGAATTAATCTGATGTTCAACATTTGTTACATATGACTTTTCTCCCAGGTCGTTTGTGCCACACCTGTCATGACCCTGCGCCCCACAGAAACACTGCTTTAACTGAAACATGCCCTCTGGCTTTTTCACCCCCAGGTCATCTACGAGCCAGCACAGATTACTCAACAGAGAGAACAAAAAATACATTGCAAGGTTTGGTTATTAACCCCTTAACTGGCAAGGGCCCGGTGACGGGCCGTTTGTAGTCCCTTTTATATGGCAGGCTAGACCCTCCCATTTTTATTGACACGTCATTCGGCCAATCATGTAACTGGCTGCACCAAATCACCTGACAAAGCTACGTGACGCCCTCTGAGTATTATTGGCTCTGGGAAACCCATTTCTTAACATGATTGGCCGAATGAGGTGTCAGTCAAAATGGGCGGGTCTAGCCTGCCATATAAATGCACTTCATTTGGCCCGCGGACCAGACGCAGCCGATTAATAGGCTATGAAATGGGTTGTTCAGAGCCAATAATAACCAGAGGGTGTTATGTAGTTGTTTCAGGTGATTTTATTTGCTGCCAGTTAAGGGGTTAACATGCAGAAGAGTAAGGGGTTAATAGAAGACAGAATATAAAAAACAGCCACAAATTTCCTCTTTCAAAACAACATAGGTTAGTGCTCATGCTTCACCGAGCAATGAAGGGAAAAAAATCAAAAAGAAACAATGTACAAAAGGACGTGATTACTTTAGAAAGTTGATTCTGAGGACCTCCTTCCTATTTAGAGCTGCCCTTTTGCCTCAGAAATATCCTTTGTATGATGCCACTGAGGAAAGAGGTTAATCCTAAAAATTAAGCCCCGACAGGCGTGTGCTCAAGGACACTGCGAGACGAGCAAAGAGGAAGAGACTCTTAGAGAACAGCTATGACCTGCAAGAACTTGGTCACATGACCAGTGAAACTGATGCTTCTTAGTTTTGACTTTTAGCAGTGCTTGAAAATCACTCTTGTAGGTCTGTTGATCTTTTCTGATTTGGAGACTTCACGAGCAAATGCATCCTACCTATTAAAGCAGGAGTTTGTACCATCTTTATACCATATTAAAGGTTATTAAAGATTTTCTCACTGAGTGCTGCATGCCCAAACAACTCTGCCATGAACTGATTTACTTTGACGAGTATCTGGCGTTTCTCTCCACCCCATTGACAGATATAAAGGGGCCGGGGTAATACTAGGAAACGTCTTCCACCAACTACAACCTGAATGATAAACATAACATCATCATCATTGTATGACAAAAAGTGAAAAAAGATTGTGGCTGGTAAAAGTAGAATTTGTTATATTTTTCTATAACAATTATAGCCCAATGCGAAACACTTAACGGTAACTTTTTTAAGGCTATCAAAAGACTGGAAATGAAAGCATTTTACTCATTTATAAATAAAACGAATAAAGGCTAACCAACAAGCCTACAAGTGCCTTTAGTTGGTTCCATCAGTCACATCATCTTCTCCTTGCAGGTTATAGCTCTCTGTTGAGAGTCTCCCAAAAAAAGAGTAGGAGGAAGGGGTCACATGAGATTAATTTTTTAAAAAAGGTCTTATGGTTTGCTGTCATGCACTAGTGTCAGGCTTTTATGTTGTTGGTCAAAAAGGGGAAAAGATAGAAAAATACCTGTATCACTGCCACCTTTACTGTTGAAATCTGCGCCTTGCCTGTTTGTGTTGGCCCCTGGTGTTGAGGAGAAAAGTAGAATAAGGGGAAATATTTCAAAAGAAAAAGGAAGTAAAAGAAAACCTGTTTTCTTTTTTAGTCAAGAAAGAAAAAGACTAAAAAAAATGCACTAAAAAGGTTGGAGTTCTGTGTGAGAACAAAACAAGTGGGAACAGGTTGATAGTGAGTTAAACAGGCTGTAGTAGGAAGAGTCTTTGAGAAACAGGGAGCACAACAGTGGCCTCCTGGCATGGCTGAACAAGCATTTTGTGAATCTACAGTTTCAGCAGCTTCAAACAAATCTGCCACACATCATACAGCTGTCAGTAACAGTACATCCTGTGCACAGCAACAGAGCAGGTGTATAAGTCACACATAAAGAGCTTGTTTCACAGGAGTTTGCATTTTGTAGTGAAGGGAACACGTTGAATTTTCATGATCACTCAGAAAATGGTTCTTCAGCTGAGAGTTAACGAACAGTGTTGGCATTTTTGGATCTGTGGGATCTGATTCATCTATTCTAACAGTAAAAATTATTACTACGTCTCTGTACTTTGCTCTGAGATTAATTACTTCAAAAGATATTTTTTAGATTTTGTTGGGATTTTTTGGCTCAGGAACTAAAGCAGGTCATCTATTAACTGGAAGGTTGGTGGTTTGAACCCTGGCTGCTCCAGTCTGCATGTCAAAGTATCCTTGGGCAAGATACTGAACTCCAACTGAAATGAATTGCTAAGTTTGAGTGACATCCAAACATCAGCTTCTTGGTGAAGTCTGGTCTATAATACTTTTCACACAGAACATAAAAACATTTTCAGTTGCAGGTTGTCTCAAATTCAGACTCAATTGTTATTTTACTTTTCCAGCAATGCATGTTTCTGGTGATAAGTCTGTTTTTCTTTTGACAGGTTACAAAGTTTTACATAGAGAGAGTTTGTGTAAATTCCATAAGACTGTTTCTCCCCGCTCACACTGTACTGTCTTTACTTAATATCAATATTTAACAAGCACACAAATGGGACTATATCTGATGCTCAGACTGAGCGTCATATCTAGATGAGAAATAATAGGGGTTATTACTGCAAGTGCAGCTTCATTGTCATGTAATCAGGCAGATGACACAACTGAAATTTTGTTGAAAAGATGAGGCCCATTATCCATGTTGTCCAACAGTCCTTGAGCTCCTACACAGTTCACAATGGACCATTTGAGCATGGTGCTCACACCTCCATGAAGCACGTAGCATTTGCTGATCATGAAATAGTGGAGAATAGGTGTCAGTGGGCCCATAATGTGACAGCATGGCTGGGATGGTGGAGAGTTTGCACATTAAAGCTGCTCACTAAGAGAGCAAGCTGCACAAACACAGGCTAGTACCATGTTAGCATAATCCAGCCAAGCATGAACATCCACATCTGCTCAGATTGGTCACACAAACATACACACATGCATAGACACAAACACAGACAACAAAACAATCAGCTGTGCCTCAGTTAATCACAAGGCACATAAAAATCCATTTCCAAAAAAAATTTGATTCTATTCTACGTGTAAATAAAAACACAATGGAATGATTGCTAAAGTACCAAGACACCATATCAGCTGCTGGAACTAAGAAATGTGATTGTTTTTCTTTGTAAAATGCATTTTAAATTTGATGCCAGTAAAATACTTTAAAATAAGTTTGGGACAGTGTTTACTTCGTTTTTTCTTCTTCTTCTTCTTTTTAAATCTTGAGTATTGAGTATTTGAGTATTGAGCAGACTAACTTACTGTGGTTTTAAAAGTTAAATCTTTTCCATTGTTACCTAATACAGGATTGTAGCTGCTCAACAGTCTGGAATTCCTCTTGTAAATGTGAGAAATGCTTTGACTGGTGGGCAGGTGGAACTGCCCGGCCTTCGGTCAGCCATCCCGGGTGTGTCTGGTTCATTTGTGCTGCCAGGCGCTCATGTAGTGCAGTTAGCTTCATACATGAGACTCTGATGGTTACTGGAGCCTGTTCACGGAGGTTGCTGTGGTCTGCTCTTAGATCCACTAGCCACTGAGCACTGGTGTTGTGTCTTGCATCCTTCTCCTTTATGGTCTTCCAGTATTGCTCCATCTCCAGCCTTGGTGGTGGTGGTGATTGTTCTCATATTGTTTCCCTGCCACTGAGAGTACACTTTGATGGTTCAATGGAGAACATCTGGTGTATTCTCTCTGGAATACTGGTTTGCCAAGGCTGTGAGTCATTGCATGGCAGTTTCTGTGGCCTCTGGTATGGACCTCATGCTCGTCAGTCTCTAGTTGCAGTAGCAGTTGCTTCTTGCGTATGTTGCAACACTGAGCTTCTAGTTTGAAGTTGTTGGATTTCAAAGAATCCACAGGTCCCACATCCTCTGCATGTAACCGCTTTCATTGGGATCACCTGTGTAGTAGCATTTCATCAGTTCTGCATTCTCATCTCGTGTTCACATTTCCTTGTTCCTTCTTATTGATTCCTCAACACCTGATGTGGACCTTGTTCATCTGGGCCGGTGTGGCTTCAGTTATATTTCTCTCACTCATGTTCCACGGTAGACTTGAGTAGCTTGGTTCTAGTCTGGGCACCCTTAGTGGATGCATGCCCTGGCCGGGATTCAAACCCCGGTCCAAAGACGGTGCTGTTACCGCAACACTATATTTCCAATTGCGTATTGTGTTTGAATGACATGCAAATCGTGGCATTCTGTTTTTAGTTAGCATTCACGTAGCGTCCCGGTTCTTTTGTGTTGTACATTTTGTGTATATCTCTGAGATATTAGTAACTTCAGCAAAATGGCAGTAAAAACAAAAAGAAAATTATAAAAAACAGATGGTGTATAACATAAATACTCTGATCCAAATCCGGTTTTCGGACTCCACAAATAAATGGGCTAATTGAACAATATGAAAAAATTATGCTCAATGACACAAAGAAAAACAAACCTACGTTGATTTTTATCACTCATATGACACAATGTATTTTTCAAGGGCTGCTTTAAAAACAGTCTGATGGCAACCAAGTGGATCATGTCACAAGATCACTCCACTCAAACGTCGCATCCTGACTGTTGTTATATGTCTGTCACCTGTGACGAGCAGACTTAGAGAAGGACAGATACCACTTCTCTGTCCTTCTGTCATGACCCAGTCTGAAGAGATTTCCTTCAATTTTTGTCTATGAATGTCTGACATGCCCTTCTCTGCCTTTTACAGACACTTTCACCACTGGAAAACCACTTAGCGCTGAATAGAGAGCCCGGCGATCACAGCTTTGGCATTAGTGAAAATGCAGCATTTAACAATAACAACTGGGATCAGTTAAGCAATAAAAATGTCAGTTTTTAAAAGATGGAAGCGTGTTCTCTTCTGCATGAAAGGCCTCACACTGTGGCTGCATATTCATAAATCTTGAATCTGAACATGAGTCACTCAGTACATCAAGGAAATTTCAACATTTCACCATGTTGCTCAGTGACAAAAGAAAAAGAAAAAAAATCACTGGCCTGATGACCTAGAATAGGTTTAAATGCAGTATCATAATCTGATTTTCCCTTTTCCCCATAGATTTTCCCCCACTTGGAGATTTTAAAATATTTATAGGCATGAGTCTCCTGAATAAATACACAGTGCTAAACAGTATATTCTACACTGTAGTACTACTTACACCATTGTCACTGTGCCAGGGAATAATACATTTAAAGATGTATGATTCCCTTTTAAACTATCATCCACTTCTTTGGATGAGAAGGTATAAAAACATAATGATAATATTCCTGTACAAACCCATACACCAATCTTATCAGGATGCTAAATAGAGCAAAAGCAGCTGAAAACAGGCAAAAATGGTTAACAGCAGGTTCATGGTTCATGTGCCAAATGATTCAGAGTCAAAGGCTAAGTAACTGACGTGTTAGCATATGTTCTCCTTTGAGCTCCGTGAGCAGTCACTAAGAATAGAAAAGCTCTATATAAATATGAGTACATTGCAGTACATTAAATATGACATTGTAAATACATACAGGGCAGAGACATGAGTGATGTGTTTCACTTTATTTCATGATTAGATTTTTTTGTATATGGGCGCTTTAAATCCTCCATCCTCCTGAGCTGCAGAGCAGTGCAGTCTAATTATGGTTGTAGGTGTCGGATCAATCCAGTTACTTAACTGTGTGAACGCAGCAGAAAGCAGGCAGCATAGGACTGTGTTTGATTTGAATTCTTATAAAAAAAAACATGTAAGAATAAGTGTGAAGTAGTCAGGCTGTGGCTGAGGGCAGCCAATTTGAACCTTAGACTACACCAAATAAAGTGGAAGAGCTTACTTTACATCCTACAGAATGACATCACTTCATGTGTTTAGCGCTGAGATGCACAGTAAGAACTGAACTGCACCGGGGAGGAAAATGCAGTCAAGAGTATTTTAATTTAGGGAGCAGCACAAAGAGCTGAAAAATGTCTTCTTGGAGCTTGGAGTAAATTCAGACTGAAAGATGAAGCTGCTGGTCATGCACATGAAGGAAACACAAATTTAGCACTCTTTTGGATCTCAAATTTGAGCCCAGTGCTAAACAGTAAAATAGAACCAATGCAGGAGATGTTGACAATTAAGAAATGGAAGTGAGCCAGCATGGCATTGTCTTCCTCTATGAGAAAGCCCCCCTGAGGAAACACCTTCACTCTGATTAATTCACTATAGCTGCATGCCACCTCCCCGGTCTACTGCAGAGGCTGATAAAGTCAGCTTTACTGCCTTAGAAACACACACACACACACACACACACACACTCCAAACTGCCCTCCCTTTCTTTTGCTTCCCACTTCATCTATCCATATCTTCATATACCCATCCTCTCTTTATGCAAACAAATGAAAAGAATGCTTGGGCATTTCGGATGCAGACAGCCAGAACCGTGTCTGCTTTGCCAATGGATTCAGCAAGAAATCTAAAAGCCTATGACAATACAGTCATTTGAACATGCTCAGCACTGGCTGTAGTGGATTTTACTCTTTCAACTTCAGATAACAAAGAATAGGTGTCTTAATCTGTCAACCCACTTGAGGTGCAGAAAAAGTGTAAATCCCACCCTGATCCTCAGCTGGCGGGATATTTTGACAGTACACTGGATTTCTGAAAAGGCCAACTCAAGGGATATAAAGATGATGGACAGTGAAGGGAGCTAACTGGGATAGACATGTCACTCCCTGCTGAGCTCAGACTGTCGAGACACTTTATTATGACTCTTTCATCCACTGTTCCTCATGCTTTTGTTTCTATATTTGCAATAATAAGACCTAATGTGATACAGGCACAGGCTGGAAAGTAATGTTTGGCCCATTTACCAAGCCAGAGATGTTGCACAAGCCTTACATTTTGTGTTATGTCAAAGTAAAAAACCAGAGAGTCCATTTTAGGTGGCCTGCTTAAATAGTCACTATGATGTGCTTTCCTACAGATTCTGCTCACCTCTAAACACACGCTGGCTCCCACAGCTTTCAAACTTCCATTAAAATAGCTCAGAGACATAGTGCTGCCTGGATTAATGTAGTGTGTCGTGTTTCACAATGTCTGCTCTGACGAAAAGCTTTCAAGATCTCGTTGTACAAATGGATCAAGTCATAATGGGGCTGAATAGCATTTGTTTTGGAAGATTTCAACCAAAACTGTACAAATCAGGGGTGGGAAATGGTACATTTCTTCCCTGTACCACGGCATTACATAGAGTGACACCTACAAACCCAAATTACAAAGTACAGCAATAGTCACAGTTATGTAGCTATTGTTATTACATCAAAGGTGAATGCAAAGACAGACTATATTTTGACTTCTATGTGTTTTAAGGCTGAAGAATTTCTGATTCTCCACAAACTGAAAGGAGTTTTATAACATCAGTGAGCACCATTTTTTTCTTTAACATGGCCTCAGGGACACATCCAGAAATCACTGCCTGCTGACACAGTTCACCTTCCCATCCACAAATGGAGGCGTTACAACCCCCGACCTGCAGGGTCCAGTGGCCATAACAGCAGGTTAAAGCTCTATGATGCCAAGAAGAATCCATACATGGACACCATCCAGAAATGCCATCATCTTCTCTGGGTCAGATTGAAAAATGGACTGAAGTGGAAAACTGTTCTGTGATCAGACTCATTTAAAAATAATTTTCAGAAAACATGGATGCTGTGTCCTCCAGACTGAAGGGGAGAGGCACCATCTGCCTATTACCAGCTCTCAGTTCAAAACCCTGCATCTGTGATGATGTGGGGGTGCATCAGTGTATACCTTTCAGCACCATTCTCTTCAGTTCAGTTTTATTTATATAGCACCAAATCACAACAGTCACCTCAAAGTGCTTGTAAGGTAAAGACCTACAATAATACAGAGAAAACCCAACAGTCAAAACGACCCCCTATGAGCAGCACTTGGTGACAGTGGGAAGGAAAAACTCCCTTTAACAGGAAGAAACCTCCATCAGAACCAGGCTCAGGGAGGGGGGGGGGGGCATCTGCTGAGGGGGGGGAGAGACAGGACAAAAGACACACTGTGGGAGAGAGACAGATTAATAATAACTAATGATTGAATGCACAGTGGAGTATAAACTATGGAAGCTTGTTTCTGCCACTAATAACAATTTTTTTCTGCTATCCCAAACTCAAAAATTTTGACACATTACCTCAAAATTTTTAATTAGATGTCTTGAAATTTTGAAAAATTAAGTCAAAATTTGGAGAAAATAACTTGAAATTTCAAGTTAATAAGTTGAAATTTCGAATTAGCTCTGCGAATGATGAAGCGCTGCGAAAGAAGTCATTTTCTTGTTACCCGGAAGCAGATGACACCAACACAGGCACACTCAAAACCGGGTAGCAACAGTACTAGTTAGCTAGCAGTGTGTAGTAAACATGAGCAAATTGTCATCAGGATTTTGACCTTTGAATCCTTCTAACAAAAGCGAGCTGCATAAAAGGAATCAGTGTTTTCATGTTGGACTGTTAAACAGCTGCTGCCTTCAGCCTCCTGCTTAAAGGCAGCAAAGGAAATGACCTACCTCCATGGAGCTTTCTGACTGTAGAGCCAATGTGAAATTTCAAGTTAAAAAAAACAAAACTTTGAGTTAACTCCACATTTTGAGATATGTAACTCAAAATTTCAACTTATTTATTCAAACTTTTGAGAAAATTTTTACTTTTTTCCAACTTTTTTTTTGTGGCGGAAACAAGCTTATATAATAAACAGAGTGAAAAGAGGTGAATGAAGAAGGAAGCCCCCCAGCAGCATAACTAAGGGAGGTCACCTGATCCAGCCCTAACTATAAGCTTGATCATAAAGGAAAGTTTTAAGCCTAATCTTAAAAATAGAGAGGGTGTCTGTCTCCTGAATCCAAGCTGGGAGCTGGTTCCACAGAAGAGGGGCCTGAAAGCTGAAGGCTCTGCCTCCCATTCTACTCTTAAGTATCCGAGGAACCACAAGTAAGCCAGCAGTCTGAGAGAGAAGTGCTCTGTTGGGGTGATATGGGACTATGAGGTCTTTGAGATGGTGAATGGACTGGTTCTTATATAGGAATTTTCTACTCTACTTTGAGCACTCAAAGTGCTTCATACACCACATTTGCATTTACCCACTCACACACATTCATACTCCGATGGTTGCATCAGAGGGCAACTTGGTTCAGTATCTTGCCCAAGGACACTTGGGCATGCAGCCTGGAGAAGCCAGGGATCAAACTGCTGACCTTCCGATCAGTAGGTGACCTCCTCTACCTCCTGAGCCACAGCTACAAATAAGATGGGGCCTGATTATTCAAGGCCTTGAATGCAAAAAGAAGGATTTTTAAGTTCAATTCTGGATTTAACAGGGAGCCACTGAAGAGAAGCCAATGTGTGTACCTGTGTCTACTCTTTAGCTGTGAGGACTACTAGGGCACATAAACCCCTCCACCACAACACTGTGGCAGTCATGGAGGGCCAAAGTGGGATCATTTAGTTCTGTTAAACAAAACCTCTTCTCATATTTAATGACTAAAATGTGGTTATTCATCATAGACTGTAAATTCTAATTAGATATTAACTCATTGGTTAATAGTATATCGATTGCCTTAAAAAAGTTGGAATATGAAATGCATGTTGTACTAGCAGTGGAGTTTGTAGTGTAGTTACACTCAAGTTTGAGAACCAAGATAAAAACTGTACCAAGTACTGAATAATTTAAGTCAGATGTCCTCTTGATTTAGTAAAAACTACTCAGAATTAATATTTTAAACTACTAATATGAAAGTTCCTGCAACATATGATTTTTTAGTTGTATTTACCTGAACAGGAGTCTCATTTATGGGTTTACTTACTTTAAGTGTTACTCATGTTATTCAAGTGCTTCTGAAATTCATAGAGATAAATAAAAAAGCAGGTTCCATTCTCCTAAAACAGTAACATATATAATTTAATAAAAATAAAGGTAAAAACACAGATCAAAGTACAATAATGTGCATCTTTTATTTCTTTCCTTTCTAAAACAACTGACACTGTTCATGTGAAATATCACTGACACCAGTGGAGGTGTCACTAGAAAGTCAGTTATGTGTGACTTTTTTTTTCTAACATAATTTTTAGATGAGGCCCAAATAGCATAAAACAGGTTTAATGTCAAGTTGGCATTGTTTACATATAGAAAGTAACAAAACATTATTTAGTTTAAATACATTTCATTTATTTAGTTGCAGTCAAACTCTAAAAGCTTTTCTCCAGAAAATAGGGTCACATTCCTGGAAAATCACTTGGAGAATAGGGGAGGTCGAAATTGTTTCAGTATCTGAAGTCTTTGTTTTATTTTCTGTTGGCTGAAAACTATTTTACAACAGTTTTATTGTTTGATAAGTGCTGAAATACGATCCTAAAACAGGACACCTGCACTGTACTTGCTGACCTCATATCAAATTTGTACATAGTGTTACGTCTGTTATATTATATGTTTGAATTCTTTTTTTTATATTTAATCTTTACTCTGAACCCCTTTAACAGCACCGAGTCTGCAGGCCACAGAATAAAAACTAAAAGTGTCAGGAGCAGGTTATGTTCTGAGTTTCAGCTTCAAATCAGCTGGAAGCGCCACGTTTTCACTGAGTCTTTATCTGCAGCGTATTTTAAGCACAATCGAGATTCTCTGCTGGGGGAGTATGCTTTATATGTGCAGCTTGTTAAGCTGATCTGCTGCTTAGTGTCTTTAACTGTGCTGGAACGGCAGCTATGAGAACACAGAACACACACCAAGAATACCTGTTCAATCAGTTTGATCTGCTAAGAAACTTAAGCCACGTTCACGTCTCCTTTATCAGGCTGTGGGAGAGTAACCTTAAATGTTTATATTCAATTTTATTTATATAGTGCCAAAAAACAGTCGCCTCAAGGCGCTTTATATTATAAGGTGATGACCCTACAACAATAATAATGATAATATAACCAGGTTAAAGTTTCAGAGGTCTAATGTCCAGCCATCTAATAAACAGCAGCAGTGAGAGCGCACTCAGACAGAAAATAATTAAGTAAAATGTTTAGTTTGCACTCTGTGTACTAAATCACCAGATTAACAACTGGCTCTGGCATTTATTGCCTGTCCTTTAGATCTTTTGTGATAACATTTCAGGGGGCACTCATATGGCTCATTTGCTGTGGAAAAAATCATATGCCTGGTGAAATGACCCTTTTAGATCGGTCAGATGCTGCCAGTAGCACCCCTTTCATGACTGCACAGAGGGAAACCCTGGGTTAACTTAAAATTGACACGTAAGTACATAGACCCCTGAAGGTTCTCATCAATATCATATACAGTGCCAGTCAAAAGTTTGGACACACCTTCTTATTCAATGTTTTCATTTTTTTTCTTTTTTTTTCCTATATTTTAAATCAATACTGAAGTCCTATAGACTATGAAGGAACACATAAGGAATTCAATTCAATTCAATTTTATTCATATAGCGCCAAATCACAACAGTCACCTCAAGGCGCTTTGTATTGTGGGTAAAGACCCTACAATAATCATGAGGTCATCACCTGAAATGGTTCTCCAACAGTCTTGAAGGAGTTCCCAGAGGTGATGAGCACTTGTTGGCTGCTTTGCCTTCACTCCACAGTCCAACTTATCCCAAAGCATCTCAGTTGGGTTTAGATCAGGTGATTGTGGAGGCCAGGTCATCTGACACTCCATCACCCTCTGTCTTGGTCAAATAGCCCTTACAGAGCCTGGAGGTGTGTTTAGGGGTCATTGTCCTGTTGAAAAACAAATGATGGCCCCACTAAGAGTAAAGCAGATGGGATGGCATGTCACTGCAGAGTGCTGTGGTAACCATGCTGGCTGAGTGTGCCTTGGCCCAAGCCATTCTCTTCCTCTTGTTGTTCTTCATTAGAAGCAGCTTCTTTGCAGCAGTTCCACCATGAAGTCCAGATTCACGCAGTCTTCTCTGAACAGCTGATGTTGAGATGTGTGTGCTACTTGAACTCTGTGAAGCATTTAGGTGGGCTCTTATCTGGGGTGCTGTTAACTTGTGTTTTCTGAGGCTGGTAACTCTGATGAACCTCTCCCGTGGAACAGAGGGAACTCTTGGTCTTCCTTTCCTGGGGCGGTCCTGATGGGAGCCAGTTTCATCAGAACCTTTGACGGTCTTTGCGACTGCACTTGAGGAGCGTTTCAAAGTTGAGAAAGTTGAAATTTTTCGGATTGACTGACCTTCGTTTCTTAAAGTAATGATGAACTGTCATTTTTCTTTACTTAGTTGAGTAGTTCTTGCCATAATATTAGAACACTACTCAAACAGGGCGATTCACTGACAGGGCACAGCTGTTAACTGGAAACCATTGCAGGTGACTGCCTCATAAAGCTGACTGAGAAAATGCCAAAGCTGTCATCTAAGGAAGATGTGCCAAAAAAAACATGTGCTGGTTTGATTAACATCTTTTTGTTATTAAATAAATCCATGTGTATTTCTTCATAGTTTGGATGATTTTAGAATTAATCTACGATGTGAACACTATAAATAATGGTAAAACCCATATACCCCTATATATATATATATATATATATATATGTGTGTGTGTGTGTGTGTGTGTGTGTGTGTGTGTGTGCATGTGTGTGCGTGTGTGTGCGTGTGTTTTGTGTGGAAGTGCTTAATAATTTGAGAATAGCTCCCAACTGTGCACCAAACTAGGATTGTGAGATTATCCCTCTCCTGCACTTTTTAATCTACTGTGTACTCAAGAGCTCAGACTAAATTTAGCATGGAGCTGTCAAAGATCTGAGCCAGACACACAACTTAATGTGCTTCACTATCCTTTCAGAGCCTGTCGACATGGTCGTGTTGCTTCCTAAAACAGCCTGGCGAGCCTGCTACCCCTGACCTTCAATGACTCCAAGTTACACACTGTGGTTTTTAGAGCGCTGTCCATGGTGGTCTCTGAAGAGCCTTAATGGTTAAAGTGCTCAGCTGGTACCAGTGTCACACCTACTCCAAATCATAAGTGCCCACTCAAACAAGGGAGTGTGGAAAACAACCTATTATAGATGAGCCTTCCACTCAAGCCTCATTCTTCCTTTTATTTTAATCATGCAACACTCGTGGTTAACAGCACTCTAATAAGCTTGGTACAAAGCAGTGTTGACTAGCAGAACTCTGCGTTTGACGAGAAGTTCTGCATTTCCTCTCTCTTTGGACAAACAATTGTTGACTGATGGTGAAATGTAAGGAGTCTTGAAAAGCTCCCAATTATTGCTGCATAGAGAAGCATCATAATTTATGACATGTACTCAGCAGAGAAAAAAGTGAAACTGTGCAGTTCTTTCAACCACTGTGTGCTGACTGACAGCTGCCTTCACAGGCTGAACCCTGAGAAACAAATGCATCAAATATATAACTGGAAAAAAATAACTGCAATCTGAATCTCAAAAAGAGCCAATCAGGCAATCTGACCAAAACCACCAAAAGACAGTTGCTGATCGCTTTCAATTAACTAGCTGATCAAGGACATTCATGTCCATGTATCATTCTCAGAGCATGAGCAGCAGGCCTGGGTCACTGCTAAGAAGAATCTGGTGATAATCTCGTGGAGCTGATCCTCGTGGGTCTGCTGGCTCATTTTGCACTGTGATTGTTTCCTGTTGTCTATAAGTTCCCATCTGTTACAGACTTCACAGCACAATACACATGGAAGCATCATTATATTTTGGCCATAAACCCAGGTACCAACAGTACTTTGAAATACTATCCTCCTCTGTGAGAGCAAGGAGCACACAGATAAGATTAGGCAGTCCAAGTGTTTTGTTTTACTGCCATAAAACTGTCAAAAAATAGTAAACAGTAAATGTAATATAACATAAAACTGTTAGATATAGTTCATAAATATTATATATAGAGACAGAGCATTCCCAAATCCATGCTTTTATTGACCTAGAGCGAATGGGGAACTGTCGAGGTTTGGGCAGACTTGGGGGGGGTTGCCCTCATCTCTAATTTGTTCCTCTCAGATGGAGAGGTAGGCCAGTTTGTGTTCCACCTGTGGGTGGAGCTGCCCTTCCCAGGCTTGCAGTCTCACACCTGCAGTGTATGTCCTCATTAAGGCTGTGTGTCTATGGTCCGACTGTGGCTGCAGTTCTCTGCCAGATTGTTGAATCCACCACCGTAGAAATTTATCTCACTCAGTTTACTGCTTGATGCTGAGTAATTCATCTCACCTTGTGCTTCTCCCTGTTTCCCCATCAGGCGCTCACTTCCCATTCCTTGAAGGATTTGCCTGTCTTCCTGTGAGGAGTCAAGCACTCACTGCCGGTCACCAGCTTAGGCTGCTCACACAGCAAATTGCTCTCTGTGGATCTACGGACTTACCTGTACCTCACCTGCCTGCACATTATCCACCGATTCACTTCTGTTAGCCACGGACCTCAGCCTGCCTTCCTGCTACCGTTACCAAATCAAACAGCCTACCAACAAGTAAAACTTTTGATTTCCATCCCTGTCCATTCAGACAAGTCTGCTGACCACCCATAACAGCATCTCTCCTCCTGCAGACTCCACCTGAATTCCCCACTCAAACTAGCTCCTTCTCACTGCCCAACTGCTCACCTTCAGTCAGTGTCCTACTGTAAATAAAGTCTGCTCCTCAAGTCAGAAACCCACAACGTCATGACAAGAATAACACATAACACAAGAGACACCTTTAAAGCTGTTTCTATAAGTATGCTTTACTGCAGTTTGGAAAGAAAGTCCCCCTGTTTGGTGTCCAGGTCTTGATTTAATTTGTGGTAATGTTGGCTCAGCTCCTCATCATCTCCATCTGTTATCTCGATCAGTTCAGCAAAATGTTGATTCAAGATTAACTGTCAGAATTCTGAGGACCTTTTTAACAATGTCTTATCACTACCATCACATGATATATGAATTTCAATTAAAACAACCTGGAAAACTGGATCAGTTGAAATAGATCGATAAATGGATTCACTAATTAAAGATCACCGTTTTTTGCTAAAATTGACACACTGTATTCTGAGCTAAAAATCTTCTAAAGGCGTGTCTAACAGGTGGTGACTTTCATTTTTATTTTTAAAGTTCATGCAAATACTAATTTCAACAGTTCAATGCATCATGTCACAGTAACCACTGTACTGTCCTCTCGTTTTAAAGGTTTGGTCACACTTCATTTTAGTTCAGTTAAATTGCACTCTAACACCCCCCCCCACGCCCCCCTCCGCACACACAGACACACACACACACACACACACACACACACACACACACACACACACACACACACACACACACTATGATTTGCAGTGTGCTGTGCTTTGGTGAATTCAGTCCATCATTCAATCAAATTTAATCTGACCAATCACAATCCCGCTCTGATTACTTCCTTTCTGTCACTTTAAATAGTTTTTAAAATGCTGTTATTGTCTTGATGCTTTACATTTAAAGATCAATCATACCTCCCATACCTGCATGTTACTGCTGTTAAAGGTACAGTCAGTCATTTTTTTAGGTTATTTAATAGGAAAAAAGGACGTTGTACTCAAATATAAATAGATTAGTGTGTAATTACATCATCCAACAAACTAATGCTTTCTCATGAACTTATATTTAATCAATTAAACGGACACAGAAGCGTGGTCCAGTTTGTGGACGCTGACATGTTGTCTCACCATTTTTGAACACAGTTGCTGGTAAGGTCATCTCCTTTCTGCCTGACTGTGTTTTACGTAGGAGACCATCCACATACGTAGTACACCAAAGACGAAAGAAGTTGTAGGTGTTTGTGTTTGGTGGAGGACATTTAAACTTGTGCCTGCACCTTCAGACTCCAGATACGGAGGATCATACTTATGTTTTATGATCTGAGAAAGGGTCGCCATCCTCTTCTTCCTCACCTCAAGCATCATCTCCTGAACTGAAGTCAGTGCACTAACACATGAAAACATGCATAAATATGCTCATTTTTTGCTGTTATGTTGCAGTGACTTATTAACAGCAGATTAGACATGCATGCCCAGACAGCTGACAAGAGCCAGCTAAACAACAACAGCTGGTTATAAACTAACACTATACCAGCTAATGTTACGCTCGGGTGTCCTAGATAGGGGGCGACTATCATTATCAGGAACAGTGTGCTGCAACAACCAGAGAATGCTAATGACTGCTATGAATTTCCACAGTGCTGAGGCAGGATATGACCAAGAGGCAGATGGTCATAAACTTTACACTCATTACCTTACACTCATAACTTTTCACCACTGGCTCCTCAACCAGGAACATATACTGCAAATGTCTTAACTATTGTTACCATTCATAAGGAGGATTAGATCATGGCCCCAACACGGCATCAGTAGGTGATACAAACGTCTCACAGGTATCTAATCCAAGCTCATGTTCCCTATTATTGGATGAACGATTCATGTAGTGAATGTCTGGAAATGTCTTTTAGTGAAAGCAATCTGCTGTCAAGGAAATGGCTGTGCTTTTTTTTCACAACAGTACAAAATTGCCATCATTACAAAATGGAATGTGGGACAGTACACTCCTCATCAAAATCTTAAGACCAGTAAAAACTACTGGATCTTACGAAGGTTCTAAGTAGAGCTTCACAATGCTAAAAGAAGAAAGAGATAGAAGAAGAGACAAAAACTTTTGATCAGGGAATTTCTTGAAAACTGAATTTACACTCAAACATGATTTTTTTCAGCTGATCAAAAGTTTAAGACCAAAGCTCAAAAAACCCGAAACCCCCTCAAAACAGAAACCAAAGTGTCAAAAACAGGACTCAGTAATCAGCAGCCCCACCATTCTTGTTGATCACTTCAAACAATCGTTTGCTTGCTTGATGCCAGTGTTTCCAGGAGGCTAGTGGGAACGTTGCTCCAAGTGTTGAAGATGGCTTCACGAAGGGCATCCACTGTCTGGAACTGATGTCCATTTTTGTACACTTCCCCAACTGTGCCGTGTAGAAAACATCTCAGCTGGGATCTCCTTGTCATGCCAGTAACGTTGGAAGCCATCGGGATCTTCAAGGTTAAATTTTTTCTCATCAGAGAAGACAACTTTTTTCCACCTTTCAGTGTCCCATGTTTGGTGCACCCTTGCAAAGTCCAAACGGGCAGTTTTGTGGCGTCGAAGAAGACGTGGCCTTTGAAGACGTTTTTTGTTTCTGAAGCCCTTCCCTCGCAGATGCCGTCTCATGGTTATTGGGCTGCAGTCAGCACCAGTAATGGCCTTAATTTGGGTAGAGCATCGTCCCGTGTCTTGACAGACAGCCAATCGGATCCTGCGGCTCAGCGCTGGTGGAATTTTTTTGAGTCTACCACTTGACTTTTTTGTTCCATAACCCTCAGGATCATTTAAAAAATGCAAAATGACTGTCTTACTGCGTCCAACCTCAGCAGCGATGGCACGTTGTGAGAGGCCTTGCTTATGCAGCTCAACAATCCTACCACGTTCAAAGTCAGTGAGCTTTTTTGCTTTTGCCATCAGGAGGTCCTGACAGCGTAAAGACTTGACAGAAAATGACATGGAATCCAAATTTTTGCACAGCTTTTAGCTTTTAAAGGCTGTGGTCTCAAACTTGTGATCAGCTGAAAAAATCATATTTGAGTGTAAATGCAGTTTTCAATAAATTCCCTGCTCAAAGATTTTTGTCTCTTGTGCTGATTTCTTCTTTTAGCATCGTGAAGCTCTACTTAGAACCTTCTTAAGATACAATAGTGCAAAATGCAAATTCTTGCAATTTTTTAACTGGTCTTAAGATTTTGATCAGGAGTGTATTTGTTTTTTTTTTTAATCTTGTTTTCATAATCATCAGAAGTCAAAATTACAGGAGTGAAATGTAACAACCACACATAATTATTTCTCAGCCCTCCAGTTAATGCACAATTCACATCAGTATAAACCTAAGCAGTCGTTGGGAGATGGATGTAAGACTGCCTGAAAAATCAGTTCAAACAAAACTTCCACACAGAAACGTGAAACACAAGCTGGAAAAACACAGACATATGAAAGACGGACAAGACAAAGAACAGAAATTCAGTTTTCCTACCGTCCTCTGTGGGGACATAGATGTTCAGATAAAGACAGTCCTCGCTCTGCTCCTGCACGTAGGTAACTACTGTATCCAAGTTGGCAGTGAACCACACAGGGAGCATATCGTTGAGTAAAAAACGGTCCTCTAAGAACTGAGGACAAACTGGAGGAAACTGAGTAGCATTCCTGATACCGGGCCAGGACATGGGAGGCTCTGGCGGTTGGAACCTCCGCTCCCCCGTTGGGGACATTGCATAAGGAATCCCCAAGTACTGCTCCACTGGTCCCAGTATCTCATTGGGTAATGTAACCTTAACTCCCCGCAACTTCCCATAATTGGTGGTGACTACAGGGTGCTGCTGGGCCTGAACAACGGCTGCACAGATGAACACCAGCCCCATCCACAGTAGAATGCTGGCCTTAGCCATGCAGTAACACATCCATGGAACACTTCCAGGTGCTGACATGCTCCTGTTGTGTTGAGCCTGAGCTTGGCAGGTTGTGGTTCTGCTCCACCTTCGGGTCCTTGGCACCCTATCCAGAAGCTGCCTGCTTCTCCTCAGGGTGCAAGCTGAATACAGGAGCCCCAGTCAATCAAAGCAGCTTTCTCAGAGCTCCCCATCTTGAGACCCTGCGTAGATAATGATGGCTGCTGTTTAACTCTTCCTTCCAGAAGAAAGCACTCTGAAGAACAATAGATTTCCTGAAAGAACAACAAAGAGAAGGAAAAAGTTTTTCCACTGTAGCATATTCACAATCAATGATAATCCAGCTCATATGCCAGAGGAGTCACAGTACATTATCCTAGGATGATAATTTTGATTATTCAATCAGCTCATCATTCTGAGTCAGCATGAGGTATATTGACAAATTTTGCTTGCACAGACACTGTATATGCACACTTATATTGAGAAGGTGATCTTAACTTTGGTTATACCCCAAATTTTCATGTTGGGCAGGCCCAAGAACAATATTTTTGCTTTATATGAAATGTCTTAAAATATATATATATATATATATATATATATATATATATATACATTTATAATACATTTGATAATCAAATTGATAATTTTTCTAATGCTATAGACATTTATCACTGGTTATTAACCCTCTATGGCATGAATTTTAATCTTAGGAGTTAAAAAATATTTCACCTTAGTTTGTTGGCGCTTGGGGGTCCCTGATAATATATCAATCATAAAGTTTTAGGTGGAATAAAGAATAAACAAGCAATAAATACTGTAGAAGAAGTTCTATTTCAACAAAAATCAAACAATTTTAACAAGTTTTATTATAACAAACATCAGACACGAATGGAATTAGGAAGCATAAAATTAGAACTGATCAGCTGAACTGCTTGATCATGTTCCTCATACCCACACAATGTTCGTGCTTCCATTTCCTGTAAGTAATAGTAGATAATAGAGCAAAAAATTGATCATGTTGATAAATATGCATCCCTGCACATCTCCATCCATAATCATAAAATTGTTCAAACAAAAGTGGTTTAACTGCACAGTGTTGCCCCGAGGCAACAAATGAAAAACCTTTTTACATATTCATGCACGTTTGCACTGTTATTTAATTTAAACATGTTGAAAAGTGAAATTTAAATGACTTTCTGCTGACAGTCTGTGCAATACCCCCCCTCCAAACCACAGCTACCTTAAATTCATCAGACTTTGTGAACTTCTGATTTACTTTAAAAAAATTAAGTAAATCAGAAGTTCACAGAAGGGGGGCAGAATAGTGGTTTGTTGGGGGGTTTGTAGGGTTAATGAACGTTCTTGTAATGATCTATAAGTATGTTTCAAATTGAAACAACCTCTAGTGGTGGTTTGAATATGTGCATGTAACAGCCTTGGTGAGCAAACCTTGTATAGCAAAAATAGTTTATAAATATCATACAAAGTTATTTTGTGTATTCTCACAATGTGTGTGTGTTTTTTTTTTTGTTTTCCCTTATGGATTTTATTACAGAGACTGAAGCATGCCACAGGAACTAGGGCAGGGGTGGGCAACTCCAGGCCTTGAGAGCCCCTGTCAGGTTTTAGATGTGTCCCTGATCAACACACCTGAATCAAAGGGCTGAATTACCTCCTCAGTATGCAGTCAGGTTCTCCAGAGTCCTGCTAATGACTTCTATGTTTGATTCAGGTGTGTTGAAGCAGACACATCTAAAACGTGCAGGACACCGGCCCTCGAGGCCTGGAGTTGCCCACCCCTGTCCTAGTGTATTTAAAAGTGTCTTCTGTCCTGTCTCTCTCCCCTCAGCCCCCTCTCAGCAGATGACCCCCCCTCCCTGAGCCTGGTTCTGCTGGAGGTTTCTTCCTGTTAAAAGGGAGTTTTTCCTGCCCACTGTCACCAAGTGCTGCTCATAGGTTGTTGTCTGATGGTGTTTTCTCTGTATTATTGTAGTGTTATTACCTTACAATATAAAGCATATTGAGGTGACTGTTGTTGGTGCTATATAAGTAAAAATAAATTGAATTTGAACAAAATATGTGTTATCTATATTTTACTATCATTATTATGCTCCCAATGTTTTCTTTGGAAAATGTGACAGTCCTAATACATTCATTTCTACCAGATAATGACCTGCAGTTAATTTTGAAACTTCTCACATTTTCAGTTTTTGCTAGCTGACAATTAAAAATGAGGAAACTTTGTTGGCTTTGGGGAAAAACTAAATACCAGTAGAGGACTGTGTAGGACTGAGAGTAGTGGTAATAAGTCAATAACAGTACAGTCTCTTTGGTGAGGGAGTTTTGGAAAGCCCTCTGATTTATAAATGTGGGCTCGGAGGCATCTCATTGATGTTTGTGACAAAACCAAATAGCATGCAACTTGTCAATTCAATTTCCTGCTTCCGCCTCATTCTATTGACACATGTCTTGAAACATCTTTAACTATATATTTTTTCATATTTTAAGTGGCTTGGTTGAAGAAAATCTCATGCCTGACTGCTCCAATCAAAACGTGTTGATTAATTATCCTCTCACTGAGTACCACTGAAAGTAGGCCAGATCAATTAAATCTCATGCTGACCAGCACTGAGTACTGTCTGATATCAAATATAAATGAAAAGAAAAAAATGCATAACTGAGTGGGATTTTGCAAATACGTGTCAGCCTTTAGAAGTAGGATTTTAAAACTAAACAGTTTTACTACAAGGATTAGTGAGAGAGAACAGAGGAGTGAGCTATTACTGCCTGCAGCTGCAAGGATCTCTCATGTAGGACTGTCTGCCTGGAAATTAGCTCAGAGAAAAGAAAATGGCTGCACACACACCTGAACACTGTGCCAGGTAACACAAGAGGCAGACACGCAGGAACTGAGCAGGTTTACTGCACATTAACATCACAGAGAGAGTCTCACAGTCAGTTTTAATGTAGTGGACATTAAGGAAGTATGTCCCTGATCAGTGATATGATGGTGTGGAACACAACATAAAGTCATGAGAGATGTAACAAAATGATTACAATGGGGAAAAAATGATATAAACATTATGGATCTGATTGTCCTTTTCAAACAATGTCTTCATACTTTCAGCAACATAAATATGATAATGCAGAGGCTGCCTGATACTGTACTCCATATAGGTTCAAGCTGCTTTCAGGATCAATGCTGTTTTTGAGCACAATCCCATTTATTTTGCTTTTGCAAAGGGATTCACATTAAGACAGAAAAGCAAGTGGTTAACTGACCAAAAATGTAGTCTGTTTCACACCAAAGGACTTGCAGGTGGGCAGGTCTACTCTTCGTTTTTAGCTGTTTGTAATTTAGCTAACTGACTTTTTTCATTTATTATGAGGTCATAACAAATAATTGTTATTTTTGAGAAGGAGTCTAGTTGTATTATATAATTGTCTTGGCCACAAATGTGGCCAGCACAGTGCCAAATCAGCATTGATTTTATTCCACATTTCCTAAAGTGTCCTATCAAAATAAAGGTTACACTAGTGCCTGGATTTTCTTTTTGCACAGTTCTCAGGACAGAGGTCTGTTCTGCTGCCACCAACAGGTCAGAGGCAGAGAGTAGAGACCAGGAGCTGTTTCAGAAAATGAGCACTTTAAAAAAAAAAAGATAAAAAAATAAAAACTACACCTGACCTTCAAGATTCAAGTATTTAGAGCTAAAAGGCTTTCTTATGTAAATTTGGTAGACGGGCCCTTTAAAGCCAAAAGTTCATCTTAGAGCAAGTAGCAGCATTTCCATGATAACAATCAATGACACCTTGTAACCACTGGAAATAAAAAGGCAAAACTGTGTCATGATTTCACCTTTTCTAATGATGTTGACATCAGCATCGCCTCGAGCTCCATCAGTTCCCTGCCTCTTTGAGCTGCACTTTGTAAATAAACACTTAAAATCTGTAACTTGCTGCCTGAGACTGCTCTTTAGGTCCAGAAGCAGTGAAGCTATGACAAAACGATCTGTTCACTCACTGGACAGCAGACTTTCTGTTCTTGGTGCAGCCATAATCTGCCAGGGAGCCCTAGTGGGAGAGTATGAGCAAGTACTAACTTCCTTAGATCAGCAATAGTTCAGCAGCAACCCATCCACACTAAACTCTCCCCGGCTCCTGAAGACCTGCTTTCAGCTAACACTTCCTCCACCAAGTCTTCCAACCAGCTGCTACCCAGCTCCACACAGAGCTTAGTTCATCTCTGTGCCCGAGTCTTTTGGTGATGAACTGGGTCACTGCAGAGGTTTTCAATTTCTGCATTATTTAAACGATCACCTAGAGCCTTTCCAAATGATTAATCACATCTGCTAAGAGAACACACCCTTAAGTGGGCTGAGCCATAGTTGATTTCCAATCCCATTGAGTCTGTTACCTATGATGGTTTCATTAAGGGCTTTAAATCAATGTTTGACCAGCTGTGAGGAAGAGGTGACTGTTCAGTCTTCATCAGGGCAGTAAATCTATGGCTGAACTTTCCATAAAATTTAGAGTTTTGGCTGCAGAATGAGGCTGGGAGGGAAAAGCTTTAAAGGGGGTGTTCTACCATGCTTTAACTGATCAGCTGAAGGAGGAATTGGCTTCCCGTGATGAGGTGAAGGATTTAGAAGAATTAAGTTCCATTAGCTATAAGAATAGAAAGCTGCCTTTGTGATCTTGGCCATAAAAGGAACCACATCCCCAGCAAGGCTCCAGCCAAGGTTCATTTCCACTTTCCGTCCTCCCCACCTTTTTCTTCTGGCACTAGCTCTTCAAGCTCCTCTCCCGACCGCTCAGGGGAGCCAATGCAGCGAGGTTGTACCAAATCGATGTCTGAGGAGCAGCGGTGGAAAATCGAGCTGAAACTGTATTAATTGTGGCATGGCTGGAGAGTTTGTTGCTACTTATCCATTGCAGAAAAGGCCATTGCCCATATAGAGAACCACAGTGAAGAACAAATCTCCATTCTCCCTCATAACCGCAGCATTCAAACCCTTATATGGTATCAGAGAAGGTCATGAATGGAAAACAACATTCCACATACCCAGGGGTGAAAGTAGTTTTAAATTCTTGACAAAAACATTATATATATAAATAAGGCAGAAAGTAGAATCACTTGATAATGTGAAAAATATTTTTGTTGTTAAGGAACTGAGATGTTTGCTCATGCTGTACACTTAACACAATTGATGACCACCTCCATGCATTCTGGCTCTCTCCACCAATACAAAACTTCTGGAAAGTAAATACCACCAAACTTTCTCAAACCCCAGTCCCCTTGGTAATCACCGTGTTTTGGAGCTGAATGCGCTCTCATGTAGCGTAAATGAAATCTCCGATCATAAGCAGTGTTTTTGAGCTGTGCTGTGTTGTTGAAATTGAGCAGAATAACAAGAAACACAATTAGTTCATCTCTGTTTTTAATTGAGAGAGTTTGTAAAAAGCAGACCGACATTAAACGTAGCGGTGAATGTTTTAACCTGTTAACTGGCCGAACCAAAATCACCTGAAAAAACTACACCCTCTGGTTATTGTTGGCTCTGGAAAACCCGTGTATGCAGTGCATTTTATATGGAAGGCTAGACCCTCCCTTTTTGGTTGCCTTTTTGATTCGGCCAATCACATTAAGAAATGGGTTTTCCAGAGCCAGTAATAACCAGGGGGCATCATGTTTTCTGTTGAGTTTGGTGCAGCAAGTTACATGATTGGCTGAATGAGGCGTCAATCAAAATAGGAGGGTCTAGCCTGTCATGTACAACATAGACATATATGTATATGATGTACAATGCACTACATCCGTCCCGCTTATGGGACGTGACTGTCCGCTGACGAAAGCCTCGATCTCTGAGGGGAGAGAAGCTACAGAACTGAGGCTCCAGCACAGCATGAGCAGTTCAGAAACAATTTGAAATGAGAAAAAAAAAAGCTATTTATTAACTGATTAAGTCGTGTTTTAGACTGCTTATTGCTAACAGAGCTATTCTGACCCAAAGTACAGCCGTGATAAGTTCTGAATGACGGCTTTACAGCAGACGAACTCTTGCTGGTACTGCGTACCGGTGCAGAATCTTTTAGTGGTACGCAGTACCGGACCGCACCGGCTTACTTTCACCTCTGCACATACCCCTCGGTCACTACAAATATCTGGGATGCCTCTTAGACCCACTAATGCCTCAGCACTTCTCCAAACTCTGATCCATTATGGTCTGAGAGTTTCTTGGTCTTGTTTGTGTTTGTTTACATAAATGATATCTTGATCTTCTCAGAGGATCTTGAGGAGCATCAAAAACATGTCCTGCAGGTGTTGCAGAGGCTGCTAGACAAGGTTGTTTATTAAGGCTGAAAAGTATAAAGATGCACACAAGTTCTGTCCCCTTCCTAGGATACATAATTCAAAGTGGGCAGGTGAAGCCTGACACTGAGAAAGTCTGAGGCCCTGTTTACACAAGAGCGTTTTCAGATGAAAACGGTAAAGTTTTGATGTGTTTCGGCCTCCCGTTTACACCAGAACAGCATGAAAATGGAACCTTTTACAAACAGGTTCCAGACTGGAGCATTTTCAAAATGCTCCAGTCTCATTTCCATGTAAATAGATGAAAATGTTACATTTTTGAAAACGGGGGCACTCACACATATGCATTATGGTTGCGGCTCCTATATCCACACCGCCAACTCGTGGCCTGGCAGTAGGAACTGCAGCATTTTCAGCGTCTTGTGTTTCCATGTAAACGGAGATCGCTTCTGAAACGTTTCCATCTGAACGCGCTACTTTTTGAAAACGGCAAATCGATGTTGTTTCCACTGAAAACGCTCTCTTGTAAACTGTAACTGTCATGTACCGCTGTGGGAGGCAGGTTTAAGGACCCAAAGCAGGACTCCAGAGACACAGGCTAAACTTTCAGCTTTGTATTACCTGAGAAACACAAGACAGAGCTGAACAGGGCCAGCAGAACAATGACTAAACTCACTCAAGCAGACGACAGCAGAGCTCACAGTGGGCAGGAGCTGACGACAATGACAACGACACGACGAGGAACAACAGGAGACTGAGACAATAAATACACAAGGGATAGTGAGGGACGTGGGAACAGCTGGGAGAACGGAGAACAGAAAGAAACTGAGGCAAGGGGAAGCAAAGCTGAACACAACACACAGGGAGTAGGAGACTAGGAAGTTAAACAGGGAGTGATAACTGAACGGGAAAGATCCAGACATGACCTAAATACAGGGGATCTGACACAAGGGAGGCAAGCACACTGAGTGGGAACCTAATGGAACTAGAACATCTATGTGCACCAAAGAGAAAACACATGAAACCATATAAACATGAAATAAACCAGGGATCTCTACACACAACAAAGATTTAAACTAAAGCACTAAGAAATAAGTATATGTACCAAGAAGGAAAAGACACAAGAAAGGAATAAAATCCTAAAACAACCAAGAATCTCAGGAACCTCAGAGTCCAAAACTCAAAGACTGGGTCACAGACCCCCAGGACCATCACAGTAAATAACTGGCTAAAAGCCATCACCAGAAAACATTTTCTTGTTTTTTCCAGCATCTACTGCCATTTCATTAAGAACTTTAGTGATATTACCTGCCTCTAACAAAACTCACCTCTGTTTCCAGGCCATTCACGTGGACACCTAAGGAGGACCAAGCCTTCCATTGATTCAGCTCAGCTCCAGTACTTCTTCACCCAAATCCTTTTAAGCAGTTTGTTGTGGGGGTGAATGTTTCTGACTCCAGGGAGGGGGCTGTGTGACCCTCATGGTAAACTATATTCATGTGCTTTTTGTTTCTCCACATTTAACACTCACTGAAAAAAATTATGATGTAAGTATCGGTGAGCTGCTGGCCACTAATTTGGCCTGGGAGGAATCAAGACATTGGCTGGAAGGGGCCAAGCAGCCTTTCATACACGCACTATGGACAGACCACATCTGTCATATTTCTGTAAATCTGACAGATTCTGTCAGATTTACAATGCTAACCATATAAAATGACCAAAAGGATTCCACCTTGCTTGATGGGAATTTAATTTCACCATAACATACCGCCCCAGTACCCGTAATGTCAAACCTGACGCTCTGTCCTGTCAGGTTTCTGCAGACTCTGATCCTGAAACTCCTAGTTTTATGTACGTCCCAACCTTTGTCCAATACACTGGTCATACACTGGGTCCACACTGCTAAGTTTGACTGCCACCACGAGGTTAGCTGGACAATCTCCCTTCTGAAGTGGTCTTTCTGGTGGTCTTTAGAAAAGGACATCCAGGTGTACATGTTGGCTTACAAAATGCAACCACCTGTAGGTCAGCTCTGTCCTCTACCTGTCTGTAATCATCCATGGTCACACATTGCTTTAGACTTTGTCACAGACCTGCCTCCTTCAGATGGTAACAAACTCATCCTCAGTCAGCAGATTTTCCAAAGCTCTTCCAAAGTTACCCTCGGCCATAAAAACCGCTAAACTGTGACTGATCAGATTTTCTGGCTTCATGTCATTCCCCTGGGCATCATCTCGGACCGAGGTCCGCAATAATACGGTCCACGTCTTGAGGTGACTGTTGCTGTGATTTGGCGCTATATACATAAAATTGAACTGAAAGATCGAATTCACCTCCCAGGTTAGGAAGGCATTTTGCAGAGCCTTAGGCACCACAGATACTTTGACTTCTGGTTCCCACCTCTCTGTGCCCTCCCACTAATCCTCCCGCCTCCTGCCTGGGTCATGGATAATGAACCAGTGTACCATTTGGACATTTGCCAGGGCCTCAAATTCCTTGTGGACTGGGGGGATTCATGGATCCCACGCTCCTTCATCCTTGACCATCCCTCATTTTGGATTTCTACAGGTGGCATCCAGACAAACCCAGCAGGCCACCTTGGGGTGTCCGTGGAGGGGGTACTGTAAGGGCAGGCTAATTTATTTATTTTTATTCTCTTTCTCAGGTGGGTTTGTGGGCAGCTTTATTCCTGCCTCTGCCTTCAAGCATAGCCGCCTTCCCGTGCTCACACTCTTGCGCCTGCAAATCGTATAAATTTAAAGACCAGTTGTGGCTGTGCCCTTTGTTTCCTGTGCTTGCAGTTTGATAACTCCCGCCTCTCATTCCTTCTGTTCCTGAAATCAGGTACTCACCTGAAAGACTTACTCTAGTCTCTAGTCTCAGAGACATTCAAGCTCTGAGCCGGCACAAATCCTTGGCACCACCACAGCCCTGCATTCCACTGTGGAGGCCTGCATTCTCTGGAAGCACACCTGCCTGCCCACTCTCCACTGCATCACTTCAGTCATCTCTAGAACCCTGGTAAATGGTGGGAAATTAGGAAACTGGATTCTTTGAAACTGAGTTCACATTTCTTACTTGGTGTCCAGAGAATTAAATCTGTCTCTCTGTCCGCAGACACTCCCAGACAGTCACTGTAACCTCTAGCTTCAGCTGGATCACTCCCCTGCCTCTTTTGCTGCACTTTGTTAATAAACACTTAAAACTTGTAACTTGTAACTGAGATAGAGAATCCAATTAAGATATTTGACCATTAGACTCCAATAGAGGGATTTTAAAAAGCGAATGTCCAGAGTACCCTACAAGCTGAAATACTGAAGACTTTAATGAAAATAATTTATGTCAATTGCAACATTCATTCCAGCAAAAACAACAAGATGCAAATCACGGTAGACATAATAAAGAATCCAGGGGACGTTTCACAGATGGGACTAAATCTGCTGGTTGTAAAAACTCAAGCAAACATGGTAAATCCAAGTCCTCTAAGTGATGGTAAATGGGTGCTTAGATCACCCTCTAACTGAGCACTTAAAGTGCTCTTTTTTCTTTTTTTTGTCTGATATGTTGTTAATGGAGCAGCTCCACAAACTGTCACCTCTGGGACGAAGCTGTTTATGTATTGATTAAACAGTGCAGTATCATGTCATGGCTAAGCTTATCATGGGCGCACCCAAACTGGTGACATTTAATATTTACATCAAATATAGAGAGGAGATATTTAATAAAGCCTAAATTTAAAATTCTACGCAGTCAAAAGATAAGTTTTTTAAATATTACTGAGTTGCAGCAGCCTAACTGCACAAAAAACATTTGTTCCAGGTGCTCATAAGGACTGGTTGCAGGAGGCAGGATGGCCTCTTGAATCTATCACCCCCCCTCCCCCCTCTGACACCTGCATTTTCTCCTCCCCCCATGAGCTCTAGGCACTACCATCCTGCTAATGTTTGTATTGACATGGCTTGGGACCGCCATAGCCTTCCACCACACTGATGTTCCACAGGTTCCTGAGGAGGAAAGTCCCCCCACCACAAAGTAGTCACATGTGATAGATGATGATGATGTGCTGGGCTCCTGAGCTCATTGTTAACCTGTGCAGTAGGTGGAGTTGAGCTCAGATGTGAGAGCTAAGTTAAAAATGAATGAACTGTAGTTTACTTATTTATATGACATTAAAACTTAAAACAAATTAAGTACTCTGTGATACTCCAAGGGTAGAGGAGGGTGTATCATCACACGTAGTAATTAGTTTAATTTAGCACATTTGTTTCCATCCATATTTCCATTTATATTATTTCCATTTATTTTGTGTGTGTGTGTGTGTGTGTGTGTGTGTGTGTCAGTAAACAGTGCATGTATAAAAGCACTGAAGGAGGCACAAAAACAATGTTGGTCACTTCTTCATAGAAAGAGAAATATTAAATAACATTTTACTAATGTATTAATACTAATGGTAGAATTTCAGCTATCTTCACAGTGGAAACTGTTGTCTTTATTTATTGTGAGCCTAAAGTAAATTAAAATTACCAGTGTCTACAATTAGTGTTATCATGGCTGTGGGTTACTTAACACAAGGAACCCAAGAACAGAACATAATAAATCTTCATATTCCCTCCCAGCCTCTCCTTTCTGTAATGATTATAATATAAATGTTTACATGTCTACTCCCTCACTGAAAAGCTTTATTTATGACTTTGTCAGATATGGGGGAATATTCAGGTACCTTTTCACGTCTCGAAATAGACCTGGCCTTTTATTTACTCTATGATGATATAACTACATATGCACAACATATTTCAACAGAAGATGCATTGACTTTAGTTAACAAATGTTTGGTGTTTGACTACAACTGCAGGCTGTTCATCGTTGGCTGTTTGCCTGCAAGTGCGGTTCAATTATATTATAATATGGAGAATGCAGCTGCCTCGCATGGCAGCACAGAAGTCACAGTAAAAGCAGCAAATACAGCAAAATGAAATGAAACTGTTACTCAGGTTATATGATTGTTTTGTTTTTTCCATTTGTGGTGATAAATCGACACAGTGTATATTACTTGCAATAATGTGGCATTTTATGATAAAAAAGTCCTTCAGATGACTTGAGCTGAATATAGAGTGTGTATCCATAGCTCTCCTTGTGTCATGGCGTGTGTGTGTGGCAGGCAGAATTGGACCCCAGGATGCAGACTCAAACAAACAGGATTTATTGGAAAAATACAAAACAAACCTATACTGGGAAGGAACTAAACAAAAACCTGAGGAGGAGCAGGGAGACACACAGCGAGGGAACACTGAAGACGACGCGACAGAGAACAAAACAAAACTGAGGGCTTAAGTACACACTGGGTAATCAGGGCAAGAGGAAACAGCAGGGAACAACAGGTGAAGCAAATGAAACTAACAACATGGGAAGCAAAACTAAACACAAAGCACAGGGAACATACGACTGTCAAAATAATACAGGAAGTGACTAACCAAGGCGCACGCAGACTACATACGGGGGACTGGCACACAGACACGGGGCAGAGACACAGACTAGTCACAACACTAGGAATAAACTCAACATGAAAACACAGGAGGTCAGGGACAAGACATCATGACAAGACCATGGAGCAGGGGAGACAGGGACGAGGGGAACAAACGTATCAAAACAACTGAAAAACAACAAAACTCAGGGAAGACAGAACTAAACACAAAATGCTGGGCAGACGGCCCAGGACCATGACAGCACCCCCCCCTCAAAGGCCGGCACCCGACGGCCAAAACAGGAAACAAAACCAGACCAGGGAGGGAGGCGGGGGACCAGGACGGAGGGACCGGAACAAAAACAAAACCAGGCAGGGAGCAACAAAGGCAGGGAGCAAAACATCAAAATCACAAGGTTAGAACAAAAACAGCAGGGGCACAAGGCCGGGACAAAGTCCAAAAACAGGGACAAAACACAGGGATGAGAAAAAAAAACAACTGGATGAAACAAAAAGCGACGGCACAAGGCCGGAGAGCTCCAATGTCCAAAACAGGGGGTCAAAACAAGAAACAGTTCAGGGGGCCGTCCAGGCCAAGGGGCCAAAAAGCAGAGTCCAAACCTCTCAGGCGGGCGACCGCGGCTCCAGCGGCGGCGGCGAGGAGTCGTGGCAGGGGGCCGACCGCGGCTCCAGCGGCGGCGGCGAGGAGTCGTGGCAGGGGGCCGACCGCGGCTCCAGCGGCGGCGGCGAGGAGTCGTGGCAGGGGGCCGACCGCGGCACCAGCGGCGGCGGCGAGGAGTCGAGGCAGGGGGCCGACCGCGGCACCAGCGGCGGCGGCGAGGAGTCGAGGCAGGGGGCCGACCGCGGCACCAGCGGCGGCGGCGAGGAGTCGAGGCAGGGGGCCGCCCGCGGCACCAGCGGCGGCGGCGAGGAGTCGAGGCAGGGGGCCGACCGCGGCACCAGCGGCGGCGGCGAGGAGTCGAGGCAGGGGGCCGACCGCGGCACCAGCGGCGGC
The DNA here is from genome assembly GCF_007364275.1 of Archocentrus centrarchus. Taxonomy (NCBI): domain Eukaryota; kingdom Metazoa; phylum Chordata; class Actinopteri; order Cichliformes; family Cichlidae; genus Archocentrus; species Archocentrus centrarchus. The sequence goes on from NC_044347.1 coordinate 30,479,063, forward strand.
GGCGAGGAGTCGAGGCAGGGGGCCGACCGCGGCACCAGCGGCGGCGGCGAGGAGTCGAGGCAGGGGGCCGACCGCGGCACCAGCGGCGGCGGCGAGGAGTCGAGGCAGGGGGCCGACCGCGGCACCAGCGGCGGCGGCGAGGAGTCGAGGCAGGGGGCCGACCGCGGCTCCAGCGGCGGCGGCGAGGAGTCGAGGCAGGGGGCCGACCGCGGCTCCAGCGGCGGCGGCGAGGAGACGGGACTGGGGGCCGACCGCGGCTCCAGCGGCGGCGGCGAGGAGACGAGACTGGGGGCCGACCGCGGCTCCAGCGGCGGCGGCGAGGAGACGGGACTGGGGGCCGACCGCGCTCCAGGCGGCGGCGAGACGAGACTGAGGGCCGACCGCGCTCCAGGCGGCGGCGGCGGCGAGACGAGACTGAGGGCCGACCGCGCTCCAGGCGGCGGCGGCGGCGAGACGAGACTGAGGGCCGACCGCGCTCCAGGCGGCGGCGGCGGCGAGACGAGACTGAGGGCCGACCGCGCTCCAGGCGGCGGCGGCGGCAAGACGAGGCAGGAGGCTCGAACTGAGCCCAACGCTCCAACTGAGCGTAACCCTTGGGCTTCAAACACGGCTCCGCCTGAGCCGGACCCTTGGGCTGAACGGGGCCTACAAGGTGAGGCTCCGAATGTGCAGGCTGGGTCTGCGGTGTAGGGCACACAGCTACTTCACTGAGCAGCTGGGGCTGCTTGGGGGATGGACCAGGTGCATGTGATGGGGGGGTGCGTGGAAGCTGACGCTATGGAGGGCGAGGGAGCTGACGCTATGGAGGGCGAGGGAGCTGACGCTATGGAGGGCGAGGGAGCTGACGCTATGGAGGGCGAGGGAGCTGACGCTATGGACTCTGACTGCAGGGAGGCTGAGGGAACTAGGGGGAACGAGGGACCAGGAATGGAAGCACAGGAGGGAATTAAGGAGACTAAGGGGACCTGAGAGACTAAGGGAGCTGGGGGAACTAAGGCTGACACTGGGGGAGCTGACACGGAGGGCGCTAAGAGCGTGGAAGCTGAGGACGGGGAAGCTGACACTGGGGAAGCTGACTGCGGAAGAGGTAAGGGGACTGAAGCTAACTGCGGGGAAACCGGAGTCGGGGGAGCAGGAGCAGAGGAGGCTGGGACTGAGGCTGCAGGGGGAACCACAACTAAAGGAGCTGAGGGACCAGAGGAGGGAACAAAGGGAACCTGAGGGACCGGGGAGACTAAGGGGACCAAAACTGAAGGGACTGAAGCTAAGGGAACTAGCACTAGGGGCTGCGTGGAAGCAGGCCGGGAGACGACTGGCTGCGTGGAAGCAGGCCGGGAGACGACTGGCTGCGTGGAAGCAGGCCGGGAGACGACTGGCTGCGTGGAAGCAGGCCGGGAGACGACTGGCTGCGTGGAAGCAGGCCGGGCGCTAGGGAGAGCCGGCTGCGTGGAAGCAGGCCGGGCGCTAGGGAGAGCTGAGGGGACTACGGGGACCTGGGGGACTACGGGGACCTGGGGGACTACGGGGACCTGGGGGACTACGGGGACCTGGGGGACTACGGGGACCTGGGGGACTACGGGGACCTGGGGGACTACGGGGACAGAGGGCACGGAGGAAACCGAAGAGACTGCGACTAGAACTGAAGATGAAACTAAACTGATTGGAGAGACCAAGGGATTTAAGGGAAGTGACGCCACTGAAGGGGGCAAAGCTGAGGCAGGGGGAACTAGAGCGGCTGGAGCTAGAGCTGACTGAGGGCGAGGGAGAGCGGCTGGAGCTAGAGCTGACTGAGGGCGAGGGAGAGCGGCTGGAGCTAGAGCTGACTGAGGGCGAGCCGACTGCGTGGAGACTGACTGAGAGCTAGGGCGAGCTGACTGCGTGGAAACTGACTGAGAGCTAGGGAGAGCTGAGGCTGAGGGAGCTGAAGCGGGGAGAGCTGCAGAGGCTGACTGAGACTGAGCGGAGGCCGGAACTACAGCTAACTGAGACTGGGAGGTGGCTGGAGCTACAGCTGACTGAGACGGGAGTGACTGGGGAGGAGCTGCTGCAGGCGGCGTGGGTTGCTGAGGCTGAGGTGCTCCCACCCGCGGAACAGGAGCGGGTGCAGAGTGAGGCTTGGTGGTTGCTGTAGCGGGCGAAGATTGTGAGTTCAGTGCTCTGATGTGGGCTTCCACACGAACAGCTGAGTTCATCCATCCTGCGATAGTGGGCGACAGCAGCAAGCGTGGGTGAGCATTCAAAAGACCAAGCACAGCAGAAAAACCAACGGAGAAAGCCTTAGAGTCAGAGCAGTTGTAAATCCGGGAGGAGATTCTGAAAAATCTGTGAACCTCCGGTCTGAGCTCCTTGTCCATGAAAATAGCGGTGTCTGCCGGATCAATCGGAGAAAGAATGGATTCTGTGTGGTGAGGTGTGGCTGTGTGCAAGGTGGAGGTTTCGGGGACCGGTGTCAAAACAAAGTTATTACTGTTCATGTCAACACAGCCTTCATCCATAGAAGGCTGCCGAGAACTCACAGTGGCCGATGCAGGAGACGAGTCAGAATCTGGTAGCTTCGCTTTACTCCTGTGGCGCCGAGAATTCCGCTTACGTGCCGGCGTAGCGGGTCGTGAAGGAGGTGTGCTGGGGCATGACGAGGCCGGTGGAGGCGAATCTGATGCCAGGGAGAACCCGCCCAGCTTAATCCCTAAAGGCTGGGGCAGAGGTGGGGCAATGGTATCGAGCGGTTGCTGCAGTGCGGCTGAAGAACAGGGCTGTGGCGGCGGAGGTGGAGAGAGCGGCAAGCTCTGACGCGGAGACCCTTTAACCCAGCTGGAGTCTCCCCAAGCGCGGTGAGAGCGGCGGAGCTGTCCCTCATACTCGGGAGCCAGCCACGGCTTCCTCCTCACCACTTCCTGCAGGTGAGCTTGCACAGCTAGCTGCCGTTCACACAGGTCTGAGTCCGCGGGGTCTTTGAAATGGTCGCGTTGTTCTGTCATGGCGTGTGTGTGTGGCAGGCAGAATTGGACCCCAGGATGCAGACTCAAACAAACAGGATTTATTGGAAAAATACAAAACAAACCTATACTGGGAAGGAACTAAACAAAAACCTGAGGAGGAGCAGGGAGACACACAGCGAGGGAACACTGAAGACGACGCGACAGAGAACAAAACAAAACTGAGGGCTTAAGTACACACTGGGTAATCAGGGCAAGAGGAAACAGCAGGGAACAACAGGTGAAGCAAATGAAACTAACAACATGGGAAGCAAAACTAAACACAAAGCACAGGGAACATACGACTGTCAAAATAATACAGGAAGTGACTAACCAAGGCGCACGCAGACTACATACTGGCACACAGACACGGGGCAGAGACACAGACTAGTCACAACACTAGGAATAAACTCAACATGAAAACACAGGAGGTCAGGGACAAGACATCATGACAAGACCATGGAGCAGGGGAGACAGGGACGAGGGGAACAAACGTATCAAAACAACTGAAAAACAACAAAACTCAGGGAAGACAGAACTAAACACAAAATGCTGGGCAGACGGCCCAGGACCATGACACCTTGATAGAAGCACACAGGAGATTTTGAACATTGTTCAGACTAGTAATGATTATATGAGATACGTCTTATGAATATCAATGAAGTCGCTCTCTGTCATTTGCATTTCAGTCAGTATAAAATGATCCGGTCAGACCGTCCCTGTTCCTGTGACTGTCACGACATTTGAAAAATAATAACACAGCAGCTTTATAGTTGCAAGAAAAAGTAAATCCTTTGGAATTACAGGATTTCTGCATTGATTACTAATAAAACTGGTTTGAACTTAATCCAAGTCATGCTTATAGAAAAACACAGCCTGACAAGACTAATGCACGTGGACAGTTGTACTCTTTTATCAAACACACTGAGCACAGTTCAGTCTAGAAATACTAAACTTTACTGTTTAAAAAATCTTTTAAAGAAAATTCTAAGCTGTTCAATGAAGACACCCCAGAAATCCTGATGAACTGAAATCACTGAGTAGGACAGAAGATCTCAAATTTAAAGATAGCAATACCTTTAACCTATAAAAGCAGCTTATGTAGGGGAGAGCAGTGTGTCACGATTTATTAAGTTTGCATCATCAATATGCTTAATTCAATTCAATTCAATTCAATTCAATTCAATTCAATTTTATTTATATAGCACCAAATCACAACAAACAGTCATCTCAAAGCTCTTTATATTGTGGGTAAAGACCCTACAATAATACAGAGAAAACCCAACAGTCAAAACGACCCCCTATGAGCAGCACTTGGTGACAGTGTGAAGGAAAAACTCCCTTTAACAGGAAGAAACCTCCAGCAGAACCAGGCTCAGGGAGGGGGGGTCATCTGCTGAGGGGGGCTGAGGGGGGAGAGAGAGGACAAAAATGCAGAGTTGTGTATAAATACATATAGAGTGAGAAAAGAGGTGAATGAAGAAGAAACACTCAGTGCATCATGGGAAGCCCCCAGCAGCCTGGACCTATTGCAACGTAACTAAGGGAGGGTTCAGCCCTAACTATAAGCTTGATCATAAAGGAAAGTTTTAAGCCTAATCTTAAAAATAGAGAGGGTGTTCAAACTGCTGTCTCTCCTACCAAGACCAGGTTTTCCCCATAAACTTTTCTATTTATCCATTATCCATAAAGCCCTCATCATTTTTGGACACCACTCAGACAGCCATTCAAGGAAAACACACAGTTAAACATGTCACTCCTGGTCTGACTGGGAGGAGTCCAGAGAGTCCAGCATTGTTCTGGCTGAGTTACACACCCATTCAACATTAACTTTAGTGATCTGGGTGCCATTACTGCCAACGTGAATTAGTATGTTACAGAATCTATGCTTATCCTTATCCAGCAGCTTCAGGGGGCCTTCTGCGTTGCCTGCTCTGGCCCCGGGAAGACAATCAACAATGGCTGCTGGTCTCTCTAGATTAACATTTCTCAGAAGAGAATCGCCAATAACTAGAGTTTGATTTGAAATCTGAACAGGTTGGTGGTGCGCCAGGGACTTCTGTTTAAGGCTCCTCACAGTCATCCAGCCGGCCTGATTTCCTGATTGGGATAATCTGCTGGGGCAAAGCTAGCGGAGCTGGGTCTCCAGTTCACTGAGCCTGGCCTCTAAGGCCACAAACAGAATGCATTTATTACAAGTATCATTATTACTAAAGGAGGCTGAGGAGCACTGTCACAGTCAGCAGGTAACTGCAGGAGGGACAGGTGAAGAAACCATGCTGTTAGTGACTCCATTAATAGCTACACTAGCGAATCCCTGAAGATACAATGAGTGAATACTATGAATGTAATTTACAGGTGTTTCAGCAGTTTGCTTTGGATATGCATGTGAAGACTGCACTTTATTACCTCTATTATCTATAGGTTTGTAATTAAATAGCCACACAGATTAAGCTACACAAAACACCACTGTGCATTCTGACAGGAACAGGAAGTGACAGAATACCGCACTGAGGGCCAATCCCAAGTGAGAGCGCCTGGATGCATTTTAATGACAATGTGAATTTTGTTTTTCACTGTTAGTGCATTTTGTTCTGTTAGTTAACAGAAGTAAACACAGCTACCAGTTTTTCATGTGTTTTGAAACTGAGTTCACTTCTTACTGGGGAACATCACCATGGTAACTTATAATTAATTCTATTCTAATTCTAATTCTAATTCTATTCTATTCTATTTATTTACTCTCATACTATAAACACCACCAAGGCTGCAGCTGAAAGAATATAAACTATAACATTTTTATACAATAATTTAATGACATAGTCCATTATGCTAAATCAGATTCTCCCATGTCTTAATGATAGAATTGTCATATTGATGTCTGTTGGCATTTTTAATGGCTTCCTTTCCTGGCTTCAAATAAGCTACATTTTAATAATATTGTGGCTCTTAGTGACCAAAGCACTTTACAGTGCACACTTTCTGCTCTACAGTGTGTTTCCTCTCACACACACTGCTGTGTTGCTTTCGGTCTGTATTGCTTAACCTCTTCATATTTGTCCTGCAGTATAGTTTGACATTCCTTTGAAAAGTCAGGCGCTCTGCTGCCACTGTCTACACTTATCTGTAACTGTGATTGGTCGGATGCTGCAAACACCATCCCTTTCATGTGAATGCATAAGGGAAACCCTAGGTTAACTTAGTGAGTTGACAACCAGCTTTGTATGACTGCTTCTGTTGCCTGCCAGTGTTAGTGTAAGTGAATGTAGATAATGGAAAGACACCCCGGGTATATTTCACTCACTTTGTAGTACAGGGCCCCACAATCAAAATGTGTTTATCTGAAAAGCACTTTTGATCCATTTCTGTGGGTTAAAATATTCTTTGCCACTCTGAAAGGACGCTGTCAGTGACCTCTGACCTCTGTGCAGAGTTCTGGTCTGTATGAGGGATTTCCCTCTTCACTTTGTTTCTTTTGCTGCTCTTTCTGGGGAAAAAGTTCTCTCTTTCATGACTTTATTAATTGGTGGTGTTGCCACAGTAGACAGTCTCCTTCCTGCGGTGCTCTCATTTACAGTTGTAAGATATCTCCACATGATGCTCGTCTTTCTCACTCTGTGCATCCGACGCTTTGTATTGAGCTTGGTGATGTAAGGCTTGGACGCAGCTGCCATGGAAACCCATCCACGAAGCTCTCTACACACTGTTCTTGAGCTGATCTGAAGGTCACATGAAGGTTGGAGGTCTGTAGTGATTGACTCTGGAGAAAGTTGGTGACCTCTGTGCACTATGACCCTTAAGGGCTCGCTCTATATGGCCTACCACTTCATGGCTGAGTTGCTGTCGTTCCCAATTCCTTCCCACGCCTGTTATAATCCCACTAACAGCTGACTGTGGAATATTTAGTAATGAGGAAATTTCAGGACTGGACTTGTTGCACAGGTATCATCCTATCAGGGTACCACGCTGGGATTCACTGAGCTCCTGAGAACGACCCATTCTATCACTGATGTTTGTAGAAGCAGTCTGCATGCCGGTTGGTTTATACACCTGTGGAAGTGACTGGAACACCTGAACTCAGTGATCTGGATGGTGAGGGAATACTTTTGATAATATGGTGTGTATAGAGATGTATAGATGTATAGATAGATGTATAGATAGATAGATTTCCTCTCTATTTTCAGCAAAGACTCAACAGTCTTTTCAATACAGTTCATGGCATTTTATCCTCATGAAAACACATTTTCATATTAGTCATTGTATGTTTTGTCCTAATCAGTGATTAGTGACTGTGAGTTCTTCCCATCAACATGATTGGTTGATGCTAGAATCACAGAGGGAGGTCATTTAGCCTTTTGGTATGTCACTCTGTTATCACATAACTCCACTGTCTTGTATTTCATAAGTTTTCCTAGAATTCTTTTATTCATCGTGTAGTGAATTTTGGGGTGTGTTGGAAAGCAAAAAATAAATTAGAAATATAACAAACTGTAATTAATGTCATAAAAATAACACAACCAATACCTAGAACTAACAAGTGGATCATTTTGACCTAATATAGAAATCAATATAAAATGCTGCAGCAATTGTTGCATGCTTGGTTGCCTAGCAACCTGTACTGTTTTGACATATTTTGATATGAGGGCTGCTAGAGAGGCCAGAGCTAGCTAGATGTGCAGAGCAGGGTAGAGTGCATGACTGAATTGCCGGCTTTGCAGCACAGTGGGCGAACCATAGCTGAACAAAGCAGAGAGCCTAGACTGTGGCAAATGCATCCGAGCACGTCAGGACTCCAGTCTGAAGCAGAGTAGATGAATCAGAATGGGTTTCAGCCTGAGAAGCAGGGTGAAGGGCTGCATGGCTTGCAGCCTTACCACCCTGAGTATGCCTGATCTTGGCCGATCTCAGATGTTAAGTCGGGTCACATGTGGGAATAGCAGGTGCTGTAAGCTTGGGGGGCACTGTGCTGGTTAGCATTGTTGCCTCACAGCAAAAAGGTTCAAGTTTGTAACTTGTAACTTCTTCCTATGCCTGAGTGGGTTTCCTCCAGGTACTCTGGCTTCCTCCCACGGTCTCAGAAACATGCATGTTGGATAATACACTTTATCCTAAGTGTATAGAATAAAATGCTGAATGAATGTCTGGTTAGAAACTGTGACTTGTTGTCTAAAAGTGCTTTTAGTGGTACAAATGCAAGTATATTACATTACATTCTGGATTTGATGGAAGATCAAAGACAGACTGGCAACAGGTGAAAGGGCGCTTTTAGCCAACTGTGTGTCAGTTTAAACATTTAGGCGATGACCACTTCAGTCTGCTTCACAGTAAGCTCTCTGTTTTTTTATACCTTCCATATTTTAGCATAACTACAATGACACAGCTTCTCCATAATACTACATAAAGCACTTATCCAAAAATTAAGTTATTTAGGTTAGTTATTTTGGGTGTGCTCAGGGTGATTTGGCAATAAGCCCCACAACAGACTGGTAACCTGACCTCTCACCCTGTGACAGCTGGGATAGGCTGCAGCCCCACTGTGACCCTGAATGGGATAAACGGAAGAGGATGGATGGATGGATTTGTGTTCATTTCTCTTTTTTCTTTATCCTTTGTAATTGGTGAATTCTACTAATATATATATATATATATATATATATATATATATATATATATATATATATATATATATATATATATATATATATATTTCAGTCATGTACCTTTTAGAATCTGAAATGAAAATAGTCTAAATCATTTGCAAAACTAATACAACCACTAAAAATAAAATAATAAATCATTTTGTCAACCATTGCTTAGAATTATGAAACACTGATGAAAATAAACAAATTCTTTTAGAAATGGCATTTCCTGTGTGTGTGTGTGTGGGGGGGGGGGGGGGGGGGGGTCCCAATCTTTAGTCTGAATCAAGTCATAACAGGACCATTACACAAAACTTGAAGCCAGCCTTTGACTAAGCCTTTGAATACATGTTGTGTGTAACACAACATGTAGACTTATGCTGTGTACATGTTGGGGAATTTTGGGGGAATTTATGTATTTTTTTTCTTGCCTGATTAGCTGTGGTTACTCCTTCCTTCCTTTCTTCACTTTTTTTTCCCAAAGCTGTCAGGTCTGGGAACTCCATGTTTTATGTAATAATGTTTTAACTGTGGGTAACTCCCTCTATTCTGCCAATATGCAGACTTATGGAAATGTGCTTTAGGTGAGAGAAATGTGAGAAATGTACAGTAGCAGCATGTGAGAATGTACTGCTAATGAGACAGTTTGTGCCAAGCTCACCTCTCTGGTCCCACTCTGCTCTGATCAGAGAGCAAAACAAAAACTAACCACAGAAACGGCTGTGTGAGAAACTCAGACTCTACAGAAACATACAGAAACATAAAACATGTGGCTCCAACACCAGGTGTGTCCTAACATGGTGGCAGAGCAATCACTGGCCAAACGTGAGTCAGGCTCATACATGTTTCCTTGCTTTACCACAGAACTGACCTCTTTGCATTTTGGCCCCTGTGATCACCACTGACACAATGATACTAAAACCAGATGAAGTAACTCTGCAGTAAGAGCTAATACCATCCACAGGCACCCTTATTTAAACATGGATTCTTGAACATGAGAGCAACACACACACACACACACACACACACACACACACACACACACACACACACACACACACACACACACACACACACACACACATTTTATTTGGAACATGTGGATTAAGGGGTGATATTCTGTGCATGTTTTTGAATTTGATTTTGTGAGCAACAACAGTTTGATCCATGATGAAATAGTGATTTTTAACAGCTGTACAAAAAGAGGATAACTGTTTGACTGGACAGATAACTGTGGTACATGAACATTTTTTTCATTTTACCAATAACATGCACCTTCCTAGAAAGATGAACACGGCCAGCTGTCAAAAAACAATTCGGTGAGATTTCCATAATCTTCAAACAGTGCCTGATCCTATTCACAGTTTACACCTGCCATGGCCATTTTTTCCTCCTGCTAAAGGACGGTGAAGGAAGACATCTTCTGCTTCACACCAGCGTGAGTCAAAGCTTCGCTGAACTGAAGGGAAACCTTTAGCTTTTTAGGAATTCATTTCCTTAGACAATCATCTGATTATCACTTATAATCCATAATACCAGTGCAGACCTGAGCAGGTTTAAAATGCAACATGCGTTTGCACCTGCTGTTCCCAAACACAAGCAAACACACACACACACACACTCACTCACACTCTCTCTCTCTCTCTCGCTCTCTGTCTCTCTCTGTCATGTCATGAAATACTTTAACATCTCCTGTTTTCTGGGTGTGTCTGTATTTTCATGGAGCCTTTGGCACCAAGTTCCCCACTCCATTCTGGACATTGTCATATGACTTTGATCTGGTTTATGAATGACAACACACACAAGGTCATCCCATTTTACAGCAGGAGCCTGTGTGGAGCTGCAGTCCAGTCCGAATGCCACAGAGCGCAGTGCAAGCTGAAAAGCACCGCGTTAGCAGTGGTGTGGCTGTAAGAATTCATGCAAGGGACAAACCCCACTCAACCTTCCACGCTAATAACCCTTTTTTCAACCTCCAAATCCACGTACAGATATCCACACCACCATCTTGTGGTTGCTTCGATAGAGACGCACGCAGGGAAGTGTTGCTGGAAGATGCCCGTCTCTATCGCATCCCATACACAGACGAGTTGTGTGCAGTGTGTTGAAACGTTTGGCCACCTAGAGGGAAAAGCGTTTTTAAGCTGTTACGATACAGCAGCCTCTCTTGTCCGTCCTGTCGCATTAAAGTTAACCGAGCTGCTCCTTGGGCACTGAGTTGGGCTTAAAAAAGATTCCAAGTCTGCGCGTCTGCACAGAAATAAACAGTAGTAAAATTCGGGCTTTGGGATTTATGTTTAATATGTTCGGCATCATTCATCATCTTTACTGCAGCAAATTATTCTTTCTGTCATCGACATTTACATATGAGCAAAATCTCAGCTGGAGTCTGATGAAAGTGCATAAGAATAAGCCTCTCAGGCTGCAGGGTTTCCAAATAGTTTTTTTCCAACTGTGGAAAAAAGAAAGATTGATTCTGTTAAGGTTAATAGTGTCTGGGAGAATTCCCTATGGACTATGTTGCGTTGCAAGACAGTTGCGCGTTCGGACAAGCCGTCAGAAGTGTGTGTGGGGGGGGGGGGGGGTCTGAAATTTTCCTCCTATCTATAAATTTCGCCTGTTTTATTTCTGGCTGGAGGGAAAGCTGAAAGGCTCGCCATAACATCCTGCCGGCAGCGCACTTACCTCAGCCTGTGTCCCCGCCGCCTGACTTCAACGCAAGTCCCGACTTCAGGCGGAATTCACACCACATGAGAAAAACACAAAGTCCACGTCCAGCCCGCTGCTCTGCAAATCCAAAGTAAGAAGCACAGTCTCTGTGTACTGAAGACAGCTCAACTATACGTCCTGAATATGTCTGTGTGTGTGAGAGTGTGTGTGTGTGTGTGTGTGTGGTGGAGAATAGAGATGCGGCTTTATCAGCACAGAAGATGTTTCAATGAGTCATTGCAGAGGCAGTGGAAACAGTGCTGAATCTAATTGCTCTCACAGAGAGAGTGTATTGCGCGGACAAGATTAGTGATAGAGAAACCAGGTCTCTCTCTCTCTCCCTCTCTCTCTCTCTTGCTCTCTTGCCATTGGTCTACACTGACTGAAATATACTAAGCCTGCAGCCAATGGATTGCCGCATTCTCTCCATCACCCTTAACCAGCTGCTGTGTTGTGGCAGCTCTGGCATGGAGCATGGAGCATGGCACCAGCTACTCTTCAAGCTCGGGCCTCTTCAAACCCGCGCCCGGGTCCTAAATGCCTCAGTGCACAATACCTCACATTCACAAGGGTCTCATTCCAAATATATATATAGGCCACTTTCATTGAAATCTGACAAAATGTTTGTTTAAACGTGAAAATCTAAAAAAAAAAAAAAAAGACTTAAAGTCTGAAATTTTCACTGTTTTTCTTAGCATCAAAATTAGGGCTCTAACATGGCTGTTAGGGCTGGATCCGGTGACCCTGAACCCTCTCTTATTTATGCTGCAATGGCAGGACTGCTGGGGGGCTTCCCAGGATGTTTCTTTTTCATTCACTCATTTTCACTCTGTTAATACCGCACTCTGCATTTAATATCGATAGTTAATTGATAATTCATAGCTCTCTTCCACAGGATACCTTTTGTCCTGCCCCTCCCTGAGCCTGGTTCTGCTGGAGGTTTCTTCCTGTTAAAGGGAGTTTTTCCTTCACACTGTCACCAAGTGCTGCTCATAGGGGGTCGTTTTAATTGTTGAGGTTTCTCCATATTTCTGTAGGGTTATCACTTTACAATATATTAGTATCCTCGAATCCTTAAAGCACCTTGAAGCGACTATTGTGATTTGGTGCTATATAAATAAAATTGAACTGAACTGAACTGAAAAATAAACCAATATTTGTAATTTGGGACAGATACATCAAAGTTAAAATATGAAAAAAAAAGTCTAAAACTCATATTTCTCAAATTTGAGCACATAATATTCTAAAACTTCACGTTGAAAAAGACAGCTAGTGACAGTTTCTGAATGTTATATTGGTATATTTGATAATGGAAAAATAACACATAAGACTTTACATGAAAGTCTTCATATCAGCAGTTAGTCTGACTAACAGAACAAAATTCTGGCGTTTCCAGACGGTACTCTAATTATAACCCCAAAAATGTTTTGGAATGTTGCAAGTTGGTTTCACAGATCAGACCATATGGACACGGCAACTCACAAGACTACTCGTGAAACAAAATAGCAAATATTCTATGTGGTGGAAAAAATACTGAGCTCTGAAACCAAACTGATTTTCTGAGAATTATTGAAAATAAAGAGGGATCAATGCAAAGTGATCAATACAGTACATCACAAACAGAGTTTGCACTGTCATTGACCAAAGAACAAAATAGTAACGGCTCCTTTATGCTCATAGTGTGGAAACAATCTTGCTCTGTTAGCTGTTTGAGGTCCCACCACCATGTAGCATCGGCGTGAAAATAACTTGCATCATGACCTTGGTCACAGCTCATGTTTTAGTTGTTTTCTTCATCGTCACACACTCGGTCTTTGTACAAGAAAATTACAATTACATACCCAAGAGGTACACAGAGGTTATTAATGTTGAAAAACAACATTTCCATCACATTTTACATGACTTATTTTATAATAAAAGGCATGGCGTTGAGTTATATATATATACACACACACACACGCACATATGGCCATAATCATTGGTTGTGAAGTTTTTTATTAGGGTGTATTCAAATCTGGGACTTTGCAGGAGTGCTGGATTTTTTTTATTTATTTTTTTCATATTTTAACCAATTAGCCAATTATCTGACATTTTTAACACCTCTGTCCCAAATTACAGCTCATGATTCATTTAATGCTAACAAAGAGCAGTACATTTGTAGGCTTTTATCTTTAATAGGTTTTAAGATAATCATGTTCAGACATTGCCTCAGATTTTCATCTGCGAAAACAAAGGCCTGAAAGTGGGTCAATGGACCATTCTTTAAAGAAATATGTCTAGAAAAGTATGTGATATATGATGCTCAAATTTCACAGCACTCATACCTTCAAACTTTGGACTATAAAATGTTTATGCAAATTGGAGCTGGTCAAGCAAAAAAATGTTCTAATATTTGCTGATGTGAGATGGAGTGACCCAAGGAAGACTTTGCAATCATACTAAAGGAGAAACTTTGTTTCCTAGTCTTGTCATAGTTTTGGATGAGTAAATGAAATAAAGATGTAACATATGTGTGTTGGTGAGTGGTGAATCACAGATGTGTAGTTCTGTATTGTCCAGTGCATGATGTCACTGTCAAAGAATGTTTACTATATAAACATTTTAGGCTTAGTCAAATGCAAATTTTATTTGCTCTCAAAAAAGAGAGGACCAGCAAATTTATAAATGACAGATGATATTGTTTTCATTCAAATCTCGATATTTATTAATGGAAAACTAAAGCTTTTAAAGTTTCACTAGGATTCCTTATGATGTGAAGGTCAAGCTAGTTTCAAATCAGCATGAATATCATTATTTCTCATCATCATTGTGAAAGCAGGCTTATAACGGGCCCAAACAGTGCAGTCAGAGCCTGAGGACCAGCAGGCTGAGAGATGCACAGAAGGCAGGCCTTCCTTTGATATCGTCATCATTTATTCCCTCTCCCCACATCAGAACCCTTAGCGGTTGGGGGTATCCTCCATGCCTGTGAAGTATATCAGCTTCAGTCAGCAGCTTGGCCCAGATTGACCGGGTGACTTTCATGAGGCTGATGAAGGGATGTCATTGCTGCCTGAGTGAAGCCAAATCAAATGTTTAGTAGGATTACAATACCACCTGCAACCTGTGGCAGTGGACCTCTGAATATGACGTGTATGGCCTTTCTTTCCCTGAATTTGCAGTGGTTGTTTCATTGCCTTGAGGTGACTGTTGTGATTTGTGATGTGCTACATAAATAAAATTGAATTGAACTGAATTCATTTACAGCCAGAGCTGTGCAGAGAGAGAGTTGTCAAAAAATTTTCACCCCCTAATTTCTTATTTATTTATTTTATTTTATTTATTTATTTTTTGCATATTTGTCACACTTGTTTCAAATCATCAAACTAATTTTAACATTAGAATGCAGTTTTTAAACGATGATTAATGAAGGGGGGAGCATATCCAAACCTACCTGGCCCTATGTGAAAAAGTAATTGATAGACTGAAGCAGGCTAAAAGATGTTACAAAGCAACATCTTATGCCTGATCTAATGAAACTCAAGAACAGTCTATCAGTCTGGTTACAAAACCATTCTAAGACTTTAGGACTTCAATGCACCACAGTCAGAGCCATTCTCCACAACAGTGGTGAAACATCCCAGGAATGGCCTGCCTACCAAAATTACTCCCAGAACACAATGATGACACACAGGAGGTCACAAAACTGCAGGGCACACTAACCTCAGTTAAGGTCCAAGTTCATGATTCGACAATGAGAAAATGATTGAGCAAAAAATGACATCCACGGGTGAGTTCCAAGGCAGAATCAACTGCTGACACATTTGCCAAAAAAGATCTTGGTGATCCCCCAAAATTTTGAGAAGATATTCTGTGGACTGATGTTTTACTTTTTGGAACGTTTGTACTTGGATGAATCGTGGAACCCTGAATTCTTATCTCTACCAGAAAATCCTGAAGGAGAATGTGCAGCCATCAGTTCGTGCCTTGACGCTAAAGCACATTTGAGTGATGCACCAAGACAGTGATTTGAAAAACACCAGCAAGTCCATCTCTGAATGACTCAAAGAAGAAAAGAATGAAGGCTGTTGAGTGACCTAGTTAGTGCGTGGACTTAAATCTGATTGTGATGCTTTGGCATGATCTGGACATTCATGCTCACAAACCCTCTAATGTGTCTGAATTAAAACAGTTCTGCAAAGAAGAGTGGACCAAAATTCCTCCATACCGATGTGAAAAACTCATTACTCGTTCTCGCAAATGTTTGATTGCTGTTCTTGCTGCGAAGGGTGCTGCAGCCAGTTATGAGCTTTAGGAGGTAACTGCCTTTTACCAGGTAGGTTTTTTTTCCCTTAACAAAAGAAATAATTTAAAAATTGCATTTTGAATTTGCTCAAATGCCAATGGTTGTTCAATTCAATTTTATTTATGTAGCACCAAATCACAACAAACAGTCGCCTCAAGGCGCTTTGTATTGTGGGTAAAGACCCTACAATAATACAGAGAAAACCCAACAGTCAAAATGGCCCCCTATGAGCAGCACTTGGTGACAGTGAGAAGGAAAAACTCCCTTTAAACAGGAAGAAACCTCCAGCAGGACGAGGCTCAGGGAGGGGCCTGAAAGCTGAAGGCTCTGCCTCCCATTCTACTCTTAAGTATCCTAGGAACCACAAGTAAACCAGCAGTCTGAGAGCGAAGTGCTCTATTGGGGTGATATGGTACTATGAGGTCTTTGAGATAAGATGGGGCCTGATTATTCAAGACCATGTATATGAGGAGAAGGATTTTAAATTCTATTCTAGATTTAACAGGGAGCCAATGAAGAGAAGCCAATATGGGAGAAATCTGCTCTCTCTTTCTAGTCCCTGTCAGTACTCTAGCTGCAGCATTTTGGATCAGCTGAAGGCTTTTCAGGGAGCTTTTAGGACAGCCTGATAATAATGAATTACAATAGTCCACCCTAGAAGTAATAAATGCATGAATTAGCTTTTCAGCATCACTCTGAGAAAGGATGTTTCTAATCTTATTGCACATATGCAAAAAAGCGGTCCTACATATTTGTTTAATATGTGCATTGAAGGACATATCCTGGTCAAAAATGACTCCAAGATTTCTCACAGTGTTACTGGAGGCCAAAGTAATGCCATCCAGTGTAAGTATCTGGTTAGACACCATGTTTCTAAGATTTGTGGGGCCGAGAACAAGAATTTCAGTTTGATCTGAATTTAGAAGCAGGAAATTAGAGGTCATCCAGGCCTTAATATCTTTAAGACATTCCTGCAGTTTAACTAATTGATGTGTGTCATCAGGCTTCATTGATAGGTAAAGCTGAGTATCATCTGCATAACAATGAAAATTGATGCAATGCTTTCTAATAATACTGTGT
Organism: Archocentrus centrarchus; assembly: GCF_007364275.1. NCBI lineage: Eukaryota > Metazoa > Chordata > Actinopteri > Cichliformes > Cichlidae > Archocentrus > Archocentrus centrarchus. The sequence goes on from NC_044347.1 coordinate 30,495,751, forward strand.
AAGGGAAGCATGTATAATGTAAATAAAATGGTCCTAGCACAGAACCCTCCAAAACTAACCTTAGTGTGTGAAGAAGACTCCCCATTTACATGAACAAATTGGAGTCTATGAGATAAATATGATTCAAACCACTGCAGTGCAGTACCTTTAATACCTATAGTATGCTCTAATCTCTGTAATAAAATGTTATGGTCAACAGTATCAAAGCTGCACTGAGGTCCAACAGGACAAGCACAGAGATGAGTCCACTGTCAGAGGCTGGGTTGTTCTTATTTTCTTCAATCAGTGATGAATAGTAAGATGTCTCAGCTTTACGGAGGGCTTTTCTTATAGAGCAACAAACTAGAAACTATTCAGACCACCTATATTATGAATTACAAGTTGAATAACAACAATCAAAAACGATATACATTGAGTTTTTTGTTGACAATAAAATCAGAAAACAACGGTTAATGGAATCCAAAATAATCAACTGTTTTAGAGCTACATTCAAAATCACACCAAATATCAAAGCGAAAATTGTTCAAGGGTTCCTTTAATCTTGTTGAACAGTAGTGTTTAGAGGGCAGAATGGTGTTTAGCACTGTTGCTTCACAACAAGAAGGCCCTGGCATAGGCGTAGGAACCGGGGGGTGGGGGTGGGGGGGGGGGGGTGGGGGGGTGGAGGAGACAGGCGCATTTGTCCCAACCAAAAATTACACAGTGGAGGAGAAAAATACTTGATTTTGAAATCTTTAACTCGCGTGCTTTTATTTTGAATGCACAACATGCGCCCCCCCCCCCCCCCCTCCTCTGAATGGCTCTGAGTGTTTGGGAGGTGGGAGACAGCGGCAGGAGTCAGACACTCCTGAATGAGGTAAAACAGTCTGTCGGGATTGTTGCCATGAACAGAGCCGGACTGAGGCATAGGTGACATATGCGGCTACCACCACCAGGGGGCCCCCAAGCTCACATAAATTTGTAATGAAACTTGTAATGAAAATGCTAGTACACTGGTAGCATTTGTCTATGCACTGGTAATGATTATCTGTGCACTGGTAACAATTATCTGTGTACTGGTAACAATTATCTGTGCACTGGTAACAATTATCTGTGCACTGGTAACAATTATCTGTGTACTGGTAACAATTATCTGTGCACTGGTAACAATTATCTGTGCACTGGTAACAATTATCTGTGCACTGGTAACTATGCTTTGGTAACATTTAAGTGTGCACTGGTAACAATTATCTATACATTTGTAACAATTATCTATGCACTGGTAATATTTGTATATGCACTGGTAACATTTATCTGTGCATTGGTAACATTTATTTGTGCACTGGTAACATTTACCTGTGAATTGGTAACATTTTTCTGTGCGCTGGTAACATTTCGTCCCCTTAGAATTATAAGGTTCTATCTACGTTCTGACCAGTTTTGAGGTATTGAACTTCAAAGATTTTGCACTCTGTATTGCAAAAATTACACATGGAATAAGTCTTGTTCACACATGATTATGAAACACACCCTATATGTATTCTAAATCAGTAATATCAAAATGCTATTAAATGTGCAAATTTTTTTTGTTTGTTTTTTTGTTTTTGAACAAGTAAAATGCAGATAGAACCTTCTAATTCTAAAAACTCGTTTTTTGTTTGGAATTATAAGGTTCTATCTGCAAAATGTGATAACTACTACTGATTTTCAAGGAATGAAAAATAGTTAACTTATAGTAAGTTTTAAACCATAAAATTATAGATAGAGTGTCCACAAGTATGGTTAAATCAAGGCTCCAGTAGGAAACTCATTCCTACGCCCCTGGGCCCTGGGTCCAAATCCACCACCTGGCCAGTGTGTTAAATGGACTAGTTCTTATAGTGCTTTTCTACTCCGAGCACTCAAAGCACTTTACAATACGTTTGCATTCATCCAAGCACTTCAATGTGGTAAATGAGCTAAGTCTTTATTGTCTAACATTCACACACATTCCTACTCCAACGCTTGTGTCAGGGGGCAGCTTGGGGTGTAGTATCTTGCCCAAGGATTCTTTGGCACGCAGACCAGAACAGCCAGGAATTGAACTGCCAACCTTCTGATTAATAGGTGACCTGCTCTACCTCCTGAACCACAGCCACCCATGGTGTTTGCATGAAAGCGTGTAATTTGCGGTGAGATAGGGGGGTTATGACCCCCCCAATAATCTGATCTAATCACCGTAACCGCCCCCCCCCCCCCCCCCCCCCCCCCACTAAAGTCATAGCATTTCGATTTACAAAAAACACCTTACATGAATAACATGTTAATTTTTTTTATTCATTATCAATTTTGGGTAAAATACTAGCATGTTTAATCATTTGGTAACCCCCCCCCCACACACACACACACACACACACAAAAACTTGGTATCACCCAACCCGCTTTCTCTACCAAGCAGCCCTGTTCACCGTTTGCTTGTGGAAGCAGCTGCTGGGGAGTGGGTGTAGTTTGAAAAAATGAAAAGAGGACAAAACAATTTTTCATTGTTGGTGTAAAAAAGTGGAAAAATCAAAATGAGGTAAATGTATATGTATTGTTAGCTGATGATTTAATAACTATGCTGCTGTGTATCAGACACACTTTTAAAAAAGTAAATTATCTAATAAATAAATAAATAGGCAGAGAGCTTAACCCCCCCAATATTGGACCCAAAGTTACGCCCTTGTTTGCATGGGTTTGTTTCTGGGTACTCTGTTTTCCTTCCACAGTCCAAAGATATGCAATTAGTGGTGTTAGTTTAATTGCTGATTCTAAATCAGCTGTAGGTGTGAATGGTTATCTCTCTCTGTTAGCCCTGGCAACTTGTCCAGGGTGTACCCCTCCTTTTGCCCTATGGCAGCTGAGCTAGACTCCAGCCCCCCTGCAACCCAGAATATGGAAAGAGGAAGAAATAAATGGGTCTATGTTTTGAGTGCTAGTTCACTTCGCTAAAACTGCTTCCTTCATTTCCCACAATTTTGCTGATGTTCACTGTGACATCATTAAGGCCTCAGTCACACAGGTCCAGAGACTGGTAACCTTCCAAAGTAATGACAACCATGACAACATGCTAATGACAAAAGCAATGGTATGAAGGTTTTTGGTGCAACACCGTATACCTCTTCTGGGTGACGGAGGCTTAAGTTGGATGTTATGTAACTGCTCTTCATGAGTAAATATAGATGTATGCATTGTACAGGCACATATAAAAAATACATGTGCAAGTTTTACATAACCACCCTAACATTCTCTGGAATTATTTTATGTCTTTACCTTACAATATAAAGCACCTTAAGGGGAGTGTTTGTGATTTGGCGCTATATAAATTAAATTGAACTGAACTGAAATATGGTATATGGGCACTGGGTACAGTATACATCCAGCAGTGGATTGTGTGTGTATGGATGGGTGGATGTGCTCTCTTACTGAATGAACTGACTGTCAGACCTGTAGGTGTAACAGCAGCATCACAAGATGAGGGCAAGAAGTGTGGCGGTTAATACTTCACAGAGGACAAGCTTGCCTCTGATGATTTAGACAAACAGTGGCAGTAGCCACATGCAGAGAGACAAAGATGGGAGGATAGTGGGGGAGGAGGTGTTCTGAGACAGCGAGGACTCCTTCTGCCTCTGTGCTTAAACACAGACAATTCCTGTCGCCTCAGGGTAGCAAACAGATACATAAAGGCAGTAAAGTGGCCGCTGAGGCATGACAATAGGATTCTTCAGTAGAAGCCAGCCCTCTGGCGGCTCCTAACGCATGAAGACGAGGATGAAGCCTCTTCAGTGAATACTTAGCAACAAGTGTGGTTTATCTGTGTTTATTGGGTTTTGGCATGCTGTAGTATCTTTGTTAATGCCACAGAAACAGAGCTTGCTACTTTAACCCTAATGAAACAGCTAGAAATAATCAACAGTCTCTTACAACACCATGAGTAAACTAGTGACAGTCTCTACTCTACTTAAAAGTGCTCCTGAGCCTTAATATGTTGCAAACATGTCACTCACCGTGTTTGCACTACATTTCTAGAGCAGTCTGCAAAAGTTAGACTTTGCTTTCCGAGTCTGAGGACATCCCCTTATAAACCCTGTAATCCAGTTCAACATAACCTGAACCCCAAAATTCAGGATACATAACACTAGAAGGTAGAGGAGATGGAAGGATCCAGATTTCCATCTGGCTCTGCAAACACCCCTATTACCCACACCACAGGGTGGTGAACGGCAAAACTGGGGTTTATGGTGACAACACCCCCAAAAGCACCACTGTGCCCAAGCTCAGTACCTACCTCCCCATCACAGAGGGTAGTCTAGAGTGTGCAGATGGGCCCTAGTCCTGAAAGTCCATGTTCACACGAAGCCCCAGCACCAGTCACCCATTCAGTCAAAAACAGACATTAGAAAAAGGGGTATAAGCTGCAACCAAGCCATCCAAACTACCCCCCCCCCCCCCCCCCCCCCCCCCAAAAAAAAAACTAAGTGACAGCTGCTCCCTCACCTAAATGCCAACTACCCCCACTCAGTAATGGAATTCATCATTGGGAACCAAAGAAAATCAAATTCACCCAATGTTTTAGTTTTTTTGAGGAGGCAGACATTCTCTCCAGACTAACTAATATTGAGTAACACACAAATCATTTATTGATTTCAGTTCATCAGAATAGTTTCCTTAGTGATGTGTAAGGCAGTAAGAACCATGTTTAATGTATTTGCTTCTGTATATAATTCTCTTCACATGTCCTCTGCCAGAACCTCTGAACACAAAAGCATATAGCAGAGTTGCATGTACAGTGTTTAACCCCTTAATGCCTAGTGTATCATATTTGATACATGAGTTTTTGTGAGGTCATCACCTCTACCTCCAAAACAGCCAGATGTAGTAAATACATGCAAATAAATATATATATATTTTTTCAATATTATTTTTTCATTTTTCAGAATATTCAATAAACATTCAATTTTCAAAAACATTAGAATTTTCTGAGATTCATGTGTGAGGCCCATTTGAAGCATCCTTTGTCCTGTTTAGTGTGTTTGTGGAAAGTTTTGTAGAAGTGGTAAGTTGTGTCTTTTCGGCATTTTGAAGCATATTTGTGTCCAGAAGTTTTGATCTGGGTTGATGGAAAGATCTTCCTCCCATTTTCTGTTTGGGACAGAAATCGAATCATCAGTGTTTAACGATAATTTATACATTGTTCATAACAATTTGGGGGTACACAGATTAAATGTTAGTCATGCAGGTATTTCTAAATTCAGTTGACTGAGATTAAATCTTTCCTGTATGGTGGACTTCAGTTGCTAATACTCAAGTCTTCAGGTCTTGGAATGAAATAAATTTTCTGTCTTGGATAATGTTATAGATCAATATTTTCTTTTTCTGACAAATATCTGGATTGTTACAGTGGGTGTTGGTGTTGGTTTATGTGAGATTATCAGGGTATGCCAAGGCTTTTGTAAAACAATAAAAGCAGAATTTTGATGATGGCTTTTTTTCCATAAAACCTTTGAGATGTTTGAGTTTAGTGACTTAAACCAAGGAACAGAGGCTTTATTAGGGATCAGTGAGAACATATAGTTGATTTTAGGCAACACATCCATTTTAACAGTGACAGCTCTCCCCATGAGTGATAGAGGTAAAGTATTCAAAAGTATGAGATCATCCTCCATTGTTTTTAGTACAGGAATAGGACTCAGCCGTACCAAGTATAGACATATATACATAGATGCCGCATTGAGTAGGGCGACCTGTTGCTGTGACAGTCAGCGCGTCCGCCATATTGGATGTGGCAGATTTGCACTGTAGACTAATACATTCAAACATTCAAATATGCACTAATATACACTGGGAAACTTTTAGGCACAAAAAAATAATTCTGTTTTCAAAATGTTAGAATGGCAAAATACGATCAAACACAATTCTTCAGTCTTACCTGTGAAAGGTAATCCCACGTGATCCCGTTTGACTGTAAAATGGTTTGAAAAACTCCACAGAGCACAAGAGTGCAGCATCTCTCTCATGTTATGTTGGCCGCTTTTGCCACATCCAATATGGCGGCGACATTGACATACGAGTCAGCACTCAATGCGGCGTCTATGTATATATGTCTATGGTACCAAGTGTCAGAGCCTGGTGGAAAAATTTATACCTAAATATCTGATGTTACCTGAATGTAGTGCAGAGGGGGTGGTGTTCCGAAAAGTAAGATCAGGTTACCCAGTCAAATGCCTTGTCGGCATCTAATTTTTTCCTAATTTGTTAATGGAACAGTAGTTTAGTACATTCATCAGTCTACATGTATTATTGGCTAAGTGTCTAACTTTGATAAAATCTGTTTGGTCAGGATCTATTATGAATAGTGTTATTTCTAATCTTCTGGCAAGGACTTTGTAAATTATTTTGAGGTCTACATTTAGGAGTGAGATTGGGTGGTAGCTGGATGGGAGTACAGGATCATAGCCTGCTTTGAGAAGCCGACCAGTGTTGACAGAGTTCATGTTTGGAGAGAGTGTGTAATCGTTCAGAGTCACCATTCTGAAAAAAAAAGGTGCTAGCATAGGTTAACATTCTGTGTAAAACTCTGCTGGAGAACCCTGCTGGAGACCTGGGGCTTTATTTGTTCATCGTGTAGTTTTGGTAGACTTATATTAAGAAATTCTTTAATAGCAGCATCAGATGGATTAATCTGTGATGAGGATAAGGCTTCATAAAAGTCTTTAAGACTTATTTATTGTTGTGGATCAGGAGCACTCATGAGCACTCAAAGGATTTTATACAGCATTCACACATCCACACATGTGCTTCCTACGTCTAAGTATCTAACATTCATATATGCAATCACACTCTGATAAATGCACCAGGAGCAACTTGGGGTTCAGTATCTTCCCCCAGAATACTGCCTGACTGGAGCAGCCAGGGATCGAAACACCAACCTTCCAATTAATAGATGACCTGCTCATCTATTATGTTCATAAGATACCGACATGAATGTGTGTGTCTCAGTTCCTTGTCCCCTTAGTCCAGTGGTTCTCAACTCCAGGCATTGTGGCCCAGTGTCCTGCAGGTTTTAGATGTGTCTCTGCTTCAACACACCTGAGTCAAATATAGTAGTCATTAGCAGGACTCTGGAGAACTTGACTGAATACTGAGAAGGTACTTCAGTCATTTGATTCAGGTGTGTTTGATCAGGGACACATCTAATACCTGCAGGACACTGGGCCATGATGCCTGGATTTGAGAACCACTGCCTTAGTCATAGTTTAGTCTCCATGTGGTCTTACCACTTTGTATTTGTGTTTCGCTTAGTGGATATTTTACCAGCCTTAATCAACAGCTCACCTGTCAAATCCTGCTTGTCTTACAACCTGGGTCCGCACACTCCACATGGTCTATTCAGTTAGTAGACCTCGATGCTTACTGTGTTGCATATTGTGCCATATCACCATGCGCAATTGGTGTCAGGTCAAAAAAAGTTTAAACATATGAAAGGTGTCATTTTTGTCTAAATCTTCTAATGTCAAAACAATTTTCCAATAGCCAATTTTTAACACAATTTTTTTTTCATTCTGTCATTCCTGTTAAAAGGGAGTTTTTCCTTCCCACTGTCACCAGGTGCTGCTCATAGGGGGTCGTTTTGACTGTTGGGTTTCCTCTGTAATTATTGTAGGGTTTTTACCTTACAGTATAGAGCGCCTTGAAGGAACTGTTTGTTGTGATTTGGAGCTATATAAATAAAACTGAACTGAATTGATGTGAACAGAGTGATCACATTTGTCACCTCTACCAGTGATAATGGAAGCACATGCAGTCCTGCTGTGCCACTTACGTGCTGGTTTTCCAAACGATTACAGTCATGCGTGCTTCCTTTCAGCATTACTCAGTGTGCTAAGTTAATCATAGTGTATCATCTTTATGTGATTTACTTGAATAATCTACTCCAAAAATGTCGTGCTGTGAAAGGGGACCCCAAATATAACAACAGATGTCATGTCCCACAAAAAAGTGTGTAACCTAATACTGCAGTACTTAGTTATTTACTTCTAGGTCCAAGACCTGCATTAGCGTCACACTTAATGAGCAACCGTGCAAACAGCTCCTCCAACTGATACCCGTTAGTCATTTTCTATATTGTTTCCTGTGATTGTGTAGCAACATAAGCTTACAGAGTATCATCATATGGCCCCTCAACCTGAATGTAAAACATAAACCACGTAAAAGTTATGGGAAATAAAATGCAGGAACAGGCTGAAGCCTTCCTGGCTTTCTTAAGACAAATAAATACATGAATAAACACATTAATAATATAATTCAAAAATATATTTCATATTAACACTAGTTTTACAAATATTGTATGGACTGCATAATTTTAAAATGCAGTAAATTGCCTGCTCCAAACCTCTATGTATTATCTTTCAAATCTCTCCTCCAATATCGTGCTCTGAAAGGGGCACTCCAAAGAAAGTGTCCACACCTTTGGATAAAAACATGAATACTGTGCCTCTCTGGTAAATGGCAAAAGTAATTTTAAGGATAAAATAAATATCTCTGAAGACAGGTTTGAGAGGTCAGACTATCATTAGCATCGCAGTGGATTCTTTTGTCGCACCTTAGGTGATCATTCACACAGTTCTCCCACCCCCACAGAAGGACAAAGACTTCCAAACCCCAGCCCAAATATCACTCTCTATGACTGGTGTGATTTTAACATGGGCCTCTTTGGAGGAATCACTGACAGAAAGCATTTACAGAACACTGTCACGAAAAAGAGAGCTCGTTTGTATTTTCCCGAACAGTAGAACAAGATTAACTGAGGGATTTTTGCTTTTCTCATTTTAGTGCTTGTTGTTCAGCTGTTGTGCATCATTTGCTTTACAGTGAGACTTTTGTCATTTCTTAATCATCCGGTGTGAAATAAGAGCCTTTCTTCTGGAGACAATAAGCACCCCCCATCTCTGCTTATCTGTAAATCTTTCTCAGTGAATAGTAATAAAACTGGTGTTAGGACATCTGCAAGCTTTGTGGCATCATGTTGAATTTATAATAAACTGCAACTTTTTATGCAGAAGTCATTTCTACTTGATGGAATGATCTGACAGATTAGAATATGTGTGTTTAGTTTATTTATGTCAGCTCGGTCAGGGAAAACAGTTTCCAGGTTTATGCTGTTTTGGCGTGCTGAGCTGCATTCAGCAAAAACTCTGATATCAGAAGATCATTCCTGTTGTCCTGGGGCAATAGTGTCCATATGGCTGTCTCCAGGAGAAACTGCTGCTTTCAACAACAAAAAACAAATGAACAAAAATTGAATATCAAGTTTGAAAACCTTCAATGTATAGAATTCACACAACAGTCTAAATGACATTTTTTTTGTAGTTTTCTAATGCCCCATTTTCTGGAGGGCAGCCATTAGGTTTCTGAGTGCAGTCTGAGATACGAGTAATTTATCTGTATTTTACAGGAAACACTGTAGGTGCAGCCGTTCATGTGAAATGTCCAAACACACATGGAAATGCAGTCTATAAAGTTAAAACTGAGCTTGAAAGTCAATATTTGGTATGAAAACCTTTATTGTTCAGCACAGCCTGAACAATATACAGTAGCAGCTTCCTTGTAATTCATTTCAGAAGTGTTCAGGAACAGTTCTTTGGCTTCTTGAAGGACATTCAAAGCTCTTCTTTGGATGTTTCTGCCTTTTGTTCTCTGTCAAGATGATCCCACACTGCTTCAGTAATGCTGAGGGCTGACCTGTGGGGAGGCCAATCCATGACTGATAGTGTTTCATTATACATTTTCTATCCAGGCATAATTTTTCCTGCATTGGCAATGTGTTTGGGACTTTTCTTCATAATTTCATGAATTTTGACAAGATCTCCAATGCCACAGAAATGACCCATCCTCCACTGTGTGTGGACACCGTCTGTAAAGGCTGTGTTGTGCCTCTCTGCTGACCTCTTCCATACATACAGTATTGATAACATTTTGGATTCATCACTCGATAGAAGCATTGTTATGTGCCTTTTCTGAATGATTCATAGTTCATTGTCAAGTGGCTTAACAAACAAACAAACAAAAATTACAAATGAAAAAATAAATTCCTCTTCAGGTACAGGAACTGGACTAAAAAGGACTTTAAAAGCAGCCAATTTAAAAAGAACAACCTTGAAAGACTTTCAAAAAGCCTGGAGAGCACTTTTGAAAATTACAGTAGGTGAAAATCTGGCTTCTCCTATGCAAAATATAAAGAAATGATGAGTAACTCAAGACTTTTGCACATTATCAATGTTTGAAGAAATTTAAACTTTGAAGAATCATGGAAAATGCATGCAAACAATAAATGATAAATTAGGTTCTACCACTGTCAACATAACCTTCACATCTGCCTTTGGATCTAGTTTTCAATATTTTTTTTTCTTTATTTAATTTTCTTGTAAATTGTATCAATTTATTAGATTAGACTGAAATAGGAGAATGAAGAAATGTTTGCTGGGACTAGTTTTGGTGATTTGTGATACAATTTTTCAGAACATAACTTTGATTGAGTTTATATATTTGTCAACAGGTGAAAATATTCAAGCATGAAAGCTATCAAAACAATTTGAAACTATACAAGTTTTTGTGAAGAAAGCGCCATCTCTTGGTGACACTCTGTAAGTGAGTGAAAGGGACGTGTTTATAGTTGAAAGTAGATACACAGCAGGAGAAGGAGGGTAAATTCCCAGTGGGTGGCATCTGCCTGACAGCCGGCTGACAGAAATTTTAAGTAAACTGTCTGGAGTACCAGGATCATCAACATCTGATAGTACAAAGTGATGATGCTATAAAATCGATCATCAGCCTGTGACCTATGGTGTCCTGGTTCCACATGCATTTATGGACATCCTTATGGCAGTCCAACATGTGTTCATTATGGACAAACTGTAGTTTGCACAGACGTCCAATAATGAAACAACCTGGGTTTAGACCAACCAGTCCATTTCTCTCAATCAAGGCCCCTCCAGGTCTCACTGCCATTGCCCATGTGAGCTCTGAAGTCTCCCAGTAGGATGACAGAGTCACCGGGTGGAGCACCCTTGAACCCCTGACCCAACAACTCCTAGAAGGCTGGGCACTCTGAACTGTCTTTTGGCGTGTAACCGCAAACAACATTCATTACAGGATCTGCAGTCCAAAGGCAGAGGAAAGCAACCCTCTCATCCACTGGTGAAAACTCAGATGTACAGACAGCATCATGTTCAAACATAAGGATGTCCATAAGGATGTCCATAAGTGCACATGGTACTAGGACAAATCTGCAGCTGTATGTTCTGGACACTCGGGTGAAGAGAGGAGCTGAGCTGTAAATTGATCACCACCTGGTAGTGAGTTTGATCAGGTGGTGGGAGGATGGTGGAGCAAGGTGGTTGGTGATGGTTGGTCATCAGAGGTGAAGGGAGCCATCAAGATGAAGAAGTCTTGTGGGGCATGGTTGGCACATTGAACCCCGGTAGCTGGCAGGTACCGGCAGGCCAAGCAGAATGCAGTTCGGGTGTGGTGAAGCAAAAATTCAGGTGTGGGAGGAGTTCAGTGAGGAGTTCAGTGAGGCCATGGACAAAGACCTTTCACGATCCAAGATGGCGCCGCGAATGGATGCCCTGGTACTTCGGTGCGCTCTGTTTTGTTTGTTTTTGTGCGTTATTTCTGTGTCTGGACACTCTTCTGGGTATTCTTACACCAGAGAAGAGCTTTTCAACATTAGGTCCACAACACCTTCGGATTTATTTCCTGTTTTTGTCGCATCTGCGGCGGATTTATTACACACTCTGGCCCAGAAAGTGAGACGCCGAAAGAGAGGGAAGCGCGCTGGCGTGCTTGTGAGGCTAAGGAGACGTGGATTACGCACAGCCTTACCTGGGATTTTCCTCTCCAACGTGCGTTCACTTAGGAACAAAATGGACGAACTGATACTGATGAGGAGCATGAATAGAGACTTTTCCAAATCCTGTGTGTTATGCTTCACGGAGTCATGGCTGTGTGAGGAGATACCGGACTGCGCGCTCCAGTTGGAGGGATTTCATCTCCTCCGCGCAGACCGGCAAGCTGCGCTTTCCGGCAAGGCTACAGGTGGAGGAGTCTGCTTCTACATAAACAGTGGCTGGTGTACGGATGTGACAGAGATTGCTAAGCACTGCTCTCCCTCACTGGAATATCTTTTCATTCACTGTAAACCGTTCTACTCTCCGCGGGAGTTCGCTTCATTCATACTGGCTGCTGTTTACATCCCGCCGGACGCGGACGTGCACGAGGCCCAGTGCGCGCTCACAGAGCAGATTCTGTGCATGGAGCGGACATACCCGGACTCTCTTATCATTGTACTTGGGGACTTTAATAAAGCCAGCCTGAGACAGGAACTTCCCAAATATAAACAATATATCACATGTCCGACCAGAGAGGAGAAGACACTAGACCACTGCTACAGCACGATAAGCGGGGCTTATCACGCAGTGCTCCGCGCTGCACTCGGCCTCTCTGACCACGACATGATCCACCTGATCCCCGCGTACAGACAGAGGCTGAAGCTCTCAAAACCTGTGGTGAGGACAACAAAGCAGTGGACCCATGAGGCTGTGGGGGAGCTCCGCACATGCTTCGAAACTACAGACTGGGACTCAATGAGGGCTGCCTGTGACAGTCTGGATGACTACACGGACACTGTAACCTCGTATATCCACTTCTGCGAGGACAGCATTGTGCCATCACGCACCAGGGTGAGTTATAACAGTGACAAACCCTGGTTTACTTCAACTGAAGCAGCTGTGGATAGAGAAGGGGGAGGCTTTTAAAAGTGGGGACAAAGACTGCTACAAAGAGGCCAAGTACAGGTTTAGCAAGGAAGTGGCCACTGCTAGATCACATCACTCTGAGAATATACAGCAGCAGATCTCAGAGAACGACGCGGCCTCTGTATGGAAAAGCTTTAGGCAGATTACCAACTACAAGCCTAAAACCCCCCACTCCACAGACGACCTACAAACTGCAAATAGACTGAACGAGTTCTATTGTCGTTTTGATGGTCAGTTCAGCAGCCTTCACACCTCCACCAGTCCCAACTACAATACAGCCAACACAAATATTCACCCCCCAACCTCCCCCACTCCCCACACCTCAGAGAAGCCCACATCATCAAGGACTCCCACCCCAGAGTCCCCCTCATCCCCCACCCCCACAGTCTTTTGTATTCAGGAGGACCAGGTGCTAAAGCAGTTCAGGAGTGTCAAAGCTCGCAAAGCTCCAGGTCCAGATGGTGTCTCACCTGCCACACTGAGACACTGTGCTAACGAGCTTGCCCCATTGTTCACGAACATCTTCAACTCCTCACTGGAGGCTTGCCACGTGCCTGTCTGCTTTAAAACCGCTACCATTGTTCCTGTCCCCAAGAAGCCAAGGATCACTGGACTAAATGACTACAGACCTGTGGCACTGACTTCTGTGGTCATGAAGTCATTTGAGCGTCTGGTGCTGTCCCACCTCAAGTCCCTCACAGCCCCCCTTCTGGACCCCCTGCAGTTTGCCTACAGAGCCAACAGGTCTGTGGACGACGCCATCAACCTGACTCTGCACTTCATCCTACAGCATCTGGACTCCCAGGGAACCTACGCCAGGATCCTGTTTGTGGACTTCAGCTCTGCCTTCAACACCATCATCCCTGATCTCCTCCAAGACAAGCTGTCCCAGATGAATGTGCCAGATCCCATCTGCAGGTGGATCATTGACTTCCTGATGAACAGGAAGCAGCACGTGAGGCTGGGGAAGAATGTCTCGGACTCCCGGACCATCAGCACTGGCACTCCTCAGGGCTGTGTCCTCTCTCCTCTGCTCTTCTCCCTGTATACCAACTGCTGCACCTCTGACCACCAGTCTGTCAAGCTTATTAAGTTTGCAGACGACATGACTCTCATCGGACTCATCTCAGATGGGGACGAGTCGGCCTACAGGATGGAGGTCAAACGTCTGGTGTCCTGGTGCAGCCACAATAACCTGGTACTGAACGCCCAGAAGACAGTGGAGATTATAGTGGACTTTAGGAAGCACACAGCCCCTCTACCCTCCATCATCCTGACTGACACCCCCATCACCACAGTGGACTCTTTTCGCTTCCTGGGAACTGCCATCACCCGGGACCTCAAGTGGGAGCCCACCATCACCTCTGTTGTCAAAAAGGCCCAGCAGAGGATGTACTTCCTGCGGCAGTTGAAGAAATTCAACTTGCCAGCAAGGACCATGGTGCAGTTCTATACTGCCATCATTGAGTCCATCCTCACCTCCTCCATCACTGTGTGGTACGCTGGAGCCACCACTAGGGACAAACAGAGACTACAGCACGTTGTGCACTCTGCTGAGAAGGTGATTGGCTGTAACCTCCCATCTCTCCAGGACCTGTACACCTCCAGGACACTGGGGCGTGCAGGTCGGATCACAGCCGACCACTCTCACCCTGGGCACAGACTTTTTGACCCTCTCCCCTCAGGCAGGAGGCTACGGTCCATACGGACCAGAACCTCCCGCCATAAGAACAGTTTCTTCCCCTCTGCTGTTGGGCTCATGAACAATTACCCTAAGACTGTCTGTGTAGATTCTCAGTCATCCAGGTCATAGTAGTCTCTGGAGCTTGAAAAAGGCGACTGGACTTCTTTTTGTTTCTTGAAGACGTTTCACCTCTCATCCGAAAGGCTTCTTCAGTTCTCAACCAAATGGTGGAGAGACCCAGGTATTTAAACCCCTGTGGGCGTAGTCCCCTGGAGGTGGTTATGACCCTCTATTGATCATGTGCGTGAACACATGTGCCCAGGTGTGAAGGGGGCGTGGGTCATATTTAATCAGTGGTTTCAGTTGAAACCAATTTAGGACTCCGCTCCATTGTTTCCTGTGGCCTATTGAGGTCACTGGAACAAAGGTGTGAATGGGGGTTGAGACGTCTGGGAAGGGAGCTCAGGACAGCACTGTAAGCGGGGGAAAGTTGGTGACGTAATCCACCTCCTCTGTTCAATGATGGTTGTTCACAGTGGACATAGATGGCTTCTTTC
Organism: Archocentrus centrarchus; assembly: GCF_007364275.1. Classification (NCBI taxonomy): domain Eukaryota; kingdom Metazoa; phylum Chordata; class Actinopteri; order Cichliformes; family Cichlidae; genus Archocentrus; species Archocentrus centrarchus. The sequence goes on from NC_044347.1 coordinate 30,510,804, forward strand.
ACTCCTCTTTCAAACCATCTGTTTTCCCTGTCCAAAATGTGAACATTGGCATCCTCAAAAGAGTGCCCTTTTTCCTTCAGATGCAGATGTACTGCTGAATCTTGTCCTGTCGAGGTGGCTCTTCTATGTTGTGCCATTCGTTTGTGAAGATGCTGTTTGGTTTCACCAATGTAGAGGTCCGAGCACTCTTCACTGCACTGAACAGCATACACTACATCGCTGATCTTGTGTTTGGCGGGTTTGTCCTTGGGATGAACCAGTTTTTGTCTTAGGGTGTGACTTGGTTTGAAGTATACTGAGATGTCATGCTTGGAGAAAATTCTTCTGAGTTTCTCTGACAAGCCCGACACATATGGGATGACAATGTTGTTCCTCTTGTCCTTCCTATTCTCTGTAGTTTGTGTTTGGCCTTCATTCCTGTGCATCTTAGCTGATTTGATGAAGGCCCAGTTGGGGTAACCGCATGTTTTGAGGGCTTTCTTAATGTGTGTGTGTTCCTTATGCTTCCCTTCTGCCTTAGAGGGAACATTTTCCGCACGGTGTTGTAGGGTCCTGATCACCCCAAGTTTGTGTTCCAGAGGGTGGTGGGAGTCAAAGCCTTTCGGATGAGAGGTGAAACGTCTTCAAGAAACAAAAAGAAGTCCAGTCGCCTTTTTCAAGCTCCAGAGACTACTATGACCTGGATGACTGAGAATCTACACAGACATATTGGAGGTGGATTACGTCACCAACTTTCCCCCGCTTACAGTGCTGTCCTGAGCTCCCTTCCCAGACGTCTCAACCCCCATTCACACCTTTGTTTCAGTGACCTCAATAGGCCACAGGAAACAATGGAGCGGAGTCCTAAATTGGTTTCAACTGAAACCACTGATTAAATATGACCCACGCCCCCTTCACACCTGGGCACATGTGTTCACGCACATGATCAATAGAGGGTCATAACCACCTCCAGGGGACTACGCCCACAGGGGTTTAAATACCTGGGTCTCTCCACCATTTGGTTGAGAACTGAAGAAGCCTTTCGGATGAGAGGTGAAACGTCTTCAAGAAACAAAAAGAAGTCCAGTCGCCTTTTTCAAGCTCCAGAGACTACCCTAAGACTGTTACCACCACCCTCCACAAACGCTGATGACCCTATGTCTATGCACCTGTCTGATTGCACTGATGTACATATTAGTGGAATATAGTTTACATTCTTTTATCTTTTAATTAGTCTCTGCACTGTATATTTTGTAAGCTCTAATATCTCTGTATATTTGCAATTTGTATACTTGTATATTGTCTTATAGTTTTTATACTTATTTGTTTTTTGTTTTTTTTTCTGTAAGCACGAAGTACCGCAGCAATTTCCTAATGCTGTGAACCTGTTCACCCATATGGCAATAAAAACCTTCTGAAAGACCTTCGGACAGCCTAGAAGCGATTCTGGCAAACCATCAGGCGACTCAGGAGAGGTACGTGGTGCTCTACTTACACAATATATAGTGTGGATGGGGCACTGCTGACTTCAACTGAGGCTGTAGTTGGTCAATTGGAAGGAATACTTCAAAGACCTTCTTAATCCCACTGACACGCCTTCTGTAGTTGAAGCAGAGTCTGGGGATGAGAGGGACTACTCATCCATCACTGGGGGTGAGGTCACCTAGGTGGTTAAACAACTCCTTGATGGTAGGGCCCCTTGGAAGGACGAGACTCACCCTGAGTTTCTGAAGGCTCTGGATGTTGTACGGCTGTCTTGGTTGACATGCCACTGCAAAATTGCATGGCGATCTGGGGCAGTGCCACTGGATTGGCAGGCTGGAGTGGTGGCCCCCATCTTTAACAAGGGGGACTGGAGCATGTGCTCCAACTATTGGGGCCTAACACTCCTCTGCCTGCCTGTTAGTCGAACCTCAGTTTCAAGATGAACAATACAGTTTTTGTCCTGGTCATGAAACCCTGGACCAGCTCGTCATCCTCTCGAGGATATTCGAGTGTGTGTGGGAGATTGCTCATCCAGTTTATATGTGTTTTGTGGACTTGGAGAAGGCATTCGACAGCGTCCCTTAGGGTGTGCTGTGGGAGGTCCTGTGGGAGTATGGGGTGTCTGGCCCGTTGTTGCGGACCATTCAGTCCCTGTACAACTGCAGCAAGAGCTTGATCCGTATGTAAGTATAAGTTGGACTTGTTTCTTGTAGGTCTTGGACTTCATCAGGGCTGCCCTTTGTCACAGTCATCATTTTTATGGACTGAATTTCTAGGCATAGCCAAGTGGGGGAAGGCTTCCCCCTTGGTGGCCTCAGAATCTCACCTCTGCTTTTTGCGGATGGTGCAGTCCTGTTGACTTCATCAGGTGGTGGCCTCCAACTCAAAGCTGAGAGTGAAGCAGCTGAGATGAGATTTAGCACCTCCAACTCTGAGGCCATGGTACTCAGCCAGAAAAGGGTGGAGTGCCTGCTCTAGCTCATCGATGAGTTGCTGCCCCAGGTGGAGGAGTTTAAGTATCTTGGGGTGAATAGGAATAAGGAAAGGGAGATTGACAGATGTATTGGAGCTGCTTCTGCAGTCATGTGAACGCTCTACTGGTCTGTAGTTTTGAAAAGGGAGGTGAACATAAAAGCGAAGCTGTCAATTTACCGGTCAATCTACATCCCTAACCTCACCAATGTCACGAGCTTTGGTAGTGACCGAAAGAACAAGATCATGAATACAAGCGGCAGAAATGGTTTGAACATCTGACTATGGTGCTTCCTGGGCGACTTGGGTGAGGTTCCGGGCATGATCTACCCGGAAGAAGCCTTGGCGCAGACCCAGGACACGCTGGAGAGATTGTATTTCTCGGCTGGCCTGGAAATGCCTTGGGAGAGAGACGTCTGGCTTAGGCTGCTGTATCACTAAAAGCTATACATTACTTTAAGGTCCAATAACTGCCCCCCATAGGGTACATACAGTATGAGTAGATTTTGGCTTTTGATTCATCCTGTACCTGCCAGCAAACCTTTTCAAACTTCTCAGACTCCTTCTTCTTCTCAAGCTTCTCAAACAGAAAAGGGCACCTTGCAAATGTCCCAGTGTTGGGGTCATTAATCAAAAAATAATGTATTTTACATTACTCATATTTTTCCTCAAAGTAATGCAGTGGTGTAAAGCACACCACCAGTGGACTAGAGCAGTGGAGACATGTTCTCTGCAGTGATGAATCACACTTCTCCATCTGCCAATCTGAGGGAGGAGTCTGGGTTTGGTGGTTGCCAGGGGAACAGTACCTGTCTGAATGCATTGTGCCAAGTGTAAAGTTTGGTTGAGGGGGGATTACGGGGTGGGGGTGTTTTTCAGGAGCTGGGCTCGGCCCCTTAGTTCCAGTGAAAGGAGCTCTTAATGCTTCAGCATACCAAGACAGTTGGGACAATCTGATGCTCCAACTCTGTGGGAACAGTTTGGGGATGGCCCCTTCCTGTTCCGACATGATTGCACATGAGTGCACAAAGCAGCTCCATAAAGACATGGATGAGCCAGTTTGGTGTGGAAGAACTTGACTGGCCTGCACAGAGTCCTGACCTCAACCTGTTCATATGTGTGTGAAGGTAGATAAGCAAATATTTTTGGCAATATAGTGTATCAGTAAACTGTCACAACAGTTTATAGCCATACTAACCCGAGTATGCCCAGTGTCTTCTGCTATAGAAAGCTAAGCAGGGTTGGGTCTGGTTAGTACTTGGTAACCACCTGGGAATAGCAGGTACTGTTTGGGGTGGCTGTAGCTCAGGGGGTAGAGAAGGTCACCTACTAGCTGGAAGGATGGTAGTTTGATCACTGGCTGCTTAAGTCTGCCACAATGTTTTTTTGTTTTATTTATTCATTTTTTTTCTTACAGAACAGAAATTAAAATTTTTATGGTATTTTTCTGGTGTAACTTTATTGTCGGACTCTGTAGTTTTCTCTTTGCCCCTCCCCAATCAGACCTGCCAGCAGGCTTTTCTTTTCTTTTCTTTTTTTTAAAGAAACTGGACTTTTTTTTTTTTTTTTTTTTTAACTGTATTTTTCTGGTGCCCCTGCTGCTGTAATATTTTCTTATGACTTTTTTTTTTTTTGAACAGTGCAATGCAAATCTCTATCCTAATGAGTACACACATATGATCTTTCTTGTAGCAACATTGAAAACCAGTGACTTCAAAGCAGTCGTCACAGTGGTTCTACTACAGAAACAGGTACAGGTAGGATGCTACAAATCTACAAGCCTGACTGCTCATCGCTGCTTTTGCTACTTACTGAAGAGCAGTATATGGTTGCTGGGCTGGGGTTGGTATATAATCAATTTTAACATCACTCTGAGTTTTTGGCCTACTTTGTCCTAACATGCTGTTTTTGCAGATGCTTGCAAAGAGCCAAAGTTGTATTAACAGTATGATGCAGTTGTTTCTGTCCTGGAGGCTGTTTGCCATTTCACTCTTGTCCCTATGTGTTATACAAATAAAAGTAATGTCCATATCTCTACTCCTGGACTTTTCCTCCTCCTGCACATGAACTGAAATCAACTGATTTTCCATCTGCATGGTCAACAGATAACGGAAACCTTTGCAACCCAAGTAACTCTAACTGTAATGTAATTACTGAATTTATTACAGTAATACATTACCTTACTGCTTTACTGAAAAATGTAACGTGATTATAATAATGAGTTATGTGTTACTAGGACACATTACACCCAACACTGCCCAAGAGTCTCATAAAGTTTTTTTTGATGATGTTGAATGATGTCCACACATGATGGGAATTTCCAGGCAGTCCACTGACCAAAAGGACTTTTGATCCAAATCATAAATGGCAGCTGCCATAGGAAACAGGAAGGCAGACAGATGGGGAGTCATGGATCACAATGTGTGCACAATATAAAGGTGAGGTCTGAGGTGAAGAACATATCGGTGCTGCAGCTGGTGCTTGTTGCACATTTTAATCAAAGCGTTCATCAATTTGAGAGCAATTACTGCATTTAAGTAGAGAAAGAAGTGAATTCAGCTGGAATAGTTTCACTCACAATCCAGCCTATCACAAAGCAGAACTGTATATTCTGTCTTATCATATAAACCTTATTATCAGTGGACTTCACTAAAACACAGACGCTCTCTTCAAGAAGGGTCAGGGTCAGCTCTATTATTTCGGGCAGCTTGGGTCCTTTCATATCTGCTGGATGATGCTTATTGTTTGTTGCAGCCAGTACCATCATCTTTGCTGTGGTTTGAACTTATCCACAAGGCCAGTAATGTTAATGTTGTGGGTGTGGAGCTTGACTCTCTGATGGAGAAGGTGTCAGACAGTCTCAACACATTCAGTGCAAAAATCTCATTCCACTGAAATGCACTACAGGAAATCATTCCTACCTGTGGCCAAAAAACTTTACAAATCCTCCATATAATACCTGGACTATTTTCTTATGTATATTGTACATGCCATTGTTTAACTTTGGAATATTTATTTTCACACTTTGCCTAATAATGGATCACGTCATTCATATTGATATTTAATTTTCTATCTTCTATATTTATATTTTAATTGGGCATTTAATTGATTCTAATTCACCTGAATATACTTTAGAATATCCAGAAACAGTTGACTTGCTTTAATCTGAGCCTACGATGGGCAGATAAGCAATAAACAAACAAGCAAACACAAAGATTGTTGTTACCATTACTGCCAATGTAATACTGTAAATAAAGCCATCCAGTTTACTAGTGACACATGTATCCCTGTGTGCAGATCAGGCGCTTAACACCAACTGTAAACACTTTTCTACATTCTTGTGTCTCAAAACGCTGAGCCGGGTCTCACTCAAAATTTGTAAAATTCTTATATTTGTTCAGGACTTCTTGGAGTCACACTGGGTGTACTGCGTATGCTTAAGCTTTATTTTTTTTTTACATTTGTAGGACTAATGTTTCAAACAGTTATATTTTCAGTCAAGCAACAATTTTCCCCTAAATTTAACTAAGTAGTTCTGCTGTCTAAATCTAACCAGACAGGGAGCCTAAAATTCAAAGCTCCCAAAGAGGAAACAAACCATAAAATCTAGTGATTACCATCCATCTTATTTGGACTCTGGTACTCTTTCAAATAGGCTGCAAAACACTAGATCATCACATTATGTATTCTACCGAGAAGCCTGTGGTTTCCTGTCTCTCAATGTGATCTCCAACTGATTCCATTAAAATCCAATGAAACTGGGGCTCTATGGAGGGCATGCATACATGGCAGGACTCAATCAACTAACAGTGGATCTGTGATGCTGGTATTACAATACCAGTCTGCTATGTTGTATAAGAAATTGGGGACCAATCCATTTTTTTCCCCATTTTTGGCCACAGTGGCTTTGATCTGTAGTGTAGAGAGACAGGAAACAGTGGAAAGACATGCGGGCAAACTGGCGACAAGCCGGGACTCGAACCGGCACCACCCACACCGCGAAACGGCATATGTATGTGGTCACCAGCTTCACCACTAATCCAACCATCCCGCCCAGGACCAATCAAATTTATAGAATGGATAAAATGTTTGGAAAGTGATTTTCCAATTATGTGAATAACTGGAAATATCAAAATGATCTAGCATTCAAATCAACATTATGAGTTTTACGATTCTTACCCTCTTGATCATAGTGAAGTGACTGAAAGGCAAACATCTGTGCAGCTGTTTGAGAAACATCTGTAGTAATACCCTGAGCATTTGGAACAGAAACAAAACAAAACCCAGAATCTAAAGCTGGGCTATAGGGAATCCAAATAAGTCCATGACCTTGACTTTGTTAAAGCAGTCCTTGCTCTGCAGAGCTCTGTTCACTGGCTGTGGTTACTGAGTGCCCATTAGTTGCTGGCAGGCAGTGCAGATGTTGCAACTCGCACTGCCTGGTTTTAGAAATTTTGTTTAATCACATAAAATCATAAGCTGTGGGCATTAGTTAGTGTAATCACGCATGTCTTCTGGCTGTGTGAGTCAGCAGAGTGAAGAAACAAACTATGTCAAATGTTCATTATAGCTGCAGTAGAGCTCTATCTGTTGGACAGAAAGTGGCAGGGTGGGAGGCCACAGTCACACAGCTGCCATGCTGGATAAAGATGGATTATTTGTTTGGCAGCCAAGTAATCCTGTGGGACTCCTGATTGGCTACAACCTCTCTTTATTCTGATTTGTGATTGTAGTGAGAAATTTATGATTCCTTCTACCAGGATTATGTTTCTGTACAATTAATTTGAATGATTTTGATGGAAACATTCTGGACTAAATGCATATTATGCTCTCTATTAATGGATAAGCGTCACACCTGTGGGGGACACACCTGCTGATGAACAAATGGTTACTTGTGGCTCTGTTCTGAGACAATTTGATGCTAGTGACACAAGAAACCATACTCAAATGTCTTCCAGGGGCCAGAGCAGGCAACATAGAAGGAATTCAGAAAATGCTGGTTAAGGATGAAAGTAAATTTCATAAAATAATAATTCACGTCAGCACTAAGTTAATATTGAATCAATGTGTAACTTTAATGTCAGACTCTGTAGTTTTCTCTGGGCCCCTCCCCAATCAGACCAGGAGCGACATGTTTAGCCGCATGTTCTCCTTGAATCGCTGGCTGTCTGAGTGGTGTCCAAAAAATGACGTGGGCTTCATAGATAATTGGCAGAGTTTCTGGGGAAAACCTGGTCTTGTTAGGAGAGACGGCATCCATCCCACTTTGGATGGAGCAGCTCTCATTTCTAGAAATCTGGCCAAATTTATTAACCCTCATAAAACCTGACTACCCAGGGTTGAGACCAGGAAGCAGAGTTGCAGTCTTACACGCCTCTCTGCAGCTTCTCTCCTCCTGCCATCCCCCCAAAACCCCATCCCCATAGAGTCGGTGCTGCTCCCAGACCACCAAAAAATAAGCTTAAAATCAGCAAAAAACTATTTAAGCATTTCTAAGCATAAAAATTCAAAAAGAAAAAATATAGCATCCTCAAGTGTAACAGTAAATGATTTAATAATTGATTAACATATTGATTTATTCTGCCTTACAGGAACCTGGTTACAGCAGGATGAATATGTTAGTTTAAATGAATCAACACCCCCGAGTCACAGTAACTGTCAGAATGCTCGAAGCACAGGTCGAGGAGGAGGAGTAGCAGCAATCTTCAATTCCAGCTTATTAATTAATCAAAGACCCAGACAAAGATTTAATTATTTTGAAAGCCTGACTCTTAGTCTTGTCCATCCTAATTGGGAAATTATCTATTGTCCACCTGGTCTTTACTCAGAGCTTCTGTCTGATTTCTCAGACTTTTAATCTAATTTAAAGTTCAGTTCAGATACAATAATTACAATAACATCTATGTAAATGCTGAAAAAAGATGATGACAGCCTCAACACTGCATTTAATCTATTATTAGATTCAGTCGGCTTCTCCAGCCATCCTTTTTCTGTTGCTTATCCTTTTCAGGGTCAGGTGGAGGGGGGTCTGGATCCTAGGGCAGGAGGCAGGGTACACCCTGTACAGGTTGCCAGCCTGTCACAGGGCTAACATGAAGAAACAATTTTGAACCTTCAGTTAACCTAACACTACTAGCTGCATGTCTTTGGACTGTGGAAGTAAACCAGAGTACCCACAGAAAACCACGATAAAAACCTCCTCGATAATAATATTTAACACAAGAACCTGAAAGCGAGTTATGTTTTGGGCTACAAAAGCCCTTCCTCAGACTTAGCTAACAATGCAAGTAACACATTATTTATACATGCCCACATCAACAAAGGTCATGTGATAGTAGGTGCCTTCTAGCCAACAAAGGAAAAAGAGAGGCATCATCAAACGACAAACTTACAAAATCAGTAATCAAAGTGAAGAATATAAACAGTGGCGTTATAAAATATGAAGATGTAAGTATATTATGTGAAAATCCATAAAGAGCGATAAATAAAGATGTATAATCCTCGTGATGATAAAAGAGTGTAATACTCAAGGCAATTAGGGAAATCATAAGTACCTGCAAATCCAAAAAAGGTAATTGTGTAATGAAAAATATATACTATATAAAATGTACAAATACAAAAGCAGTGCATAATGACAGAGTCATGGATAAGAAATACTGGAAAAAAAAACCATATAGAAGGGACGACAAATTGAGGAACCAATAAAATTATGATAAGAAAGGTCTCAAATCAAATTCTTCATTCAGGCCATGGGGAGCTAAAATCCAAAAGGCTTCTCTTTTCAATAGAGAAGAATTTCTGTCACCACCCCGGTGATGTGGTTTTTACCATTTCAATACTGCAATAGCTGAGGGCAGAAACGGTATGGGCAGCTCGAGTGAAATGAACAGAACTTTTAGGCTACATTCACACTACATTCACACCCACATGGTTGACTTACATGAGGCCCATGCATGGTCCATGCATAGCCCATGCATGCATGGACCGTCTCGGTCCCAATGAACACATGTTCAGGGCCGATAAAAATCTATCTGGGCAAACCCCTGTAGGGCCACCATGGACACCGCGGACAAAACCTTATGGGGCCCATAATGTTTGCCCTTACTTACCCTGTATGGGGCCCACCTACGTGTGCTGGTGGGGCAAAAAGTTTTTTTTACATCCATCATACTCCATGATGAATCTCAAATTGTTATCTCATTGTTATTTACAAAATTAAGGAAATCCAGCAATAACATTTCAGGTGCAGACCAAAAGAAATAAAATGTCATCAATGTACCTTTTCCAGTGAAAAATGTGAAAAGGTATTAACTGACTGACTAAAGATCATCTTCTCTAAAAAAAAAAAAAACACATATACAGTAAGAAGGCAAAACTCTGAGCCATTTTAGCTCCCATGCTCATACCCAAGATTAGCAAATAAAAATCCAAATATCCAAACGGATTCAAACATGAAAAATTGGAGGTTAGAACAATTTCTATAAGATCTTTAATGCAGTCAGTACTCAGTATCAGTTCAGGGTGGGTGTCAAGAAAGTGCTAACCACCATGCCACCATGCTGCCTCAACTGGCTTCTCTCAAAATGTAAATGAGCCCACCCACCACTTTAATCATACTCTTCTTGTTCTGACATATGGCATAGAAACTTTTACAGTATTTCCTCTATTCCCAAACATCAACATGTCTATTAGACCCATTCCTAAAATCCGCTCAATAATGCTTTGATTTAAAATATAGCACAGGCCTTTAAGGTGGCAGTACTTAAACCATTGCTTAAAAAGCCATCACTTGACCCAGCTGTCTTAGCTACGTAGCTATAGCTATCTTAGCTACCTTCCTTTTCTCTCAAAGATTCTTGAAAGAGTAGTTGTAAAACAGCTAACTGATCATCTGCAGAGGAACGGTTTATTTGAAGAGTTTCCGTCAGGTTTCAGAATTCATCACAGTACAGAAACAGCATTAGTGAAGGTTACCAATGATCTTCTTACAGCCTCTGACAGTGGACTCATCTCTGTTCTTGTCCTGCACAGTGGGTGCCAGCCAGATCCTGGGTGCTTGGGGCCCTGGGCCCTGGTCTCAACTTGTACTCAGGATGCTGGCCTTTTTCAGGGTCAGCTGCCCATTGCCTCTGGTTCTGGTGCTCTTGCCCTTTGGCCATGGGGGCTCTGGCTGAGCCTCCCCCTTCCTTCTGCTGGGGTGTTCATGTGAATGTTATCAGGATGTGTGGCCTTGCTCCTTCAGCGCTCCGGGGTGTGGCAGACGGCTTGGGTCTTCCAGGTCCTTCTCTGTCTGTCTTGGGATCTGTTGCAGCTTCTCACCCTCGTTTCATGACCAACACACAATACACAGACTCAGTCACACACAAACAAACAAAGCAACAGTGTGTGCTCGTTTCTAGTTTTGTTTTTATCTTTCAGGTGCTGTGTGTTCTCCTTTTTTGTGCTTTGTTACAGATGCAGCAATTGGTAACCAATTGCTGTCACTTCTTCTGTGCCTGTCAGCTCCAGCATAGGTAAACTGTATCATATCAATATCAGCAATAAAGTAAACAAATAAAGATTATATAAAAACAAAATAAAAACAAGAGGAGCCTTTTTAAAGATCCTCTTGGCAAAGCAAATGTGTCTGGCTCAACACAGCATGCAGAATATAATTTTGCTTGTGTAGCTGCTGGATAGGATGGATGAAAAATAAAATAAAATTAAAAAAAAAGACCTAAAAAATATCTATCATCAACTCTGTTTCCTCACCATCCACTAAAACTGCCTTCTGGCAATATAACAAAAGTTCAAAAATGTAGTACTTAAAAAATGTTGCCTCTCATGCACCAGCCTGCTTTTTTATTCACCAATATATAGAATAGAATAGAATAGAATAGAATATAGGAATGTGGGTTTGAATCCCTTCATCAATCATTCATGTACTCCTGTGTTTCTCTTCCTGTTTGTCTTCCTCGGCTGTTAACTTGTCTGTTGCTTTCAGTTTATTTGAGGTTGAAATTCAGAGTGTGTGTTATCTTATCAGGGCACTTGGAGGGTCATGCAGAAAGCAAGGGAGGATATTTCATTTTCTTTATAGCTCCATTCTTGTGAGATAGCCTTAAAAGCGCACTCGATCGTGGGACTACTAAAGGAAAATAACCAATCTGGGGGATTTATTATGCAATTATTCTATGCAAATTAACTGATTTGTTTCTAGATGCACATAAAGCCTTTTACATGTGCTTTCTTGATCATCTGTGTTGAAATCAGCTGGTTGCACATCAAAAGGATCTTGTAGCTTGTGATGATAATCTCATCACACATTGGGCCACACATCAGACAATCTTGACTGCACAGCTCATTCTTGATTTTTTTTGATAGGAGTAAATTATCTTTTTTTCCTGTCCAAGACCACAGCAAAACATTCAGTGATGATCTATTAATAGATCAGATATGATAGCATAACAAAGGGAGTGAGAGAGCATCACTACACATCCTACCAGCATAAAAGCAGCTCCAGCAGGTAAGCCAGAAAATAAACAATATCCTGACTCATCTACATGAGTTAGAGCAGAGAGCAGGTTATCTGTTTGAGCATGTGATTTCATTTTTAAATATTTATTTTTACTTGCAGCAGAACATTGTGTGTGCATGCTTTTCTTTTTTATGCTTTGTTACTTGTTTGTATTCTTGTAAAGGACAGAAACACTGTTGCCACTTCTATGTAGGAAATATGCACTCATACTATAAAATGTGAGGGGGATGACTTGACCATCACTGGGGGTGAGGTCACTGAGGTAGTTAAACAACTCCTTGGTGGCAGAGCCCCTGGGGTGGACGAGATTCGCCCTGAGTTCCTGAAGGCTCTGGATGTTGTAGGGCTGTCTTGGTTGACACGCCTCTGCAACATCGCGTGGAGATCTGGGGCAGTGCCATTGGATTGGCAGACCGGGGTGGTGGTCCCCATCTTTAAGAAGGGAGACCGGAGGGTGTGCTCCAACTTTCGGGGGATCACACTCCTCAGCCTCCCCGGTAAGGTCTATGCCAGGGTGCTGGAAAGGAGGGTGCGTCCGTTAGTCGAACCTCGGATTCAGGAGGAACAATGAGGTTTTCGTCCTGGTCGTGGAACGCTGGACCAGCTCTTTATCCTCTCAAGGATATTCGAGTGTGCGTGGGAGTTTGCCCAACCAGTCTACATGTGCTTTGTGGACTTGGAGAAGGCATTCGACCGTGTTCCTCGGGGTGTTCTTTGGGAGGTTCTGCGGGAGTATGGGGTGTCTGGCCCATTGTTGCGGGCCATTCAGTCCTTGTACAACCACAGTGAGAGCTTGGTCCGTATAGCCGGTAATAAGTCGGATTTGTTTCCTGTGGGTGTTGGACTCCGTCAGGGCTGCCCTTTGTCACCGATTCTGTTCATAATTTTTATGGACAGAATTTCTAGGCATAGCCAGGTGGCGGAAGGCTTCTTCCTTGGTGGCCTCAGAGTCTCATCTCTGCTTTTTGCAGATGATGCGGTTCTGTTGGCTTCATCAGGGGGGGGCCTCCAGCTCGCAGTGGAACGGTTCACAGCCGAGTGTGAAGCGGCTGGCATGAGAATCAGCACCTCTAAGTCTGAGGCCATGGTCCTCAGCCGGAAAAGAATGGAGTGCCATCTCCGGCTCAGGAACGAGTTCTTGCCTCAAGTGGAGGAGTTTAAGTATCTTGGGGTCTTGTTCACGAGTGATGGGAGAAGGGAACGGGAGATCGACAGGCGGATCGGGGCTGCTTCTACAGTGATGCGGATGCTGCACCGGTCCGTCGTGGTGAAGAGGGAGCTTAGCGTAAAAGCGAAGCTCTCGATTTACCGGTCGATCTACGTTCCTACCCTCACCTATGGTCACGAGCTTTGGGTAGTGACCGAAAGAATAAGATCGCGAATACAAGCGGCAGAAATGAGTTTCCTTCGAAGGGTGGCTGGCCTCTCCCTTAGAGATAAGGTGAGGAGCACGGCCATCCGGGAGGGGCTCAGAGTAGAGCCGCTGCTCCTCCACATCGAAAGGAGCCAGTTGAGGTGGCTCGGGCATCTGATTAGGATGCCTCCTGGCCGCCTCCTGGGTGAGGTGTTCCGGGCATGTCCCACCGGGAAGAGGCCCCGTGGTAGACCCAGGACACGCTGGAGAGATTATGTATCTCGGCTGGCCTGGGAACGCCTTGGGGTCCCTCCGGATGAGCTGGAGGAGGTGGCTGGGGAGAGGGAAGCCTGGGCTTCTCTGCTTAGGCTTCTGCCCCCGCGACCCGGCCCCGGATAAGTGGAAGAAAATGGATGGATGGATGGATGGATGGATGGACTATAAAATGTGTGTGATATGATTTATTTGATCTGTGTGACAAGTATTGAAAAAAAAAGGGCAAACACTTTTGGACAGCATTATGAGCATTACTGCGGTCTTCATGCTACTTCAGCAAGTTTTTTAACCAAGGAGAAGAAGATGGTGTGAGCTCATAGCATAAGCTTCAATAAATGTTCCCCCGACCTTTGACTGCAGTTGTTGTCCATGTTGTTGATCAAAAGCTGCAATGACGCAATTATATTTTTCATTCTTGCTATATGATATTGTTTTTGTGCTTACACTGTATGTCTGTGTGTGTGCGTGACATAAAAAGAGATTGTGAGATAATGTGTTTACTTGGGTCCAACATGCCGGCAGAACTCCAACACATACCTGCCCCGGGGCCATCGCAGTGTTACGCTGTTATGCTTGTGATGCCGGGTATTGTCCAGGTCAAATGTCAGCCTTCTGCAGCACTTCTGGACAGTTGTTTGTTGGGGTAACAAAAGATTATATGTTGGGGTAAATATCTTTTGATTACTGTACTGTATGGGGGGATTTCCAGCCTTAAAATGGGAATTTATTAAATTATCATCTTGGGTTCTGCCATTGCTTAACAATGGCTCCAAGAGACCAAATCTACAAATCTCCTTCTAAGATCTTCACTGCCGTTGTTTGAATTTCCCATTGTTATGAATATTGCTCAATCCAATAAGTGCTGTCAAACAAATTGCTTTAGTTATGCTGGAAAAGAGCGATTAACAGTTGTAGTCAATCATGGTCACTAATGAGAAGCTAATGGGTCTTGGCCTTGTCAAGTTAAAAGACTCTGTTCAACCATTAAAAATCATTAAAAGATTTGAGTGTATTTATATATTTTACGACTGTGTGTACAATTTTGACCCTGTGTGGATTCAAGAAATTCCAAAACAAATTCTGTTCACTCCATTCTTGTTTTGTTTGTTTGTTTGTGTTTGCTAATTTCTTTGTTTTTTGCCTTAATTTTTAAAAAGTAATTACCGGTAAAGACATATGTACTACAGTCACTCAGCACTGGAAAAAGAACAGTTCAAAGAATTCATTAAAAGCCCCAAATTACCATTAATTCAATTCAATTCAATTCAATTCAATTCAATTTTATTTATATAGCGCCAAATCAAACTGTCGCCTCAAGGCGCTTTGTATTGTGGGTAAAGACCCTACAATAATACAGAGAAAACCCAACAGTCAAAACGACCCCCTATGAGCAGCACTTGGCGACAGTGGAAAGGAAAAACTCCCTTTTAACAGGAAGAAACCTCCAGCAGAACCAGGCTCAGGGAGGGGGGGTCATCTGCCGCGACCGGCTGGGCTGAGGGGAGAGAAAGACATGCTGTGGAAGAGAGCCAGAGATTAATATCAATTAATGATTAAATGCAGAGTGGAGTATAAACAAAGTAAATAAGGTGAATGAGAAACAGTGCATTATGTGAACCCCCCAGCAGCCTAGGCCTATAGCAGCATAACTAAGGGAGGGTTAATTAATTAATGACCATGATGAGTGTATATAAACTTCCTACCACAACAGTATACTGTATAACTGTACTATATTTTTATTAAAATGTACCAAACTAAAGGACTATTCCATAATAAAGAAGCTGTTGCTTTTGTCCTAAATAATCGTAGTGCTGGCAAGAGTCTCACTTGCTAGACAGCATTTTTTCATTTTTCTTTAATTTATGTAAAATAATTTAAAAAAATAGCAGCAGCAGAATTAATGATAGCAGTTTAAGACTGAGCAGAGGCACATGCTTATCAGCTGGGAGCACCTTGGTAAACTTTTCAACACGAACACATTTTTGTGTGAAAAATAGAAACAGTGAATAAAAAAGACAAAAAAGAAGAGCTCTGTCAATATCGGTCTATACAGCAGCTCACTGCAAGAAGTGAATAGTCAGGAAGCTGTCTGCGATCAAAGCATGATCCTGGGGCTTACTTTGTGTTTTGAACCTTCTTTGTTTGTGTTGTAATTTTGGTTATTTATCGTCAGGTGTCTTTATTTCTTGTTATAATTTATTCTTAGTTTTAATTTTCTTATTGTATTGTTCTCACTTGGTGTTGGCTCTCACTGCGGTATTGTTTCACTTCCTGTTTCTGTCACAATGCACAGTGGTCAATTTGTGTGGCTTAATCTGTGTAGATCATTTATTTATAAATGTTTGAGAATTAATTCTGTTTGATGATACAGGTTTTCTTTTGGGTTTTATTTTGTTTGTTTTTTTAAATTGATCATCATGTTTTCCTGAATATTTCGGAGTTCTTTGGGTTTTAATTTTGTCTTAGTTTTAGAGTTTAATTTGTTCCCTCGGTGTCTCCCTAAATGTGTTGTGCATTTCCCCATTTAGTTATGATTCTCACTTCCTGTTTTATTTTGGTGCTTACCTGTATTTGATGTCTTGCATTTAATTTTCTTTCCCTCCTGTCTCATTGTCTGATTGTCTCCACCTGCAACAGTGTGAAGAAACCAACTTGGTGCTACAAAGGGAAATTTATGGGTGAGCGACCTTCATCAAGCTTAAAGTCAGACTATCTTTTTACCCTAAATCACTATGATAGTTTAGATAAGATAAGATAAAACTTTAATGATCCCACGACGGGGAAATTTGCGCATTACAGCAGCTCAGTACAGAAAACTAAAAATAGAATAGAATAAAATAAAATAGAAAAACACTATACACATATACATAAGCACTATATACAGAAAATATATAGTCAATACACACATGTACATATACACACACATCAAAAACACTATATACAGATATTAAAATATTATATACATTTGTAGCCGGTAAGGTACACAGCATACACGGTATGCATTATATGGGTGAGTGTAATAAATAAAATGTATCTGGACTGTAAGGATAAAGTGATGGCAGAGGAGGTAAAGTGTCCAAGTGACTCAAGACATTATGATGTGTTGTACAGTCTAACTGCTGTTTATGCAGAACGCATAACCTGGATTATGTTCTGAGTTTTGGTTTAAAACCACATTTTCACTGATTCTTAGATCACATTTAACTGATAGTTAGAGCACGTTTTAAGTGCATTGTAAATTCTCTGCTGGGCAGATATGTTTTATAGCTGTTAAGTCGTACCTTACTAACATGGCAACGTCCAGTTGTAAAGTTACAGTAATGCAAACTGCACATTGCATGGTCTCTGGGATGTGTGTGTGTGTGTGTGTACTGAGTTGATGATGCAGAAAATGTATAAATATTTTTATTCTAATCTGCTGCTGAAGCTCTTTTCCACTTCTGGAACTGCAGCTCCTAGAATACAGACAACACACCACGAATGCCCGTCAATCATTTGAATTCATTTCACTTTGATCTGCCGACAAGCTGATCAAGGGATTTCCATGTCTCCTTTATTAGGCTATGAGACAGAGTCAGAGCTGAACACACTGAGTACTCTTTAATGTTTAAATGTATCCAGTTTAAAGTTTCCGAGTTCTAAGGTGCAGCCGTCACGTTAGAGATAAACAGCAGCACTGAGAGCGTACTCAACATTAAAATAATTATCTTGAGTTAAAATGTTGATTTTACTGCTCTGTGTGCCTTGGGCAGCATTAATATTTTGTCTTATTTGAAACAGTGTTGCATTTTATTCTGTTATATTTTTAATAATGTGTCTGATTGGGGTCGGCAGCACTCAGAGGGATCATTCTGTGCAGAAGAGTCAAATGACACATGAAATGTCTCTCTCTATGTGGCTGCTCGCAGAGCCTGAAACAGAAAGCCCGGCTTAACGGGGAAAGCCGACAGCCACTGTTGTTATACCTGCTATCTCCAACTCGGGTTCTAGGGTTCTACATTAACTCTGTCGAGCCAGCTAATGCAAAGACAACCTGGCTATGTGGAACTTCCTTGGTAGTGCACCCCTGCAGCCTAAACAACCACACTCCAAACCCACAACACATTCCCTGCACTCCATGACACTGTCACAGATGGTTTTTATTATTTG
The DNA here is from genome assembly GCF_007364275.1 of Archocentrus centrarchus. Taxonomy (NCBI): domain Eukaryota; kingdom Metazoa; phylum Chordata; class Actinopteri; order Cichliformes; family Cichlidae; genus Archocentrus; species Archocentrus centrarchus. The sequence continues at coordinate 30,528,536 of NC_044347.1, forward strand.
TTGAACTGATGCAGTCTTGGTCGTCCTGTCCTGAGAATATAAATTCTGAGAAAATAAACCATACATTGGATATTTCTGCACTTTCTTGGGCTTAATTCAAAAATAAATGAACACATTTCATGTTGCATTTAGTTGACAGATTAGTTGGCCCAAAGAACAAAGAGCTCTAGATTTTGTTTTTGCAATTCCTTGAATAATATCTCATTTCAGTATGAACTGTGAAGCTCGCAGCAAAGTCAGATCCTCTGTGTGCATTTTCAGGGTCAGGGAGGTGAATTAAGTTAAATCCAAGAAAGAGAGATAATGCCTCTGGGTGGAACTTCAGTTCAGGACTAGTTCAGCTTTTACAGCAGTTTGCACTCTGAGTGCTTTCTCATTAGCACGAGTGATGGAAACTCCTTCTGATTTTACAGTTGGCCTTGAATTCGTTTTCGCAGCCTCTCCATGCAAATACTGTTTTCCTCCCCCATCAAACTATTTGGAGAGCATTTCAGGCATTTTTAAAAGCAGGAGGGGGTCTGCAGGAGGACTGAATGACTTTACAGCACAACACTGCTAACCTCACTCACTCACCACACACACACACACACACACTTTCCCTATAATTCCAAACAAACTGAATACATAACTATCTGTAGGAAACCTCATACTAAAAATAGTAAATTACTTGTACAATATTAACTTTATGAAGAAAATAATATAGACAGAGATCCAGAGGTAAGAACAATGTTGTGTACATATGTTTGTGTCAGTACTCACAGGTACAAAGTTAGGTGCAAAGACACATTAGGTTACCTGATTCTGCCTGTCAGGGCAGGCTGTGGAGCCAAACGCAAGATTCAAAGTGCTGCTTTATTGCTGTCCAGAAGGGAAACAAACAAGGTTCCAAAATCCCAACATGAAAACAGGGCCAGGAAAACTAAATACTGGAGAACATGGAAACAAATGAAATGCAAAAAACAATGACAACAATGAGATATGAACCTTAGTGTATAAAAATGCTGCCTGATCAGATGCCTACAAAGAACATGGCTGATGTCAGTTCATTGTCAGCTGCACAGTTTTCACATTTACTTTTCCTCATTCACACGGAAACACAGAAACAGAGTTTCTCAAAACCTGCAAGGAATTTTTCAAAAGTTCTGTTTTCCATGAACAGAAATGCCATTTATGTGTGGACAAAAGAGTAAAACACAGAGGAAAATACAAAATATCCATGTCCGTGTGGACAGGGCCTCTGTCCTCTTGCTGTCCTCTGTAAAGCACAGCTGCTGCCACTGACCTTTATTTTAACTCGTCCAAAAACTGAAAGCCTTTTTTTATCAGCTGATTGTGTGTCTAGGTTGGCTGTGTTACACTTTTTGTTCCTTTTTGCATCCTGGTTGACTGATACAGCTGTAGTCTGAGGAACAGAGTACAAACATCTTCACAGTTTGTACGGCTCACTGTGTTTCTGGCTAGCTTTGATCTATGAACAGCAGATTTTGTGACGTCTTGCTGGAAAGATCTAAAGCTCCAAACCGTCATCCACAGGCAGAACAGTCCCTCTAACTTAAGTTTGGAAGTGAGTCGCTGAAATCAGCTGTAGTACACTGAGTAATCAAATAAATGTAATCACATAATGTCATCAGTTTAGATACCACGCTGTTTAGACCTTCAGTCTTCAGCACCAGTAAAGAAAAAGTTCATAATCAATAACTCTCCCTCGGGTGAGCTGACGGCTCAAAGGTTTGGCTGCATGTCTTGCAGGCACTGGTGTACTGAGCAGAAGTCTGGGTTCAAATCCCAACCAAGCTGGCTTTTTGCTGCAGGTCTACCCTGCTCTGGGCTGTCTTTTTATTCCGTGGGCATCAAAGGCTCCCATTTAGTCAGTTTGGGACATACACTCAAGCTGTCCTGTGGCTTTGGGCCCTTGATGTGCTAGCATTGCTATCCAAACAATTCTATCTGAAAGAGCAGAAAGGTCTGCAGCCGGGGGTGCAGAGGAAGCCAGAGGTGGTTTTTGCCCTGACTGGGAGCTACTTTTTTTCATGCTGTACTTTGGTTTGGTTTAGGTACCAAACCAACTAGGCTGGTTTAGGAAAAGAGGATGGTTTGCATTAAACATGTGATAACCCAGGAGTGAGATTTTCTGTCTCCCTGCTTTACTAAAATTAGCATCAGTGTCAGTCAGACTCCTTTGTGGATGAACACTAAAGGGCCTTTTTCTGATAAATCTTCAGGCCTCTTTTCTGTGATTAAAATATATATACTGTATATATTACCAGTTAATTTAAATACTGCCTCCAGCATCACTTTTAGATGTTATTGTGATTTCTGTGCAACGATGTTGAATGTGCTCCTTTAACCGGGACAACACTCAGCACACAGAGACAGGGAGCTGCTCTGTGTCCCCTCTCACTGGGTTTCATCCCATTGAGTTATCCTCTTTTCTTGTAATGCTGCACCTGAATTACCCATTCATTTCACTATCAGGCTGTGGCGCCATATTTTCTTCTCCTGAATTTACACATGATGGCGTCACCCTGTTTGTCCAAATCCCAACTATATCTGGCTGTTGTGTTCAGTGGCACAAGCGCACAAAATAATATAAAGATGCAAAATGAGACGTTTGTTCTCTTTGTGTTTTACTCTTTCTACTCAATTAAAAAAAAACAAACAATAATATAAAATTAAACAGAAAACAAGCAAAAACAAAGAAAAAATATGACTAATTTAACAGCATATGCACAACATAAAATTCACTGTAAATGCAAAGAGTAGGTCACAGTGTCAGTGGTCCTCACATCTGTGAGCAAATCCTTTGTAAGAACATAAATGATTATGTCAACAACACGCTGATGTGACGCTCAGAGGGATTCAGACTGCTCATAGCGGTCTGCACTGACCCTTCATGTCCTGTACTAATGACACACAGGTGAGAATATGAGACTGCAGGTGTATTTTTCTCGTAGTCACACAGGCCCACAGAGTTATATCCCCTGTGCGGTGCATTTTTTAACAGGAAGGTCTGTGAGTCATCACAAACTTACTGAGAATATTGGGGAGCAGGGAACAGTGAAGGTGTCACGTGGCAGTTATTTTTACACGACTCATTTTACCTGCATCTACATTACAGTTTCCTTATTGTACAAGTAACTGTTTTATATTTCACTTCACCTAATGGCTGCTTTTATAGCTGCTGCTGTACTGATATTAGTAGGACTATAAAAAGCTTGTCTTTACTAAAGAACCATACAGAGTGTGTATTCATCTATGCTGAAAATATGAAAATGTCTGGAAATAATCTCCCTCCAATCTGTCCAGGTGTCATGGTCCTGGGCCTTTTACCCAGTGTTGTTGTTAAATTCCTTCAGTTGTTTCATAGTTTGTGTCTGGTTTGCAGTCTTTGGTTATTGTAGGTTTTGGCTTTTCTCTTGTGTGTCAGGTTGAGCGGGTGTTGTGTATTGCTGTGTTTATTGTTGACCTTGTTTCAGTTTGTCCTGCCTTCATGTTCAGTCTTTGGTGCCCTGCATTTAGTCCGCCTCTTGTGTTGTTTATCGTCTGTCTTTGTATCAGGTTCACGTCTTATTCCTGGGCTCTTTTTTTTCTCATTTCCTGTTTTACTTTGGCAGTCTTTTGGATCGTGTGCTCTGTATTTAGTGTTGTTTCCTTCCCAGCTGTTGCCACTCGTTACCTTGGTGTGTATATATTGTCTGGGTTTTCCCTTCTTCTGTGTTGTGTTGTCCCTTTGTGTGTTTGTCTGTTCTTTGTTTGCATGCAGAGTCTTGGTTTTATCTGCCCAGGTTCTGCTCCTTGGAGGATTGTTGTATGCAGCCTGAAAACTCAGCAATAACACCACTTTAAGTTTGTCTTTCTGCTGAGTCCTGCGTTTGGGTGTGAGCGTGGGGTCAAAGTACTCTTAGAGTAAAGTGGGTGAATAAGTGTGTGAAGTTTGATGGGTCTCACTCAAACAGTGCAAATCTGTGGTGTGAATTTGAACATCCTGGGTCACATCATTCTCCAGTTATCACCATTACAAGCTTTCCAGAAAGCGTCTTCTAGGATTCCTTCTTCAGCTTTATGGCTCCTTTTAGAGCACCAGTATCATAGGAGGTATCATAGCTGCAGCAGCAAAACTGCAGACTGTTTGCATTTGATCCCTGGCTTCTCCAGTTTGCACGTCTAAGAGTCCTTAGGCCAGAATGCACTTGAAATTGTGCCGATGTATCCATCAGTGTGTGTGTGTGTGTGTGTGTGTGTGTTACTTAGCAAGTGCTTAATCAGGAAGAAGCATTGGTATACCGTATTATTCTGTTTTCTCATAGTTCACTGAGAAAAATCAAAAAAAGCACATTTAAAATGTCATATTACCACGTGTGTGTCACAAACCTGTATTTTATTCACAGTAGAACACAGGCTACACATCAAATGTTTAAACTGGCAAAATGTATCACATTAGAATAAAAATAAGATAATTTTGGATTTGATATCAGCAACATGTCTCAAAGATGCTGGGACAGGGCCGCGTCTGTCACTGTGTAGCATGCCCTCTTTTTAAACAGCAGTCAGTGAATGTCTGGGAATGGATGAGACAGCTGCTGGACTTCAGGGAGAGGAATACTGTCCCATTCTAGTCTGAGATAGGAGTCCAGCTCCCCAACACCTCCTGCTCTTCTTTTTGTATTTTTCATTTCATGATGTGCCAAATATTTTAGATGGGTGAAAAGTTCAGTACCTGGACTCTTCTACTGCAAAGCCATTCTGTTGTAATAGATGCAATATGCAGTTTAGCATTATCTCACTGAGATATGAAAGGCTTTGCCTGAAAAAGTCATTGTCTGGTGGGGAGCACACGTTACTCTAAAACCTGTACGTACCTTTCCACACTGATGGTGTCATTCCCAATGTGACAGTGTACCCCCCATACCATCAGAGATGCTATTGAACTGCAAACTGATAACAACCAGATCATCCCTCTTTTCTTTAGTCTGGAGGACACAGTGTCCAGATTTTCCTAAAAGAACTTCACATTTTGGATTGTCTGACTACAGAACAGTTTTCCACTATTCCTCAGTCCCTTTTGAATGAGCTTTGGCCCAGAGAAGACAGCAGGGTATCTGGATCATGTTCACATATGGCTTCTTCTTTGTATGACAGAGCTTTAACCTGCACTTGTCCATCTTACTGTGAACTGTCCTCACAGACGGTGATTTCTGGACGAGTTCCTGAGCCCATCAGTGATGTCCATGACAGAATCACGCCTGTTTTTATAGCGGCCCCTCCTGAGGCCCTGAATATCACTGCCAGAATCTTTTGATATTATGTACTGTAAATAATAATAATTAAAGTTTTCACAGTTTTAGAAACATTTCTTTTAATTCTTCCATGAGTTGACATAGTTGTTGTTTTTTTTTTTTTTTTGCAGATGTGTGAACCATTGTCCAGCTTTACTTCTCTAAGATAGTCTTCTTGTTCTCGATCATGTTACTGACCTGTTGCCAATTAACCAAAATAATTGTAAAATGTTTCTTTTTTTTTTTAGCACCACTTAATTTTCAAGGTTTTTTGCCCCCTCTCAACTTTTCTGATGTGTTACTGCCAATAAATTTACTCATATTTATTTATTTATTTTTTCAATTATACATTTTCTCATTTTAACACTTTTTATGATTTCTAAGTTCTAATGTGAATAAAATATGGGTTTGCAAGACTGTGTGCATTTTATTTCAATCAAAAGCCTGTTTAGTCAAATCAAACCAGTTATTTATGATTGTACTAACTTGGAAAGATTCTTTCTAGCGGTTATATTCATTGATTGATTATTTTACATTGTCTTAAAAAAAATTTAGAATTTCTAGTAAATTTAAAGAAAAAAGTTCCTTAGAACATCTTTATTGTTCCATTAAGTGAACAATACACATCTGTACGTACATCTGTACAGTGGGACAGTTGGAGCTCTCGTTGGTGTTACGGCCCTGGCCGAAATGTTAGTTGTGTGTGTAACTGTTTGTGTACATGTCTATGTTTCGAGTGTTTGTTTCCGCAGGAGTTTGGTGTTCTCGGCGGCCCCGCCTCCTTCGCTGGTGATTGGACGTCTTGGGGGATTGGCGCAGGTCTGGTGGCTGGCGATTGGCTCCTGGTACCAGCTGATGGCCAGCTGACCGCTCAAAGGCTCCTTGCAGCTGGCGCCAGAGGGGGGGGCGGCTGGAGCTGAGCAGATGGTGTCAGACCTTGCCTCATCCACCCGTTCAGTACAGAGTGTTGTGTTTTTTCTCGTGTGTGAGGTGTGAAACGGAAGGGGTTAGCTGCCTTTTTCTTTTTGGGATCTTTTCTCCTGCTTTTTGGTTAGGGAGTTAGGGATAGTGAATGTCAGTTGTTTGTTTTGTTTGGGTAGGGTTTAGTTAGTTTTCTCTCCCCTGGGTTAGCTGTTTTGTTTGTTGTTTTGGCCTTGGCCCACCCCGGAGTTTAATGTTCTCGCACATTCAATAAACTGTCAAATCGTTATATCTGACCCGCTTGTAGTGTGTGGTGCTTTTGGGGCTGAGGCAAGGGGGCCGCCTGTCCGACTTTTTGTGTTGCGCTCTGACCCCTAGACGGGGGCGTAACATTGGCAGAGTTGGGATCACATGTGAGGAGGCAGAGAATAATATCAGAGAGCCGACTGACCCGGAGCAGCGTGTTGCTGTGTGTCTGAGGTAAAGTTTTATTATATTACTGTATATACTGTATATCACTGTATATTCAGTGTATCGGTACATGTTTTGAGCCATGAGCTCACATGTTGCTAAATGCAGTGCTCTGATTGGCCAGATTCGCTTGCGAAAGTTGAAAAAATCAAACAATCCGAAAAAATTTATTCTGCAATTTTGTCCTGTGAAATAATGCGGTGGGTGTGAACGGCTGCATTAAGAACAGGTGAATTCTTAAAAAATTTTTTTTTTTTTTAACGCACAAAATATTTGCACATATTTTACACGGCTGGTGTGTAACGGCCTTAATCCAGCTCTGCTTACTCTGGGTTGTGCAGCTGTGCACTCAGTTTGCTACCCTCTGGGGTCATGTTTTGTCCATAAAGTTCCCTCAGGACTTTTTGCATCAACTCAAATTTGTGTTTATTTTTCCATGGCAAAAGCTTTTCTGGTGACAAAGATCACCGTGCTTGATTTTCCAGAATGTCCCGGTAAGAAAAGAAGAGATAAAATAATGTAGACCTCCAAGGCCAAACAGTCAAACTGTTATCACATCTCCACCATTTAGTTCAGTTAGTCCAAAATCTGGTTTATCTTCCCCTTGTTTTATTTTTAAAAATAGCTGATCTAAGTCTGGTATGGACCAATCAACCACACAAGCCCCTTCCAAGATGCTTGTATTAGTGTGGTTTAAAATGAACCCAGAACCCAGAAATGACCTCACAAGCTAACTATGGGATAACCTCCATTAACTTTTAAAATTTGGTGTTTCATAGTTGTTCCTTGACTTCCAGTCATTCATCAACAAGATGTACTGATATAATTTCTCACTGCATTTATAGCTGTGTGATGAAGACTTGCTCCGATGGGGTTGATGAAGCTGTCCAGCTCTAGCTCGGTAAAATGAGCAGTCTGGCAACTCTGGGTCTGTTGGTGATGGGGTGGCTCTGTAAACAAACCGGGCCTCGGGCCATTGTGGGGTTAGCCATGTCAGTGCCAATGCTGTTACACAGCAAACCACACTGCAGTCAGTGGGCTGCTCTGTTTACCAAGCAAGACGGATTGCTGACTAGTGGGTTGATGCCTGTGTAATGAGGCCCTCTAATTTCTGCTGCACTGGTGCAAATTTCTGGTTTTCACCACACAGCTTATCATGCAGTGAGACGTAATCCTCAGTTGTATTTCATCCATCTTATTGATGAATGACAGACTTGTAAAGAAAAGCATCCAGCACAGATGGGCTAAAGACGAGCTGTGCCATGCTGCCATCATCTTGGAGGCATCGCATAGTCACAGGTTACAAGCACCAGACATCTGCTAGCAGGCAGAGATGTGGGGAGGCAGATTAGATCCTAAATGTGTGAAGGTGGGAAAAGTTGAACACATAATGCCATAAAGAAACATTCTTTTTTAAAAGGATTCATAACTGCTGGAGTAGATGCTTAAGACTGACTTAAAACAAAACAAAACAAAAGAAAAAATAAGCAAAACAAACGATAAAAACAGCTTTTTTCATTGAAATAATGACTATTTATTAAATAATTTTTTGTTATTGTTTGATAAGTTCATCAACAGTTTCACTCAGGTAGATCATCAGAGCGTTCAGGGTGCATTCCCTTCTAATGTTGGTGTGCACAGTCTGAATAAGAAAAATTACTTTTACACACACAAAGACAAAAGATGAGCCTTTGTTCATGGAGAGCCCATTAGTTTACAACTCATTCATATAGGTCTCATCTAAAACCTGCAGGATCCTGCTGATCTACTCTTTCACAGCACCTCCCTTGCTCCTGATGAGCACTTTGGTAGAATACTTGTCTAACTGTGCCAAGAACGTGGTCTCCAAGGGAGCACTTGTACTCCGAGTGAATTCAGCACTGATCTAGGCGATAACAGGTCACACAGAAATCAATGTGAGGGCTGCCTAAAACCAGTCACGCTAAGGTAAGGGTGCTCTCACAGACTCAAAACATTTGTGAACATTTTTATAACCCATAAGGTTGTGTGTAACCCACACTCCCCCATGAAGGGCTGTAGTACACAAACACCTGCAGCCTAAACAAATTATTTTAATCTAATAGCAAATAATGCACACAAGTCATTTGTGCATTATTTGCTGTCTCTAAATCAGGCATCATGTAAATCCATTACCTGTAGACTGTCAAGCAATTTAGTGAGTGAATACATTCAATTAAATTTTTCAGATCAGTTTTATTGGTAAAGCAGCAAATCATGGGAAACAATTGCCTCAAAGAGATTTATATTGTAGGTAAAGACCCTTCAAGAATTACAGAGAAAACCCAACAGTCAAAACGACCCCCTATGAGCAGCACTTGGTGACAGTGGAAAGGAAAAACTCCCTTTTAACAGGAAGAAACCTCCAGCAGAACCAGGCTCAGGGAGGGGGGGTCATCTGCTGAGACCGGGTGGGTGTGACAGTCAAAGGGCATAAGACATTGTCCCTCTTTGCTCTCTCTTTCTAGTCCCTGTCAGTACTCTCTCTGCAGCATTTTGGATCAGCTGAAGGCTTTTCAGGGAGCTTTTAGGACAGCCTGATAATAATGAATTACAATAGTCCAGCCTAGAAGTAATAAATGCATTAATTAGCTTTTCAGGATCACTCTGAGAAAGGATGTTTCTACTTTTAGAAATACTGCACAAATGCAAAAAAGCAGTCAAGAAGAAGAAGAAGACTTTATTGTCATATATATGTAAACATATAATGAAAACATATAATGAAATGTGCATTCCAGAACACCCATCCAAGAGAAATACAAACAACAGAAGCAAACAGGGCGGACAGGTGTCTGAGGTCATGCAGTCCTACATATTTGTTTAATATGTGCATTGAAGGACATATCCTGGTCAAAAATGCCTCCAAGATTTCTCACAGTGTTACTGGAGGCCAAAGTAATGCCATCCAGAGTAAGTATCTGGTTAGACACCATGTTTCTAAGATTTGTGGGGCCGAGAACAAGAATTTCAGTTTTATCTGAATTTAGAAGCAGGAAATTAGAGGTCATCCAGGCCTTAATATCTTTAAGACATTCCTGCTGTTTAACTAATTGATGTGTGTCATCTGGCTTAATTGATAGGTAAAGCTGAGTATCATCTGCATAACAATGAAAATTGATGCAATCTTTCTAATAATACTGCCTAAGCATGTATAATGTAAATAAGATTGGTCCTAGCACAGAACCCTGTGGAACCCATTAATTAACCTTAGTGTGTGAAGAAGACTCCCCATTTACATGAACAAATTGGAGTAAAAAAAATTCCACGACAGTTCATGTTCACAATGTGATGGCATAAATTCCAACGTAGGAAGTCCCTTGAACAGCTGATCATATCGGTCATATTCCCCACTGCTGTGTAATCCATTAAAGTAAATGTTACTAAGAAATGATCAGACAGCAGGGGGCTTTCAGTCTTCAGTTTCTCTGCCATATGTCAAGACAAGATCCAGAGTATGATTAAAGTGGTGGGTGGGCTCCTTTACATTTTGGGAGAAGCCAATTGAATCTAATAATAAATTAAATACAGTGTTGAGGCTGTCATTTTCAGCATCTACATGAATGTTAAAATCACCCACTGTAATTATTTTATCTGAACTGAGCACTAAATCAGATAAAAAGTCTGAGAAATCAGACAGAAACTCTGAGTAAGGACCAGGTGGTAACAAATAAAACAGGCCTTTGAGTTCCATTCCAACTCTACCACCTGAAAAAGGCCAGGCCATCTTCCAAGCATGGCTACTTGTGCACCGTTTCTTGTCTAACAAACGAAGCCACCTTTGCTTTAATTGTTTGTTTCTTTTCTGTACTTCAGGCAGAAGAGAAATCCTCTTTTTCCATGCTTTCTGGGGTCTCACCAGTTGGCAGGGGTGGAAAATGGATGACCATGACTCGCTGAGGGCTGTTTCCTTGTTAGTGCCTCATTGCTTAAATCTGCAGCAATGCTTTGTATCTGTAAATGTTTTTCAGCCTAATTCTCCAGTATATCTCAACAATTTTGTCAAGCTGAGTGTCAGTCGAGACTGGTTTCTTACATGCTCTGCATTTCTCCTCTGTCACTGACATTCTTTGTCATAGGAGAAAGTAGGGATTGGGAACATTGGTGGCTACAGCTGTATTCTTATTAAATCTGTTGAAGGGCTGCTAAGCAGTATTATGTCATTTGAGTTTGCAGAGCCTGAGGAGGCGTTATCATTGTCGGCCTTGATAACTTGAAGATCCTTGACAAAAGTTGCTGATGTTTGTGTTGCAAATATGTTTCCAAAGTCAGTGTCCTTGTACTGTAACTGTATGTATCCTCCTAATCCACATGCATTCTTTTCAGCTTTCCATGACACCTACAGGAGCCCAAAACAGACACACAACTTCATCTGTAATAAATCAGTGAATAATATTAGTGTCTATAAAGAAAGGTAAATGGACTAGTTCTTATATATTGCTTTTCTACTTTAGCTGAGCACTCAAAGTGCTTATAAAACACATTTGGATTTACCATTCCCACAAGCACTGTTTTCTATTTCAAAATGCTTTCTAACATTCACACTCCAACAGTTTGGAGAACAACTCGGGGCTCACTATCTTGCCCAAGGTTACTTTGGCATGCAGACTGGAGCAGGAATCAAACCACCAACCTTCCAATTAGTAGATGACCTGCTCTACCTCCTTAGCCACAGCCACCCCAAGTTGTGTAGTTGTGAAAACAGTTAGCAGGAAAGTTTCAGCCAGCAGACTGTGAAATGCTTGGTGTACTTGGACTCATGTTAACGTCCCCAGGATATAATATTTGGACATTTTTAACTTTCCAGTATCCTCTTTAAGTGTTATCTGAAAACTTCTTGAAGAAGGAGTCGGGCTTGGACTCCAGAGGCAGCTGACGGGTACCAAAAGACCAAGAGGAATGCAGCTAGAGAGGTGGCCAAAGCAAAAACTCAGGTGTGGGATAAGTTTGGTGAGGCCATGGAAAAAGATTTTCGGATGGCCTCGAAGCGATTCTGGCAAACCGTCAGGTGACTCAGGAGGGCAAAGCGGTGCTCCACTCACACAGTCTACAGTGTGGGTGGGGCGCTGCTGACTTCAACTGAGGCTGGAAAGAATACGGTTGAAAGAAGGGTGGAATGCCGACTCCACTTCATGGACGAGTTGCTGCCCTAGGTGGAGGAGTTCAAGTATCTTGGGGTCTTGTTCACAAGTGATGAGAGAAGGGAACGGGAGCTCGACAAATGGATTGGAGGTCAAAGTAGAGCCTCTGCTCCGCCACACCAAAAGGAGCCAGTTGAAGTGGCTCGGGCATCTGACTAGGATGCCTCCTCAGCACCTCTTGGGTGAGGTGTTCCAGGTACGTCCTACCGGGAGGAGGCACCGGGGCAGACCTGGAACACACCGAAGAGATTTATATCTCTTGGCTGGCCTGGAAACACCTTGATGTCCCCCCAGATGAGCTGGTGGAGGTGGCTGGGGAGAAGGAGGTCTGGGTTTCTCTGCTTAGGCTGCTGCCCCCGTGACCTGGCCCAGCACAAGTGCAAGAAAATGGATGAAAACTGCAACTTGGTGTTCAGAAGTACACAAAATATACATTCATTCTGCGTTTCAAATAGTAATATACTAATACCATGCAGTAATACTACTTTTTTACTCTCAGTATGTACAGTACTGCAATTGTCCTTACAATTTACATACTTTTGGATGTAGTATGAATACAGTAGTAACATAATACTACCTCATAATACTACTCTTTGAACTTTGAATATTCTATTTCACACAACATGTTTGGACCAACATCTCCCAATTCAACATCCTTTCACTGTTCTCTCAGTGGTATCAGAGTCTACAGTGGTTCCCTTGTTGAAGCAGTTTTACAAGTTTGCCAAATCTTTAAAAGTGTCGTTTTCACCTTCGCTGCTATTTTTAATCAAGTGACCTTTTTAATTCTGTTTAAGCCCCCCCAAAAATTTCAGCCTATTTAACAGAACCAAACCAACCAGCATCCAAATCAGTGGTTGGCTCATTCATACAGTTTGTTCTTGAGGATCTGTACCTTGGTCAACTTTGTGTCCAGTTGAAAGAAGCACTTCTGAATTACTTCAAAGAAGGCTTTCAGTTCCTGGGGATCACTGAGGTTCAGTGCATATATTACACCTATTGAGAGTGCACATGCAGAGGTTATGTCCCCCAACTCATGCAACACCCTCAGTGACTTAACCAGTTTCAGCTGGAGAAGTGCTGGCAATACCTCCTTCGACACTGAGGCTGAAGATGCCAAAGGTAACTTGTTCCAGCTCCCTCTGAACAGCTGTAGCATTAAAATCCTTTACACAGGAGCTGAAAAAAAGAACAAGAAAGTGTATCTTCTCAAAGTGCTTGTTTTATCGCAGACAAGCACAACTGTAAGAATGTATAAGATCCTGTTTTCTGACCAGGAAGATCAGCTATATCACTCTGTCCAAGGCAGGACTCCATTTACAGAGATTGTGTCCAAGTTTGATGGAAACAATTTCTTGCCTTTACATCGTTCATCGTTCAGTCACCAGCTCTTGTTTGGTCCAAATAAACTTAATTTGCCACAACATATATTAAAAAAAATGTCCAGTGAGGACAAACAGGGACTACAGTCAGAATATTTTCACGTGATTATTCAGCGTTGCTGTAAGTGGAATGCAGCATAAAACAGTTGTTTACTCTTTTAAAAAAAAAGAAATGTCTCTCTCCTTTCCATAATGTTGTCAGACCTTTGTAATAACCATGTGAGCCCAGCAGTGACAGGAAAAAGCACTTTTAGTGGGTGGACGTTAACGGTTAATAAGTGTCCATAATGAATCAACAGCTGCCTTCTTGACCACGGACAGCTGCAGCAGTCTCATAAGTTCCAAACCTGTTACCCTCAAAAATATGGAAAAATGGGGTCCAGGTTTCAACAATTCAAATTTAAACCCTTTAATGATGCAGACACAAGTGTGACTACATGAAGAGTCCTCAAAAAACTAATTATAACAAAGTACTAAGATTAGCTATTCAAGATTTGATTGAATACAAATTAAAAACTACACTCACTAAAATTACCATCCAAGTATCCTTTTAAGAGGATGCTTGAGTCTTCATTGAGGGCAAGAGCTAGTGCCCTCAGGACACACCGTCTCTTCTGTTCAACAGTTTCATTGTACAGGGTGAGACAGAGATACAGACAGACAGCACAGTCACATTCTGCGCTCCACACGTCCATTGGCATGTGAAATAAATGGTTGTAGAGATTCACATAAACACAACGACCAATTAATTGCCACCTGGATATTAATGGTTACCTTGTCAAACAGGGTTACCACCACTTTACAGACGTCCACATTCAGCAGGAGAGGGAATGGTAAAGCAGTAAAGCATTTTGGCATCCTAAAATAAAACTTTTCAACACACAAATATACAGATTCATATAATTCATATACAGATTAACCTGAAAACGAGCTCTCAAGTATTACTTACAATCTGGTAAATTCCATTGGGCTAGCAAACTCTCTCTTGTTTACCTTATCTGTGTTTAAGTTTGGAGGGTTATACTTGTTATTCACTCATTCACCTTGTTTCTGTTTACTAGCTCATACACCTGAAAAAAGCCTATTCCACGTGACCTTATAATTCTATAATATTTTGCTACCAACAGAATAACTGTACACCTGCGGTCAAAGTTTGTCTAATTTTCCTCTTTGAATACTTTGATGAGTTTATCGATGTGTTGGTCAAGTTATGTAAGGAACCTTGGGACAAGGGGAGCAGTAGTAATCCTCATTAATTCTGCTTCCACCTGAAAACATAATGTACACAAAGACAGCATACTGTTGGCACCTACTACAAATAATTCAATAAGACATCATTAAGACCATAATATTTTCTGCCACATTTCTAAATTCAGTAAAACCCTGTAACTGTCCAAAATACAGATCTGAACAAAAAGCAGACTGCGCTCTAAATTATTTCCTGTGTAAATATTTCCATCTGCTACTGGAGCCATTACAATTTTCATTGATGCAATATGTAGGTCATTCCATCCCAAATCAACATGAGCTGTCTGTCGACCATCTCTGATTTGCATAAAATTTTTATGGTACATAGTTTGAGCATCTATAATGACTTCTGTGAATATATGAATCTAAAAAACTATCAAGGACAAAAACCTGATAATTTCACTGCTCTTTCTTACCATTAAAATGAATCAGGATCTATAATCTGGGACAGATACTTAAAAAATGTATGAGTGTTGGCTAGTTTAAAAAATGAGAAAAAAAAAGCTGTGTGTGACAGTACGTGGAGCTGACCGCGCGGCGTGTGTGAGGTGAGGACCCAAATGAAGGACTCAGGAGCAGCCAGTCATAAATTAACAAAAATAAGACTTTATTGCAGCTGAAACAAAAGCAAAAGACAGGAAAACCTAGACTGGGAAAACTAACTTGAAACACTAGGAGCACAGCAGGCACAGGAGCAGAAACACAGCCATGACAACAAGAAGACTCCGACAAATGACAAGGGGGAGACTGAGACGATATATACTCAGGAGGTAGTGAGAGGAAAGCAGAAACATCCCGGGAGAACAGGTGAACACTGTTACACTAAGGAGACAAAGGAAGCAAAACTAAACACAAACCACACAGGACAAGGGACTGTCAAAATAAAACAGGAAGAGAGAAGGCAGGAAAACACAAATGTAAACTTGACACCACACGAGGAGACAGACACAAGAGACTTCACACAAAAAGGGAGGGACACTGAGGGAAAACAGGTGGAACTTTACTATGAACACATACGGGAAACACATGAGACAATAGAACAAAATGAAACAGTGATCACAAAGGCAAATAAACTAACTGCAAAAGTCCATGAAAACGAAGAAACAAAGGGTCGCAGACTCGGGACCATGACACTGTATTATGAATATCCCACACTTGAGCAGACCCTCATGAAAAAACTTCACATTGCAAAAAGAAAGTTAATGAAAATGGCTAAATGGCACATAGTTTCTGCAAAATAATACATTTAGAATATTCTTAACATGGAATGCTTAGTCACAGTAATTAGGGTAATGCTATTTTCATGCAAATCTCATGTTGGATTGAACAAATATCACAAGATAATTAAAAATATCAGAAGACAGTCTAATCCAAATAGAATTAGATTCTGGAGCTCCCAGATGGTACTCTACATCTAGCATAGTGTCCTGTTCTACGGCATGGTAAATGGTAAATGGACTAGCTCTTATATAGCGCTTTTCTACTCAGTCAGAGCACTCAAAGCGCTTATACAACATGTTTACATTTACCCATGCACTCACATTCATACAAGCACTTCCATGTTTATACTAAGCTAAGTGCTTTTAATTAGCTAGCATTCACACACATCCATACTCCGACAGGATGGTCGGAGAGCAACTTGGGGTTAAGTATCTTGCCCAAGGATACATTGGCATGTAGCCTGGAGTAGCCAGGAATCGAACCGCTGACCTTCCGATCAGTAGGTGACCTGCTCTACCTACTGAGCTACAGCCACCCATGGTGTGCTTGGGGGGGGGGGCAGCACATCCAGGAAGGACGTATCCAGGCTGGACAAACCAATCAGGCGGGCCGGCTCTGTGTTCGGCATGAAACTAGACTCTCTGGTGACAGTGGAAGAGAAGAGGACTATGGACAAACTACTGGACTTTCTGGAGGATGCCAGTCACCTTCAGCACACTGTCATCAGCACCCAGAGGAGCCTGTTCAGTGACAGGCTGCTCCCTCCCAAGTGTAGGACCAACAGACGGAAAAACTCCTTCGTCCCTCATCACGCTGTACAACTCCTCTTTTGGGGGGAGGAGGGGTAACAGGAGGATTGCGGGGGGTGGGGGGGCACCTGACCACAAACACAAAGTAGCATAAAGCAGTACTGGACAATGGGTAACATCATGGTCCAATACCACATCATCTGTCAGACATTTTATATCTTCCTTTGTCCTTGTTGTATCTTTACTTTATTTATTAATTTGCTTGAATATTTTCTTGTTTATTTCTTACTACTATTGTGCCTGTTTGTGTGCCTATAAAGTGCTACAGGAACTTACATTTTCCTTATGGAACCCACCCAAAGGGATTAATAAAGTTTACTCTAATCTAATCTAATCTAATCTAATCTTGACAATGACTGAGAAAATAATTTTATTTAAATATGCATATTTTCTATTTCAAGACCTACTCTACCAACCATTCTGAAAGTCTGAAAATTCAGCTTAACTTTAAAGAGGCATTAAAAAAGTACTAAAATATGTATGTTGTGTGCACATTTCAGATGGTTCTCTTGTTGCAAAACTATCGCTGCAAACCGTCAGTCTGGGCATTCACTCAAGCCTCCCAGTGGTTTGCGTGCCTCCATTTTCTTGCTGTTGGGTTTTAAAAATGGCATGTTTGATTCTGGTGAAGGAGTCACTCTCATGACTCAACTAGCGACGACACTCCTTGGCCAATCAGTGGCATGCTGTTCTTCCATATCACATTTTCGGATCTCCTTGGATTGCTCGTAACCCCGACTGAGTGGGTACTAAAAAAGTACCTGGTAGCAGGTACTAATGGAAATGCCTACAAACCATGCTGAGTTGAGTCGAGTCACGTTGATTAAGTACTAATGGAAATGCGGCAAAAAATGTTGCGAGCAGTTAAAACTTCTGTTAGCTGGTTGGCCACCACTTTTTCTAAAATTTTGCAGATAAAGGCAGTTTTAAAATTGGCCTAAAATTCTGAAGGTGGGAAGGGTCAGCATTGGGCTTTTTTAAAAGAGGGTGAGTAACAGCCTGTTTAAAATACAAAGGGACACAGCCAGAAGTTAAAGAATTATTAATTATCTAAAGAACACATGGTCCAATGGTAGGAAACACCTCTCTGAACCCTGAGGCTGGTAAAATGTCAAGTGGGCAGGAGGCTAGTTTCATTTTATCAACCAGACTAATGAGAGCATGAAGAGAAGACTGTAAGATGGCCAGTTAAGGCATGGGGCCGGAGAGAAAGCGGGAGGGCTGATGTTTGCTCTGATATGATGGATCTTTTTTAACAAAGAAGGAAAGAACATTTTCACACTCTTCATTTCAGTGAACAGTTAGAGCAGAAGAAACAGGTGTGACAATATTTCTGATTGTGTCAAATAAAACTTTAGGATACCCTCAGCTCTTATGGATTATATTTGAAAAATATGGAGCCCTTGCATTTTTCACCATATTATTAAAAGAATGCTCTCTTAAATACCACAGATGAACCTGGAGCTTTGTGGATTTCCACAAATGTTCCACTTTCTGACAGCTGCACTAGAAACAGCGGATACTGTCAGTCATCCAGGGTAAGGATTTGGCAGAGGAGGCATTTCTGCTTTTAAAGTGAGCCACAAAACAGATAAACAGCAATCATTAAAAGAGTGCACCATGAAATTCACCTCTGTGTGTTAGGGAAAGAAGCATCAATGTTAAAAAGAGCAGAAAACTTATATGCAGAAAGATGATTAAAAACATGCAAAGAAATGATACGATGAGCAGTAACAGGATCTGAATCACAAGATACATTAAAACAATAAACACGTGATCAGAAATAAAAATGTCCTGAGAATAAAGAGAGTCACTGACGCCCTGTTCTGTGTACATGCAGCACTCCCTTCGTATGTCAGGGCTTCACTTCAGCACAGAGGGGACATCACACACACACACACACACACACACACACACACACACACACACACACACACCTCGGACCTCGCTGCAAACAAAGCTGTAACTTTTCCAGAGACACGTGTCACACATGGAGCACCACACACTTCCAGCTCTGCAGGAGGTCATGGTTGTCAGTACGTGTGTGCAAACGAAGCGGTATCCAGCAGTTAGCACTGCTGAGTTCAATGACCGTTTTTGGGATTTTGCTGCTATTGAAAAGGACATGTTGCTGTTTGACCCTGATGACGCTCCACCTCACCTGCAGGTACACCTGCAGCTGGAGCTGACCGAGCTTCACTGTGACAGTGACACCAGCATCTCTCTCGTGCACCTTTTTACTGGTGTCATGCCAAAAAGTGATTTTCGTATTTGCCAAAAAATTATTTGCTGTGGTCTAAATGAGTTTTTGGCCTATAATCAGTCAAACATATCTCTCATGAATGATATCAGTTCTGAGGGAGGAAGGACTCTCCTGTCACAGGTAGAAGCTGCAATAATGTTTTGGCACAGTGACTTTTATATATTCTTTATTTATCAGGATAAAACTGGCCCAGGGGCCAGCAGAAACTGCAACAAATCTAACATCACAGCTCTATGAAGATATTTGATGTGGCCAAAAAAGGACTGGATTGATTATAATGTAGCTACAGTAACACAGTCATAAAGATACTTGCAAACAGGTCATTCTTTCTTTTATTTCTAAGGCCTTCATAAATCCTGTTGACTACAGTCTACTCACCAACATAAGCAGAGACGTTATACATCAGAAACACATAAAAACATCAGAGATCAGTTTTTGGCAGCTGGATCAGATCAAGTTTCCAGGGATGGAAAAAAAAAAACTGTTCAGCTTGTTTGGCTCCATGTTTGTGTGATTTTCTCTGTTCTGAACCTGAACAAGAACTTCTTGAGATCCAGATTGAGTGACTTTGCCTACATGACATTTCACACACATCTCCCACTGCTCTGGAGCCACACCTGCCCCGTGTACCTGTGTGCCCTTCAGATCATTGTCAGTAGCTCACCTGTTGCTGTGTGATCAGAATCACACAGCAGCATTTTTCAGTTTCTGTTTGTTATAAATTTCAGCTGGAAATTCAGATCTTTCTGCTCTACATTTGGTTCCTTCATGTTTGTCTGTTGCATGCAAATGAAAGCATTAAATAATATTTATATGCATCTTTTATTCTTTGGTCCTCGGGAACAATTATGTTGTCAAACCGGGCCCTCCTTAAGAAAAGTTTGGACCCCCACGATCTAAAACATGTCTTTTGTTGTGTTTTTGGCCTGACACATGTGAAGATTAAAATTTTCCATCAGACTGATAAATGCTGCTGAAGATTTATCTGTAGCATCATCAATGTGGAAGTTAAAATCACCCACAAAAGTCAGGAAATCCATGAATTCCTTGAAACACAAGGAATATGGTTGAATACGGTATATTAATATACAGTAAAACGGATGAGTTCTTCCAACTTTAATAATCTGGAGCTCCAATGAAGTGAAGGTTTCTGTGCTCACCTGTCAGCACATGAAGGTGCTTGTAAAAACTGCCACAAGGCCTCCTCCACGTCCCAAAGAACGAGGTACACTGAGAAATGAACAATCCTTAGGACACAGTTCAGTGAGGGGGGCATCAGTATTGAAATCACCACATTATTTCTGCAGTTGTTCCTTCTCTGACAGAACTTTTCTCACTTTCTCCACTTTGAAAACATGTGACTGTAACGAGTTGCTGCATTTAGTTTGTTTAGCCATTTCAGCTTTTATGCCATCCACATCCTTCTGTGTGAACTTTTGTTCAGGGCTGCACTTCCTCCTTACCGTCACCCAGCTGGCCCGATTTCCCTGCTGCTCAAGACAGTCTGCTGGGGGAGAGCTAATGGTGGCGTAGACATCTGTGTCATACCTTTTACAAATCATGTTATGAATGTGTTTATTTATTTAATGATAACATCTCCCAGGAAAATACAAAAGTCATTTTAAATGATTATTTTGATGCTAGGATTCTCAAAGTATTTTCTGTCCATTCGTTTCTCTAAGAGGACAATAAGGTTCACACCCTGGATGTAGAAAGGGATGTTTGTGATGGGGGTTGAAAATCCTGGTCTGTGGGAGCTGGGAAAGCTGTTTGCATGGTTGGTTTAATGATGTGTTAATTCTCTCCTCCCTGCCAGGACATTTGGCTTTTATGCCTATAAAGAATACATAGATACATAAATAACCACTGCAGCATTAAATTTGTGACTGAAAAGTTGGACATTTTTTGACTTGTATCTCTTGTTGCATTTTGAGTGTCCGGCTGTAGAAACAATCCAAATTGCAGTGGGAGGATGTGGAAGCTGTGGATTCTTCAACATTTAGGCTGACGTTAAAACAACATTCCAACATCCACGAGAAGCAACTGCTATTGCAACTAGAGAATGACAAGGTACAACATCTCCCCCCTGAAGACAGGTCAGGGGGGAGATATCATCAACCCCACACTCCAAGGTTGGGTACTGAGCTCCCATAAGTGGTACATTGAATGCCAGAGCAGAGCTGGCCTGAAAGATAAGATCAGGGCTAAGCTGAAAAACTGGACTACCAAGACTACCTAAAGTACTCTCTGAAAGTCTACCAGACAATGCAAATGCAGCACTACAGACAATAACTACTTGTCATTACTACATGTACTGTGTGTGTTTATACACACATATATATATATATATATATATATATATATATATATATATATATATATATATATATATATATATATATATATATATATATAAATACTGCTGTGTGTGATAAAGTGAGGCTCTCAGTCCTTTCCAGTGTCAGAGCATCAGATCTGACAGTGTTTATTCCATAGGCGTTCTACACAAAGCATTTGGGATGCTACTAGCCCCTGAGGACTGATCACAAGTTGTTTTTTCACTGGTTTGAAATGTCAGGCTCATTTTACCCATCGTGACAGCCTTACTCAGCCTGTGAAAACAGTTGCGTAATACATTTTTGGCTTTGGAG
Source organism: Archocentrus centrarchus (assembly GCF_007364275.1). Lineage (NCBI taxonomy): Eukaryota > Metazoa > Chordata > Actinopteri > Cichliformes > Cichlidae > Archocentrus > Archocentrus centrarchus. Next base: position 30,549,934 of record NC_044347.1, read on the forward strand.
TGAAGAAAAATTGATGTTACCATAGTGATGTCATCAGCGTTATCTCAGCTGTGGCTCGGAGACTCAGAATGTATTACCAAAAGCTGTCATTACAAACTGGAGGTGTGGAGTTTAACAGCTCTTTCCACAGCAATCAGCCGCCAATGAAAAACACTCTCACACTCATGCTTGAGACTAAAGGTTTGAGGACGCTGTTTAAGACCAGCTGAGGTAGTCCATTTTAAAGACTTGAATCTGGGTTTACTAAGACCAAACATCAGCAAACGTCACATTCATTAGAAAAGGAAGAGCAAACTACTTAGTAAGTAACATGAGAGGAAAAGGGAGGATTCAGTTATAGTGACAGCAAAAATTCATTTTCCACAATGTGAAATATATACAATACATAAATAGAATATAAAGAGATATTTGAGAAACTCTAAAAATAATAAAATAATACGCAATGATAGTGTTTGTGTCAATAATATGTTTCAGTTTGATAAATTTTCCATGTGTTCAAAGCTCATTAAAAAGCCTGGAATAGAACAAGAATGAATTTGATTGCTTTATGAAATTATTGATTGCTTTTTGTCATTAAGGCCTTTTTATTATAATCTTGTGTGACCCTTTCAGAATTCCATAGCAGTGCTCACCCTGAGTTTCCAGTTGTTTCCCGGGGAATAAAGCTTTTGGCTTAAGCCCCCTGGACTATATTCCACATCGTGTGCATGGACACACACCATTTCTCTTCTCCTCAAGCCCACAAACAAGATCAGCAGAATTCAGTGCAGCTTGGGATGAAAAAAATGTCACAGTAACTCATCCAGGGACCTGCACCGGCGATCAAACCGCTATCCCTCTGATTAGTAGACAGCATCTAAGGATCGGTTTACTTCAGAGCGCAATGAAACGAAAGGATGAAGCAAGTGAGACTGGCTGCAGGCTGCCCACCCAATCAGATGTTAGAATTAGTTCAAGTATTTATAAAGAGGTACAGACAGCATGGCAATATAATACATTAAAATATTAATTCAAAGCCTGATTTGCAAGTCAGACAATTGGATGTTGCACATCCAAATATGTGACCACTTTTGAGTTAACTTATTTTATTTGCTAATTGTTAATTTTAAGTAAAATTAGTATTTTGCAATACGGACTGTGCAGAAGGACAATAAAGTGGAACCACACTGTCACAGGTATTGTCATCAGGGCAGGTGCGCCCTGGTGGCCACGGGGAGGAACATCCATCCATCTTCAGATGCAACTCAGAAGGAAAACCTTTAATAACTCATGCAAGGCTGAATGTGTATGTTAATTCTGATTGAAAGAAGAGATGAAGATAGTTAATAATTAATTATTTCCTTGTCTAAAAGATTTTATATTTAATATATATGTTTAATCAGCCAAGTGAATAAAGAATACTGAAGACTGTAGATCAAATATATAAGGAGGACATATAAGTATGTAAGTATTTTGGATTGTTTCATGTGCAGCTCCACTAAACTGCTTCACAGCAACATTTTATACAGGATCATGTACAGGATGTGTTTGTTTGCATGTATAACACAGATTGCTAATTCAGAGGTTACACAGGATGCATTCACAGCGTAGTAAATAACTGCGATATTAATGCATACAAACAAAGGAACGTTACACCTGGCCTGAAATTTCCAGAGAATGTTGTTTCTGGTCTTTTCTTCTGTTTGCACAGAGCAATATGCAGTTAATTTATCTGTCGAACACAATTTCAGAAGCCGTCCAGGGACTTCCAGCATCACAGCAACAACTTTCAACCATTCAGTTTCGTGACTGGGAACACTGGAGACCAGTGAGTGACTCATACAAGTTCTTTAATTCATAACCACTAATATGCACAACTGCCATACTGAATATACAGTATAACAGTTCTTCATTAACAGCTCTTAATAGTATAGCTATCAGTAAATGTGCACTGAAATCATAATGGCCTTTTCTTACACAAATTCAAAAGTTCGTGCTAAAGAATATACAGTTTATTTATGTGCAGTAACCAAGCAACAAAGATTAATATGACAAAGGAGTTTGTAGCAGCCATCATTGCGCCACTTATAGCAGTGTGTAGGTAAATACATAAATTAGATATATATAAATTACACAGTATATTTTTATGCACTCATCGGGTGATACATTTTGAAGCACTGCTGCGGTGACACTGTGTGTTGAGAGGAACCAGTTGTGGTGGGTCGAGCCTCTGGTTTGGAGGTGTTCTGGGCACACCCAACCAGGAAGAGACCCCTTGGTGCACCCAGAACCCACCGGAGTGATTAATGTTCTTGTGTGGCCTGGGAACGCTTCAATATCCTCTAGGAAGAACTGGAAAGTGCGGCTGGGGAGATGCATGTTTGGAATACCCTGCTCAGCCTGCTGCCACCACCACCCAATGTTATTATTTATCAAGAACTATGAGCAGAATGTCTGACACACTATTAATAATGGCTGAAAACAATCATATACCTGAAATAATATTACATAAAGTTCAACACAGCTGTGTGTTTTGCAAATGGTCTGTCAGCATTTCCTTCTATTTCAGTCAACTTGTTTTCATTCATTCTTGCATCGTTCTGATCACAAATGTCTGAGAATAGGTCCATAATAATCAAAACCTTCACCTGACTTAAATTTAGCCAGTCAAGGTCAACTACTGAGCCATGTCCACACGCAGTCTGGCTGCACTCACTGGAATTTCACTACAGACCTCACACTTATGCAGACAGTAAAAATCAATTTGTGCTCCAAACTGACCCAAATTTTGTGTGGAGGGTCATCACTGCTCATGAAAGCTGGGTCTCTGACAACGAGCGAGCAGTTTCAGCAGTTTTCAGTCAGAGTCCGCAGAGTTCAAAGCTTTTCAGGTGAAGATCAACACAAGCTCGTCCTCATAATGTTTTTCCATATCCGCTGAGTTGTGCTCCTTGAGCTCATTCCTGAGGGAAAGCCTGCTAACAGGGAAACCTACTGAAACAGCCTGAAGAGTCTGAAGGAGGCCAGTCGAGGAAATGTTCACGACTGTGGTGTGAGACCTCGTGCTGGCTCAGAGTGCATCGCAGTTTGTTTGTTTTGGTTTTTACAGTTAAATTCAGTTTTATTTATATAGCGTCAAATCACAACAACAAACTGTCACCTCAAGGCACTTTGTATTGTAGGTAAAGACCCTACAATAATACAGGGAAAACCCAACAGTCCAAACGACCCCCTATGAGCAGCACTTGGTGACAGTGGGAAGGAAAAACTCCCTTTAACAGGAAGAAACCTCCAGCAGAACCAGGCTCAGGGAGGGGGGGTCATCTGCTGTGAGGGGGAGGGAGACAGGACAGAAGACACACTGTGGGAGAGAGACAGCGATTAATAATAACTAATGATTAAATACAGAGTGGGATAACCAACATAATCATCACCACCTGATAAAATTTCCTCCTTCAAATTCACCAACTAATCAAAAATGTTTCAGCATTTAGCAGGTTTGCCATTTAAGAAGCTCGGCTAGAAGGTCATAAACAGACCAAAATGACTAATCTAAGCTTTAAAAATAGCAGCCACTCTGAGGTGTGCAGTCCCATGACACTGAATGAGAGATCTACCAAATTTGAATCAACTAAGGCTTTTCATGGACCTGTTCTCATAATGGTTTGATCAAGTTATCAAATTCTTCTGCTAAACGTCGTTTGAGTTGCATCTATTAAAGTGAACATCTGTTTAAAAAAACACTCAGAGTGATTATTATCAAATGTGATCTTGACAAAATTAATGTTGATATGATGCCTTAAACAAGCCTTAAGAGACTACCAACTTTCATATTATATAAAGGGCAGCTCTCATTTATATGATAGATGATAGAAAGGTTGTTGACAGCTACAGCCACTTAAAATCACTGCTTCCAGCTGGCTGCCAGCCACTGGGAGCCCCCCCCCTCCTCCTGGGGCATACCCACATGCCCGCTTCACTTAAATGACTGTCACCAAGAGATGGTGGATTCTTCACACAAAACCTGAATTCATATATAGTCTGAAACTGTTTTGATACCTTTCATGCTTAAATTTTTTGTTGAAATATAAAAGCTTGAAAATGTAAAATAGATGGATAAAATTTTATGGTCAGTTTGACCATTCAGACATTTTGGATTGCAAATCACCAAAACTGTTCCCAGCAAACATTTCTTCATTCATCCATTTCACTCTGAACTAGTAAACAGATACAGCTTAAAAGAAAATTAGATAAAGAAAAATATTCCTGCACACAAACTTCCTGATTATACAGACCCAAAAGCAGATGTGCAGTCTGGTACTGGCAGGACTTCATTTTTTTTACTTACTGCTTGCTGGGATGTTCCTCCTTCAAATTTCTATTTGAGTTATTAGTATGAATTTTTTTTCTATCAGCTTACAACTTAATATTTTGATATTAAGTGCTAATTGCCAAGTGCTTGTTCATAGGGGGTCATTTTGACAGTTTGACTGGGTTTTTATTGTAGGGTCTTTACCTACAATATAAAGTACTGTTTGTTGTGATTTGGTGCTATATAAAAATTGAATGGATGGATGGATTAAAGATGCAAAATTGCAAAGATTAATTACTGTACTATTTGTATTTATGTAGATGTCATACAAAATGAGTCACCAGTGATTTCAACCATTTCTGACTCCTGCTGCACCTCGAGCACTCAGTTTTCCCAGAGACCATGCCTAGAAATAACAATTTATTGGTCATTTTTGTTGTCCTAAACCAAGCAGCTGCTGAGTGCATGGTTCCTTCAATCACTGTTTTATAGTCAGATTATAGTGCATTGTGGGTGAGTATTTTAAGGAAAGGAGCTGGGTTGAGAGAAGGGGGTGGAGGGGTTAATCAGCCACAGTCACCATGGCTCAGGGTGGGACATCAGCAGCATTCAGCTGCCTGTGGTACGCCACGGCCCTGGCCCACTTTCCCCCACTGAGAGACCATTTATGGGCTTTGCAATGGGAAGAGGGCATGCATAAAACAAGGCTGCACCCCTGGGGTCAGTGTGTGGACAGCAAGCATGGGTGCAGAAAATTCACTGACACAGAAAGTCTCTTACAAAGCCAGAGAGGACCAGCAGAGAGGGGAAACATTGCTGGACACACGAAGAAGACAATGGCTTTATCAGTGATTAAGGGTCTGTGGACATTCACTGTATCCTCACTACAATAAGAGAGGTATGCATTTCTTTACTTTACAGAAAACTGTCTAGGCCAAAATCACTGTCACTCTCAACTCCAACACATCAACACTGTAAATAGTTTAAGGTTTCAATTACAGATTATTAATATAAACAAAAGCAACTGCAATGAAACATTTTCTGCATTGACCGTCACTTTGACAGGGGACTAACATTTACTTCTGCATGAACCCAAATGTCCTAATTTATCAGCTGACTCATCACCCTTTAGGATATGGTTCTGAGTATCAAATGAAATCAAGCAAAATCAATATGACATATTGTTAAGTTTGTAAATCATGATCCTGTCACAGTTAATATTGTTCCTCATACTAAAAGAAATTGGACACATCCAGATTTTTTTTGTTTTGTTCCACAAATGTTCCATTATTCTTTTTTTTTCTACTAAGATGAATTTAAAATGTTTAGCCTCTTCTGTCAAACCAACCCTCTGCACTGCATCCAGAATCATCTCTGAGGTCTTCCTCTTTCCCCCCTGCCGGACAGCCCACCCCACCTTACAGTTAGCTTAATTAAAATTACAAATTAATTAATTAAAATTGCAAAATCATGTACTTTATGTGCTCTGCAACAGGTAGGATGCTTATTTTGGCTTTTTGATGCTGCTGTTTTTCATCAATTGCCTCATGAAGGCCATTGCTCTAGTTTCAGTGTTTATGTTGTGTTATGTTGTGTTCTGTTTCCATTTTCTGGAAAAAAAATCAATAAAACTTGTGTATCCATAAATCACCACTTTAAAAAAGCCACCAGTAGCTAATGGTGGAGCAAGTTGTCTACTATCAGAGGCTACTGTCCAGATTCTGATCATCATACTGGCCCCAGTGCCTGCACTGATGACGTCAGAGTGTGTATGAGTGCATTTTCTGACTTCTGTTCTTGGATACAGTTCATTTGTATTTAATTCCTTGTCTCAGCCTTCCCTGCGTTCTCCATGTCACGTCCGCTTTTCTGTGTCCCACATTTAGTATTTCCTGCTTTATTTTGCTAGTCCCTTGTTTCTTGTGTATTGTGTTCAGTTTTGATTCCTCTGTAAGTTTTCTCCTGATTAGGTTCAGCTGTGTAGCCTTGCGATTATCGTTTTCCCTAATTACCCCACTAATTATTAAAGTTTTCCTCTGTTCCTTGTCACGTCGTCCCTCGTAGCTGTGTGCTCCCTTGTCCCGAGTTTCCCTTCACCCCCGAGTTTTGTATTCCTGACACTATAGTCCTGCTTTGTTCTGTTTTGCTTCCTCAGCTATATCTAGTCATGCCTTGTGAGGCAGCCCGTCACCTTCTCCAACACTGGCTTCTTGCCAAGCTGCCGGAGGGTCTCTGCCACTGGCCTCCCAGCCGGCCTCCTAAGTTTAGTCCTTGCAGCTGGCCTCAGCCTCAGCTCCTGAGTCTTGCCATGTGGTCGGGCAGACCACCTGAACTGTTTGTTTGTTTTATTCCTGTGATCCATTGTGTTTTGTTTGCACTGTTATTCTTCAAAGCTGTCTTTAAGTTTAAGTCCTGTCCCCCGTGTCTGCATTTGGGTCCACACTCTGCCTGCCGCACAGCTGGAATAATGCAGCTGTATGAATATGTTTGACTGGGTGAATGCTGCTTGTGCAAAAGTGCTCAGTAAGAATAGAAAAGGGTATCAGTACTGCCAAGATGATTTGCTTAACAATGGAACATTATGCGTTCCTGGGGTAATTCTGTACCCCAAGTCCCAATTTTTTAAAATAATATTATTGGAGTAAATGTTATCGAGCAATCCTTTTAGGAGTTTGTTCCTTGGTCCTTACTGGTCCTTTTTTTATGCATTGCCCTCATCAATCAATAGCCACTTATTACCTTTTTCATTTCAATTGCGAAAGTTACAGTTTTATGGACCTGGGGTAATTCTGTACCCCAGGGTTTCCATCATTGCCAAAAGGTGTCTCTTTTTGATGCAGCACTGCTACCTTGTGGTATCTCTATATAGGTAGGATATATAGATATATATACATAGATAGGACTAGAATACTTGAATCAAATCCTATATACATCCAGCTGCAACTGTAAAAGATCTGGGAGAATAAGTAGGGGTAAGACATACAAAACGTGTCAGCACATCTGGCATGGCTAGAAATACAGGACATTGACCTTGGACTTGAGGAGGTTATTGTACAGTGAACACAGAAAAAAGTGATTTGTCGTAATAAAAAATATTTTGAAAAGGTTTCATATCAGACAAATTTAGATGAAATTAGCTAGTCTTTCTATACATATATCTGGATATTTTTGCTCCCAAGTCTTATCAGCTACCTGGTATTGTGTAACTTCATTTTAGGTATGTTCATCCAGAATGAGGTTGCTAATGATAAATGTTTTGCAGAATATTCCAATTCAGTTTAAGTGCATTCAGTGTTTGTTTGGTGGTTAGATGCATGCAGTGTTCATTTATTGGTTGAAATAAAGTTCATTTTATGGTTATATCTATGCTTTCTTTGATTAAATCCATGGGGTACAGATTAACCCCAGGTCACTAAAAACGTAAGCAAAAAAAGTGCACGCATATAAGGGTTAAAATGGTTTGAGTCAAAACAGAAACAAATGTAATCATTAAACTACTAACTCAAGGAATTATTTAATAATCCTTCAGTCTAAACGGTAAACAAAGTTTTGTTTATTGATGCAAAGTAGTGAGGAAGGAGAAATTATATTACTATTTATTAGTATTTTGATTTGAACTTATGAAGAAAGTGATTCATATCCTGTCTTAAGCTGCCTCAGCAGGAGGCTGTGAAACTGCTCAAACAGCCACATAAATGCAGGCATATAAATGCTCTCAGTGTGTGAGTGGGGAAAAATATTTGGCACAGGAGTTGCTAATAAATGTCAGATGCTGACTAATGGTTATATGACATGCAGTGCCATGAAAAATATTGCCCCCTTCCTAATTTCTTAGTTTTTTGCATATTTATCACAGTGTCAAATGTTTCAGATCCATCCATCAATTCTCTTCCACTTATCCAGTCCAGGGTGGAGGGGAGCCTGTCCCAGCTACTGCAGGCTGAGAGGAGGATACACCCTGGACAGGTCGCCACTCTGTTGCAGGACTAGCACAGAGAGACAACCATTCACACCTGTGGACAATTTAGAATTACCTTTTAACATAAGCCAATAACTGCAGGTCTTTGGACTGTGTGAGGAAGCATGCAAACTCAACACAGAAAGGCCTAACCAGATGGTGGATCCATCTTTCTGAGAGGCAACACTGCGCCACCAGTGTTTCAGATCATCAAACAAATTGTAATATATGATAAAGATAACCCAAGTAAATACAAAATGCAGGTTTTAAATAAAAAGCTTTCCAAACCCACCTGACCCTGTGTGAAAAAGTAATTAAATTCAATTAATGCTGATTAACTGCATCTTTTGGAAAGTCTGACATAAAACTAACATGCAAAACTAGCATTTCATTAACAGAACCTGATACCAAGAGTTAAGCATGGAGGTGGTGGTGCCGCTTTCCTGCTTCAGGACCTGCATGACTCACTGAAGGAACCATGAATTCTGCTACCATCAGTTTGGGCCCTGAAGCTCAAGCACTCTTGGGGTAAGGCACCATGGTTAAAGGACCTGAATTCAAGACCTTGTATGTGAGGAGAAGGATTTTAAATTCTATTCTAGATTTAACAGGGAGCCAATGAAGAGAAGCCAATATGGGAGAAATCTGCTCTCTCTTTCTCGTCCCTGTCAGTACTCTAGCTGCATTAGTAGAAGGGGCCGACTACAGGGGCCTGGTTAGCTACAGGATTTTTCAAGGGTGCAAAGCTGGGTTTCCAATTCACTGAGCCTGGCCTCCAAAGTTACAAACACACTACATTTATTACAAGTACCATTATTACCAAAGGAGGCTGTGGAGTAACTAAACATCTGACACACTGAGCAGGAACGTGTGGGAGGGGCAGGTGAAGAAGCCATGAGTGACTTGGCTGAGAGGTAAGCTAATAGCTACGCTAAGCTAGAGAATGCCTTAAAACAGAATAAATACTATAAAGACCAAAATTGTAGGGACAATATAAATCATCTTGAGCCAACTGTTTGTTGTGATTTGACACTATATAAATAAAACTGAATTTAACTGAATTATTTACAGGTGATTAAACACAGAGCGTGCTTTGGCTAAAGCATGTGAAAATTACACTGAAATAAGTCATTACCTACACATTTATAATTAATCGACCTAAACAAAGCACCGGAACAGGAAGTCGTACAATACCAAAGTGAGAGCCAACAGCACCCAGGAGATGGCTCAGTGTATTTAATCATAAATCTGGACATTTGACTGTGTTCTTGAAATTTAAATGAAGTCAAGTTTGATGGATCTATCATTTAAGACAGGACAGAATGAGGTTAAATTAGGTATTGAATCAGCCTTAGGCTATCATAATCCATCGTTTAATTGAGCTCTGTAAATGAATGTGTTTGGAGCTGATTCCTCAGTGGCAACAGACTGTTGATACAGAATTAAGCTGTATTACACCAAAATGAGCTATTTCTGATAGAAGATGAAGTTAATGTAAAAGTGATATAAAGCTGAACAAACAGAAATCAGCACGCTGACCAAATAATGATGAGTTCTTCCTTAACAGGAGCGCTTCATATTTCATTTTGCTTTGTTAAACAATATTAGCGCTGACTTTAAGATTCATGCATGTATCAAAAAAATCAAAAATTGTCCTTTTTGATTCAATAACCCTTCAACAGAATTCTTTTTTCAAGCTCTAAGTTGGTGATGTTTTTTTTGCCATGATCAGACAAAAATACAGGGATGTACTTGTGTGCTGCTCCCATATTCATCCATGCCCTGCATGATGATGTATGGACACTGTTCACGTGATAACTGCCCCCCCCCCCCCCCCCCCCCCCCCCCCCCAATGCAAAAAAGCACTGAATGAGAATCAAGTCACAGCCCTGTGGTCATATGTGGTTATTCACAATGTGATGAATCAGTTTACATATAAAATTGTTCTTATTAATGTTGACAAGTAGTGTATTTGTCAAAGTGAGTAATATCTACTGTATGAGTTTTCAAGTATGCAATACACACATATACAGGATGATGATTTTTGGAAAAGTTTATGACAAATATTTAGAATTTCAGAAAAAAATATATATTCATGGATGAAATTATCATATACAATTACCACCAACTCTGTAGCTCATCTGCACAGCTTTGGTGACTCCTTTTAGCTCATTGTTTTGTTTTCGTAGGCCAGCCCAGTCCAGCAGCAGCAGGCACTTTTTCCATTAAAAAGCAACCATGCCTTACCTGTTCAGCAGTAAATAGACTAGAAAAGTTAGAGATGAGCCGTGAGCACGGTGGAGCATTAAGCAGCTAAAGAGCAGAATGTGTTTTTAGGGGTTGGTGGAGACTAAAACAGAGCTAAAAGAAGAGTGCTTCAGGCTGACACAAGGGCAGCATTCATTCATGTGGTTTGGCTTAAAGGTTGAGCTTCTGTATCTGCAAATTTGTTGAGGTTAGAGCAGGGGTGTGTGCTGTGATAGTTACTGCTACATGGTGTAAATCTGCTTGCTGCTATTTTATACCTGTTCCACTCTATATAGTAATTTTACATCTCTTATTCATCTAAACAAAAAGAACAAAGGATTTTTATAGTCCTTGAAGGTCCACAAACAAGGTGGCAGTAGTTGAACTGGTTCTTCTATAACGCTTTTCTACTCAAGCACTCAAAGCACTTTAGACAACATGTCTCATTCACCCATTCACAGGCACCTTTTTCTGCACCTGAGTGCTTTCTATCTGTCTCCAGCGGAGACATCAGAGAGCAACTCAGGCTTCAGTATCTTGCCCAAGGATACTTTAGCATGTATACTGGAGCAGCCAGGAATCAAACCACCAACCTTGTGATTAGTAGATGACCTGCTCTACTTCCTGAGCTACAGCCACACCAAACCCTCACATTTACTAGTCAGTGCACTAAGCTGCTGCTTAGAATAAGACTACAACTTGAATGTAAGAAACAAATGAGAAATCCATAAAAGTACTATTTTTTAATTTCCTTATTTGCATCTAAAAAAACAATTAGATAAAAATAATAATTGCAACAATAATAGTCACTATCATCATCATCATCAACATCATATTTCTGATCCAACCAAACTGAATTGGCAGCACTAGTCATGCAACATGAAACTAAAGTGAAAGTTTAAGAATAGTTGGGTTGTAGTCGAGTCTGGCACAGCACTTAATCCACAGAATATCTGTGATCACGGGACACATTTGAATAACACAAACACTCTGGCATATATTAATACTGTATTTGTAATAAATAAGTATCAGCCATGCAACATTTTACTTACCAGATGAGCATAGAGTAAAGCTGAGAATGGATCTCAGAGCTGTAGACTATGCTAGTTATCATATCATAGGTACAGTATAAAAAGATACAAAACATATCATTTGGGATGGTCAGACACATTTCTGGATACAATCTGCACAATTTCAGATGTGCAGTATTATTCCTGTCAGTGTGATTAACTGTTTACAACACAACCACTTGTGGAGGTTGTCACTATGGATTTGGGCAAGATGAAAAATACCCTGAATATAACAAATCCTAAACGCCAGCATCTTCATCTCTGCTGATTGTTGTGCTGCTTGAACGTTTACATTTTACTGACATTGAAATTTTTAGCCTGTTTCTATAGATCTGCAGCCACGGAGAGGCCTGACTAATACTGTTGTTCCAGTACAAGCAAGCATTGTGTATGAATCGAACTCTTCTGAGAAATCACGTCTGTATGGTTGGACAGGCTCATCATATAGACTGTGGATTTATGCTGTGCAGTGTCTAGGGCAATCATCAGCCTTAGGCCTCACTGTAGCAGAGAAATGGCCTCAGCATTATCCACCTCCTGCTGTGGGCTCATCAACAACCACAAGTGTAGTTCAAGTGATCACTGCTTCGTGCTGGGGTTGAAAATCAATGTGGATTTTGCATCAAAGTCATTCTGTGCCTTTGTGAGTGAGATGAAGTCATTATGAAAGAGGCTGACATCCCGCAACGGGCAGCCGGCAGTGATGATGGAGTGACAGCTGGCTTCTCTGATCTCCTCCTCCTTGTTTTCACCATGCTCATCCCCCACACCCCGCTCTCTCTCACACAGAGAGTGATTGACAAGATCAGCTGAGGGGCCAATTAGCAGTGCACAGTTACCCCAGGATAAATACGACCCTGAAATTGACTTAATAATTTGCCAGTCATGAAGATGACAATGAGGGCAAATTGACCTATATTGTGTCACTTGGATGAGGAGGAGGATTCCTGACCTCCATCCACATCACAGAGGGGATGGTGACAGTCTAAATTAGAGTTACACAATGCTTTGAACGTGTTATTATTACACTCTGTTGACATATGTTCATCAAACTAAGAAATTCTCCCATGATGGCTGACTAAATCATGAGTTAGACAGTGATGTGTCCTCTCCTCCTGCTGCTAGATTGCACTATAACCATGTTGTCATGCAAACAACTAGAAGTCACAGCAAGTTATGATGTTCGCAAATATAATACACATATATTCAAGTAAACAGTGTTTATGTACTTAAAGAAGAAAAGAGCTAATCTAATTGATGCAATAAACATATTTAAACACTTGAATGCTCCTTTCCTTGAATGTCTTTATAATATAAGTCATAGTGTGAGCTCTGTGAAATGCAGTACATATGTCCCATATAATGGCTATTGTTGGCCATACATTTGTCTGTGGTGAAGTCTGCTGGAAAAATGGTCATTTACAGGGAGTTCAGGCATCGTGTTCATGAGTGAGTGCCTTATACAGCATGCTTCATTCACCTTTTCTTACCCATTCATACAAGAGCATGAGCTATTACAGGCTCTTTACCTTACGATATAAAGCACCTTGACGTGACTGTTGTGATTTGTCACTGTCTACAAAAAGTGAATTGAAATAAGTCCTTTCTCTCTGAAATTCACACATATTCACATTCCGATAAATGCATCCGAAAGCAACTTGGGGTTCAGTATCTTATTCAAGGAATTTCCTTAATTCCTAATCCAGCAGATTCCAGGTACAACACCCAAGGTCTCTTTCTAGAACAGCGCAGTCCTGGGAACAGGTGCAGGACCCTCAAGCTCCCACAGATTTCCTATAGGACCCACACTTAACCGTCTGGGTTCTGGGGTATAATTTTTGACTACTTTTGATGTTAAGTCTATATTCCACCTACAATAACTGTTCACCTTCCCTTGTTTGATATCATTTTTTCAGCATAACCATGCTTGAGTAAATGTTTTGACATACTATATTAACACAATGGACCTAAAATCATTTTTTTTACTGTGAAAACCATAAACATGTTTAACAATCTATTTTTATAACTTCAGATACAAACATAAAGCTTCAAAAACTTGTGAGACTCTAACAAATAGTTCATTTCCATCAGGAAACAGAGGCCTGACACTCCCAGGTGTGTCCTTCCTCCTGTTCACCTGGAGACAGCATTTACATTTGAGTCTGCCTTATATAAATATATATATATATATATATATATATATATATATATATATATATATATATATATATATATATATATATATATATATATATATATATATATATATATATATATATATATATATATATATATATATATATATATATACACATTGAAGCTTACTTAAATTTTGGGACTCTCTCACACTTTCATGAGTACAGGAGGCATTTGCACATGTACAGTGCTGTGAAAAAGTTATTTGCCACCTTCCTGATTTCTTAGTTTTTTGTCACACTTACATGTTGTAAACCAATATTAGTGAAAAGAGGATTTGACCTGAAAGTCCTTGACTCTTGCATGCCTTACAGTGACAACTCTCATTTAAGTGATCTGGAGCACAGTGTGGAGGCGAGGGGGCGGCGCAGTCATCAAGCAATTCTTTGCTTGCTTTATAATCATGCGTGGCATGTCACAGCACATTTGCAAATCTTCTGTTAGCTGATGACTGCAATGAACATGAATAAAAGCAAATGAGATGACGAATCAAAACAATTCCAGGTGCAATGTGAAATGCACATGAAACATACTTAGCTCTGACCTCAGCTAGTGCCGCCTTTGAACAGATGCTGACAGAAATAACATGATTTCATCAGCCTCACTCACACTGCTCTCCACTGGAAGCTTCCACCTCGGGGACTTCATAAGCAAAGTTGTGCTATGTAAACACACTTTTGCAAAATGAAACACATGAGACATCCAATTACCATTAATCTCATGTCCATCTATTGATCTCAGGGTAAATTAATTTTGCCACCATGCCAAGCTCTGCCAGGTGTGCTTTAAAAATCTTTCATTTCTGTGATTTACATAAAAAACAGTGAATAGTTAAGCTTGGAAATCAGCCTTGGAGCAGTGCTCAAATCTCTTTCACATGTGTGAATGTGACGCATCAATCAAAGTATTGCTGAACCGAGTTTTTTTTTATTATAATTTGTTTAGCTGAGCTTGATTCCTCTTTTCTATGATTTTCTGTGTTTTTGACTCTTTGCTTTGCAGCATTGTTTTATATATATATATATATATATATATATATATATAAAGCCTTTTGAAATTCACTTCTCTCACAGCAAGCACAGTTCAATCTCCCTTCATACAGACACACTCCACACAGCTTAAGCACTGAATTGAACATTATCTGCTGCACACATACCAGCAAAGCAGTTTACTCGCATAGGAAGACAACTTCTTGTCCTCTTCATTGCAGATGGGCTGAAGGTGAGCAGTGGTGTTCTGTGAGGTAAAGAGTTGAATCAGTTTGGCAGGTAATAAACAGTCTGGAGCAGATACAAACGATCACACTGGGGGAAAAAGGCTGAGTGTTAAAGAGAAAGACAGGACAGTGCTTCAGTCTGCATAAGTAGTCTTTCAGTTGGATTCCTTGTATTGAGCAGAGTTCAAAACACCCTCTGAAGTTTTTAATTTCAATAAAATGTTTACATTTTCCTTTGTTGCACATTTGAATTAAAATGAATTCACACCAGTGTGATGAATTTGCCCTGACTGCAGAATCTGCATAGTATTCAATTTTATACGTTTTATACACACAGTCTCTTGACTTTGTACAAAATATTACGATTAAAAATAGATATTATGGGGGTGGCTTCCTAAAACACTTCTTGTCCTGACACAATGAAATAACATTTTAAAAGATCGTATTGATACGGGGTGGCTGTAGCTCAGTAGGTCGAGCAGGTCACCTAATGACCGGAAGGTCAGCAGTTCGATTCCTGGCTACTCCTGGCTGCATGCCAACGTATCCTTGGGCAAATCACTCTCTGACGCAACCGTTGGAGCATGAATGTGTATGAATGTTAGATAATTAAAGCACTTAGCTTAATTAATCATGGAAGTGCTTGTATGAATGCATGGGTAAATGTAAAACATGTTGTATACAGTAAGAGCTTTGAGTTCTCAGACTGAGTAGAAAAGTGCTATATAAGAACTAGTCCATTTAATGTTTAAATCCATTTGTCCATCAGAGCCAGTCGAAAGTTATCAAACAGGAAGTGAGGTCATATCTCAGCAACACTTCTGTGCAAACCAGACTTGGTACAGAGGGAGTACAGAGACTCGTGGCCCCATTTTTAGAAGGGACTAAAACAGAAACAAAAAGAGTTTATCCCTGGAAGGGATTTAATAAGCAAAAATGTGATTTTTAGACATTGATGTGTTTGCCTTAAAATACGTGACTTTTGTGTCTGGAATACATGTGCGGCCTGTGTGTGTCAAGGGAAACTGTGTTGCTGGCAGGGTGTGACCCAAATGCAGGACACACTGAACAGGATGGAAGTTTAAAAGTAGCTTTATTGCAGATCCATACAGGGAAAAACAAATTTTAGCTACAAAGGCTGGACAGGTGTCAGGAATAACTAACAAGGAAACTAGGAACATACGAAGCAAAAGACACACAGAGAGGGGAAACCATTGATGATGACGCGACAGTGAGCAGGAGGATAAAAAAATCAAAGACAAAATCAAAAAATACCAGAGTCCAAAACAGTTCAGGGAGTCGCTCGGGCCAAGGGATAGAGCCAGGGGCTGAGGCCCACCGTGGAGGTGAAACAGTGCAGGGGGCCGGCCGGGTGGCCAGCGGTGTAGGCGGAGTACTCAGGAAGCTGTAGAGTAGAAAAGCGCTATATAAGAACTAGTCCATTTACCACCGGCACAGATACAGAACATCTATCACCATCACACACACATTAATCAGATTAGTGAATGAATGAATGAACCACACAAAATCAAGTTATTTCTGTGTCAGCAGTGATTAGTCCCATGCTGACACTGTTGCAGGACAACCAAGACACCATCACAAATAGTTGAAATGACAATAAAGGTTTTGACCAGCAGGGGGGTTTGTGAGCACATGAAGCCTTGAGAAATTAATCTTTTTTTTTAACCAACTGAATGGAAAGCCTCAAAGCTTCATGAGGCTTCATCTGCCCATCAGTACTGGACAGGTGCCAGGAATAACTAACGGGGAAATAAGGAACATACAAAGCAAAGGACACACAGCAAGGGAAAACAGGAAGTGTGTGAACAGGGAATATGTCTGTGTAGATTCTCAGTCATCCAGGTCATAGTAGTCTCTGGAGCTTGAAAAAGGCGACTGGACTTCTTTTTGTTTCTTGAAGACGTTTCACCTCTCATCCGAAAGGCTTCTTCAGTTCTCAACCAAATGGTGGAGAGACCCAGGTATTTAAACCCCTGTGGGCGTAGTCCCCTGGAGGTGGTTATGACCCTCTATTGATCATGTGTGTGAACACATGTGCCCAGGTGTGAAGGGGGCGTGGGTCATATTTAATCAGTGGTTTCAGTTGAAACCAATTTAGGACTCCGCTCCATTGTTTCCTGTGGCCTATTGAGGTCACTGGAACAAAGGTGTGAATGGGGGTTGAGACGTCTGGGAAGGGAGCTCAGGACAGCACTGTAAGCGGGGGAAAGTTGGTGACGTAATCCACCTCCTCTGTTCAATGATGGTTGTTCACAGTGGACATAGATGGCTTCTTTCACTCCTCTTTCAAACCATCTGTTTTCCCTGTCCAAAATGTGAACATTGGCATCCTCAAAAGAGTGCCCTTTTTCCTTCAGATGCAGATGTACTGCTGAATCTTGTCCTGTCGAGGTGGCTCTTCTATGTTGTGCCATTCGTTTGTGAAGAGTTTGTTTGGTTTCACCAATGTAGAGGTCCGAGCACTCTTCACTGCACTGAACAGCATACACTACATCGCTGATCTTGTGTTTGGCGGGTTTGTCCTTGGGATGAACCAGTTTTTGTCTTAGGGTGTGACTTGGTTTGAAGTATACTGAGATGCCTGAGCTCCCTTCCCAGACGTCTCAACCCCCATTCACACCTTTGTTCCAGTGACCTCAATAGGCCACAGGAAACAATGGAGCGGAGTCCTAAATTGGTTTCAACTGAAACCACTGATTAAATATGACCCACGCCCCCTTCACACCTGGGCACATGTGTTCACACACATGATCAATAGAGGGTCATAACCACCTCCAGGGGACTACGCCCACAGGGGTTTAAATACCTGGGTCTCTCCACCATTTGGTTGAGAACTGAAGAAGCCTTTCGGATGAGAGGTGAAACGTCTTCAAGAAACAAAAAGAAGTCCAGTCGCCTTTTTCAAGTTCCAGAGACTGTGAACAGGGAAACAGAGACTGCGACTGCCAGAGAAGATTTATCTGAAGCTTTAGAATCTTTCCATAAAATCCAATGAACCAAATAAAAATAAATAAACAAATAATGCATAACCTAACCACTGGGAGGCACTGCAGTAAATGAAAACCACTGACTGTGTGGTTAGGAAGGTGCATCCATAGATGGTACAGGTGCATTGCACAGACATGGATACCTGCTTAGTGCTCATAATAAGCAGTCTTGATGGGCTCATATGCTCTTTCAGTATTGCTCTGTCTCCAGTCTTGGCAGGTGGGCTGTTCTCATATTGTTTCCCTACCACCGGGTGTACACCTTGGATGGTTCAGTGGAGAACATCTGTTTTATTTTTGCTTCTATGTCTTTGTTATACCTCTTCAAGTGGTTAACCAAGGCTGAGTCTTTGCTTGGCAATTTCTAAGGCCTCAGGCGTGGACAGGCTGTTGTACTTAGGCATCCTTTTCTTCATCATACCTTTCTGAAGCTCTGATAGCTGGCTAACTATCATGTTAATTCTCATCCCAACCACTTCACACTGAGCTGCACACTGCCCCGGTCCAAGCTGGAGGAAGCAAACAGAACCAGTTCTGGATGAAAGGAAAAGTAAAGATGTGATCCCGAGACCACAGCAAGTCCTCCACCCTCCACACTAGGCTGCACCTATAAATATCAGTGACAAAGAGCAGCCCTGGGAATGCAAACCAAGTTCTCCTTTCCATGTGTAGTGACTATGGCATGCCCCAGCTGTGCTTGGTAAATGTCTCCAATGTTCCGATAATTTACCCATCTAAATGATCAAGGCAGCAATGGCATCAGTCAATAATGTGACATCACTAGGAACAAATTGACAAAGTCATAAAAAAAATTGGAATGACTTTAAAAATAAACAAAAATATGACAAAATTATCTCTCATGGGTCTGCATCACCCAAATCAGTAGAGGGTCAAATGCCCCAAATAATTTATTTACCCAAAACAAAACCCAACACACTTGTTGACACCACTCTTAAACT